>NC_136061.1:636459503-637059503 GCF_964261635.1 Lissotriton helveticus | reverse complement strand
GGGGGGGCGTTCTGTACCTGATTCGGCGCAAACTCTGCTTTTACGGCTGTTTTCAGCTCCCGTAGAAAAAGTGTCGTGCGGTGCGTACCCGACACGTATCGTACTACTGGGTCGTAAAAACCAGCCGCGAACCGTACAGATGTCGCGTACAGCGGGTTCCGAGGGAGAATCGTACAGAGATTAGAGTCATACGGTCTCTGTACGACTCGTACGGAGTACGGCTCCTGGTACGAACCGTACTTCGTCGTACGTACGGGGGACATTGCAGGGTACGATTCGTACGGGAAAAACGCTCCGAGCGGCTATTCGGAGTGGTTTTTCCCAAATCGGAATTGGCCCCTAAGTAGGAATATTATGGCCCAGACAGTGTTAGCACCCTCGTCTGAAATTGCTGTCCCTAGAGAAAGTATTTGATTACCAAATGAGACTGAATCTCGAATTAATATTTCTGGTCTAGGTGGTAGAACAGGGAGGATGGATCATCGCAGTAATAGTAACTTACCATTACCTACATCAAAGCCTAGTGATCCTAATGTAACCCCTAATAGCGACAACTTAAGATTACCTCTAGCCGCATGCCCATATGTTTTAATTTTAGCAGGTGTACCTGCACTAAGGAGAGACCAAACAGAAACTTGGCTTACCCTTAGGAACAAGGTTGTGGACTGGCTGCAAAAGTACAAAGGATTCAGCCCTCAAAAAATGAACGAGATTATTATGGTTCGTAGGGTAGGTTGGGTGGGAGAACAAAAGAAAGACATAGATGGGGGACTGTATAGTTGTACATTTTATTCGCCCTAATTGAGCCCGCCACCTATTGAGAGTATGTGATGAGACCCAGAAGGCTCACACTAATATTCATGCCCTCCCACTGGGATGCTTTTGCAGGCCAACTAATGAGGGAGCAGGCAGGATGCCTGTAACATCATTTCCCCTTCACATCTCCAATAGATTTTGGGATTTACCAACCCTGGAGATGGTTGATTGACTAATTCCAATAACGACTCCAAGTCTTGGATCAGAGGTAGGAAGGGAAAAATGTGGGGGAAAAGAGTCTAATGTTTCCCAACTAGAAATTGCTGTTTAGGTGTTGAATAAGGAGGCAATAGGAATAGATGTTCAGGTGAGACAGGACCCGCCGCTAACACTAGGTGTTGTAGGAGTTTCAATTTGGGCGAATACTGGCACCAATGATGGTTCTCGTGATGTGATTTTAGATGGACAAAAAATAGATAGGATGGGCTGTGCACCATCAAACCTAAAATTAATATCATGGAATATAGCGGGCCTTTGCAAAAAAATCTATGTGACCCTAAATGGAGTAATTACGTACATACTAGTGATATTTGCTTCCTGCAGGAAACTTGGGCTCTGGGCACGCCGCACAGAGTCGGTTACAGGACCTATAGTATCGATGCAGTACCCTCGGTTAGAGGCAGGCCCTCTGGGGGGGGGACTCACTATATGGGTAAAGGTAACTCTGGAGATCCGCATAACGTTACTAGTTATTGATTCAGTGGACATACTTGGCCTGAAGGTTATTACGAAAGAAGGCTGGATTCTCTTCCTATTCCATGTTTATAATAGACCAAGCAGCCTATCGAAGGAGTCCCCGATATTGGAAAAGTTAGATAGTTTCATAAATAGCTTGGAAGAGATACCGAGTATGATATTAGGTGGAGACCTGAACTGTAACTATGAGCCAATTGTGGGTCTCGGTGATGTTTTTGATGAAGAAGATAGGGCTATAACATTCCACTTCTAGCTAATCTTAAGGCGGTGCGTTGTACTGCCCTGGCAGTCCAAATAAGGAGGTTGGCGACTGTATATGGGCTGAGGGCCTGCAATGGTCGTCTCCCTTCTGATACCCAAAAGGCCGCGACCTTTGTAAATCCCAACTCCCAAAGTAAAATTGATTATATCCTAGCATCCTTTGATATCTGGCCATACTTGATCGACCTAGAGGTTATGCCTAGGTTTGAAAGTGACCATCGCCCACTTCAACTGTTAATTGCCCCACGCTTACTTTCTATTGATACTGTAGAGAACGAGAGTTCTGCTTTGATAAACATTAATAATGATGCTCCACTAGTAAGTAATAACAGACAATCGCTCAAAAGGGCACAAATATTGGAACATGGAGAAACGTTAGCAAGCATCTATTCGCTTTTCGCAGACACGTTCTCCAGTTATATAAGTTTATCTGCAGGGGATAATGCTTTTCTCGATCTACATAATGGGTTTTTTAAATCGTTAATACCACACGTCACAGAAATGCCTAAAAAACACTACCAAAAGGAAAATAGTATAGTAGACAGAAACCGTGGTGTGGTAAGGATTGCCGTATCGGCAAGTCTAGACTTGTAGAGGCGATAAAAAGCAAAGAACCAGACGTGATCTAGGTGGCAAGAAAAGAATATAAGATGATCCAGGTAAATGCCATATCAAACTGGGACGAGGAAAGTTGGGCGAACTTGCTATCTGCAACGATGAATAAGGACCATGTGGGGTTCTGGAGATTGGTGGCAAACGGGAACTATGCAGGAAGAGTGGCCCAGGATGTGGTTCTTGATGAACAGACTAGGGTAGACCATTTCTCTCATTTATATAAAGTCGCAGAATATTCGGGCTAAGGGAAAAGGACCCGCCCTGGCATTCCCATTGTGATTGCACTTTAGAGTTTGTTTTAGATGAAACTGAGCTAGCTATTAATGCTGTTAAAAATGGTAAGGCATCAGGCCTAGACAAAGTCCCAGGCGACCTATACAAACATGAGTTAAACGTCTGGGCACCCTACATTAACCATCTATGTAACATCTTAGTAGCTGGCATAGATTTTCCAGACAGCTGGAGGGGCGCGGAAATTGTTTTAATTTTTAAAAAGGGCGATAGGAATGATCCGTCCAACTATCGCCTGATCAGTTTAATGGACATTTTACAGAAAATATTTGCCAGGCATATTTTAATACGCATGAATTCTTGGATGGAAGAGAATGCTATACTTACTAAATTCCAATCCGGTTTTAGGAGTAGAATAAGTACCATTGACCAAGTTCTTAGATTTTGTTGCCTTTGTTGGAAGTATGTTTACTTAAGGAAAGGGCACATTTATGTTGCATTTGTAGACCTTAGGGCTGCATTTGATTTAGTCTCCAGGGATCTTTGGTGAGATTGCTTGTATTCACAGGGGTTGCCGGTCTGCTTACTCCAACAGATTATAAGGTTACACGAAAATAATTATGCAAGAGTCCGCTGGGGACCAAATGGAGAATTGACAAAAGCTATTCCGATAATGCGTGGAGTCCGACAAGGTTGTGTGTTGGCCCCTACGCTTTTCTTATTGTTTGTCAATGACATTCCAGCTCACTTAGAGGATTATAATAATGATTCCTCTAAGTTGAACGGAGAAAGGGTCCCTGCCCTCTTATTCGCATACAACACAATTTTAATCTCGCAAACACCCAAAGGTCTGCAATCCCTTTTAAACTCATTCCAACTCTATTGCAATAAAAAAGGCCTGGAGATAAATACGAAACAAACAAAATGTATGGCTATAAACCCTCATAAAACCTTCAAGGGAAATTTAATTTTAAATGATCAACAATTGGAACAAGTGTCGAATTGTACCTACTTAGGAGTTACCTTAGATTCAAAGATTTCGTGGAAAACCCAAGCTGAGAAGAGTAAAATTATTTTATCTCAGAACAATTTACCAATATTAAAGAGACACGGGGCGAGTCTTAGTAAGGCAGTATCCCCAGCATTAGAAGTATTTAAGTTTAAGGCCCAGGCCGCCGCGCTAAATGGCGCTGAAACATGGGGGCCAATAGCTGGGAAGGTTTTTATGAAAAGTGAAAACAATTTTTATAGAAGCCTTCTTAGATTACCCAAACAAACTCCATTATTACTTTTAATGTTAGACCTAAACACGAAGCGCACAGATCATTATGCAATCCTATGGCCATTATCCTTTTGGGTGAGACTCTGGAGTACACCAGAGCTCGAAGATTACAAAGATGGACTCCGAGAAATAATGAGATTGGATTCGCATAATTCTAATGCATGGTTGAGACATGTGCGAACATGGCTTTGTAGAATTGTCCTGACACATTTCTGGGAAGAGCCCCTAAGCCTGACGCAAAGCTCTAAAAAATTGGTGAAAATTAATTTCTGGGCTTATATAATATGTAATCTTTCCAATGGCCATACTGGTGGATCAATGTCAAGCAGTTTCTTGGCTTTTAAGGATGTTCCGTACTTTGAGGACTTCTTTGATGAGGTCCACCCACCCTTGGCTAAAAGCCTATATATGAAATTCAGGTACGGAATGCTGGAAACCAGTGTAACTTTAGCAAGGTGGTCTAAGTCAATTGGACAAAAAACTAGTGAGATATGCTTGTGGTGTCAGAACTATATTAAAGAAGATGACCATCATATCCTCTTTTTCTGTGCAGCATGCGTGACAGCCAGGAAAAGATGGATTAAGCCATTGTGTAAGCATATAGGATCATAAAAACTGACACCAGACAAGTGATTGTCTTTGGTGTCAGTAGATTCCTATTGGCAGTAAGCCTTGCACGTAAGAAAACGGGTTTGGACCTATAAGTGATCAGTTATGTGTTCGAGTACTCTGTATCTGAGGCGTCTGTTCCAATTTATCAAATGGTCAAATGGTTGTTATAATTATGAATTCCCCCGATAAGCTAATTATTGGAATTGTCGAAATCGATTTTATATAATAAATATGTTTTTATAATATCGCCTTTTTTAATTAAATTATGGATTTTACTGTATCAATTTCCCAACCGTACCCAGCTGTATGTAAATCTATTTACTCATCTATTTACAAATGTGCTATGTATAGTTGTATTTTTAATGCATCTTTTATGGCTCTAAATGCGCAGAAATAAAGATTATGACAGAAAGAAAGGTTTTATATAGCTCTGGCTAGACCCAGGGGTATCAGAGTGCTTTACATGAGCATTGATCGTTACAGTAAAAAACAGTTGTTCAATATGATAAAATCACAGTCAGGCAAGATTAAAACATATTAATTTGACAAATAGGGAAAAAGCTATTAACATGAGTAGAGGTTATCAAGAAAGACTATTTTAAACGAAAAACAATATTAAATTAGCAAGAGCGCAAAAAGCTATTTACATGAGTAGAGGCTATCAAGAAAAGCTATTTTACATGATAACAAGAACGCAAGTACAGCTCATTGTTGCATGAAGGTGGGAACAAAAATTCTAGGCTGGTTGGCAGGAAAAGAATAAATTGATTAATATAGATGGGTGAGAACAAATGGGGAGAAAGGAAGAAACGTCGGAGGGAGATTCTAGGAGGAGCTGAGGGTAGGGGTCGTAGATGGGGAGGAGGGGATTAGAGGGTGATAAATCAAAAAGGAGGTGGGAGAGGTGAAAGAGTCAGGAACAAAGTAAAGTGGAACCAGAGTGGGAGAAGTTGAATGTAAGGTCAAAGACGAGGTTATGGACCCCAATATTTGTTGAGAAGGTGAAATTTGAGGTCTTTTTTAAAGCTGTGGTTGGAGGGGTTACAGTGCAAGTCCCTAGGGAGAGCATTCCAGACGATCAGGGAATTCCCGGAGAAGGAACGACATTGAAGTGGTTTTCTTTTTTAACAGGGGAGGAGGAGGAATAGAGCATTAGTGCACCTCATCGGTCGGGAGCAGCCCACTTTTTTGAGTTTGGTTGTAAGGTACAACGGGGTTTGTTGGTGAAGGGCTTTGTGTGTTATGCATGCAGTCTTGTAGGGGGATCTTCCTTCAACGGGTAGCCAATTGAGGGCTTTGAGGGCTGGGGAGATGTGGTCAAAACATTTACAGTCAGTTGAGCACATCTCTAAGTTGGGCAAGGTGTACTTTTGGTGTTCCGGTGGATAGCGTTACTATAGTCTATTTTGGAGAGGACTAGTGATTGGACAACCCATTTAAAGTCGTCCGATGGAATGAAGGGTTTGATTTTCTGAAGATGTCGGAGAGTGAAGAGATCTCCTTTAGCCAAGATTTTTATGTGATCATTAAGAGTAAGGTTGATGTCAATAGTGAAACCAAGTGATTTCACTGAGTTTGATAGGAGAGCGAGAAGTTGAGGGCATTAAGGTCAGAGAGTCAGCCTTGGATGGGAGCTGGTTGTTTTTAGGAGAGAAGAGAATGATTTCAGTTTTCTTAGGGTTACGTTTGAAGTGGTTGGAGAAGAACCAGGATTGGATCTTACTCAAGGAATTGATTAGAGGAAGTACATCAGAGTGGGATCTAACCTTGTAGTAAAGTTGGGTGTCATCAGCATAGAGGTGGTAGTGGATTCCTGCTTGTTTCAGAACAAGAGTAAGGGGTTTCTTAAAGAGTTTGAAGAGAGAGGGGAGGGAATAGAGCCCTGAGGGACACCTATGGCGACAGGTGTAGGGTTAGAGAGGCAGTCATTGATTTTGATGTGTTGTGTTCTGTGTTGGAGATAAGAGGTGAACCATTTGAGGACCAGACCATTAAGGCCAAAGCGAGCTTTGAGTCTATGAGAACAAAAGAGAAGCCCCTCTCTTTATGTGCCTCTAACATTTACCCTTCAAAGGCAGCTTTCCTTTCACTTTGAAGCTAGACATTTGGGCTCACACCTTTGTGTTCCTTCCTGAGATTCGTTCACACCTCCTCCCAGGTGGACAGAAGGTTGTCTCATGGACATCAACCATAAATGGTCACTGGAAAACTTGCGCAACAAAATGGCAAGTTGCCATTCTCTTAAGAATTACTTTGAATTTGACTACTGCATCAAGTCAGTTTAATGTAATGTTGTTTTTGATACCCTGAAGTACCAACTAAGTACAGCCATTCAGACATTAGCACAGCTGGATTGTCAACATATAACGGTGTACTTGCCAATGGGACCACTAGCCATTCTACAGCAAAAATTACAATTTGGGTTTTTTAGTCCCTGCCTTAGGGCTCGAAAGGTGTACCTTACGGGTGACATATATACTAAAAAGGAAGATCCGGACTTCGGCAAAACTTTAACTGGCAAAGTCGAGTTAGCAGTTCGGAAACTGCTCTGCCAGCAATGAATAGCAGGCTGAAAGCCTTACTTTGCCTCACTTGTTGTGGCACACTATTTGCTGCAGTCCATAAGGGACACTTATGGGTACCCCTGGCACCACATACTAAGGACTTATAAGTAACTCAATCCATTCCAATTGGGCATACGCCAATTAGCCATACACTTTTAGGGTCAAAGCACATGCACCGAGGCCTGGTCAGACGAAAGTTTACACCAGTACCTAATAGTCAAAAAGTGGGGCAAAAAATGAGGGCGCACCTGCAAAAAACATTTCCCCACAAACATCCTGTGAGAAGTTGGCCTGGAATATGATGCTCATTAGTTCTAGTGATCACCTTGTACCATGCCAAGCAACCCTTATGATGATTGGTTGTAAGTCAACCTTATAGACCAGCTATCCTAGGGGTAGCATGGACAAAGCAGTCTTAGGCTAAACTCTGTAAAGGCATGTGAAGCAAGCTGTTTTACCATATACACTCTCATTAAATACCAAATGAAAGGACACCACACAGATATATATATTGAAAATATATATATATATTTATTTACAAGTACCCCCATACTCTTTATGAGCACAGAAGCAAATGCGTTAAAACAAAACAGTGTTTAAATATACAAAAGTTGCACAATATGGATAGGCCCTGGTGGCCCCTAAAACCATATACTAAAATAGTGGTATAAGAACCGCTATACGAACAGTGGTAAGGCCTAGGGCCTTCAGAATCGCTGGGCCTACAAGGAGCTAACAAGAGTAAGTGACCAGAAGGCCCACGGAGTGCGTGTGCAGTGTTAGAAGTTACACGTGGGCGCCCATTAACTTTCAATGGGTGCTTAAAAAGTACAAAGTTACTGCAAAGGGAACCTTCCGGATGGACCAGAACCTAACAACTTAAAACCTAGACACTAGAGATGTTTCTCTCAACAGGAGCACCGGAGTGCCAGCGTTACCTCACCCACAGGAAGCGGGTGCATAGGGTTCAAAGTGCGTCGGGTTTCGTCGTGTAGTTCAATGGAGCCTGAAGATGATGATGCTGCAGGCGGCCAGTCGAGAAGAGTTCCGGAGTATCCAAGGGTGGATCTGAAGAAGTGAAGACCTGAAAGCAGAGGGGACAATGTTCAAAGCCACTAGCCAGTGACTACCGTGGAACCAGGCGATGTCGGGTGCCAACAGGTGGAGAAGTGAAGATTGTCTCTGCAGCCACGTGGACACGAAGAGGTCAGCGACGTCCAGGAGTCGATCACGAGCTGTCCCATGACGGCTCTAGCTGATGATGGTGTCGGCTTCTTGATTTGGAGCAAACAGGCCTTGGCTAATGCAAGCCACGCAGGAAACGATGCAAGCTTCTTACTCTGACCAGCAAGGTCAGAGGGGCGGCTCCTTTTTACAGGAGCAAGGGCCAGTCTGGAGCAACCATACCAGTGGTGTTGATTGTAGATTTCGTCGCCAAGATGACCACTAGCCAACGGGCCAGTAACCGGGATGACGCGTCAAGTGGCAAAATGCAAAAGGGCCCCACGCAGATCGTGGAGATGCTGCGGGGCTGATCTTCGGTGCAGATGCTGCTCAGTAAAGGGGCTTCTCAAACCCCAAAGCACAGCATTGAGGATGCCTCAGGTGCTGCGCAGTCAGCTTCTCGGGGGTCTTTCAAGATGGCCGGTCCCACGTCTCTCGATGCCTCCATGGGTCTTTTCTTTTCATGTACTGTGGATCGGGCTTGGAGATGTCTGGGAATCCAGGTCTTGTTGGGCTCTGGGCTCGGGCTCCGGCGGGAGGCGGCGGCAAAGCAGATGTCGAGTTGCTGGATGGTGCCTGTATTCACAGGGTGGTCACTCCTTGGCCACAAGGGAGATGCTCTTCAGTATTCTGTGCAGCAGAATGTCGAAGTCCAGTTTTCTACTTAGTTGCAGGTCAAGTTCAGGATGATCTGAAGTCTTAGGACACAGCTCCTACTCTTAAACCAAATCTAGGGGCCGGATCATCTACTAGGTCCCTTCTCTGGGTGGGACCAGGAAGGGGGGTGGTTACATCCTTTGTCCAGGTTCGCACCAGGACTGCGGCTGGAGAGCCCCAGCACCGGTTTGAACTGGCATATGCACAGTGACACCTTGTGTGCCCCAGGCATGTTTCATTCTATTCAGCCCTCCCTAACCCACTACACAAAATCCTGTCTGGGGTGGTGCAAGCACCTCCCCTGACAGGAAACCCTTTGTCCAAGCCTCCCAAGCTGGAAGGACTCCCAGCAGCAGGAGGTCAGACTTGTGTCTGTGGTGGCAGCATCCATTTTGTGATGCTGAGGCTCGTGTTTAACTTTACCCGGGTTTCAGGTTAGGTACATGTCGTGCCCCTCTAGGAGGGTGAAATGCTACCCCCGTTGCCAGAATTGGCGAGGGGGTAGTATTCCAATTCATATGACACCTTACTCGACATGTTTTGATAAAGCCAAACCAAAGATAGCATTTAACCGCGAGGTTCATAATGCACTTAAGAGTATATGGTATGGCAATATCATGAAACAGCTGAAGGACTTTGTTCCGAAAGCTGCAGACAGGCTGAGCTCATGCCAAAGCACCATCTCACATGAAACCAAGCACTCTGCCTCCAGGATTTTCGAGGCCTTCCATAGGAGTGACTCATATGTTAACATGTGTCCATATATGTTAGATATAGATATACTATTCCTAAGTAAGAGGTGATTACACCAACCTACCCCAGCTGAGTGATCAGCCAGTTGTGTCAAATAGTGAGGCCAGGCCAGGGGTGGCACAATACATGCTGCAGCCCCTGGTAGGTCTTGGATACACCTATGCCCTGGGTACCTAGGGTACACTGTTACAGGGGCCTACAAGATGAACCAGTTCCAATTGGTAATGCACCTAGAGTGCATTGGCATTAATTTAGAGAGAGAACAGCAGGCTGTGGGTCTGATTAGCAGGCCCACAGCCACATTAAGTCAGAAACCAGTGAAGCAAAAAGCCAAAATTTGGGGTGACCATAGGATAGCAGACCCTACTCTCCTACACAACCCCCCCCCAAACGCAGGGACATTAGACTAACCTTGACCAGTTGTGTCTTCGTGTTCTAAGTCGAAGTACCTGGAGAGACCATCTGCATTACCATGGTCAGTCCCTGGGCGGTGCTCCACTGTAAAGTCCATCCCCTGTAGGGAAATGGGCCACCTGAGTAGTTTGGGGTTTTTACCCTTCATCTGATTAAGCCATAAGAGGCGCTTATGGTCGGTCTGAATCTTGAAGTGAGTCCCAAATAAGTATGGTCTCAACTTCTTCAGGGCCCACACCACAGCAAAGGCCTCCCTCTCAATGGCTGACCAACGTTTCTCTCTAGGGGTCAGCCTTCTGCTAATGAAAGCAATGGGATGGTCTTGACCATCTACATTAAGTTGTGAAAGCACAGCTCCCACTCCCAACTCAGAAGCATCTGTTTGGACAATAAACTCTCCTGAGTAGTCAGGACTCTTCAGGATAGGTGCAGAGCACATGGCCTTCTTCAGGTCATCAAATGGCTTTTGACAGCTTACTGTCCACTGAACCTTTTTGGGCATCTTCTTGGATGTCTGGTCATTAAGAGGAGTCACAATGGACCCATAGTTCTTAACAAACTTCTTGTAGTACCCAGTCAGGCCCAAGAAAGCTCTGACCTGAGTCTGGGTGGTTGTAGGGGACCAGTCCACCTCCAGTGGTTGAACTTGGCCTCCATCTACAAGGTGCCCCAAGAACACAACCTTACTCTGCCCTATCTGGCACTTTGTGGCCTTGATAGTGAGGCCTGTCTTTTGCAGAGCCTCTAGCACTTCCTTCAGGTGGACCAGGTGATCCTCCCAGGTGGAGCTGAAGACAGCAATATCATCAAGATAAGCTGCACAAACGTCAATCAACCCAGTAAGGACTTGATTCACCAACCTTTGGAAGGTGGCAGGTGCATTTTTCAAACCAAAGGGCATCACCACAAACTGGTAATGACCTCCTGGGGTAGAAAAAGCAGTTTTGGCTTTGGATTCCTCAGCTAACCTGATTTGCCAATAGCCAGCTGTCAGATCAAATGTGCTCAAATATTTGGCAGAAGCCAATTAGTCTATGAGCTCATCTGCCCTTGGAATAGGATGTGCATCTGTCCTGGTGACAGCATTGAGTCCTCTGTAGTCCACACAGAACCTAATTTCTCTCTTTCCATCTTTGGTATGAGGCTTGGGGACCAGAACCACCGGGCTAGCCCAGGGGCTCTCTGAAGGCTCAATAGCACCTAATTCCAGCATCTTTTGCACCTCAGTCTTTATACAGTCCCTGACATGGTCAGGTTGCCTGTAAATCTTGTTCTTCACAGGAAGACTGTCACCAGTGTCCACCACATGGGTACACCAATTAGTCTGACTGGGTGTCAAGGAGAACATATGTCTATATGACTGTAAAACTTGTCTGCAGTCATTTTGTTGATGTTCAGTGAGGCTGCCATCCAAGGCCACACCATCAACTGAGCCATCTTCAGGGTTCTAAATCAAAAGTTCTGAGAGAGGGTCACACTCTTCCTCCTGCCCCTCATCTGTAGCCATGAGCAAGCCCATGTCTGCCCTGTCAACATATGCCTTCAATCTGTTGACATGGAGCACCCTGTGGGGGCTCCTGGGAGTTCCTAGGTCCACCAAGTAGGTAACCTCTCCCTTCTTTTCAACAATGGTATGGGGTCCAGACCATTTGTCCTGGAGTGCTGCTGGGGCCACTGGCTCCAACACCCATACTTTCTGTCCAGGCTGGTACTCAGTCAAAACAGCCCTTTGGTCATGCCAATCTTTTTGTAATTCTTGGCTGGCCTCAAGGTTTTTGAATGCCTTCTCCATATACTCAGCCATCCTGGAGCGGAGGCCAAGTACATAGTCCACTATGTCTTGCTTGGGCTTTCTGAGAGGTAACTCCCATCCTTCCCTCACTAGACATAGGGGTCCTCTTACAGGGTGCCCAAATAACAATTCAAAGGGGCTGAAGCCAACCCCCTTTTGTGGGACCTCTCTGTAAGCAAACAGAAGGCAGGGTAGAAGGATGTCCCATCTCCGCCTGAGCTTCTCAGGTAATCCTTTGATCATACCCTTTAGGGTCTTTTTAAGCCTTTCAACAAGCCCATTACATTGTGGATGATAAGGGGTGGTGAACTTGTAGTTGACACCACATTCCTTCCATATAGCTGTCAAGTATTATGACATGAAGTTTGCACCTCTATCAGATACTACCTCCTTAGGAAACCCCACTCTGGAGAAAACGCCAAGTAAGGCCCTGGCCACAACAGGAGCTGCTGTGGTCCTAAGGGGAATTGCCTCTGGGTACCTGGTGGCATGGTCCACCACCACCAGTATGAATCTGTGCCCAGATGCTGTAGGGGGATCCATTGGACCTACAATATCAATCCCCACTCTTTCAAAGGGACCCCCCACCACAAGTCGTGGTATCAGGGGGGCCTTTGTTGTGCCACCTGCTTTGCCACTGGCTTGGCAGGTTACACAGGAGCGACAAAACTCCTTTGTATCTTCAGACATGTGAGGCCAGTGAAAGTGAGGGACAAGCCTGTCCCAAGTCTTGTTCTGGCCTAGGTGTCCTTCTAAAGGAATATCATGGGCCAAGGTTAGAAGGAAGCCCCTAAATTGCAGCGGTATAACCAACCTCCTGGTTGTACCAGGCTTGGGGTCTCTACCCTCTGAATAAAGGAGCCCGTCATCCCAATACACTTTATGGGTACCTTGAGCATTCCCAGCAGCCTCACTAGCAGCCTGCTGCCTGAGGGGTTCAAGAGAAGGACAGGTTAACTGAGCCTGCCCCAAGTCTGCCCTAGAAGGTCCCCCTGTCCCCAGAAACCCAACCTGGTCAGCTTCAAGTTCTTCAGGGACAGTTCCTTCAGGGGTCACAAGATCATCTTCCTGGGAAGGCTGATTCTCACTTGTAGGCAGGTGGGAAGGCACAGCCTTAACCCTCCTGTTCTTCTTCTTGGTAGGTGCTAGGTCCATTGTTCCAGGATCCAAGACCTGAGGTTCAGAGAGGCACTTTTGGGCCTGTGACCTGGTCACAGCAAGGACATGTGATGATATCCCTAACATCTCTGCATGAATCCTGTACTCTACTTCTGACCATAGAGAGCTCTCCAGGTCATTGCCCAACAAACATTCAACTGGGAGATCTGCCGTAACCACAACTCTTTTTAGGCCAGTTACCCCTCCCCAGGAGAAATTAACAATTGCCACACTATGGGGTCGATTAGGATCGCGGACGGACTTGAGTCCGTCCGCGACCCCTGAGGAGGAGGGAACGTCCGCATGGGCTGCGGCGTTCCCTCCGATCTGATTAGCATGTGACCGCCAGGGTGGCGGTCACATCCTCTATCTCTAACATTGCGGCGGGTGCAGCTTCAAGCCGCACCCGCCCCAATGTAAAAAATGCATGCACAGCATTTGCGCGCACAAAGCGACAGGCACCGCGCGGTGCCTGCTGCATTGTGCACGCAAATGCAGGGGGGTACCATAGGTACCCCCCATGTGCACCCCCCACCACCCCTTCACCCAGGGGGCCCGCAACGGGCCCCCGAAGTGAAGGTCCGTATGCTTTTTCACGGCGGAAAAGCCGCCATGGAAAAGCATAGAATTGCAGACATCCTAATATGCCTGGCGGTGTCTGATAGACACCACCAGACATGTTAGTGCTTTTCTGCCGCGGTCGCCTTCCGACCGCGGCGGAAAAGCTGCGGACAGATTATCAGACCCACCAGCCATCCTAATTTGGCGGTGGGTCTGTGGAGGCTCCGCTGCGGTTTTCCCGCATCCTCCAGGCCGGCGGTGGCTTCCGCCGGCCCGGAGGATGCGGGAATTCCGCAATCATAATGACCCCCTATGTGTAGTAGTGACATTGCTGGCATTGGTCACGAGGTAATTATCACCTGGTATGTATTGTACAGGGTCCACAAAGCTAGGTGTCACCATGGTGACACTGGCACATGTGTCCCTGTATGCTTGAGCCACTTTTTCATTAATTAAAGGTGTCTGTCTGTACTTGCCCAGATTACTGGGGCTCACAGTAGTGGACAAATCCATGTCCACATCACAAATCAGAACAGCCTGTGTAGGGGTTCTGACTAGGCCAGACTCTCCCTCAGTTCCCAAGGTGATACCCACTACCCTCTTAGTTTGCGGACCAACACTGCTGACTGTACTAGTGGGTGCAGGGGCCTTAGGGGCTGCAGTGTTGGGGGCGACACCCTTTTTACACTCACTTTTCCAGTGAGAGGTGTTTTTACAGAAATGACATCAGGGCTTCTTCTGACCTTATTTCTTCTTCTTCTTGGAAGTTTGGGACCCACCCTCATTATTTGTTTGGGGCCCTGTTGAAGACTTCTGGTCTTTAGTTTTCTGCTCCCCACCCTTCTGGTCTGCCTTCTTTTGGTCACCACCCTGGTTCTGGTTCTTTTGCTTAACGCTGGTTCTAACCCATTTGTCCGCCTTCTTTCCCAATTCTTGGGGAGAGGTCAGATCTGAGTCAATCAGGTGTTGATGCAACTGCTGGTTCTACCAATTATTTTAAATTTGTTCTCTCATAAGTAAATTGTACAATCCTTCATAGTCTGTAACCTTACTTCCCAGCAACCAGCCCTCCAGAGCCTTAGTGGCACATTCAACAAATTCAGACCAGTCCTGAGTCTGTGTCTTCTGGGTCTCTCTGAACATCAACCTGTACTGTTCAGTGGTTAAGCCTAACCTATCAACCAGAGAATTCTTCAGGACCAGGTAGTTTCTAGAATCCTCATCACTAACTGTGAGGAGTCTGTCTCTGCCTCTACCTTCAAAGGAGAGCCACAAGATTGCTGCCCACTGCTCCTGAGGGATCTGCTGTACTCTGTAGGCCCTCTCAAGTGCAGTTATCCATTTGTGGATGTCATCCCCAGCTTCGTAGGGGGGCACAATCTTACTCAGGTGTCTATTGTCATAGGACCTGTGTTTATCCTTAGGGATAGTGCTGCCACCAGTGGATCCTAATCCACTCTCTCTAGGCTGTCTTGCTTTAGCAAGTTTCTCTTGGATCAGGGCTACTTCTAGCGCTCGCTTCTGGATCCTAAGCTCAGCCTCTCTCATGTTGGCCTCATGTTCCTTCCTCTGAGGGGTTGTAATTCTCCTTCTGGAGTGACCATGAGAACCTCTAGAAGCATGGGGAGTGTTAGATTCACCTGAGTGATTCCTTCTCCTCCTAGGCTCCTGGTTAAGTCAACCTGGGGGTATGAGTGGGTTTTACCCTGTCTCAGTCCCAAATAGGCTTAAGTTAGCCTGGCTAAGTCTCCTGACTGGCACCTGACTAAGTCTCTCATCATCAGAATCACTTTCTTCTTCCTCCTCCTCCTCCTCCTCATCCTCAGGCTGAGTAACTCCAGTGTTCTGGTCTTCCTCATCTATCTGGACAATAGGGACAGGGGAATCAGTGTTATCATCTTCAGAGGGAGAGCCTCCTTCCCCAGACCATTTGGGGTCAGGATTGGAGGTTTTTAGAGCTTCAGACTGGTCTAAAAGCTCTCTGAGGTGGGCTGTGGTAGGGTTCTGACCCGGCTTGAGACCTCTTAAGGTACACAGCTGCCTCATCTCTTTAAAGTTTAACATAGCAAATTTGGATGGTGCCCTTGGAGGGTCACTCTCAACAGGGACAGGTCCAGTGGACCCCTCTGTTCTAGACATTGCTCTTGTGTGGGTGGATGTGTTGCAATCTACCTACACTGGTGTTTACCTACTAAACCTATAAAGTAGTTGTAGTCAGGGTGTGCTAATCCCTTTGCTCTACAACAACTAAGTTCTTTAGAACTTAAGTATACTAGTCTTGTTTTATGTGTACCTAACAGGTACCTGTATGATCTTTCAAATGATATTTTCAAAGATTGCAATGGTAAAACAACAGCAAGCTCAAATCCCAACCGCTGCTCACCAATGTGAGAAGTTGGCCTGGTATATGATGCTCACTAGTTCTAGTGATCACCTTGTACCATGCCTAGCAACCCTTATGATGATTGGTTGTAAGTCAACCTTATAGACCAGCTATCCTAGGGGTAGCATGGACAAAGCAGTCTTAGGCTAAACTCCGTAAAGGCATGTGAAGCAAGCTGTTTTACCATATACACTCTCCTTAAATACCAAATGAAAGGACACCACACAGATATATATTGAAAATATATATATATATATATTTATTGACTACAAGTACCCCCTATACTCTTTATGAGCACAGAAGCAAATGCGTTAAAACAAAACAGTGTTTAAATATACAAAAGTTGCACAATATGGATAGGCCCTGGTGGCCCCTAAAACCATATACTAAAATAGTGGTATAAGAACCTCTATACGAACAGTGGTAAGGCCTAGGGCCTTCAGAACCGCTGGGACTACAAGGAGCTAACAAGAGTTAGTGACCAGGAGGCCCACAGAGTGCGTGTGCAGTGTTAGAAGTTACATGTGGGCGCCGATAGACTTTCAGTGGGTGCGTAAAAAGTACAAAGTTACTGCAAAGGGAACCTTCTGGATGGACCAGAACCTAACAACTTAAAACCTAGACACTAGAGATGTTTCTCTCAACAGGAGCACCGGAGTGCCAGCGTTACCTCACCCACAGGAAGCGGGTGCATAGGGTTCAAAGTGCGTCGGGTTTCGTCGTGTAGTTCAATGGAGCCTGAAGATGATGATGCTGCAGGCGGCCAGTCGAGAAGAGTTCCGGAGGATCCAAGGGTGGATCTGAAGAAGTGAAGACCTGAAAGCAGAGGGGACAATGTTCAAAGCCACTAGCCAGTGACTACCGTGGAACCAGGAGGGAACCAGGGGATGTCGGGTGCCAACAGGTGGAGAAGTGAAGATTGTCTCTGCAGCCACGTGGACACGAAGAGGTCAGCGACGTCCAGGAGTCGATCACGAGCTGTCCCACGATGGCTCTAGCTGATGGCGGTGTCGGCTTCTTGATTTGGAGCAAACAGGCCTTGGCTAATGCAAGCCACGCAGGAAACGATGCAAGCTTCTTACTCTGACCAGCAAGGTCAGAGGGGCTGCTCCTTTTTACAGGAGCAAGGGCCAGTCTGGAGCAACCAGACCAGCAGTGTTGATTGTAGTTTCGTCGCCAAGATGGCTACTAGCCAACGGGCCAGAAACTGGGATGACGCGTCGAGTGGCAAAATGCAAAAGGGGCCCTCGCAGATCATGGAGATGCTCATGGGGCTGATCTTCGGTGCAGATGCTGCTCGGTAAAGGGGCTTCTCAAACTCCAAAGCAAAGCATTGAGGATGCCTCGGGTGCTGCGCAGTCAGCTTCTCGGGGGTCTTTCGAGATTGTCGGTCCCACGTCTCTCGATGCCTCCACGGGTCTCTTCTTTTCAGGGACTGTGGATCGGGCTTGGAGATGTCTGGGAATCCAGGTCTTGTGGGGCTCTGGGCTCGGGCTCCGGCGGGTGGCGGCGGCAAACCAGATGTCGAGTTGCTGGATGGGGCCTGTATTCACAGGGTGGTCACTCCTTGGCCACAAGGGAGATGCTCTTCAGTCTTCTGTGCAGCAGAATGTCGAAGTCCAGTTTTCTTCTTAGTTGCAAGTCGAGTTCAGGATGATCTGAAGTCTTAGGACACAGCTCCTACTCTTAAACCAAATCTAGGGGCCGGATCATCTACTAGGTCCCTCCTCTGGGTGGGACCAGGAAGGGGGGTGGTTACACCCCCTTTCCTTTGTCCAGGTTCGCGCCAGGACTGGGGCTGGAGAGCACCAGCACCGATTTGAACTGGCATATGCACAGTGACACCTTGTGTGCCCCAGGCATGTCTCATTCTATTCAGCCCTCCCTAACCCACTACACAAAATCCTGTCTGGGGTGGTGCAAGCACCTCCCCTGACAGGAAACCCTTTGTCCAAGCCTCCCAAGCTGGAAGGACTCCCAGCAGCAGGAGGTCACTGTTACAGGGGCCTATAAGGTGAACCAGTTCCAATTGGTAATGCACCAAGAGTGCATTGGCATTAATTTAGAGAGAGAACAGCAGGCTGTGGGTCTGATTAGCAGGCCCACAGCCACATTAAGTCAGAAACCAGTGAAGCAAAAAGCAAAAATTTGGGGTGACCATAGGATAGCAGACCCTACTCTCCTACACATCCTTCAATAGAAAATAATGGAGCCAGTGAATTAAAATGAATCCCCATATGAAATGATGTTAAATAAAATTACATTATTTAAAATGCTTATAAATATAGATAAATATACATTAATGTTAACAATATATACGCATATATAATAGGACATATTTCTTACTTAATTATAAATATTTAATACTGATTTTCAAAGTACTTTAAAAATAATGCCACAATACATTTTATTAATCCATCAAATGTATAAAATTCAATATATTAATAACTTTTACTGCTACATTTGTTTTTTTTGTTTTTTAATTTTTTTTTATTGAAATTAACAACAAACAACAAAACATAGTTCACAAGACAAAATTACAGTAATGGTGATCCTGAGTCCATGCGGGAGCAGCTCCGAACAGTACAGTATGAGCAGTATGGTTAAAAGCAGTAACGCGGAGGGGGGGGCAGCGAGGAAACAATGCAATATACACAGTCGATACAAAACACTGGGAATGCCAATTAGGGGGACAAGGGAACATCAGGAGTAAAAACATGTGGGGGAATACATATATTTCCACGATAAGCATTCCACTGTGACCAAATTCTGTTCCATTTTCTGGGCCTGCCCCGAGACAAGTACACAGTCTTTTCCCTAAACATGCACCAGTCCATGTTCTCCTTCCACGCCAATACAGTGGGCGGCCTGTGGGAGCCCCATAGCTGTGCAATATCCCTCTTAGAAATCATGTTGCCGAGGGTCGCCCAGCAAATCTGAGCAGCATTATAATCATTCGGTTCCCACAAATTCAAGAGACAGCGCCGGGCCTCTGGTAGAAGCGGAACCCCCGTGACCCTCTCCATAATCGCATGTACTCGGGACCAGAAATCAGCCACCTCAGGACATTCCCACAAAATGTGAAGGAAGGTGCCAATCACGCCGCAGCCACGCTTACACAGCCCATCCAAAGACTAGCTCATTCGAACCAGACTCGGACCAGTGACATACACACGATGAAAGATCTTAAGTTGGACGAACCGAAGGCGGGCAGGTATGGCAACCTCTTTAGGCGAGGACAATGCAGATTGCCAGTCCTCATCGTCCAATTCCAATCCGTCGGCAATCCATAAAGCCCTGAGGTGCACAAGCAGGTCAATTCTAGTGTTGATCAGGTTTTTATAGATCAATAAAATTGTACTATCAGGCACATAGAGGTCCAGGATACGGTACTCGAGAGGCGAGGATTCGGGAATAGTAGTCCCCACAGCAAAGACTGACAGCAGGGCATGACGTACCTGAGCGTATCTAAAGAATTCCCTGTCTCCAAGCTCATATTCCGTCTTGAGTACCTCAAAGGTCTTCACATTTCCTTTAGACCAGAGGTCACCCACCTTGCTTAAACCAATCATATCCCATTTATCAAAGCCTTTCGTCCGCCACAAATTGCCCAAACCTTCGGAAGCATACAATGGAGTCGCGCGCGTCAACCTATCACACCATCCCAAGGCCGCATTCGCATCATACCACACTCTTACAGCGATTTTTGTGGGTCCGGTTAATGTCCTATGGAGCCCCTTAGAATATAGTTCTCTATTAAAATTCCCACCGGGCAAGAGGTGTTTGTCCATTTCAAAGGCCAGGGTAGGACCGGGAGCGTAAGTTGCGTGGTTGACCGCACTTAATTGAGAAACCCAATAGTAGCGCTTGATATCTGGAAGGGCAATGCCCCCATCATACCACGGAAGCGTGAGCTTAGACAGAGCAATTCGCGCATGCCCGTCCCAGATTAGCAGCCTCTGCAGGTGCTCCACTTCACGAAAATAACCGGATGGAATGGAGTGCATATAAAAATCTGGGCAGCGACATCATTTTGAAAAGAGCCGCGCAACCAAGTGGCGACAAAGGCAACTGACGCCATCGTGCAACGTCAAGCTTCAGTCGGTGAAGAGGGGGTAGCAAATTGCGTTAATAGCGAACTGCGGGATCAAGAGAAATATAAATCCCCAAGTATTTAAAGCCAGTGTCAGCAACTTGAATTGGGACTCTATGAGGCAGTGGAGGAAGATCGCCGGACAAAACGTAGACGCATGATTTAGTCCAATTAATAATGAGACCCGAGTTCTTCCTGAAGGAAGTCAGAACATCAAAAAGCACATTAAGGGATTTCTGAGGGGATGTAAGGTATAGGAGGATGTCATCCGCGTATAGCGAGATTCGATCCTCAAAGTCGGGAGTCCACCGAATGCCTTTCATTGAAGGCTCCCAATGGAGCCACTCCGCCAATGGCTCCAAAGCAAGGGCAAAAAGCAATGGGGACAGCGGACAACCTTGTCGAGTGCCTCGCCCAAGTGTAAAAATACCGGAGACCTTCCCATTAACAACCACCTGGGCGAGGGGCTTTTCATAAAGAAGCTTCACCCAGGCGATGAATGTCGGACCAAACCCGAATTTGGAAAGGGCTGCCCACAGATAAGGCCATTCTATAGTGTCAAAGGCCATAGTGGCGTCCAAAGAGGCCAAAATGGCCGGCTCAGTAAGAGTCTCAGCTCTTGCGAGAACTCCGTGAAGTCTCCGAAGATTAAGGGCGGTATTCCGGTGAGGAATAAAGCCGGATTGATCCGGATGGATCAAGTCGCTAATCACCGTAATCAACCGATTAGCTAGCAATTTGGCCAGTATTTTGGGTTCGGCATTGAGTAATGAAATGGGCCTATACGAGGAGCAGCGATCGCGCGGCTTACCCTCCTTGTGGATTACAACGATAGTAGCCAGTCGCTGATCAACAGGGAGGGAACCAGAATCGAAAGCCTCAAGAAACATACTGCTCAAGTAGGGCGCCATTTTGTCGGGTCCCAGCTTACATAGTTCAATGGGCAAACCATTGGGACCCATTGCCTTGCCAGAACGAAGGGAACGTATGGCAACAGCGACTTCATCTATCGTAAAAGGCGCATCCAGTAGGTCTTTATCATCATCAGAAAGGCGAGGCAGTGCAATATCTCGCAACAACAATTGGGAATCCTCCTCGTCCCTATCACTGACGAGGCGTACACAGTTCGGAAATGGTCAACAAAGCGCTCTACAATACCAGCTGGGTCAGTGACACACTCACCATCCGGCCTTACAATCACAGGGACGACACGATTCACTCTCTCTTTCTTGTCCAGCCACGCAATCAGTTTACCAGCCTTGTCGCCCAAATCATACATCCTGCCCTGTTGCTCTCTATTCATCGCTTTTGCCGTGTCGGTCACAAGGGCTCTATAATCAGCTTGCTTCAGACTGAGGGAATGCAATTTAGAACGAGTAACATCACCTTCAAGATCACTCTCAAGCACAGTTATGTCGTTTTCGAGGCGTACAAGTTCCTCACATTTAGCCTTCTTGGAAGCAGGAATCAAAGACAAAGAATGTCCACGGATGACCGTCTTGAAGGCCTCCCACAGTGAAATAGAAGAAGAAACAGACTTCATCGAAGTAATGGTCAATAGATTTCAGCAGTTCAGAGCGGGTTTTAGGATTGCGGAGATATCAGGGATTTATAGGAGCCACTCTACCCTCGCCACCCACTCCAGCCTCAACACAAAGCTCTCTGCTCTAACTCTAAACATTTATTAGCCATCCTCGTGCTGGAGGGAAAACATTCGAGCTAGGAGCTGCCCAACGTTGGAATAAATTGCCGATGGGTCTACGCTTGATTAAATCTGAACCTGAATTCCGCCGGGCGTTGAAAACTCACCTTTGTTGCCTATAAACTTTTGCCTGTTGGGAGTAGTTGCCAATCATTGAGCGCCGGGACACCCCGTTGGGATAGCTGCGCACTTTATAAGTGACACAATAATAATAATAATAATAATCAGAAATGCCCCTGGGAAGATGACGAATCTCTCTGATGGAGGATGATTGCGCTGCTGGCATTAAGAAATCATCTTACCTGGAGAGACTACCATGGGCCCCCGAATGAAAGGTGTATTGTAGCTGCGTAGGGTGCATCAACCTCCAACTATCTATAAGGCCAAAGGTTTCCAGCAGGTCAGCCAGCCACAGTTGAGACCTAGCTAAATCCCTAGGAGGGTAGCGATCCAAAGTGCCAGACACCACAGAGTTAAAGTCCCCACCCAGGATCAGAAGGCCCTCAGGAAGCCCCAGTAAGAGCCGCCCTAGTTCAGCAAAGGTCGACGCCTGCAGGCCCGGAGGGACGTACATTGTGAGTATGGAAAGCGTCTTACCCTCCCATCTACCAGTGGGCGCAGCATAGCGCCCCCTGTCGTCGAGTATTACCTCATCAATTTCAAGGGGGAGAGAGGACCGGATTAGAATACCCACCCCTCTGAAACCGGAAGTGAATCCAGAGTGAGCGAATAGTCGGTAGCCACATCTATTCATAGCCTGGCACGCGTTCCCAATTAAATGCGTTTCTTGCAAAAGAACAATATCGGGGGAATGACGTCTAAGGAACTGCAGCACAACCCCTCGTTTTATCCTGTCTCCCAAACCATTGACATTCCAGGACAGCAGTCTCAACTCACCACCCACCATCCCCGGGAAGGAAACAGAGCACAGCCCTCATAGGACCCAAGGATCGACATGGACGAGAAAACAATACGATGCCTTGTGAACAAAAACAAACACACGAACACCCCCTCACAACCCACCAACTTAAGCCCGTTACAACGCCCCCCCACCCTGCACCCCTGCGTACGACTCAAAAGCCACCTCAACTTGCAGTGTGACTGTCGCCCAATCAGAAAACTAATCTACACAAAGAACCCAGGAGGAGGAAGAGTCCCCTTACATCCCCGCCACCCTCGGGCCAACCTAAAATAGAACGAAAGAACAATTATCCAAACTCAGCTGACAAACAGGTGGAAAGTTCAGACGTCGGGAACCACAATGTCACTCTTGCTCCGGCGAGCCACCGTCGGCGCCACCGGGGTGCTCAGCTCGATCATCTCTTTTTGGCAAGGAATCAAGCCAGTCACTGACATTATCCGGACGATCAAAGAAAAACGTTCGTTCCTCATATTCGATCCGAAGTCTGGCTGGAAACAACATAGCATACTTAAGGTCCAAATCACGCAGCCGACGCTTCACTCCCTGAAACCCCATCCATGAAACCCCATTCTCTGCCGCTGAACCAGTGGAGTAAAGTCGGGATAGAAGTTCACAGTGGCGTTTTCAAATTTCACAGGGGCGCTCTCCCGAGAAGCTCGAAGGATAGCGTCTCTATCCCGAAAGTGGAAGAGTTTGGCAATAATGGGTCTCGGCGGGGCACCCGGCTTCAGCTTCCCGCCAGGAGATCGATGGGCCCGTTCAACCGCGAAGAATTTACTGAGTCCGGCGGGGGCGAGGTGATTCAAGACCAGGTCTTCCACCAAGAGGTCGGTGGCAGCGTCTTCGGGATTTTCCGGAACACCTATGATGCGTACATTATTGCACCGGGCCCTATTTTCAGAATCCTCAAGCCGACGGGCCATCAAGTCCTGTGAAGAACGCAAGTTGCCGATCTCAGTCTGTAAGTCCGTGACATAAGTAGTCAGGCTGGAGGTCTTCAAATCCAACGCCTTGACCCTCTCATTGGTCTTCACCAGGTCCGCTCTAATCAGCGTGACATCGACAGCCAACGTATCAATCTTGGAGGCCAGGGCCTCATACTGTTGTCCCATTGAGGCCTTCATACTGGTGATGGCGCTCATGACGTACTGAAGCGATACCTCCGTAGGCGCAGCAGGATCCATCATGGGGTCTTCAGGAGTACGGCCAGTGCCACAGGGGGATCCCTTAGGATGGGTGTAGCGATCCATCACATTGGTTTGAGTTTGTCCCCCTCGGAGAGGCGTTTTTGTCTTGCACTTCTCGGTGTCCGGTCTGGTGGCCATATTGGAAATAGTGCCCCGGAGGGGCTCTCGAGACCGGGTGAAAATGGCCGATCTCAATGAAGCCAAAAGTATACGAAAGTGGGCCAAAATAACGAAAATGCCAACAGGGCTGGAGGCCAAACGGTCACGGAAGAAGGCACTCAGCAGCAGAGCAAAAGCAAGCTGGGTCCGGGGTAGATATGAGAGAATGCCAGTCGATCAGAACCCGGAGTAGGAAAGTGAAACTGAAAGTTGAAGTGAGGCCGCCTGGGGGAAGACCCCTCTGGCCGTTGTTGTTCAACTACTCCTCGGCCTGAAGATCAGCAGAGTCCTCAGCCCCGTCCCGTGGCAGGCCGTAAAAGTTTGAGTCGATGTAAAAGCGCCTCCCGATGTCCGATTTCAATTTTGAAAAGAATATTAAGGTCAGCCAAAGGTCGCCTTCAAAAGCCCATCTTCAGAACCAGGATATAGTCAGGATATTTGCGAAGGGCGGCGTGGGTTTCGGGAGCTCTGTGCTCACGCGACCATCTTGGATGCCCGCGAAGCTCCTCCTCCGCTACATTTGTTTTTAATTCAGAATAAGGTAATACATATATTATATTTCAATAAAAACACATACTATATTTTTTAATATTAATTTGTAATAATTTATATTTTAATTAATTTAATTTAGCACTATTTCCTCTGGGGTTTTTATTTTAAGTCCCTACCTACATTAATTTCCACAGTTTACTAATGTCATATTAGAAAAGGGATAGGTTAGAGACCAAGGATAAACACTTCAGGAGCTTTCCAGCTGTTTTAAGATATTTCTAGACCCTAATATGTCACAAAAGGGGTAGGTTCTGATAATATTCTCAACACATGAACATAACTGCTTTATTCTACTCATTATAAAGTGTAACTCACATAGTCACACCCATAAGTAAACTGATAACAGATATGCATGCACCATGACCTGTGAGCCTTTAGGGGCCTACATTAGGAGTGAATTATAACTATTAAAAAGGAAAGTTTAGGCCTAGCAGTAGGTTTATTTTGTTAAGTCGAAATGGCAGTTTCACATCTGCACTACAGGTTGCTGTGCCAGGCCTGAGACATGTTTTGTAGTGCTACTTTAGTAGGTGGCACAATTAGTGCGGACGCCCACTTGTAGCATTTAGGGTCTTGTTTACAAGAGACCTGCGCTGCAGTAGCATCACTTTTTTCTGATGCTCCGGTGGCACAGGCCTCCTAATGATATATATGAGGTAACACAAAGTCACCCTGCATGGCTTTACGTGAAGCAAATTTATGCCTCCTTCCCTGTCTCAGCCCGTGATAACCCGGGGAGAATGGAAGGCGCCGTGAATAATGCTATCTCTCAACAACTTCATGAATTCTTTGTGCCCAAGCCGGACATTATTAAACAGATAGCTGGGACCATTAAATCCGGGTCTCCTAGAGACCCTGGTACCCCTAAGGTGCTTAAAGGCAGCCTTGACCTTCTAGAGCCTCATATCAGACACCTCATGGACCTGTCCTTTAGGTCAGGAGTGGTCCCTACTAGGTGGGAGGAAGTAGTGGAACTTCCACTACAGAAAAAGCCCCATATTAGTGCAGAAAAACTAGACAACCTTAGACCTATCTCCTTGCTGCCTTATTTTTCTAAAGTTGCGGAAAAAATTGTAAACACTCAATTAACTGAGCATATAGAGAGAAACAACCTCTTACACCCCTCTCAGTCTGGTTTCCGCACTCTCCACTCTACTGAGTCGGCATTGCTATATTCCATCGAAACCATACGGAGAAATGTGGATGATGGACAAACTGCGGCGCTTATCCTGTTGGATTTAAGCGCCGTGTTTGACACGGTTGCTCACCACACACTCCTTCAGGCTTTGAGGAGTGCGGGTGTAACGGATAGAGCGCTCAAGTGGTTGGAGTCCTTCCTAACTGAGCGCTCTTTTCAGGTCATGCAGGGGAAGTTCTACTCCAGAAACATCAAGATGAGGCAGGGGGTGCCTCAGGGCTCGACTCTGAGCCCGACTCTTTTCAATCTTTATATGGCCCCCCTCGCGGACATTGCCGTCAAATATGGGATTAGGACTCTGTCCTATGTTGACGACACCCAATTGGTGGTCTCACTGACCCAAGCCCAACCTGATGCCGACCGCAACTTCAGACTTTGCCTAGAAAATCTGGCGAGCTGGATGACAAGCAACTGTCTGAGGCTTAACGGCTCCAAGACAGAGGTATTGGTGTTTGGGAGAGCCCCTTCTGTCTGGTCTTCTACTTGGTGGCCCCAGGTGTTGGGCCCACTCCTACACCATGTGAACATGCTAAAAATCTGGGAGTTTGGGTTGACAATCAATTGTCGTTTAACTACCATACCCAAAGGGTAGCAGGTGCCTGTTTTGGCATCATGCGTAATCTATGGAAAACCTTGGACATCCTCCCTACGGCCTCCAGAAGGAATATGGTACAGGCACTGGTAACTTCGCGTCTGGACTACTGCAATCTATTGTACCTAGGTACCAGAGATAGGTGTATGCGTAGATTGCAGGGCGTCCAGAATGCGGCAGCAAGGCTTGTCCTGATGTGGCCCAGAAGATCATCAGCAAAGGCAGCACTGTCCTGTCTGCACTGGCTCCCTATCAGGGAAAGAGTGAAATTTAAAGCCATGTGTGTGAGCCATCGTATCCTGAGAAAGAAGGGTCCTGCTTATTTGCATGAGTTACTAGGCATATATGACCCAATCAGGAAGCTTAGATCCAGTGGAAGTGGGCTTGTATGTGTCCCTAGGATCAAGAGGGCCAGGATGGGTGGCCGCTCTTTCCGCCACACGGCGGCTACACTATGGAACACCCTCCCTCAAAGCCTCCGTTTGGAGGAATCCGAAACTCTCTTCTGGTAGGGTCTGAAGACTCACTTATTTCCAAAGACATAATTAGTGCTGTATTGTCTGTGGACTTAGGTTTTTTTCTGCTCTGGTACCTAGCGCGGGGACACACTGGGTCAGTGTAACCAGGCGCTCTACAAACTCCTGTAACATAACATAACATAACATAGAAAGCGCTGTCTTGACATACTCTACGTCGAGGAGGCATTCCATGGGCATTGTGGTGGATTTTTCCACGCAACTCCCACGGTTTTGACACATTTCCAGATTTACAAAGATGTGAAAATGTGGGAATGCATAAAAAATGTGTGCCTCCCCAGGGGAGGCCTAATGAGGAGAAACTGCTTTAGTTCTCCTAGTTTTTCCTCTTCCTATGTGTGCTGCATTCTGCCGTGAATACTGACGTTGATTATCAGAGGCCGCACCCCCTTTCTCCACCACTCTACAAATGTGCCTCCTGGTGCACTACTGGTTGGGACATCAAGTAAGTCCCACACATTGGGATTCCTGAGAGAGTGGTCTGAGACCCTAGACCCTTTCTCCAGCACTCTGCAAATGAGCCCTCTTGCACACTACTAGTTGAGGGATGAAGTCCTCTTGGATGCGGAGGCTCCTTGTTAAATCAGTAAGTCCCACACAGTGGGATTGCTGTGAGCTGGTCAGAAGCACCACCCGCTTTCTCCACCAATCTGCCAACGCTAATACTAATTAAAAAGGTTACAGGGACGTTATAGTTAGGAAATAGAAATTGAAAAACCTTAGAAATTCACTTAAAAATACAAAGGTTACAGGGACATTACAGTTAGGAAATAGATTTTTTTTAAAACAGAAATTCACTGGAAAAAACACAGGTTTCAGGTACGTTAGAGTTAGGCTCAGATTTTACTCATACAAAACCAGTGAAATTCAGCAGATATAGTTACCTGAACTACCTATAACTTACACCACCATAGTGCACTTTTTATGACCTCACATGTTACATAATTTATGACATGGTCAGTGAATTCACTGATGACATTACTCATTGTTTGAAATGGGGGTCTCTAGTTGGCAATGGTTTGCACTTCCTAGTCAGGGTAACTTCTAAAATAACCCCTGTTCATAACTTTGGTAACTTGGCACAAGCAGACAGACTTATCTCCGAGGCAGTGTGCGAGGCATTTGTGGGCACATACCGTAATACAGTGAAAACACTACAAATGGCAACCACACCAGTTTGGAAAAATAAGTCATCTTTATTTAAACCAAACAAGACCAAAATGAAAAAAAATAATACAACATACAATAATCAAAATATGATTCTTAGAAGGTAAAAACAGTTCTGTCCAAAGTAAACTATAGATGCAATACTTTCAACGCAAAGTATCTTGGATGTGTCACAATCATAAACAAAAACAGCAGCAGGGAAGGTGATGCATTGGTTCCTTACGCCCAGGGAGATGATGTGTTGGTTCTTTACTTCAGGGGAGGTGATGCGTTGGTTCCTTACTGAAGGGGAGGTGATGTGTCAGTTTCTTAGTGTGTGAGGTGGTGATGCGTCGGTTTCATACTTCAGCCTGGCATTCTTGTAGACTTGGCATCCCGGTGCGATGTTGTGTGGATCGGGGATGTGCTGGTGCTAGATGCAGCAGCAACGGCGCTGGTTGGTCTCTTCAGCCACGGTCCCATGATGCATTGGTTTTGGCAGCTGCACAGCAGGGTGTGGGTAAGTTATGGTGCAGTGATCTCAGACTTTGGAGATCGGTGCACAAGATTCAGCTATCAGAGATTACTCCAGCCGCGGGATGGTGCAGCGTCGTTTTTTTCAGTGGCACAGCAACTATGCGTCGAAAACGGGTGCGGCTGCATTGCGCTTCTCTTAATTGCGGTTCCCAATAGCAGGAACAACCTCCATAGGCCCAACACAGCAACAGGCACTTCTTGGCAGGTCAGACCTCCTAGCAAGGAAGTTCAGGAGAGCTGGGGAAGAAGGCTTTGTGGCCCTAAGACTTCAGAACAGTAGGCAAGCTCTACTTCAAGCCCTTGGAGATCTTCTTCATGCAGTATACCCAGCACACAGAAAAGTATTAATCCTCTCCTTGGCTATACAGCCACTGCAGGCCAACCCCCGACAGCACACAGCAAAGGGGCAGTACCTCTCCTTCAGTTTTCCAAGGTCTTCTCCTTGGCAGAGGTTCCTCTTGAGTCCTGAAGTATTCTAAAATTCTTAGGTCTAGGCCACACTATTTATCTTCAATTTCTCTTTGTTCTCTTGTGACATAGAGGCTCTGTAGTCAGTCACAACCAGTGCTGTCCTCTCTGGTTCAGCTTCCTGGCAGGAGGTGGAGATGGTATTGTGTAAGGCAGACCAGGCCCATCCAGGTGCAAGGAAATCTCCTCCCCGTACTCTAAATGCAGCCCAGGACTATTCAGCCCAGTCCTGACTCATCCAGAAGAGGCAGGACACAGCTCAACCCCCCCCCCCAGTGGTTATCCACAGTCAATGCACATCCCCAGACCCTACCCTGACACTCCAAAGCCAGAAAGTCAATCCACAAACCCGAAGAGGCACACAGGATGGCTTAGCAAGAATATACCTACTTTCTAAAAGTGGTATTTTTAAACCCACAAAATAAAAATCATCTTTACTTAAAGATGATTTTTTATATTCTGAGTTCAGGCATACTAAACTCCATCTTGTCCCAATGGAAAGTTAAGATGTTATAAGAAAACTCCCATTATATCCTATGGGACAATAGCCATTCAATAGTGAAAAACAAAATACACTGTATGTCACTATCAGGACATGTCCCACACATCAGTACATGTCCTACCTTTCGCATACTCTGCACCCTGCCCACAAGGGTACCTTGGGCCTACCTTAGGGGTGGCTCACATGTAATAAAAGGGAAGATTAGGGCCTGGCAAGTGGGTACACTTGCCATGTTGACATGGCAGTAGAGAGGGCATGCAGATATGGCAGTGGCAGGTCTAAAAACCTTTTGCAAGGCTGATTGTGTAGGTGGCACAATCGGTGCTGCATTTCCACTAGTAGCATTTGATTTACAGAGCCCCTGCACAAACAGTGCACTCTACTAGGGACTTAGTAGTAAATCATATAAGCCAATCATGCAAACACCAATCCATAATAACAATTTACACCAAGAGCATATGCACTTTAGCACTGATCAGCAGTGGTAAAGTGCTCAGAGTCCTAAAACCAACAAAAACAGGAGGTCAAAAGGCAAAAAGTCTTGGGATAAACCTGCTGAAAAAGCCAGGTTTAACACTGACGAGATTACTGTTTACTTACTCGGCTGTCCAGTTTAAAATACATCAAACAATACCAGTCTAAATAACCCTCTCCTCCCCCCTCTGCCCGCCCGCTTCCTCTACGGCTTATTCACCATTTCCAAAAATAACTCCTTGCTTTTGTTACTTTTTAATGGGTCAATTATCATCACTGGCGCCAGCGTAGTCAATGCATTTGTGTACTCTTAATAAGTCCAATGTTTTTGTGCTTATGGCACAATGCCCTGTGTGTGCTTTCTGTGCCCCTGAAGCACATTAGCTACTATCAACCATTTTTCATCCGTATCCGAGCCTTACCCACATGCCAGCTTCTCACATAAGGTACAAGCTAAGAGGACATTTTGGCAATTCGAAGAAGGCCCTGTTTTTCCCAAGCATGTTTCTAATCAGGTAAAACACGGGGGTGTGCAGCCAGGCCTGATTCTGCAGGGTGTTGACTTTCACAGGTGTAGCTTTTAGTTTTAATGAAGTATGTAAGTAAGAGCACAATTCGAAGATGTCCACCGGGTTTCCCACACATAAATAGCAATGGGGCGTGGAAACCAACACACTAACATGGTGTAGATATTTTTTGCTTTGAGTGCTGTGCACCCGGTGCAGTAAAGAACCCACCTTTGCTGTGGAAGATGCCAGAGCACTGAAGGAGCATGCCAAATTCCATCATGGAGACTCAGCTGGGCCGCATGTGGTAGCGGCGGTCACCTGTGGGCGTGACTGTGGCTACCATGCTGTCTATGGGCAGGGGCTGCAGAGTTGTGGTACAGTATATGAAGAGAGCAGCAAGTGCACCTCAGTGGTGGGGAAATGCTGCATTGGAGGCTTGGTGGTGACGCCCACCCTTGGCAGCGGGATAAGCTTTGCTGTCCGGTGCTCTCTGCCCTGTCCTACGCCACTGCATTCGACATCACTCGACTATACGCTATTTCACTCTATGCCACTCAACTGTATGCCAATCCACTCTATGCCACTCAAATCTACACAACCACACTACACCCCACTCCACTCTATGCCACTCCATAATACACTTTTCCACTGTACACCACTTAACTCTACGCCACTCAACTCTATTCTATTGGATTCTATGCCTCTTCACCTTTACCCCATTACATTGTATGCCGTTACACTATACATTATTAAACTATATGCTTCTCCACTGTACCCAACTCCACTCTATGCCACTCCACTGTAAGCGATTCCAATCTATGCCCCTGCAGCCTATGCCACTCAAGTGTATGCCATTCCAGTCTATGCTACTCCATTATGTGCTAATTCAGTGTATGCTAGTCTACTGTACCCTATACCACTGTATGCTACTTTACTCTACACCATTTACCAGTACGGCGAAAATATCATGGCCTAAGATATCACTTTGTTTTTTTTTGCCTTATAACTCAAAAAACACTTACCCTATCAAAATAGATAGTCTACTCACCACAATCTATAATCCTGCTAAATTTTATTCAATGCGTCCAGCTGTTTTTGAGCTACTTGTGACATGCGTTGCTGGAAAAACCTTTTTTGGGACCCCCATTTTTTCTTTGCACTCCCTTAATGAACACTGCAAAACTTTCTATACTCCGCCATTGTAGAAAAGAAATAGGTCTGGAACGTTTCATGGTGCTTCGTGAAACAGGGACAAAGTTATAAGCGTGCAAAAATCTGAGGAATTTGTATCTCTGGCTACCCTAGCTATAACTACAGACTGCAGAGTGGTTACCAACAGTCTGTATTCTATCTATCTATCTATCTATCTATCTATCTATCTATCTATCTATCTATCTATCTATCTATCTATCTATCTATCTATCTATCTATCTATCTATCCATATAGATATATATACATATTGATATATATACATATAGATATATATATACATATATATATATATTCACAACACTGGGTCCCTCAATCCTCGGGACCGCTTTTCAAAAAAGATCACTCAAAGTCGCTCCAGCGTGCTATCTGCAAATACTGGAATAAAACATGGCTAACCACGCTGGAGCGACTTTGAGTGCTCTTTTTTGAAAAGCGGTCCCGAGGATTGAGGGACCCAGTGTTGTGAAAATATTACGCACACCACCGTGCGGCAAGAGGCACCCGCGGAAAAAGTGGAGCGGCGGTTGGTGGAACTGGTGTACAGAAAAAAATATATATATCTATATATATATATCTATATATATATATATATATAGATATAATATATATATAGATATATATATCTATCTCTATATATATATATATTCATTGAAAAAACCATAGGTTATAGACCATATATAGTTAGGAATTAGCATTTAAAAAACCTTATTTTACTCACACAAAACCAATGAAATTCCATATATAGTTAGTTGTACTAACTATATATCGCGCACCCGCAATCCACTGCTGATCATGTCACATATTACATCATTCATGACATGGTCAGTGACATCACTGATGACATCACTGATGACATCTCAAATGACATCACTGATGACATCTCAAATGACATCACTGATGACATCACTGATGACAACATCTAGTGACTGTATTTTTCTGTAAAGTTAAAATATGTCTTACATATTGAAGAATGAGTGGATGTATAAGTGTCTGGATGAAGGATTTAGTAGGTGCATGACTGACTGACTGTATGAGTGAGTGGTTAAATGTGTCTCATTGAGTGCATGGGTTAGTGACTAAACTGTCTTAATTTGTGCATCATTATGTCTGTTGTTCTGTAAACTGCTGCATGTGTTGATCAGTAGCTATATGAGTAACTATATGGGTTATTGATTGGTTGCCCAAGCATTTGTATGGGAAACTGGGAGTGTGTGTGGGTGGCTGGGAAGGTGTATGACTCTGTGCATAATGTATGGGTTCAAAAGTGCATGTGGAAACAGCTGTATGGGTGGTTGACTGTGTGCATGACTGTATTGGTGAGTGAATGGATATCTCAGTGCTACATGTCAAAGTAAGTACATATGTAAAACACAGTACATGTGAGAGTTGACATATATAAATAACTGTGCATAAGAGCCAGTGAATGTGTGAGTGGCTGTATGGATCATTGTGCTCTTGTATCCAGGATTGTATAAGTGAGTAAATATGTTTAGTATATGTTTGAATAAGTAAGGTGTGTTTAACTGTATAGTTAAGGAAATGGAGGTGTGATTGATTGTTTGCATGACTGACTAGGTGTGTGTGTAACTTCATGGATGAGTGACAATCTGCGAGTCTGTGTTTACACTGAGTGTATCTAAGGTTATATTAGAGTCTGAAGAGGTTCATCGTATTATCACATGAATGATGTCATCAGTGATGTGATCAGTAATGTCAAATGAGATGTCATCAGTGATGTCATCAGTGATGTCATTTGAGATGTCATCAGTAATGTCATCAGTGATGTCATTTGAGATGTCATCAGTGATGTCATCAGTGATGTCATTTGAGATGTCATCAGTGATGTCATCAGTGATGTCACTGACCATGTCATGAATGATGTAATATGTGACACGATCAGCAGTGGATTGCGGGTGCGCGATATATAGTTAGTACAACTAACTATATATGGAATTTCATTGGTTTTGTGTGAGTAAAATAAGGTTTTTTAAATGCTAATTCCTAACTATATATGGTCTATAACCTATGGTTTTTTCAATGAATTTTATTGGTTTTTTAAAAGCTAATATCTATAGCTGTAAAATTTATTCTTCTTTAAATCCAAAAATATATTTTATATGTTTATTAATAATTTTTTTTAAATATTTTTTTTGTTTCGCTCCCGGTCCGCGAACCGGGAAGCTTCCCGTTAGCTCAATTTGATTCCGCGATCCGGTCCGCGAACCGGTAAGAAATCAACATAGTGACGGTATCGCGTTGCCGCGTAATGCGTCTTATGACGTACTGCGTTAGCGCACCCGGAAGTGCCCCGGGGCGCGGACCGAGGCGCGAAACGCAGCTCCCCGGAAGCGATCCGCGGCGCGAAAGCGCGACGTATCGCGTTGCCGCGAAATGCGTCTTGTGACGTATCGCGTTAGCGCACCCGGAAGTGTCCCGGGGCGCGGACCGGGGCGCGAAGCTTAGCGACCCGGAAGCTAACCGGGGCGCGTTCCGCAGCGCGTAACATCAGCGTGAGAGGTCATGTGACTTGTTAATAAAACTTTTCATTGGTTCATTTCACTTTTAGTTTCATAATTATGGAAGGCTAGGTCAGGTGACCTAAAAATAACACTTTTCATTGGTTGAGAAGTATTGTTTTTTCCAAATGATGAAAACCCCTCCTTCTTTCCTCACTCTGACTTTCATCATTGTGAGAGGAAGACCTATTTTGCTTGTTGGAAGACCTATTTTGCTTGTGTGAAAATGGCTTCATTGGTTGCTTCAGCTGGTGGACCCCCACCACCACCTCCACCTCCTCATGGGAAGAGAGGACCACCTCCCCAGGTGATTACCAACACTGAGGAGGAAGATGAAGAAATGGATGAGGAGGGAGAAAAACCACAATTCCTGGAAGAGTTGCCCCGGGTTTCCAGAAAGAAAGCCAGTTTCATCTGGCAGTTTTTTTCGATGCCTCGTGGACAAAAAAAAGTCAACGCGAGGTATGTCACCTGCCTCATATGCAAGGAACAATTGTCCAGAGGGACGGACAAAAAATACAGTTATGGTAATCACACCATGCATAGGCACATGACGAGGAAACATCCCCTAAATTACAGCCGGGCGGAATTAAGGGATATGCTGGACAATCCTAGACCAACTCCTGTGGCCAGACCAACAATACCGGTTTCTTTAACACCAGAGGAGGCACGGGAAACTGTGCCAAATATCCAAGAAAATTTTGGGCATATGATACATTTATGTATGCACTGTCGTGCATTATTAGCTTGTGGCAACATGAGCATCAATGCACTCAACCTTTCATATGAACACCATGATTGCCCTAACCGCCCCCAGTAATTTTTTTTTGCTCCTGTTGAGCCCTTTTCAACGCCTGTTTTTTGTTGTTTCCCCCCCCCCAAAAAAACCCAAAAAAATATAAAATCGTTCAAAAAATACAAAAAAAATGTTCAAAAAATAAAAAAAAAATATAAAACAACAAAAATATTTTAAAAAAAAGTTCTTTTCAGAACTAACTTCCCTTTCAAAAAAAATTGCTACAATGTTTAGCACTCTGACAAGCTCTATTTCTTTTGGTTCGCTCCCGGGTTAGCTTCCCGGTACGCGGACCGGGAGCTAACCCCCAAATTTTTTTTTTTTTTTTTAAAGTGTAAGTATAAGGAAAGTAAACAGAGAGTGATGTTAAAAGAAAGACAGCTATAGGGAGTAAAGAAGAGATACTGTTTAATAGATCTATTTACCGAAGAAAAGACAGAAGAGGGTATAATTGTGAAAAACAAAATAGATAACGAAGTGAAAGAAAAAAAAAGAGAGTATAACATTAACAAAGAAGAGTTTCTTGGAGAATGTGAGTGAATGTTCAAAATAAGATTAAAATATGGGGAATAACAGAGAGAAAAAATAGAAAACAGAAAACAAAAAATAACAGAAAAAGATTAATTGAAACAGCAAAGAAATGTAAGTAACATAGAGCCATATCATCAACATAGGCAATAAAAGTTTTGCAGCTTTTATTGGCAGAAATGTGTCGCTAAAGCCGCTTTTGCGGCAGAAAACTGCCGCTAAAACCACTTTTTAACCAGTTTTCTGCCAATAAAAAGAGCAATAATTTTATTGGCTGTGTTCATAATATTCCCCTTAGTGTGCTTCAACTACACAGAGAAAGCATTATGAACAAGTAGTGATAGAGTGATCAGTCAAAGACACTAAGAGTAATAGAGACGGAGTGAGTGAACAAGAGTGAGGAACTATGAGAAGAGAGGGACTGAGAAAAAGAGTGGAAGGAGTTGAGTAAGTAGATAATAGAGAAAGGAATGAGGGAAGTAGCAAAGGCAGGAAACTGAGGGTTAAAGAAATGAAGCAGTGGAACTAATAGAAGTGCAATGTGATAGAAATGTAACGAAAAGAGTACAAAATATTTACCTTATAATTGTCGTTAAATTACTCACTTTTTGTTTTTATACTTTCAATCTGTGAAAGAGAGAACAAACATTTGAAAAATATTAAAACATGTATTTAAAAATTACAAAAGACAAGGGCAAAGATTGAAGGACAAACAGTTTTTCAACAACTTTGACACTTACAGAAGCTTCTGCTTCTCCAGGCCCCCTACACAGTCCTAAAGATATACATTTTAAACTAACAGTATCTTGATGCAGATGAAGTGAGGCCTATCTTAAAACATGGTGCATATTTTGCATTGCTGTTGTTTCAGAAAAGTGTCGCAAGACACTAAAATTTTAAATAATTGCTTCAGGATGCCAATAAGATGTCTACTATCCAGAGTTTTGTTTCAGGTGAGGCCTACTCAGGGTTGCAGATGAAATTTCGAGTTGTTGAAGAGAATAGAGGACATAATACATGTGAAGGTCTACCAATGAAGTGAGTCATGTCCACTGTACTCTTCAACAAAATCCAAACCTCCTATGTTTCCCTGGACAGACCTAAACTTGATCTGCACAATGTGATTCGTAATGATAGGAAACACAGGTGATCTAATTGAAATACATGCAATTTATTTTGCTCATTTCTCAATCACATCACTTGCGTTTCCTTTGCTTAGGTATCTCATTGTGCAGATGTAGTCTAGCATATGAAAGAATACGCAGAAGTGCAGCACTGCATGCAACAACTTTGACACTTACAGAAGCCTCACCTTCTCCATGCCTCCTACACAGTTCTACATATACATCATAAATGCAAACAGTACAGAATTAATTATACATGTTAAATGGTTTATTTTTGCTGTTCTCAGAATGTATCAAAATTCACTAAAAACAGTGACTTGAAGGTATTCATCATGTAACAGCGGGGAAAAAAAACACAATCAAAATGATTGTGTTTAAAAAACCCATACAACATCAGAAATCAAAATTCAGAACTCCTTAAAGTTAACTTACTTTCCATGACGTCCAAGGATGTCCTATGAACAGCTTACACTCTTTTGTGCTGTTATTACTTTCAGCCCGCCACTTTCTGAAAGAAAATCTCCATCGTTTTTAAAAACACGTTACATGCAATAAATGACTTCTTGCTCTCTACCACAATTTTCCACAAGGCCAAATCTTGTCAGAGCCATTTATAACTCTTGGATTTCTTGTAAGCCAATCCCGTCATTTGGCATTTCCGCAACTTTCAGAATTAAAATGTTGAAGATCATTTTCACAATCCTGGAATAGTAATATCTTCCCCTTCTTGCTCAGTCATGTTCTACTTTTCCTATGACACTGATACAAGCAGACTTACACTACCTCTATGACTACTACAATTATTTAATTCTCTACATCACTTTTAATCACAAAGCAATGTAAAACAGTAGACAGCATTGCAGACTTACATTCCCTCTACTCCATGTTTTGATTGGCTGCTTCAATTAGTTTATAAAAAGATACAGTTTTTCTGAACTCATTCAAAGTGCACGTATTTCTCCATAATGTCCAGTCCTATGGTTAGAAGTTATGTCTCTGAACTACACTTATCCTCAAGGCCAAATTGTGTAGGAACCATTAGAACTTCTTGAAATTCCACAGAGCACATCCCGAGATTCTTTCCCTAAAATTTTGGTTTTAAAAACACCAGGTAAGAGTTTTTAAGGTCATACGGCAGTTTTTTTTTGAAAATTAAAACAGAATCATTGCAGAATGACCAGCCATTTCTAGACTTTAAATAAGCTGTGTCCTGATGTTATTGAAGGGCCGTCATGATATATAATTGCTGCAGTTACAAAAGTCCTTCCTGATATTGACAACTGCGAAGCTACAAAATTTTTTATTAAAGTTGTCAATTTTGTTCCATCAGGCCTACATCGTTGGAACATTAAAATGACATACTGGCCATATGTTCGTATAAATAATGTGGACATCATTTCAGATTTACATTGGCTACACTCCATGTTGTGATCAGCTGCTTTTACTAGCTTATTAAAGGAGACTGATTTACTGTCTGGCAAAGTTAAATATATAAATCTTTCTGAGTCTACACTAGTAGTACTTGATACCATACAGTTCTCGCAGTCATGCTGCCATTGATAAGAAAGCCCAAACAGCTGATCTACATCTACACCTTCAGCATGTAATACATCAAGCATATACATTAAAAACTCCTGACAATCTTGCTGAATATTTTGAGAGAATTGTGTTTGGCCTGAACATCTGTCTAACAGATTTCGAATTTCAGACACACTTTCTATGTTTCTTCTATCAGTGGTACATTTCTCTAACACAGAATTTAACAAACTGCAAAATCTTTGATCAGAATTGACCACAATCTCTTCTTTTACATTTTTTAGAGAAAATAAAACATTAACCACTACATTAGCATAGCAGTTGACACCAGAACTGTTTTCAAACTGAAAACCAACAACATCTTCAACAGAATCCTTTTTGTTTCTGCTTGTAATTTTAGGTTCATTGACTTTTTGTCTTTTTGCTACAACCTCCCCAGTATTGTTCTCATTTCTTCGTTTCCGGCCTACCACACGTTTCTCAAACAAAGGATACTGAGGCAAATGTGGCGCATACTCTCTTCTTAACCTATTGTATTCCTTAACACAATCTAGATCTGCACAAATGTTTGTGACATCACACTCAATCAAGTACAATCCCGATAAAGTTCTAACTCGTGACAATGCCACATATGCCATACCCTCCTTGAACACAGAACTGCCAATATTCACCAATGCACTGTCTACGCTTAAACCTTGCGATTTATGAATTGTCACCGCATATGCCAAGCAAACAGGAAACTGCTTACGGCGAACATATAAGTCTTTTACAAGCAAAAATCTAGCAGAACAACGACCAATTAGCTGTACTTCCTCAATGCCATCAAATTTAATTTTTAAAAATTCAATTCCATCTCTATTTCTGTATTTCACAAAATCAACAACATTACCCATTGATCCATTTACCAGACCTCTTTCAACATGTAAATTCCTTCTTAAAATTATACGGCAGTTCAAGCACACATTCAGAGTCTTTTCAAAACCTGCAGTTTTAGATATACTCTTCTCTAATGAATCCAATTTTGTTTTCAGATTCTCAGACAAAATAATTGTTGATCCCATATGCTCTACTCTATCAATAGCTTCCAGTTTCACAATCTCTTGCTTTTCTAAATGCAACATTTTGTTGTTAAATTTGGCACATTCTGCAAGAGTTGGCATCAAACATATTCCAGATTTCTTCTCAGTAATTTTCTGAAAAATATTCTCAGGCACAACATCTTGTTCTGGATATAAATTTGACAGTAATCGTGCATGTAAAGCTTCTTTCCCATGCTCGGTCACTTTTCCAATTCTAACATCTTGTAGAATAGTCTTGTAAACTTCATCCTTCGCCTGACGCATATTTTCATGCAGTTCAGCATAATTGAAGTTTAACCATATATTGACGTTGCCAATGCTGCCTAGGCACTTCCTGGTATCTTCATGCGTGAGCATTTTGAACACAGGTTGCCCTTTCACTGGTGTCAGCTGCAAAAGATCTCCGAAAACAATGATGTGTTTGCCACCAAATAACACATCATACTCTGTTTTGAGAACTTCTTGCATCCTCAAATGCACAAAGGCAAGCATGACATTGGAAACCATGCTTACTTCGTCAATGATAAGAAGTTTCATTTTCCTCAAGATTCTTGAAACTTCAAAACAAGCATCTCCAGATAGCTTGTGATATTGTAATTTGTTGTCATGCTCCACTGGCAGCATCAGTAAACGATGTAAAGTAATCCCTTTAATATTATGTGCTGCCAGTCCAGTTGGAGCAGTGACAACACAAGACAGCGATGACTCTGTCCTTTCCTGCAAATAGCATGAAATTGCTTTAATGAGGAAACTTTTTCCAGTTCCCGCTTCTCCACTCACGTACAGTCGGACAGGCTTCAACGACGTACATGAGCACTCTTTCTTGTCATGACTTAATCCATGATCAATTTGCATGGTAACTTCGTCATATATTTTCCTCTGCTCAACGTTGAGTTGTCTTTCCAACTCTTCTAAGTTAACCGCATCCTCCTGAGCATGTGCCATGGCTCTTTCCACTTCATTCATGGCAGTGGCAGCTTCATTTTCGATAACAGGTCCTCCTAGTGGATCCTGACTCAATGAAGCAGAACTCTGACTGTCCTGAGAACTGTCTCTGGCAATCTCGGCTGCAATCGTTGCTTCCTGCTCAATTTCCGCATTCAACATTTCTACATATTTGGGAAAAGCAGGACATTCTATGGTCTCCTTGGCGGCATTGAAAGAGTCTTCGTAACAGAGGAAATCTCCAAGCAGTTCCTCTTCTGCACGCCAAGGCTTGAAAAGTTGCAAAAGTGCTAAATAGAAAAACTCCTTTTTTTCAGGAGATTCGCCACTCAATTTTCGATGGTTTACCAAGTGGCATTTTCTTTGCTTGACCAGACATCCCTCACTTCCTATTACAGCATACACTCCTTTCTCAGTATCTTCTTTGATGTTCCTCTTGAATATGTAATTTTGCAGAACCTCATACAGACAAACATTCTCGAGGTGACTGCTTCGATTTGGATAATATGTATCCAACATGTTTGTCTTCAAAATGTCGGTACTGTTTGGCTCCTTTTCCGCCAAATACTCAATTTCCCGCACAGGTTTGAGAACTCGATTACGCGTTGCAGCAAGACCAAGACTCGCCCAAACGATACTCCTGGACTTGGCATAGAGACTTGCTGAAGACAACCGGTCAGAACATTCGTACGCTCCGATTTCTCGATGCGACAACATCTTCAGACTGAAACTGTACAACTTCTTGCTGAGGCTCTTTTCATGGGAAATGTCCTCCCACATATCCTTCAATTCTGTCTTCTCTTTTTTGGTGATGTAAGACGTCACATACCGAGCCACAGCCATACAGTTATCAGCCACAAACTGTATATCCATGTTAGCATTCCACATGGACAAAATCACCGGGTTGTAGTCGTTGATGTACTTGGACTCTTCGTTCCTCTTCAAATTGTAAGTGTTTTTAGGTGATTTCTTCATGACATTGTGTCGCAGCGAAGACATCAAACTGTTTACTCTTCCTTTATAAATCACCGGTCGTGGAAAGCCGAAACGACATTTAGTGTAGAACTTGTCCTTGTTTCGGAATTTACGACGGCAGTACTTTCCACATCGATGGCTTTGGAAACGCAGAACTTTTTCTCTTAGGCTTTTCTTCTCCTTTGCGTTTGGAACAGCACACGTAGAATACTGTTGGATGAAACTCATCACTGAGTCTTCTGGATCCGTTCCAAATTTAGGTGCATCCTTGATCCACAGCAACATATGTATATGAGGAGCACCTCTTGCTTGGTACTCTTTTCTCCAGAAGAAATCCAACACCTCTCCAAGAGGTGGATTCTTCTTATTCATGATGAAAGACATCATAGCTTCAAATCTATGATTGAAGTACCTACATACATTGAATGGATCCAAAGAGCACAGTTCTCCGGGTGTCTTGAATTCGATGTTATCTACGTTAGCATTTGCCTCTCGTAGAAATTCAAGTAAGTCTTCCCAGCCATACTCGGCACAGCTCAGAGTGAGGAACCATGTGGGAGTACCTAAGTTCCTCAGCATACATTTTAAATCACCATGACGACGGTACCAGTACTCATTAGTACCACGCTGACACGCCATGAGATTAATCAGGTGAGAATCCAAAATACTATCTTGGACATTGACTTTATCCATAAAGTCACTTGCCGAGATGTTTTGCATGTGTATACCACTTTTCAAGATGTGGTTCACTGCATATGACAGTCCAGACAGATCGCTTTCAAACAGGAGATGAAACAAATAAGGAATGCATTGTCGAAACCTAGCATCTCCTGCATACAATCGCAAAGTCCGGTATTCAGAAGCAGGAATTTGATGAGGTCGCTCATCATATCTTCCTCCCTGACCTGTTGGAAAAAGCTGTGGGAAACACCGAGCTTCCAAACTTTCCTCCCAAACACTAATGGGACTCCCTTTGGCTTGTTTCATTTGAAACAACTCAATAGCATTCCCCATGACTTCCTTGGAATGCAAAGGATGAACACTATAATGTTCATATATTTCTTCACTAGTAGAGGGTTCTACTTTCTCAATTTGACCAGCACACAAATCGCTATCCTCTTCCTCACTTACTTCCTCTTCTGCAACATATACATTCTTATAGTATTTATTATTTTTTTTCAAATACAATGTTGCCTTTTTAACTTTCCTAACATCTACTAAATCTTGCCATATTTTCTTATTCTTTGTCGGAACCCCATTAACTAAGATAACCAGAGGTTCCTCTTCCACTTTTTCTACTCCAATTGTGTTAAGGTTTTTCTTCAAATCTAGAGGCAAATAAACAACTCTTCCCTTTAATCCTCTCTGTAAATCTGATGGAGGCAATTTCCCTGTCTTTGGCTCCATTCTTACAATAGCCTGAAAGGGATGGATACTTTGAATCAAAATAGATTCATAAGTATTTAAATCCTTCAATTCAGAAGGAATCTCAACCAATTCCAGATTATTATGAACTGCTCTAGCAGGCATCTGGTTTTGATTTAATTTGCAAGAACAATAAGTACACACACGTTGATCCAATCCCAAATCAAAACAATTTTCTACCATCAAGTATGTTGCAAAATCCTTCCATTCACTATTATTTTCCCTTTCACTTTTTGCATATAAATCCACTAACTTAGTCTTATTTTTATAATAAGTGCGTCGACAACACACACAAGTGAAATTCGGCCTCTCACTTGATTTCACCTCAAACGTCGCAATTTCCCTCTGGAAATTATCTGTACTGGAAACCTGTACACTATCTTCCACAAGACCCTCTTCTTCTTGCTCAATTTCAACATTCTCCTCTTTACTTCCAAAGTAACAAAACTCAATTTCTTCACATATATTCTTCACATCTATTTCAGAACCATGCAAAAGAGCAGCGCATAATTGTTTAAGCATAATTGCTGGACTCTTAGCATAATACAACATTCTAACTAATTTCCTCACTTTGTTATGATGCACTGCTAGCATCCTGAAATGATGAAAAACACTCTGGCATACTCTCCTGGAAAGACAAGCCAGTGAATGTCCATGCAAACTTGTCACTTCTCTTACTCTGCAAGGATCTAATTCTTGCAACAACATCATTTTCTGCTTCAAACTTTTCTTATTAAATGACCGTACAAAATCACAAAGCAAATTGATGGAATCCTGTCGCACACTGCAAATACTACTACACTTCCAGGTGTACACAGGACCCTTAGCACGTCTTCCTAAAACCTCATTACCTAACACCTCTTCTGCCTCTGTTGTCACAAGTTTTTCTTTTTCAACTGGACAACCATCTTTCACTTCATAAGCACGACCACTGGTGTCAACTGCATGCACCAAATCATTATCCTGGAAATAACTCTCCTCATTAAAAAATGCCTCACAGCTTGAACTATGCATCCATTCTCCAGAAAAAACTTCACAAAAATTACTACGATTAACTATTCTCTTCCATCTACTATTTCTTTTGAAATCAAAAATTGCCTTGTTTAGCTTCCTAATTCTATTGATTATCAAAATAAATAACTTACGTTTAATTTCAAATGCCTGATCAATAACTTTCTCAACTTTTTTTTTTTTTTTATAAAAAACTAGTTTATGTTGACCTTTCTTAATATTTTTTAACAAATTGCCAATTATCCTGTTCCGGAACATTCGTTTACGAATCTCCCTAAACTGTTGTTTCCTTCTACTATCATGCACAGAGTTATCTCTTGCTCTAGCAGTAACATTTTTCATTGGCCTTTCTTTTCCATTTGATTTCCTTCTCGTTTTATGGACTGAAACATTTTCTGTAGTAATATTTTTTTTATTACACATATTTCTTATAAAGTGTTTTGTGCTCTTACCCGGTGCTTTCTTCGTGACTTGACAAATCTTTTTGTTAGAGGACTGCTGCGTATTATTTTTCACCTGCTGTCTTTGACGTTTTGCAGCCTTTCTCTGTCTTTCTATTGTAGGCATGGTGTATTCTTGAAATGATCTGCAGTTCAATCTGTGGAAAAATATAATAAATAATGTTATTAACCATTATTACCAAACAGTAAATCAGTAACAGTGATAAAAAACTTAACACACTACTTGACATTTTAATTAGAAGATTTTTTAGTCGTTGGCAAATTTACAATACAGAAATACCAGAAAAGAAATGACATTTATATTTATGTTACCTATGCTATTTTATATGTGAATCTGATCTAATTTTATGAGCATATTTTAATATTTTATTGAAGACACTACACATAACCTGCTTTTGAATGTGTCTTTATTTTTAAATTAAACGGTTTACCTTTTTACTTTTTATTAATTATAAATTTTAAAAATAAATGTTTATATTTCCAAAGGCTCAAGCAGGTCAGCTTCCCATCCTATATCATATAATTCGGACAAATCTGCATCCTCATCACGCTCTTCTTCATCCTCATGATTTAAATCATCCAATGGATCAACATCCACTGATGTTTCAATTACAAGTTCAATGATGAGGTCAAAATCAACTGATTGCAGATTGTCGCTCATGTTGAGGTTGTCTTTATCTTTAAAGAAAGATAACAACAATGAGATGTTGCAGAGTAAGAGACAAATCTCACAGATTATAATAGTAAAATTGTTTAACAAGAGTAACATTTTGCAGCTATTATTTAGCCATGTCCAGCGATGCTGAGCAGGTGAAGCCTATGTCTAATTTTTCACTGAACAGGACTCATCTGTTCTTAACCTTGGATAAGCCTCACCGACTCTGTGTCCCCTGCACATACTTAAATGTAAAGGGGCAGATTTATGTTAAATGGCACATCCCCAGGCATGCACCAGTTAACGTGCACCACTGCTCTGCCACCCATGGTGTGCCGCATTTACAATCAGATAGGAGAAACCTGTGTCAAAACCCTGCGCCTGCTTGAAACAGGCATAGGTCTTGACGCAACATTGTGGAGATGGTGCACCCCTGACCCTTGCTGGAGCTGCATCGCACTTGCGATACAACTCCAGCAATGCGCCACCTTAACGGCACAGATGCGTCAAGCATCTGTGCCGTTTTTGCCCCATGCTGCGCCGCATTGTAAATGCAGCACACCATGGGTGGCGGAACAGCGGCGCAAGATGACTGGCACATCCCTGGTGATGCACCAGTCATCATAAATCTATCCCTAAGCTTCTTATCTTGTTAGAGATGAACTGCCATATGTATCATCAAAATATTTTGCATTTCCTAAATAGCGAATTTTAAGGAATAAATAGCGATTCTTTACCATTCCTAATTTGCGATGAGCAAATTGCTAATTGCAAGTTACCCATTCATTTCCATGGGCTAGGAGGCTCATAGGAATGAAGGTTTAATTTGCGATTAGCAATTTGCTCATCACAAATTAGGAATTTTTCCAAGGGTGCAGGGGTGTCTCAAGAACACCCTGCTGCACCCCTGAAAAAGAAATTTGGGGGCATATGGCACACATACATGCCCTAAGGGCATGTGTTGGCGTCATATGGGACCTTTTGTTTTTTTTAAAAAAAGCTTTTTGAAAAGAATTCACAAATTACCACCAATTTACCACAATAGTTTCCAAATCCTTAATGTCATTTTTTACATATTTTTTGTTTGATACATTGCATTTAAGTAGTCACAAAATTTGCAAATCCTTCAGTGCAATTGCAAAATAAGGAATAGCAAATTTTGCTACTCCTTATTTTGCATCAAACTTGTTTGATACATACCATTTGTCTAATTAACATTCGCAAAGGCCAAAATTCGTAGAATTTTGATCTTTGCGAATGCTAATTAGCTTGATACATATGGCCCCAAGTGAGGCCTGTCTTACGACATGGTGCATCTTTTGCATCACTGCTGCATCGGTTTCATGTGGTACGTTTTTTTTACACCATGACATATCTGCCTAAATGCATCAATTTGTAATGTTGTCGCCTCATAGCAAATCTTTTGCACCACCGCTGCATCATAAAAGTGACGCACAGTGGCACAAAAGAGGCATACACCTATCATAAATCTGTCCCTAGCATTTTAAATGATTAATCCAGGATGACGATAAAGTGTGGCCTATCCAGAGGTTTGTTTAAGGTGAGGCCTACTCAGGATTGCAGATTAAAGTTACGCTTGATGAAGAATACAGAGGAGATAATACATGTAAAGGCCTACCAATGAAGTAAGTAATGTGCACTTTATTGCGCCAGTCATCATAAATGTATCCCTAAGCTTCTTATCTTGTTACAGATCAACCACCATATCTACCATCAAACTATTTTGCATTTCCTAAATAGCAAATTTTAAGGAATAAATAGGAATTCTTTACTATTCCTAATTTGCAATGAGCAAATTGCTAATTGCAAATTACCCATTCATTTCCATGGGCTAGGAGGCTCATAGGAATGAAGGTTGCAATTTGCGATTAGCAATTAGCTCATCACAAAATAGGATTTTTTTCAAGCGTGCAGGGGTGTCTCAAGAACACCCTGCTGCACCCCTGAAAAATAAATTTGGGGGCATATGGCACACCTACATGCCCTAAGGGCATGTATGGGCGTCATATGGGACCTTTTGTTTTTTGGAAAAAAATGCTTTTTGAAAAGAATTCGCAAATTACCACAAACTAGAAGTTGGTGGTAGTTTCCAAATCCTTAATATCATTTTTTACATATTTTTTGTTTGATACATTGCATTTAAGGAATCGCACATTTTGAATTAAGGACATTTTAAGTCATTTCCACATGTGCAGTGTTTTCAAATTATGATTTGAAAATCGTTTTTGGGGAAAAGTAATGGTTTGCAAATTTATGACAAGGACATAATGGTGTATGCTTCTCTATAAGGCATTTCAGTGTCTCTGATGTCATTTTTCCCATATTACATTATAAGACCTTTCCCCATGGAGCACATTCCTTGTAAATATGCTCCCACCTGTGCATGGCGAATTTAGATTTTGACTGTTTGAGTCACATAGCCATGTTAAAAGTGACCCAAAAAAATTGCAAACGTTTTAAAAAAACACATTCATGTGTCTTAAGGACATTTTAAGTCATTTCCCCATGGACAATGTTTTCTAAGTGGCGCAAAAGAGGCATACACCTATCATAAATCTGTCCCTAGCATTTTAAATGATTAAATCAAGATAACAATAAGATGTGGCCTATCCAGAGGTTTGTTTAAAGTGAGGCCTACTCAGGATTGCAGATTAAAGTTACGCTTGATGAAGAATACAGAGGAGATAATACATGTAAAGCTCTACCAATGAAGTAAGTGATTTCTACTTCATTGCGCCAGTCATCATAAATGTATGCCTAAGCTTCTTATCTTGTTAGACATCAACCGCCATATGTATCATATAACTATATTGCATTTCCAAAAAAGCGAATTTTAAGGAATAAATAGCGATTCTTTACCATTCCAAATTTGCGATGAGAAAATTGCTAATTGCAAATTACCCATTCATTTCCATGGGCTAGGAGGCTCATATAAATGAAGGTGCAATTTGCGATTAACAATGTGCTCATCACAAATTAGGAATTTTTCCAAAGCTGCAGGGGTGTCTCAATAACACCCTGCTGCACCCCTGAAAAAGAAATTTGGGGGCATATGGCGCACATAAATTTTAACAACATTCCTTTACCTCAAAAACGATTTTCAAATCATAATTTCAAAACACTGCACATGGGAAAATTACTTAAAATGTCCTTAAGACACATAAAAGCGTTTTTTGATTGCCTTTCCTGCATGGTTGGGTCACTTTTAACATGGCTATGTAACACAAACATTCAAAATCTAAATTTTCCATGCACATGTGGGAGCATATTTACAAGCAATTTGCGCCACAGAGAAAGGTCTTACACTAAAATGAGAAAAATAACATCAGGGACAGTCAATTGCCTTATAAAGAAGCATACACCATTATGTCCTTGTCATGAATTTAAAAACAATTCCTTTACCCCAAAAACGATTTTCAAATCATAATTTCAAAACACTGCACATGGGAAAATGACTTAAAATGTCATTAAGACACATGAAAGCGTTTTTTGATTGCCTTTCCAGCATGGTTGGGTCACTTTTAACATGGCTATGTAATACAAACATTTAAAATTTAAAATTACCATGCACAGGTGGGAGCATATTTACAAGCAATTTGCGCCACAGAGAAAAGTCTTACATTAAAATGGGAAAAATAACATCAGGGACAGTCAATTGCCTTATAAAGAAGCATACACCATTATGTCCTTGTCATAAATTTAAAAACAATTCCTTTACCTCAAAAACGATTTTCAATTCATAATTTCAAAACACTGCACATGGGAAAATTACTTAAAATGTCCTTAAGACACATAAAAGCGTTTTTTGATTGCCTTTCCTGCATGGTTGGGTCACTTTTAACATGGCTATGTAACACAAACATTCAAAATCTAAATTTTCCATGCACAGGTGGGAGCATATTTACAAGCAATTTGCGCCACATAATTCATAATTTTCTCCTTAAAGCACACTATTCTCTATCTAAGTTAAAGAAATATTTTCTCACCTTAGCAAATACTTTGAGTTTGAAAACAGTCTCAGAAACACACCAATTTGTCTTCAGCAGAGCAAAAGGTATGCACTCCAGAGTCTGCAGCTATCAAAAGCACAGAAATGCTGTAATTCTTCACACATATTTCTCATGTCACCCAATCAAAACTCTTCCCTCACTTTTTTTCAAATGAAAACCCTTCCCCCCTCTGCCCTTTCTGTCTTTTCTGCATGGCAACCACCTCATTGGAAGACTTCTGGTGTTTGCAAGTTCACACAACTTTGTTGCAATTGAACTCTGAACTCTCAGTGCACCTGCACATCCAGTGCATTCTTTCATTTAATGATTTTTTATTGACCATTCAAAATACATCTTTCAAAGAACACATCCGTGCACCCTAACTTTCTGTTTTCAGCAATCAAAATCCACCAATCACTGTTACTGCTTCATGAACACAGAAACTCCACAGTTTTTTTCATTTTAAACTCTCATTTTTTCAACTGCCATTTCATTGCCACACTTCATCTGACTGCAGGAGAACCTTCTCTCACCATGTTTTCTGTCTGGATTGTTGGACATAGTTATATTCACTGGGCTCAAAGGTACGTTGAAAACAGGAAATTACCTAACCTCAATTTACAAGATGTGGAAATTAAGTGGTTTGGCCACAGAGGATTAAAATGTCACCAATTGATACCATTGGTGAAAACCTTTATGCATTTGCCCAAACCTGACCTGTTAATTGTGCACTGTGGAGGTAATGACTTGGGCACTTTGACTGGTGTAGGTCTGGAAATGCTTTTAAAGGACACCTTTGAGCAATTAATGGCACTTTTTCCTCAGACTGCCTTGGTATATTCAAATATATGCCAAAGACAGAAATGGAGGTGGTCAAACCAATTTTGTCCACAAATTGAGAAGTCGAGGAAGCATGTAAACAAATCTGTTTCAGCTTACATGAGAGACCATGGAATGGGCTCCCTGTACAACAATAACTTGCGATACTACATGCAAGATATCTACAGAGGAGATGGAGTTCACTTCTCAGATGAGGGCAACAGAGTTTTCACTCTGAATTTAAGAATGTGCATTGGTACCTACTTATAAGTACCTAAATGTACCATAAACCCAAAAGCTCTTCTCAGAGCTACCCTACATCTAATCACTCACAATTATTATTTTACTCTAACATTTTCACTAATTTTCAACAAAGTACGCTCCCCGGGGCGCTACCCGGTACGCGAACCGGGAGCTAACCTCGCGAAATGTTTTAAAAAAATGTTTTTTTTTCGCACATATGGGCCTCCTCAGCCACCCTCACAAAACCTAGGGGGTCAAGATAAGTCTACCGTGCCCCCTTCTACCCATTCTGAACATTATTTGCCCTCCATCTTGTATCTAAATGGTGGACTCCCGGAACGCTTAAGGTTCGCGAACCGGGGCGCTCAACGGTTCGCGTACCGGGTCGCTCCCTGGGAAGCGCACCATCAAAAAAGGTGGGAAAGTAGTTCACAGAAAAGCCACTGGGGACAATTTCACCAAATATAGATTAGCTCATACTACATACCAATCCCTACCATTTTCACAAATTTGATTGGAATTCCATTTAGTCATTTAGCCTGTAGACCTCTCTAAATACCCTGAGGTAAATTACTTCACAAAACACATCTGAAGTGTTGGAATTGACAACCAATGAAAATGTTACTTTCATTTTCTATTTTTTTTACCTGACATTTCATTGGTTATATACCTGAATATATATAAAGGAAGAGAAGAAAACACAGCCATTTTGACTACTACTTCTTGCTGTACATTTCAATAGTATTTTCACTAATTCCTTCAACTTCTTTCTAAAGGTAAGTTTTTATTTTTAAAACTGAAGTATATTGTGCACTATAAGTTAATATGGTAAACTTTTTCTGATAGATATATACTATCCCTCTGTAGTAGTTATAGATTTAGAGAGACTTCTCTGTTATAGTTAAGGATGGAGTTAGGCTTCTCTTGTATAATTATGAATTTACTTACGTTAAATCACATACACATTTTTATATTCCTACTTCCACTCTGATACTATACACTGCCCAAAGATAAATTCACTGATAAAAAATGCCTATCTAAAATTATTCCCAACATTGCCCTATCTCTACTAATATATATTTTTTTAATTCAAATTTCAGGCAAAATGGAAGGCGAAAACCAAGTTTCTTTTGAAATGGACCTGCAAGACAGCAGCCAAGAATTGATTGATACAATTGATCAAATTGACATTGAATTTTTCGATGAAACTTGGGACAATGAACTACTGCAATGTGTACAAGCAGTAGATAACCTCCTTGCAAATGAGGACATTTTACACCCTCAGAGACTACAATGTATATTCCATGATAATTATGAAATTTCTGACAATGAAATGTTAGAAAGTTTAATAAATTATGAAACACAATCACATTAAAAAAAAATGCTTAAAAAATAAAGAAAATAAAAAATAATCAACAAAAACAACAATCAATTAACATACAGCATTTGAAAAGTCTATCATTCATTTTTCATTGCAGTACGCTGCCCAGAACGCTTCCCGGTTCGCGGACCGGGCGCTCCCCACGCAAAAAAAAAGAATTTTTTTTGTTTTTTTTGCCCCGCGGGGCCCTTTTAAAACCTCCACATTAAACCTAGGGGGTCAGGGAGGATCTAGTATGCCCCCTTATGGTCATTTTCGCCTTTGTTTTGGCCTCCTCTTGTCTCTCAATCCTACCGAGAGACAAGATGGCGGCCGCTCCGGACTGTTTAGAATGTTGACAGACACCGGAGAGCCAATCAGCTTCGCTACGCAAAGTTCCGGTACGCTTAAGGTCCGCGGACCGGAGCGCTGCCCGGAGCGTGCTTACAGATATATATCTTTTTTTAAACGTTAATTTCTCAAAATCCACTGGAGCACATATATTGAGACCTAGAAAAGGCACATCGGGCTACCAGTCCCTACAATTTTGCCAAGTTTCGTGCAAATCCATTCAGCCGTTCGGGCTAAAAGTGAGGCCAACCGCCCTATGGAAAACTCAATGTTAAAAACACGTTTTGGGACCCCCCTTTTTTCTCGGCCCCCCCTTGACGAACCCCCCCCAAATTTTCAGGGGCTGCTCAGAAACAAAATGTTCCATTTTCCAGAAAATTTCAGCCAATTCCGTCCTCAAACGCCAAAGTTATTAGACATAGAATTTTCAAAAATCCCATAGGGAAAAAATCCTAACTATATATACCTACTGGCGACCGCCAGTAGGTAATATATTTATATATATATATATATTTTAGACAAAGACGATCCTTTCAAGCATGAGCGCGCTCAACAGTGTGTGCTCGACCCAAGGGCTGGATCAGAGCCCCAAAATTAATTTTACAGTACAAGAAGGGCGGCACAACCGGATACTTTTTAAAGGGTATTTATTTCACCAACACTCCACCGACGCGTTTCAGCCTCACGGCTTTTCTCACGGTCAGCAAGTCCCTTTTTGCTTTCTCTTTTTATACTGGCCCACATGAGCCTCAAAGTGGCATTGTGGGATATGTAGTTTTAAGGCAAACATAATTAAAAACAAAGTAATAATTGAAAAAGGACTAGTGCGTTCTGTTTACAAAAGTATAGTACTTAACGTCCACAATATAATTCCACTTGGGGGTAACTTAAGATCCATTATTATCATATAAGTATGACTTGTATTTTTCAAAAGTTCACAGTCTTGTTTGAGGTGTCGGGTATAGTACCCTGGCGCACATTTGGGTTACACTACAGTTCATTTTTACTCTAGATGTATGTGGAGATCTTCCCCAAAGTTCATTCCTCGCGGCTGTTTTGTGCGAAATCGAATGATCAAACGAGATTCCATTTGTCGAAGGAGGCGCACTGTGTCTCCTCCTCTTTCAGATTTGTTCAACATTTTCAGTCCGTAGAAAGACATGGCTCGCCAATCCCCATTTTGGCATGTACTCAAATGTTTAGCAGTGGCATACAGCATGTTTGAGTTTTTTACTGCTCGGATGTGTTCCAACATTCTCTTTTTTAGCATGCATGTGGTAGATCCTATATATTTCATGCCACATTTGCATTCGACCACATACACCACGTTTTTCGATGTGCAAGTAATGTATTGATTTATTGACATGTATTTGCCGTCAGGTTCCATCACCCTCTTCATTTTTTTGCCTATTTTGCATGCTTTGCATGTTGCACAGGGTTTGAAGCCTATGTTCTGATCAGTCCACCATTTAGGTTGTTCTTTGCTCTGGAAGTGACTCTTGACCAATAGGTTTTGAAGGGATGTGTTCTTCTTGTACGTGATAGATGGAAACTTGCCCGCTAGTGGCCCAACATCTGGATCGCTGTTTATCAGATGCCAATATTTTTTCATTTTCTTGGCAATTAGCTCGCTTTCTTTACTGTATGTAGTAATGAATCTTGGTGGATCCTTTTCTTGTTGTGGTTTTGGTTTTTCCACTAGCGTTTCTACTCTGCTGATTTTATCCACTTTGTTTTTGCAGTCTTTCAGGACATAGTCCTTATATCCTCTCGACTGGAATCTCATTTTGCTTTCAAGAATGTTCTTTTCGGCATCTTCTGGTTTGGAACAGTTTCTTTTGAGTCGTACAAACTCCCCATATGGAATACTTTTCAGCAGTGGCTTAGGATGGAAGCTGCTGCCATGGAGAATACTGTTTGTTGCTGTTTTCTTCCTAAACAGTGTGGTTTCCAATTTGCCATTTGAGATATAGACTTTGGTGTCCAGAAAGTCTATCTCCTTTTTGTTGGTTGAGCATGTGAATTGAAGACCTATTTCGTTCTGGTTCAGTTTGGTGAAGAATTTTCTGAATTGTTCATCAGTTCCATTCCAGATCAGAAACAGGTCATCGATGTATCTGACCCATAATACTATACGATCTGTTTCTTCTGGGTCAGTGTTGGTCCATGCTATCATTTTCTCCCAGTATCCCATGGTGATGTTTGCATAATTGGGAGAAAATGAAATGCCCATGGCTGTGCCACACTCTTGCTTGTACAGATTGTTATTAAAAAGAAACACGTTGTTAGTGAGGCATAATTGTATCATTTGTAATAGCATCGTCGTATGTTCCAGTTCTTTTATGCTTCGCTGTTGCAAGAAATATTTGCACGCTTTTAAACCTACATCATGCCGTATGGATGTGTACAGTGACACAACATCAATAGTCACTAGAAGATACCCTGGGTTCCATGAGGTGTCCATTATAATTCTCAAAAAATCTCCAGTGTCTTTTAAATATGATGGCATACTCTGTGCGATAGGAGCGAGGAAAGTATCAACGTACCTAGAGACCTTCTCATACAGTGAGTCACAGGAAGAGACAATCGGTCTCCCTGGCGGATTGATGAGTGTTTTGTGAATTTTAGGTAAGAAATAGACACACGGAGTGATGGGAAATTCCGTGGTCATATATTTCAACTCCTCCTCATTTATCAATCCATTGATGTGCCAAGTTTTTAGTTGTGCGTGTAAGTCAGACGTCATTTTCAATATTGGATTATTTTTCAATTTGCTGTAGTGTTGAGATACATTCAACTGTCGTTCCGCCTCCAGAATATAATCACTCGTGTCTTGGATCACAATATTCCCCCCCTTATCGGCGGGTTTTATTGTTATGGTGGCATTACTCATCAGGTTTTGTATGGCTTTTCTTTCTTTAAGTGACATATTTTGTCGTTTGTTATCCTTTACTTTGATCAATTTGTCGATTTCTTCTGACATAGCATCTGCAAATAAATCAATTTTGTTTCCAGGTGATAAAACTGGGCAGAAACGAGATTTCTTTTTTAATCCAGTATTTTTACTTAAATTCGTTTGAATGTTCAGTTGCTGTAACATTTGTGAGTCTGTTACTGTGTCTCCATCAGGATTAAACATGGCTTCGAATGTTTCTCTTAGGTCAGGTAATTGTTCAATGGTCGTTGTGCATTCCTCTATCGCCACTTCTGATGTTGCATGTATGTCATCGCGGACAACTTTGTTGGCATGAATTTTGGCCAGTTTCAGTTTTCTCACAAACTTGTATAGATCGATCTTTGTCTGTGGATAGTCGAAATGGGCTTCTGGGCAAAACGATAGGCCTTTGTTTAAGACATTTTGTTCATCCTCTGTTAGATGATATTGTGATAAATTCACGATTAGGTTACTTACTTCCTGTTTCGCAGGGGGTACTGCCTTCTTTCGCTGCTTGGTCCTGCGGGTTTTTCGGGTGCTGGTGAGGGACTTGGTTGGTTTTGCATGCCTCTGCCTCTTCCTCTTCTCTGGAAGGGCATCCTGCCTCCGCGTCCTCTGGCGATACTTTTTTCTAGATTCACCATTTTCACCTCCTCTAAAATATTGAAGTTTTTTGACGGTTCTCCTGTGACTTCAATTAGGCTTGCGTCAGATTCACTCTCACTAGATGGTTGTGTATTTGGAGGAAGATTTTTCTTTAAATTGTCATAGCGTCTAGCGAAAGTAAGGACTCGCCCATGTAAATAATCCATTTCATCTCTTTTGAATTTCCGCTCTTTACGTTCCTGTATTTCAATTTCATAAGCGTCCAGCCTTGTTTCCATTTCTTGTCTACACTTTGTAATTTCATCCTGTTTGGTAATTTTTGAGAGAATATCTTCAAGCTCTTTGATTTTGACCGTAATATCGTCAATGTCCATTTTAGCATGTTTGATGAGAATGCGCATCATATTTAATGAACATATGGTGTTATTTTCTAACCACTCCAGCACCAGTTCCTCTTTGGTGTCTGGGTGTGTTGGCATCGTGAAAATTCTCAACCCTCGCGGGATTCTCTTGACTTCCACATAGTTTTCCAGAGTTATGATCTCCCAACTCTTGTTTATCTCTTTTTTATACAGGCGTTCCAGTGTATTCATTTGTTGTTTCAATGTAACACTTTCATTGTCTGGTGTTTTGGTTTTGCGCGTCACCTCCTCTGTTGTACTCCCAGGTTTGAACATTGTGGACGCTTTGGTTGCGCGTCTAGCAGCTCGCGCTTCCATTTTTACTCACAGCCTTAGTTACAGAACACACTATAACTGAAAGAGTGTTCACTCGTGAGGGATTTAAAACGTCCTTGCTTTTTCTCCGGTCTGTTTTGCAATACGCTGTCTGGCGTTATCTTCACGCACACACAATTTAGCCGTAATTGACAAACTCAGCCACTTCGGTAACCTACTACATCAATGACGATATTCGTCCGGATCGCTCACCTCGTTGAAGACGCTTGAACAGCCTCAGCCGAGCCTGCTGCTGATTCCACACGAGGGCGTTTCCTCCAAAACTCAAGGCTGCTTTTCTGCTTGCTCTTCGTAGGTTACCGGGCGCTCCTCTCAGCCACGTATTTTAGACAAAGACGATCCTTTCAAGCATGAGCGCGCTCAACAGTGTGTGCTCGACCCAAGGGCTGGATCAGAGCCCCAAAATTAATTTTACAGTACAAGAAGGGCGGCACAACCGGATACTTTTTAAAGGGTATTTATTTCACCAACACTCCACCGACGCGTTTCAGCCTCACGGCTTTTCTCACGGTCAGCAAGTCCCTTTTTGCTTTCTCTTTTTATATATAGAGATAGATATATATATCTATATATATATATATTTTTTTTTTTGCTTTACGATGCTCCCTTTCCCGGATCACAAATCGAGGCGCACACCAGGGGGAATTTTCATCCGTTTATTGCCTCAAACAAAAACCCGCCAGACGCGTTTCGGCTACTCGCCTTTGCCAATGTCGGGGAGGTAATTAATTCATAAGTTTTTATAAACAAATAAAGTTCATTGCCATGAAAAAAATGGGTCTGTTGAAATAAAAGAGGGGCAAACAAGCCAGATCACTTTACACTTATGCGGGGGCCATTTTGTAGTGTATAGACAATTCATTGTATTCTCTATATTTCTCCCATCTCGCAACCATTATGTCCAATTATATACATTCATATACATTCTATATACATTGTCTGCACGGGTATATTTTATCACTTGTTGTGTCTCATAATTCCTAAGACATAATTCATTTTTAAGACATTTAAATTTTCTGTCTACGTCTACATCTTTTCGTGAACGTTTTGGTAATTAATTCTGGTCAGAGATCCTCTTTCCCTGTTACAACAATCTAGCCCTGGATGGGCATATACTCCTAGCTAATGTACATGATTCATCAGTCCTTTCCGAATGGTTGCTATGGTATCTCTCATTGTTCTCACATGTGGGTCTGTTGAAATTACAGAAGGGCAAACAAGTAAGATCACTTTGGGTTTTCGCGGGGAACATTTTCTGATAAATAGACACTTCATTGCATAATCTATATTTCTCCCATCTTGTAACCATTATATTTATCTCTACACATTTATATACATTATGTACACACTGTTTGCCTAGGCATATTATTACCCCTTGGCGTATAATTGGACATAATGGTCGCGAGATGGGAGAAATATAGAGAATGCAATGAATTGTCTATACACTACAAAATGGCCCCTGCTTAAGTGTAAAGTGATCTGACTTGTTTGCCCCTCTTTTATTTCAACAGACCCATTTTTTTCACAGCAATAAACTTTATTTGTTTATAAAAACGTATGAATTAGTTACCTCCCCGACATTGACAAAGGCGTGTAGCTAAAACGCGTCTGTCGGGTTTTTGTTTGCGGCAATAAACGGATGAAAATTCCCCCTGGTGTGCGCCTCGATTTGTATTCCGGGAAAGGGTATACACTCAAAATATCGAGTTTTTAATATTGATTTGCATTAATATCGAATAGAAAATATAGAATGGACACAATATCGAATGGACAGAATATAGACTACAAAAATATCGAATAGAATAGCAGTAATATCGAATTCAAAATATAGAATGGACAAAATATCGAATGGACAGAATACAGACAACAAAAATATAGAATGGACAGAATATAGAGAACAAAAATGTAGAATGGACAGAATATAGACAGCAAAAATATGGAATTTGAGGTAAGTAAGTTCATTTCAATTTTTTAATAATATACAATTTGTTAAAGTGATTTTTTATGTTAGTATATATGTGAAAAGTCTATATTTATTTTATAATTTATTTTAATTAATTAATTTCATGGTATTTAATTTTTGCATAGTATAATTCTGTAGCGGGTTGTGGGTTTATAAGGGGATAGGGTGGGAAGTAATTTAATTATAATTAATTACATTTTTTTATTTATTTATTGGTATTTATTTTGAATTAATTGTTAATTAAATGTTAATTGGTAACTAATTAAAATATAATTGGTGATGAAATTTAATTGATTGATTAATTGATAATTATGTAAGTTTTATTAATTTATTTTCTGTAGCGGGTTGTGGGTTTATAGGGGAATCGGGTGGGAAGTAATTTAATTATAATTAATAAAATGTTCTAATTTATTTATTGGTATTTATTTTGAACTAATTGTTTATTCATTGTTAATTGGTAATTAATTAAAACATAATTGGTGATTAATTTTAATTAATTGATAATTATGTTAATTTTAATAATTTATTTTCTGTAGCGGGTTGTGGGTTTATAGGGGAATAGGGTGGGAAGTAATTTATTTGTAAATAATTTATTTTTTAAATTTATTTATTGGCATTTATTTAGAATTAATTGTTATTTTAATTTTTAATTGGTACTTAATTAAAATATAATTGGTAATTCATATTAATTATTGATTATTTGATGATGTTAATTTTATTAATTTATTTTCTGTTGTGGGTGTTGTGTTCATAGGGGAATAGGGTGGGAAGTAATTTAATTGTAATTAATTAAATATTTTATTATATTTATTGTTTTTTGCTCTCATTTTTAATTATTTAATTGTTAATTAATTAATTGTTAATTGGTAAATAATTTGTATGACTAGGTAATCATTTTTGATAATTATTTTTTATTTGTATTTTTAATTGAATAATTATTATATTATATAAAATTGTTAATTACTTTTAATTAATTTGTAATTGGTATTACTATTTAATTTATTTTTATTTATATATGAAGTATTTACTTTCACTACTGTTGTCCTCTCTGGAGTGGGAATAGTAATTTTTACCCCTACGCTACCCAACGCTTTCCCTACTGTTGCACTCTCTGGAGTTGGAATAGTAATTTTTACCCCTACGCTATCCAACGCTTTCCCTACTGTTGCACTCTCTGGAGTTGGAATAGTAATTTTTACCCTCCCACTATCCAACGCTTTCCCTACTGTTGCACTCTCTGGAGTTGGAATAGTAATTTTTACCCCTACGCTATCCAATGTTTTCCCTACTGTTGCACTCTCTGGAGTGGGAATAGTAATTTTTACCCCTACGCTATCCAACGCTTTCCCTACTGTTGCACTCTCTGGAATGGGAATAGTAATTTTTACCCCTACGCTTTCCAACACTTTCCCTACTGTTGCACTCTTTGGAGTGGGAATAGTAAATTGTACCCTGACGCTATCCAACGTTTTCCCTATTGTTGCACTCTCTGGAGTTGAAATAGTAATTTTTACCCCTACGCTATCCAACGCTTTCCCTACTGTTGCACTCTCTGGAGTGGGAATAGTAATTTTTATCCCTACGCTATCCAACGCTTTCAGTACTGTTGCACTCTCTGGAGTGGGAATAGTAATTTTTACTCCTACGTTATCCAACGCTTTCCCTACTGTTTCACTCTCTGGAGTGGGAATAGTAATTTTTACCCCTACGCTATCCAACGCTTGCCCTACTGTCGCACTCTCTGGAGTAGGAAAAGTAATTTTTACCCCTACGCTATCCAACGTTTTCCCTACTGTTGCACTCTCTGGAGGAGGAATAGTAATTTTTACCCCTACGCTATCCAACGCTTTCCCTACTGTTGCACTCTCTGGAGTGGGAATAGTAATTTTTATCCCTACGCTATTCAACACTTTCACTACTGTTGCACTCTCTGGAGTGGGAATAGAAATTTTTACTCCTACGCTATCCAAACGCTTTCCCTACTGTTGCACTCTTTGGAGTGGGATTAGTGAATTTTACCCTGCCGCTATCCAACGTTTTCCCTACTGTTGCACTCTCTGGAGTGGGAATAGTAATTTTTACCCCTACGCTATCCAACGCTTTCCCTTCTGTTGCACTCTCTGGAGTGGGAATAGTAATTTTTACCCCTACGCTATCCAACGCTTTCCCTACTGTTGCACTCTCTGGAGTAGGAAAAGTAATTTTTACCCCTACGCTATCCAACGCTTTCCCTACTGTTGAACTCTCTGGAGTGGGAATAGTAATTTTTACCCCTGCACTATCAAACGCTTTACCTACTGTTGCACTCTCTGGAGTGGGAATAGTAATGTTGACCCCTACGCTATCCAACGCTTTCCCTACTGTTGCACTCTCTGGAGTGGGAATAGTAATTTTTACCCCTACACTATCCAACGCTTTCCCTACTGTTGTTCTCTCTGGAGTGGGAATAGTAATTGTTACCCCTACGCTATCCAACGCTTTCCCTACTGTTGCACTCTCTGGAGTTGGAATAGTAATTTTTACCCCTACGCTATCCAATGCTTTTCCTACTGTTGCACTCACTGGAGTGGTAATAGTAAATGTTACCCTTTCCGCTATCCTACGGTAAATATATTGTACATTTTTTATTAATAATACGTTTATATATATATATGTATTAACAAATCAATTTGTATGGTTCTTTTTTTTACTTACATTAAATATTTATTAATTTTAAGGTTATTTACGCATTTTAAGTATGTTTAAGTTAATTATATTTATGATTTCATTCATTTTTAATTAATTTAAAGTATTTTAAAAAATTCAATATTTTGAGTGAATACATTTTTTACATCGATATTTTTGATTCGATATTTTTGTACTTACCTGTTTGGAGATAGGAGGTCGATATTTTGGTATTCTATATTTTTACCTCGATATTTTTGTAACTCGATATTCTTGATGTCGATATTGTTTCAGTGATCCCCGGGAAAGGGAGCATCGTAAAGCAAAATTGTTGGTGTTTCACCAACGCGGAGGTTCCAGCACCCGTGTCGTGGGAGAAGCAGCTGGTGATCACATGGGAAAAAAAGATATATATATATATATATATATATATATATATATATATATATATATATATATATACATATAAATATATCAATCCCAAGGTGCTCAGATACGAGGCCGCACTCCGCTGTCAGGTTGGTACAGCCACTTTATTAATAAAGCATGCATCTTCCCATCTCGTCGTTCAAATCCTCAGCCTTACGCGTTTTGAAGCCTTTGCGCTTCTCTTCAGAGGCTAACATCAGGAACCACGATTCATTGCCTGCATGTCCGTTCTGCGTGCTACTCAATCACTTTTATTGGCCTCCGGTGAGCCATTACGATTCCATAGTTCTCCTGATGCACGCTGGGGCATGTAGTAATTTTGCATATTGTCACCCTCCAGTGGGTTTGGTTCTTGTGTATTTATTCCGGGATATGTTTATTAGCCCTCCAGTGGGCCCCAGATGGAATTATGCATGCTTAACTCTCTTTTCCCTGCAGCGCCGATACAGAAATAAACTTTGTCCTTCTTACGGACCTTCCGATGCTTTACAGGCGGGGCGTAGCCGCCATGGCCGGAGCCACCGTGATTATACATCAATCCCAAGGTGCTCAGATACAAGGCCGCACTCCGCTGTTAGGTTGGTACAATCACTTTATTAATAAAGCATGCATATTCCCATCTCGTCGTACAAATCCTCAGCCTTACGCATTTCGAAGCCTTTGCGCTTCTCTTCAGAGGTTAACATCAGGAACCACGATTCATTGCCTGCATGTCCGTTCTGCGTGCTACTCAATCACTTTTATTGGCCTCCGGTGTGCCATTACGATTCCATAGTTCTCCTGATGCACGCTGGGGCATGTAGTAATTTTGCATATTGTCACCCTCCAGTGGGTTTGGTTCTTGTGTATTTATTCCGGGATATGTTTATCAGCCCTCTAGTGGGCCCCAGATTGAATTATGCATGCTTAACACTCTTTTCCCTGCAGCGCCGATACAGAAGTTAACTTTGTCCTTCTTACGGATCTTCCGATGATTTACAGGCGGTGCGTAGCCTCCACGGCCGGAGCCGCCGTGATTATACATCAATCCCAAGGTGCTCAGATACGAGGCCGCACTCCGCTGTCAGGTTGGTACAACCACTTTATTAATAAAGCATGCATCTTCCCATCTCGTCGTTCAAATCCTCAAACTATACCCACTTGAGCACTAACACACCCTCTTTTTAATTTCTGGCCACTACTGTCAATCCAGTTGGTCTTCCTCCATGTGGAGGTCAGCATAACATACAAAGAAAAAGACCCAATAACAATGCCGTTGCGGCACTGAATGGCGGAGAACCAAGATATACCGCCTGATGCTTGTGTTCGCATATGAGGGTTCTTTACTATCATGAACCCCCGCACATTATCATAGACCCGGGGAACACAGGACAAGTGGTTCATTCTCCCCCAAACTTGATTTTTTTTGCTCTAACCTAAGGAAGCTGAATAAACTACAATTCTTCTTTTTCCCTCCCCTTGATTTTGGAAGACATGAGTTATGCTCAGAAATACTAATTTACTCTGTATAAATTACAATGCTAAGATGGCCGCCTTTTTTTACATTGCCACTGCAGATAGTGATTTAACAAGCAGCATGCTCTACGGGTTTCGACACCGGACAATAGCATAACTTTCCGATACCTTGCCCTTAAGCCGGAAGAGGGATTTCTGATTCTGCCCTGTGGTCGAGCCCTTCCGTCTGCACTTATATTGACTGCCAAACAAAGAAAAGTGCCCTGACTGAGGCTTCAAGGAGTAATCATCGGACCAAATGTATGTCCCTTACCCCTCTGACTCTATCCACCTGGTCAGATAGGCATATCTTTTCTTCCCCGGGGATACTGTATCTAGCCCTATAATATTTTTCAAAGACACCAACCAATCCCTATACATGGGGGGGTACGTATTACAAAGCTGACCAAGTTGACATAGGTACCGGCAAACCTTGGTTACTTCGAAAACACACCAACTGTAATACAGAAGGAGTGATATATTTGATTACCTGTCCATGCTCACTTCAGTATATTGGTCACACAACAAGGAAAATGAAAGTTCGCATTAGCGAACATAAGAGCACTATTCGGTGCCACAAGCAATCGACCTGCCTCACCAACCATTTCTTGGAGAAGAACCATCGAGTAGAAGACCTAAAGTGGGTGATCTTAGAACATCCTTACATCCCACCCCACATCACTGATAAATCCAAGTTGCTATTTGTTAAGGAGCAAAAATGGAAATTTAGGCTCCGGAGCGATAGTAGAGGGTTAAACGACTCTATTCCCTGGATCTCTATCTGAACAGTGAACTTTTTGGGTTTAGAAGCTCTCCCTTTGTCTTTATCAAATAAGTAATTATTATTTATAATTACCAATTTTTGATTTAACAGAGTCTCATTTTTTGCCACTGGACAACATCAGGGCTCAATACATTTTGTATACGCAGGTTCAATATAGGAGATATGTTGTTGGCACTGACACATTTCAATCTAATGAATTTTCTCAGATCGAATATTTGACCTCCACTATACACTCGTATTTAACGTCAGTAGCGTCTTTATCGAGGGAGAGCACGTTTCCTCTTCGCTACAATGTAAACAAGATTTCTGCAGGGTATTGGTCACGGGCGCAGCGTACGCCACACGGCTGCTCTTGTGACTAGTGTTTCGGCAGATTCTATGACGCAGCACGCACTCTAACGCCTTTGCGCACGCGCATCGGATTAGTGCCGATTTGCTAGGAAATACAACAACAGCGCATGCCCTTGTGATCAGCAGCGCGTCAGCTAAGATGCATAGGCGCTCCCCACGAACCAATAGTCTTTGTTTTGGTGGGCTAATTTCACGTTAATGAGCCGCCTACACTAATTGGTGGGGCTATTTAAAGGAAGAGCCTTGTTCCGTTCGGTACCTCCACTTCCTCACGGACGCCTGAGAGAGGTACCGACGGACAGGTAAGGCTACCTCTGCTGGGGATACCAACTTACTCCTTGATTAGACTTTCAATATCTTTTAATTATCCTAAACAGCTACTATTGTTGTGTTATGGAACTTCTTTAAAGGTACATCCCCATCAGAATATCCAGTGCCTGAGAAGTTTTGTTTTTGGTCTATGTTAGCTTAGTTTACAGTCAGCAGGTTTGATATAGGATGCTGTCACTAGCAGTATGAAGCATTTAATTTTGTACAAATAATTGCTTTTTTATGCACCTTATAGCGGGGCCTAATTTTCCCGAGCGGTTGCCGGGCGAGGTGAGGTTTTTCTCCACGCAATGCGCGGTGAGTATTCACAGTCAGAAAGTATGTTCTGTGAATGAGTCAATTTACTCTTAGATAAACAAGGTACGATTTACCTTGTTTGTTGTGTGTTTTGTACAGTCTCTTGTGAGAATGTAGCTATATATATATGAATGCATATTGTCTTGTTTACATTTACAGGATTGAAATAGAATATTCATCTTCCACATGGACATTGGGGCTCCAGGTTCATGGTAGATATACGCATTCCTAATTAATTCCTTTCACATTTCACATTTTCTTTGGTATTCACGCACCAATGTTGCAGTAGCTCACTATCTAGGTCCTGACAAAAGCCTGACAATAGGTCTATAATGCTGAAACATGTTGACCACCTGCACAGCGCCATAGTGTAGTCATAAGTTTCAACTACCTGGCGTGCTTTTAACATTAACACTCAGACTGTCTTAAATAAAATATTTTTGTCTGAGTCGCTAATTTTAACCTTCTCACTACAGCACTGCACACACACCCTAAGCACCACCCCATGAGCAGCAGTTTGGCTAGAGTGTATATTTTTTCATCCATTTCCGCACCATCGGCCGATGGTTTGGGCGGTAGAGTTAGATGTTGTAACAAATACCCCATATGATGAGACTCCGCCAAAAATGGGTGGTCTGATGGGAATATCTCAGCCTTCTGCTACTCTAACACTTGCTTTAGTCTATTCTCACAGCCATTTGTACAACCACGCACCTTAGACCTCTCATTCTCTTTGGTATATAAGATGGGGGTACGTATTAACCCACTTCCTACATATCTCTCAACATGCCAACAATATGGAATAAAATAATAATTTTGACATTTCTCTATCAATATTTCCTTGCATAGTAGATAATCCAAAAAAGGCGAGAGGCAGGCTTATCTGAATCTGGGTCTTAAGAATATTGGATAAGGCCTAACTTGCGTATTCACAGAATGACTGTATTCCTGGACATTCCACAAACGTGTACATCGTCTGCCTTGCCCACATGTGATGCATTATACAATTCCACTGCTCCCAAACTTTGACAGCCTGAGTAGAGTCCAATATGCCCTATGGATTGAAAACAGAAGGCTCCTTCTTAAATAGGCAGGTATAACCACTTGATGTAGCATAGAAAAAGATACTTGCCATAAGCTTTCCAGCGTAGACTCCGGCAAGTATTGTCCCCACAGCTTGAACTGCCCATCTGTCTCCTCGATCATCAGCCAATGCCAAATTGATATTTCTTTCCTCTTTGGTGTATTCAACAGCAGTTTTTTCTCCAGCTCATTGGGGTCACCTATCCTTGTATTAGCAGACTGATACCAGCTTTGGATTTGCAAAAATGTAAATCTTAACACCTTATGGTTTGTTTTCTCTCGGCGCTCCTCCCATGTTATGAATTGTCCTTTCCCCATAAGATCTTCCCATCTCAGAATGCCAGCTTCTTTCAGTGGACATGCCAGCTTGTCTTTCGTCCATTCTTGAGAGCCGGGGGAGTCCCTAATTTGAGCCCGATTACTGTGGTATGGTAGCTTTAAGTTCCTCTTAATGCGGTACAACGTTTCCACCATGCCCCGTAGAATTTCAGTCTCACCTTTGCAAAGTATCTAGGAGCAGCACACATTTGCATGTATCTGATGTTACCTACTTTCACTTCCATTAACATTACTATAAACATCCTACTGATTTCTGAATAGAGGGGTGTATCCAGGAGCATCCTAGCATTCTTTTGAGCAGAAATGCCCAAGCATAGAATTGTAAGTCCTCCTGAGTTTCTTCCATGCTATCCAAGACCCTTTAGATGCCCTGATACAACTCCTGGTTTGACCTTCCAGCTTTACAAACCAAACTCCCTCAAATGGTAACAGTATTGTACTAAATAGGAAAGTAAATTTGGGGAGTATGGCCATTTTTACCAGATTTGCTTTGCCAAAAATAGTTACAGGTCGATGAACTCGGTTTGCCTTCAAGTCACACATTTCTTTCTTGACTCTGCTAAAGTTCACTTCTGGGAGTTTCGTAATGTCCTGCGTCACCCTCAATCCTAAGTACCTCATCTCTGATTTAAAAATCTCAGATCCCTGTTCAGTGTTCCAGACCATTATGTCAGTCGTTCCTCTATTTATCTCATAGCCTGAAATCTTACCAAAGTCTTTGGCTATTTTAACCACATGGGCCCTAGTAGCCTGCAGGTCGACCATGTAAATCATGAGGTCATCGGCATACAAAACTAGTGTTTTTTCCAATAATTGCATTTAAAAGAAGGGATTCCAGGTTCACTTCTCAGTTTTCTGGTTAGCGGTTCGACATGCAAGTCAAAAACCAAGGGCGACAGAGGGCACCCTTGTCTCGTCCCCCTCGTGATCCTAAAAGTTGATGTCAATATTCTATTTACCAGTACTTTCACCCTCGGGGAGTTGTATATTTCAGCAATAACCCTGCAGAACCTATCTCCTATATTCAAAGTTTTCATCAATGTCTGCTAGAAAACCCAGTTCACCCGATCGAATGCTTTCGTCGCATCTAATGGGTGCCCCTCTGGACCCCTGCACCCGGTGTCAGGCACTTTGGGGTGCCAACCACAAGGTGCAGGGATGAACTGCACCCCTGTCTTTCACATTTTAAGCAAGCTTTCCGCTCAGAATGCATGCTTGCATTCTGAAGTATACAAGTGCGACCAAACCCTGTCCGGTAGCATCGTACCTAGCAGGGCCGGAACCGACGACAGGAGGTTATTCGGTTACAGCTCCTGAACGATGTCAGACGGACCTGAGTCCGTTCGACATCGGAAGTCTGGACATAGGAATCGGCCCCTAAATCTCTATTGACCTCGTGTGGCAAGCCATCCAGGCTGGGGACCTTCCCTCGCTTAGCAGTCTTAAGTGCTTGTTCCACTTCCCAGATTTTTATTCGCGCTTTTAAGGCCATACATTTTTCTTCACTTAAAGCCTCTGCATGTACCTGACTCAGCCAACTTCTCACCTCTTCTTCTGAGATCTTAAATTCTTACTTGTACAGATTTTCAAAATAGTTATGAAAAAGCTCCCTCAATCTCCTTCCTGCTCCTTAACACCACCCCGGTGTCCTTACTTTTAATTTCATTTACCAGATTCCTCACCTGATTTTTCTTAGTTTGCCATGCTAGTAACTTACTGCAGTTTTCCCCATATAAGAAGTGCACTAGCCTCCCATCTTTTCCTGACCCTGTCTTCAATAATGGCTGTTAACTTCAACTTCAATTCTAATACTTCTAACTGCAGGGGTTCTATCTCCCCTGCCTCTGATTAAATATGGCTATTTCTTTTTCCGTTCTTATCGACTTTTCTAAATTCCTAACTTCCTCTCGAAAAGTCCTCTTCTTAGCAGTGGACAGGCTTCCAATTTTTCCCTTTCAGTAATCCTTGTACGCGTCCCACACTAACCCTACGGGGGTGGAACCTAGGTTCATCTGAAAGAAGTCTGCCGTATTCTCATTCAACCCTTCTACCAAATCTTGCTCTAATAATACAGTGCGGTTCATTGTCCACCTCGAGTGTGTGCTCTTATATGATAGGGGCATGTCTAATAGAATGTCTGAGTGGTCCGATAAAAAGTCATCTAGCCTAGATTGATGCTGATACTTCCTGTTCTTGCCCCCGCTCTCTGTCTCCAGATGTCGCATAGACCCATTTGTTCTATTGCCCGCTTTATCTGCACCACCATCTTCTGATTAACTATCGCTCTACTGTTAGTTGACCTGTCTAAGGTGCTATCTAAAATGGCATTGAAATCTCCAGCCATTATAATAGGGTCGGGCAATCTTGGTAGCTCTGCTAACATTTCTTTTAAAGGCATTATTTCATCATTATTAGGCCCATAATACGCAGTCAATATGAAACCTTGTCTAACAACCCTCAAATTTGCTATAAATTTGCTATAATCCATCTTCCTAGAGTATCTAAAATGCTTTCTGTAATCGTGACCTTGTAATCCGGTTTTAGTAAGATAGTTACCCTTTGTGACTGAAGTATGCTTTGTGCACACCAGTTGCTGCACCCATTTCCTTGACTTAAATACTTCCATACACTACTTCTCTGTTAAGTGTGTCTCTTGCAGTATGATGACCTGGGCGGGGAAATCTCTAATATACTGCAGTATCCTTTCCCTTCGTCCTCTTCCTCTCAACCCATTTACATTGCAAGATGAAATCTTGGCTTAAATCCTGTGTTCCTCAGCCATCTCCCTTTATCTTGAAATTACCATCCAGCAAATCAAACGCTCCTGAGTTATCTTTTTTGTTTTTCCCCCCATGCTCCCCACCCAGTGCCTGCTTTTAAGGCTGCCAGATCCTCTACTACCAGCACCTGAAATCTGTTAGGGCTGCAGACGTTTTCCCATCCAACCACCTTCTCTCCTGGGTGTTCTAACTGCCACTCACCATCCGCCCTCCCATGTTCTCCCTTACCTGATGTGGCTGCTTCACTCAAAACCAAGGTTTTCAGGAATACTTTAAAAAATGGGTCTAAGGGACGGCACAACCTTGATCCTCTGATCCACTTTACCCTGACTCCTTTCTACCCTTTCTATCCTACTAACACTGTGCTTCTTAGTTACCTTCCTCACTAAAAGGACTATCTTGTCTACCCTCTCCTCCCCCACTATTCCTTCTAACAGCTTTTCCCCTTCTGATTTCAGGTCAAACAGGTCTTCCCCACTTTCCGATATTGACAATAGTAGAGTCGGTTCTGAAGTGCCCTACTTTCCTCTCTCCCCTAACATTCCTGTCGTCTCTGATGTGTCGGTAGTAGAGATTCAGCGCGTCCGAGACCTCATGCCTGGTCCGGACCATCAGGGAATTTTTTGAAAAAGGATTAAGAATCAGTTTCCGCTTATGTTCCGACTGGCATTACGGCTTCACCTTTAATTGCTGTATTTTCACTCCATTCGGCTTCCCCTTAAGCTTTTCAATTATGGCACGCTAGGAGAGGCTCCCGCGACCTGCCTTTAGCCAGCCGCCATGTTCTCCCACTAGTATCCACTGGTGCAGAGCAAGAATATCAACGGGAAAATATCGACATACAGAAAGCTGGAGGTAAGAATATCGTTGGTTTTAAATATCGATGTAAATAATATCGATTTAATAAATATCGAGTTGTTAGATGTACAAAAATATTGACAGTGTTAAATATTGTTGTTGAAAAAATCATTGTAAATAATATCGATTTTATGTTAATGATGTAAAATTTAATGTAGTTTGTTATAGTTATTTTATGTATTTTTTTGTTTGTATGGAAAGAAAAAATGTGATTTCTTTTCTTCAAATTTTCATATACATTTTAGGAGAGGGATGTTTGGTTTATAGGTGATAAGTGTGGGTTGTAATTTAAAAATGTTGTATTAAAAACAAAAAATATTTTAAATTTGTCTATATTTAGGAGCGGGATATTGGGTTTATAGGGGATAAGGGTGGGTAGTAATTAAAAAATGTTGTGTTATAATTTTAATATTATTATTAAAAAATTAGTTTGAAATTATGAATGATATTTTGTTATCATAAATACATTATCTAATTTTTAAAATGTGTGTAATATATGTACATTTGTGTTCATTTTTTAAATGTAATTAAAAAATATATAATTTTAGAGAAATTACTTAATTTTATATTTAAATGTTATAAATATAAATATACAATAGCTGCAAAAATGAATTGGTTAGAAGTCAAAATGTATTAATTTAAATTTAAAAGAGAATTTGATATACATGTTTATGTACATGTAGATAAATATTCAATTTGTTAAATATTTCAAATATATTTTGAAATGTTTAGGTAATTATTACATTTTTAAAATATTTATATAAATAGCTTAAAATAAAAAAATTCTAATTTGAAACACATTTAAATTATTTAATTCTTTAATTTTTAAATGTAGAAAGCAAAATTGAAGTAATTTCTTTTATTAAGTTGTAAGGATATATATTTATTCATGCTGCAAATGAAAGGGTGGATATAAAATATTTATTGTTTACAGTTGATATTTTTGGAGGAGGTGATGGAGTAAAATATTATGGTTTACTATCTAGTACTTTCCTTGAGTTTAATTGGATTTGGAGTTAGAATAGTAAATTGTTATGGTTTACTATCCAGCATTTTCCCAGAGTTTAATTCGATTTGTAGTTAGAATAGTAAATTATTATGGTTTACTATCCAGCACTTTCCCAGAGTTTAATTGGATTTGGAGTTAGAATAGTAAATTAATATGGACTACTAACCAGCACTTTTTCCGAGTTTCATTGGATTTGGAGGTAGAATAGTAAAATATTATGGATTACCTTCCAGCACTTTCCTATAGTTTAAATGGATTTGGAGTTAGAATAGTAAATTATTATGCTTTACTATCCAGCACTTTTTCAGAGTTTCATTGGATTTGGAGTTAGAATAGTCATTTTTTTATGGTTTTATATGCAGCACTTTCCTGGGGGCCGATTCACAGAACTAACTTAAGACAAAATCCTAAATTTACTACTTTTGGTATTCACAGAAGGCATTTAGTAGTAGTAAAGTTAGGATTTTGTCTTAAGTTTGACTTAAGACAGACTTAAGACAGACTTAAGATAGACTTAAGACAGACTTAAGACAGACTTAAGACAGACTTTGAACTCTGGGGTCGTGTGTTTGTGGCCGGGCTCCGCTGCGCTGGAATCGCTGCGGGGGCTTACCTCCACTCTCTCCATCGCTGGCCGGGCTTAGCTCCGCTGAGGCGCTGTGGGGGTCTGCTTGTGGCTGTTTGTTCCGGGTGTTACTCTGCCAAACTACATCTCCCATCTTCCCCAGCTCCCCTCACCACCACGCGCCAGGAGGCGCATAAAGGCACGCCTGGGGCCGAGGACCTTGTGGCATTGAACTCTGGGGTCATGTGTTTGTGGCCAGGCTCTGCTCCGCTGGAAACGCTGCGGGAGCTAAACTCCACTCTCTCTATCGCCGGCCGGTCTTAGCTCCGCTGAGGCGCTGTGGGGGTCTGCTTGTGGCTGTTTGTTCCAGGCGTTACTCTGCCAAACTACATCTCCCATTTTCCCCAGCTCCCCTCATCACCACGTGCCAGGAGGCGCATAAAAGCACGCCTGGCTCCTCGTCCCGCGGGGACGCGCTTGGGCAGCGCTGGGAGAAGCCCGGGACAAGGGCGGGATCGTCTGTGGCCGTCTGAGGACGCAAGAGGACGGGCCGGGCCACACCACCAACACTTTCATCCATTTACTACAACATCTATTGTTTGCAAGCTTTTTGGGTGAGACTGCAGGGGAATCCTGGGGTTTTGAAGGGCTTTACCACCATTTCTCGGAACTGACTGGGGAGAAAGGTGGTCTTGTCTATTCAGATCACGCCCAAATCCAGTTGATATAAATATTAGGGGCGTAATTTCTCTTCATACCCAACGAAACTCTGTTATGACCAATCTCTCAACACAGTTCTAACAAAATTTTAGAGTTTTTGTATTAAGTCTTGTAGAAAGTTGGTTAAGGTATGGGTAAGCGCAAAAACATGGAAGGAGGAGGGGGAGTGAATGAGTCAGAGAAGCCATCAAAACTGAGTAAAAGAAAGAAATTGAAGGGGGGGCCAAAACTTGTATCAAAACATGCAGCCATGAATTGTGTTTTTGACTGGATCGATTCTGTTGTTGATGTATGCCACGTAATTTTGACTAATGAAATAGGGACCTCTAGGGATGATGGGCTCTACCCCTGTGGTGGGAGGGGTGAAGGCTGTCGAACAAGAGCTAGTAGGTCCATCTATTATGATCCCCGATATGTTTTGAGCAAAGAGTAAATCTGTTGTGGTAAATCTATCGTGTTAAAGAGAGAAAGGGCTTCCCCGGGTGGCTAGGAAGGAGGGTCATCCTGGTGATGAAAGCCCTGGTCAAGATAGAGAAGCCCCTGCCCAATCTGTAATTGATAATGACCTAATACCATGTTCCAACAGATTTACGGTATTGGCGGATATACAGCATGAGGAGTCTAATGTCATCCCTGGTTGTGTAGCCATCTCGCCCCAATGTATAGAAGTAGGAAAGGATTGTGACCTCACAAGCTCCAAAGATAGTTTAGGAACTGTTAGCGACTTAGTTAAACTAGTCTCATTATTGAGAAATGAGATTGAGGTCATGAAAACATTAATCATTAACCTAACTTCAACAATAGAACCTACTCCTGGCGATCCATGGTGTCAATCTGGGGACGCACAAAAAAAAACTGTTGCTTATCCAACCAAACCTACCCAAAGAAATCATCCATCCCTAGGGAAATGTGATTCTATAGGTAAAAAACTATCTTCGACTCGTCCTGTAGAAGGAGGTGTGAAAAGTTTGCCAAATATCACTAAGGCTACCACAAGCAGGGTACAATGTCCCCCGAAGGAAATAGATTAAAAAAACAGATTATAACTAGCGAACAGAGGACCCCGAGGAACCGCTAGTGGGGCCAGTGGTCTAGTGGGGATGGCTCAACGAAAGGCAATAAGATCGACTGCAGGGGTACTGCAAAGTAGCAACTCTAATTATCACAACAAGGGGACATCAAATTGTAGTGTGGAGCCTACTAGGGGGAGGTACATATGAAGGGTAATCTAGTTACAAACAAAATATACATGACTAACGTCCCAAAACAAGATAGGAGGGGTGACTGTCTCAGAGAAGGAGTGGACTCACTGACTAACAAAGCCATTCATTGGCTGCGCTATGTCAGAGGCTGTTGATCGGTCATAAGAGACGACATATTAAAAGCAACGAGATTGAGTCACTCTGGGGAAAGCCACGATGTTATAGAATTAACACTGTGCTCTGAGGAATTAGCTGAGAATCTATTCCAACTAGAGTTTAGATCTAGCCCACCAACTTATTCAGGCATACAGCTGAGGAAGGTGCCCCCCCCTCCATTTTCACGTGTTTCCCTTATCTCTTCAAATAGAAATAGGCTTAGGAAAAGTAGCTCTGGGTTGGAAGCCATAGATTGACTGACAAATATTGGGATGGGAAAAATGTTCAATGAAATATCGGGGAAGAGAGAGATGGATCCTGATGTTGCTCACATAGTGGGTGAGGGGACTCATAATGAGGGCCAGGCAGGGGACTACCCCGAAAATGGTGACGAGCCCAGCACTATTGCTGGAGTGGTGTCCTCTCTCCCAAACTTAGCTCTAAATACAGGAACGGAATTTTTAAGTGTGAATGGTTCAAGTACACCTAATCTAGTTAGTGAGGGGCTACTGCAAGAATCTAGTGGGGATGGGGGGAAGATAATCTCCTGGAATATTACGGGGCTGAGTTCTAGATTGCAATCCCCCGAATGGCTTACTTTCATAAATGGTTTCGATATCTGTCTCTTTCAAGAGACCTGGGCGTGTGAGCCCCAGTTTCTCCAGGGTTTCCTGAATTTTTTTGTGCCTGCCCTTAAGGGTCCCAAAGTTCGGCCGAAAGGGGTCTAACTATTTGGTTGCGACAAGAACTCTTCGATAGAGTTATAGAGCTCCCTATTAAGAATAGAGATATTCAGTTGATTAGGCTGATCAATGGGTTCTTTGGGTACCTCGGACAGCTATAACCTATATGTTAGAGGGTCATGGGGAAGGAAATCTCAGGTTTTGGCAGCCCTGGATTCCCTGATTGGACTACAGCCGAGCAAGAAAAACATGATAATCGCCGGCGACCTAAACATGACCTTTGGGGGGACTTGCCATAACCGCCGACCTGGGAGGTCGGGGAGGCCATTGCTTGGGCCACTGACACTCACCGGGTTCTTTTGTTTCCTGCTGCCTCCGTTTGTCAGCCGCCTACCGGCCATCGCGGCGAGGCGGACTTTCGGGGACTACATCCCCCAGCATTACCTGCGCCAAGGAGGGCGCGCATCCTGTCCCGCCCCCGGAGGTGCGCATAAGGCCAGCGCGAGCCCCGGGGGAGCGGGGGGACTTGCCATAATCGCCGACCTGGGAGGTCTGGGAGGCCATTGCTTGGGCCACTGACACTCACCGGGTTCTTTTGTTTCCTGCTGCCTCCGTTTGCCAGCCGCCTCCCGGCCATCGCGGCGAGGCGGACTTTCGGGGACTACATCCCCCAGCATTACCTGCGCCAAGGAGGGCGCGCATCCTGTCCCACCCCCGGAGGTGCGCATAAGGCCAGCGTGAGCCCCGGGGGAGCGGGGGGACTTGCCATAATCGCCGACCTGGGAGGTCTGGGAGGCCATTGCTTGGGCCACTGACACTCACCGGGTTCTTTTGTTTCCTGCTGCCTCCGTTTGCCAGCCGCCTCCCGGCCATCGCGGCGAGGCGGACTTTCGGGGACTACATCCCCCAGCATTACCTGCGCCAAGGAGGGCGCGCATCCTGTCCTAACCCCCGGAGGTGCGCATAAGGCCAGCGCGAGCCCCGGGGGAGCGGGGGGACTTGCCATAATCGCTGACCTGGGAGGTCTGGGAGGCCATTGCTTGGGCCACTGACACTCACCGGGTTCTTTTGTTTCCTGCTGCCTCCGTTTGTCAGCCGCCTCCCGGCCATCGCGGCGAGGCGGACTTTCGGGGACTACATCCCCCAGCATTACCTGCGCCAAGGAGGGCGGCATCCTGTCCCACCCCCGGAGGTGCGCATAAGGCCAGCGCGAGCCCCGGGGGAGCGGGGGGACTTGCCATAATCGCCGACCTGGGAGGTCTGGGAGGCCATTGCTTGGGCCACTGACACTCACCGGGTTCTTTTGTTTCCTGCTGCCTCCGTTTGCCAGCCGCCTCCCGGCCATCGCGGCGAGGCGGACTTTCGGGGACTACATCCCCCAGCATTACCTGCGCCAAGGAGGGCGCGCATCCTGTCCCGCCCCCGGAGGTGCGCATAAGGCCAGCACGAGCCCCGGGGGAGCGGGGGGACTTGCCATAATCGCGACCTGGGAGGTCTGGGAGCCATTGCTTGGGCCACTGACACTCACCGGGTTCTTTTGTTTCCTGCTGCCTCCGTTTGCCAGCCGCCTCCCGGCCATCGCGGCGAGGCGGACTTTCGGGGACTACATCCCCCAGCATTACCTGCGCCAAGGAGGGCGCGCATCCTGTCCCGCCCCCGGAGGTGCGCATAAGGCCAGCGCAAGCCCCCGCGTCGCGGGATCGCGCGCGGGTCAGCGCCCGGGGCTAAGCCCGGGCAAAGGGCGGGCCCTCTGTGGCCCTCCGAGGCCTGATGAGGCCGGGACGGGCCACCCCACTTTGTTCCATCACAGAGGGAGGTATCGTGCTTCAATATTATTTGTTTCGTTTTGTTTGGCATTTCTCTAAACTATTACAAACACGATGTCCATATGGGAGGAACTCAACGCCCTGTGCGGTACAAAGTACGCCCCTGATCTTATAACCTCCCCAACTGTGGATTCTTTTTGTCTTAAAGCAAATGGCCCCGCTGATAAAGCTCATAACCAAGTAAATGCCGCGCCCCTGGGTTCCTACAATAGATGGAAGCATGACATCGAAACTAACTTTGGGAACAATACAAGTACACAAATACTGTGCACCAATGTTATACCATCACTTGCTAATCCAATAGCATTTATCGAGGACCCGGCCACGGACAAACCAGAGGACCCTCTTTTGTCTCTCAATACGACTTTATTGGCCAAAATTGAGCAACTGCTGGTTGCTACCATCTCTCCCTTGGTCACAAAAATGAATGATTTAGGGGAAAGGCTGACCAATATTGAGTCAGTAATAAGAAAGCACCCGCTTCCAGCTACTATTATGGCCACATGCGTCTGTCCTAACCCTACCACCGCCCCCGAAATGTATAAATCTGGCAATGGGGCTACCCAAATACAGACATCACGCACACCTACTCAAATAGGCCCCAAAGTATTTGTCAAACCTGCACCAAAAACCCATACAGTGGCTAGATCCGCCTTGGCAAGAATGCCACATATCAACCTGCCCCCTGAGGCCGCCCCGTATGTGTCTGTCCTCTCTGGGGTCCCTGCCCTCACCAAGGGAACACGCGAATCCCAGCAGGATTTGCTAAATAAGGCCACCTATTGGCTAAAAAAGAATAGACCGTTGCCGCCGGGGCTAGACGGGGGTATCTTGAGTGTCAGGAGGGTGGGATGGTTAGGGACGCTGCCCAAATGCATTGCTGGGGATCTGGTACTAATTAAATTTAAAAACACCAATGTTGCCCCCTTTTTACGAGTTTGTACTAACCCTGGGCGTAGTGGGCGTAGTGGGGCTTCGCAGAGCTACGTGAAGTGGGCGAGAAACTACGCCCACCTCCGCACTCCGCGTAGCCCCACTACGCACCGCAGGCCTCCCTCCCGCCCTCCCTAAATACTTTAAATTAAAAGTGGAAAAGAAATAAAAAACGCACTTACCTTGCCCGCCGCTGCCCGCCGCTGCCCGCCGCGTCCCCGGGGCTCGCTATCTTCATGGCTGCCGTCTTGTGTACTAATGCGCATGCGCGGGCGACCGCGCATGCGCATTTCTCGTGAGAAATGCGCATGCGCGGCCGCTCGCGCATGCGCATTAGATACACAAGATGGAAGCAATGAAGATAGCGAGCCCCGGGGACGCGGCAGGCAGCGGCGGGCAAGGTAAGTGCCTTTTAATTCTTTTACACTATTAATTTAAAGTATTTAGGGAGGGCGGGAGGGAGACGGGTGGCGGCCAGCTACGCTCCGTCTGCAGAGCGTGCATAGTGCCGGATTCTACGCCTGCTACGCAAAATGCGTAGAAGCCGGCACTACGCACACTCCGTGCATGGAACGTAGCCGCCCGCCCAGGGTTAGTTTGTACCCCCAAAGAAAGACAAGGCACAATTCGCATTTGGGATTTGTACGATTTTTACCCGAGCTCCCCTCACATTACATAGGACAAACTCTTAAGTTTTTTAATGGTAACTGAATCTTGCACAATAATTGTTGAATGATGGTTTTTTACTGTGTCTATGAAATGAAATGTCTATGTTTTTTTTTTTTGTTATTATTTCTGTATAGTCGATGCTTTCATGATTTTTAATTTAAAAATCGAATAAAGCTTATTTGAAATTTGACCTTTGAGCCACTTACAATAGGTGATTGGTACTCAGGAGAAGAACAGGATTCCCAGTGGGGGATTCCCAAATTGGATCTAAAACCGATAGACAGATGGACAGATAGTATAATCCAGAGTAATGCGACATACTATGAAAGAGGGTTCAGAGCATTGAATGGCAAAACCATGAGTGACGGACAAGGTGAAAACACTTTTGACAATGGTCGCTCAAAAAGCAGGATTGATTATGTTATTTGTAATATGGCAATTTGGCACTTTATGAAGGATAAGAAGGTAGTTGCCAGGCAAGAGAGTGATCATAACCCACTGTGCATTATCCATCATTTGTGGGAGGAGGAGCAAGGGGGGTTGAATAGGGTCGAGCAGGCTTTATCTGAGATGGTTCCAACTAATAACATGAGGTGGTGGGCACAAGTTATGATGAATAAAAGGGTGTTGGATAATATTAACGAGGAACTGGGCAAAACTTTTTCCGCCATGGACACCATAGCTGGGGCAGAGAATGATTTGTGGGAAATCACCAATCTCCATGATAGTTTCTTTGAAAACATCAGGGGCCACTTCATTAAGGTAGTAACAAACCCACTGAGCAAAAAAATATGCCCTCAAAGAGTAGGGTGGTATAACGATGCCTGTAGATCTGCAAGAACATCCCTAGGAACTACCATCAAAAGAAGAGACCCTAATGCTGTCAGAATAGCTAGGCAGAACTACAAGAAAAGTTTATATATGGCAAAGAAACAATGGGACGAACAACATCGGCAGGCCCTCAAAATAGCTAGTACCAAAAAGGACTCAAAACTCTTCCGGAGTATTGTTAAGTGGGGGAAAGGAGGCCACTAAGAACCTCCTACAAATTATGTAACCCAGAGAAGTTGGGTAGATAATTTCGGTCCACAATACGCACGCTGCCCTGAGGACAGGTTTAGAGAATCGGTCAACAATACCTTATGTTTAGACCCACCCTTTAATATTAGTGATGTAGCAGTGGCCCTTAAATCTGTCTCGAGAGGAAAAGCACCAGGGCCAGACGGGGTCCCAGCGGACGTCTTTCTCGCACTGGGGTCTGTATATTATGAAGCTGGCCAATGCCGTGGCTTTAGAGGCACCAGTACCAAAGTCATGGCAAGGGGCCGTAATAATCCCCATATATAAGAACGGCGACAAAACACAGCCTGGGAACTATAGGCCTATAAGCTTGATTGACACGGTATAAAAGGTGATTGGAAAAATGACCCTAGATAAAATATTTGATTGAGTAGAAGGAGAAAACATTTTGTCCCCCTTTCAGGCTGGCTTTCGCAAATTAACCAGTACTACTGATCAGATCTTCCGTTTTACCCTACTCCACTGGAAGACTGTATTATTAGGAAAAGGCAGCATTTACGCCGCTTTAATCGACTTGCGGGCAGCTTTCGTCCTGGTGCCACGACCTCAGCTAAGGAACGTGTTAAATAAGTTGGGCATGCCACCAGAAACTTTAACAATAGTGATGAGGCTGCACGAGTCGAATTACGCGAAAATCCAATGGGGGGGCATGGGCAAGTCACACCTGAATTCCCGGTAGAGCGTGGGGTGCGCCAAGGCTGTGCTATGGCCCCTACGCTCTTTTCATTATACATCAACGGGGTAGTTGAACGTATGCTCTCGGGATGTGTAGACACCCCTACTTTGGCTGGAGTAAAAACTCCTATTTTATTATTTGCGGATGATACCCTCATTATATCTAAAACTCCTAATGGCCAGAACTAACTTAAGACAAAATCCTAAATTTACTACTTTTGGCATTAACAGAAGGCGTTTAGTAGTAGTAAAGTTAGGATTTTGTCTTAAGTTTGACTTAAGACAAACCTAAGACAGACCTAAGACAGACTTAAGACATACTTAAGACAGACTTAAGACAGACTTAAGACAGACTTAAGACAGACTTAAGGCAGGCTAAAGATACACTTAAGACAGACTTAAGACAGGCTAAAGACAGACTTAAGACAAACTTAAGACAACATCTGTCTTAAGTCTGCCTAAAGTCTGTCTAAAGTCTGTCTTAAATCTGTCTTATGTCTGTCTTATGTCTGCCTTAAGTCAAACTTAAGACAAAATCCTAACTTTACTACTACTAAATGCCTTCGGGGAATACCAAAAGTAGTAAGTTTAGGATTTTGTCTTACGTTAGTTCTGTGAATCGGGCCCCTAGAGTTTAAATGGATTTGGAGTTAGAATATTAAATAATTATGGTTTACTATCCAGCACTTTCCCAGAGTTTAATTGGATTTGGAGTTAGAATATTAAATAATTATGGTTTACTATCCAGCACTTTCCCAGAGTTTAATTGGATTTGGAGTTAGAATAGTAATTTATTATGCTTTACTCTTGGAGTTAGAATAGTAAATTATGACATTTAATTTATGTTTACAATTTATTACAATATTGCAAAAAATAGTACACCTTGTTTTGTTGTTTAATATATTATTAGGCTATTGTAACATTTTTTTAGATATGTTCAGCAAATTATATTTTATTACATTGATGTACAAATGTATTTGACAGTTCTTAAACATTTTACATTTTTTTGCTACACAAATATAATGGTCAAGTAAAATACTATAATGTTTACATTAATATACAGTATCGTTTGTATTGTTGAATATTTTTTTATTTAAACATCTAGATATTTGTTATCAACTTGTTTTTCCATTTTGATATCATAATTTACAAAAGTTCAGGAGGTGGTATAAATATATATATTGTACATTTTATTACATAATGTTTTATTATTTAGCATATTATATTCTATTGTAATAAAATAAAATTTAGTATGTTAAATAATTTACAAATGTTTTACATTCATATATAGACAATTACATATATATTTTGGAACATTTGTATAATATTTGTTAATTACAAGTGTATGTAATAAACATATATTTTAATATGCATTAATAATTATATCAGATTCTTTTATAATACAATTATAAATGTAAATTTTACAATGTTTTATATGTTTATATTAAATATTGATTTAACAAAATATACATATTTATTTTTGTTACATTATGTTTTATTATTTAGCATATTACATTTAATAAAATACAATTTAGTATGTTAAATAATTTACAAAAATGTTACAATATTTAGAAAAGTAAATATATATTTTTGAACATTTGTATAACATTTGGAAATTACAAGTGTATGTAATAAATATATAGTTTAATATACATTAATATTTTAAATTATAGTTTTTTTCATAATATAATAATTAATGTATATTTAATTTTTTTAATTAGTTTATATTAAACATTATTTAAAATAATATACACATATATTTGTATATATTTTTAAACATTTGTAGGCATTTTTTAACATTTTACATTCATTCTTACGGGGAGTTAGGCCTATTTTAGTTTTAATTATGCGGCCATTGTTTTTCCCTTTATTCACTTTTTGACCTATCTACTTCGTTGTTTGAGTCATTTATGAAGCTGGAACCTCGCGGTTGGGAGCTGCTTCGTCTACGTTTCTGTAACTTTACTTTTATTTACTTTTAAGTTAGTTTTAAGGTAGTTTTAAGTTAGTGGTAGTGTTAATGTATTTGTTAAAGTGTTATTTATAGATTTTTTGGAAAGTTACTTGTGGTTTATGTAGGTTCGTGATTTCGTGTTTTGTTTACTATCGAATGGTATTAGAATGCAATTTGGTTTTAGTTATTATTTTACTATGTGTGTTTACATGCATTATATGTTGTTATTTCGATTTGTGGGTTTTTATACTTGTTATGGGCGGGTGATGTTTATTTCTATTTACAGGCTTGGGGTTCGGTGAACATATGGATTTGTCCATGTATTTTTTTTCTTTTTTTTTAATTAAAGGAAATTGTGGTTTCCTTTTTTGATCGGGCTGTTGGAGCGTTTTTTACAACTAAATATTGTTGGGTTTTTATGGAGTTTTTATCGAGAGGATTGGTGCATTGGATTTTTAAATCTACAGTTGTATTTTTCAATTTCCTTGGGTATTTCTGGACTACATGCATTATTTTTAACTTTGAATTGTATTTTATTTGATCTATTTCGATGGTATTCTACAGCTACACAACTGTAAGTTGTTTTTAATATTATTGAGGATGGGCAATGCCTATTTGTGAATTTCATTTTTTTATTAGTTATAATATGTCATATGATATTGAGTTTTACAGAAACGTTTATGACATAATTTAACTAATAGAAAAATAAAAATACTTTGTGTATTTGATATATTTTTAATGTTTGTGATTTGTTTTATATTAAAGAATAGATTTTGCTATCATATCTATGTATTCTAGAGACTGGATGTTTGGATACATTCTCGTTTTTTGTTGGAGGTATTCATACATATTACTTGTTTGTTTACTTAGTTTTGGTCCTTTTTTGGTAAGAGATTGGTTCACTCTGAGCTCCTGGTAACTTTTTTCTTTTTTAATTGATTATATACGTTTGTAGAGTGTTGGTTGTCCTTTCCCTATTGTGGCCTGGAAGGCATTATGCCATCCTTCTACCACGTTGTTAGTTTTTGCTTTTTGTGCAATAGTGCTGGCGTAGACATTACACCAGGGAATTTGAAAATGCAACCTTCTTACCCAGGTGTCCTCAAAGTAATCCAACAAGGGACTTAATTTTGTTTCATTGGTGTGGTAGAAATTACTATCTATTAATAGGTCATAATAATTTGCTACTTCAGTTGTTGATATGTATGCTAATTCAATCAATTTTTTAATTTGATATGCAAAGTTACCATTAGTAGAGTACTCCATACTTAAGGTAGATTTTTGGAGGTGTTTCCATATACTTTGATTAAAGTGGTAGTAACACCCTTGAATTGCAGTATGTGGGTATATTTTAAGAATAGCTTGAATCATAGCTAGTTCAAAATCTATTATTATCCTTTGTGGATAATATTTCTCAGTTAATTCTTATACTGTTGTTAAAAGTTCACTATAGGTGGGATTGTTTTTATTTTGCAGTAAAGCATAAATGAATGGAATATGTTTCCTGAAATTCACCATGAATAGTGTAAAGTTGGTAAAATGGTTTTGGACACACTTTAAAAGCTCAGTGCCTCATCCATGTTTCACAGTGTTTCAATTTTTGCAAGTTATTGTTTGTTGTAAAAACAAGAATTAGTTTATCTTTACTTTCTTTGTCATATATTAAGAATGTGTCCTCTTTGTGGGTAATAGTGCATTCACGCAGTATTCCTATTTCTTCAAAGGTTTTGGGGGTGGGTGGAGTTGGATCAGATGCTCTTTTTGTTTTAGCGATTAATCGTTTCAGGTTGGGGATAGAGGGTAATTGTCCTGTGATATGTTCAGGTACTTTTGTCAATGCAGTTTTCAATATTTCAGCGCTTGTCTGCTGGGAGCATGTGCTTGCTTCTCTAATTGTCTCTAAGGCTTCCCTTACTTCTAATTCTGTAACATTGGGTGGATGGTTGTGCTCTCTAACATTCACAATGTTATTATCTATAATTGTAGCTCGACCATATCATGCTGTTAAATAGTATTTGCTACATTTCCAATGTGTCCTATTATCTTTCACCTTTTCTTGGGTGTAGGTATAACTCATGTAACATAGCATTATTTTTCCTTTTTGCGATGTGTAAAAGCTTACTCCTTCTGCCATTTCTAGGGTATATCTGTGAAGATATATACATATGTGTTGAGCAAATATGCTTTTGTTATTTTTAAAAATGCCTGTTTTATTAGTAACTTAAAGAAAATACTTACATTGTTGTGATTTCTGTTTTGTTGATGACTTTATTTGCAGCGTTTTGATTTTCACAGTTGTAATTTCTGTAGAAGGGTTAGAGAATTGTTTGTTAATTACATTAGAGATTATTGTTAATTTCTTTGTCAATATTTTTTTTAGACAGGATGTATACTTACTTTTTGTAGTAGATGTATTTTATTTGGTGGATGTTCTTTGGTAGGTGCAGTTTGTTACAGCTGTGAAGAAAAATGTATAAGTTTTGTTTTCATTTTTTAAGCATGTAACAAAGTTAGAAAATTTGTATTTATTTCTAAGTAAAGTTGCATTTTTAAGAGTTTATGTATTGTTTCATGTAGTATTAGAGAAGGTACTTAATAACGTTTGTATTTTATTATTTTTGCTGTTGTTACCAAGTTTAGTTTTGTTTTAAAAAGAAGAGGACATTTTATTAGTTTAGGTAGTTAAGTTAAGGAAGTTGAGGCATTTATAATCACGAAAAAATGCTTTTTCTTACCTGTGTTGTAATATAATCTGTAATAGTAGTTTTTGTAGGTATTCTTTCTCTCTCTCTCTCTCCAGCAAAATAACGTTCTCCCTCGGTGTTTGTCCAATAAACGGTACTTTTATTTAAATTAGAGCTTGGTATTTATAGTTTTTGTGTTCTTTTGTTTAAAATCATTGGTTCAGATACGTTTTTTTAATTTTGTAGCAGTTACTGTTTAATTAGGTAAATATATATGTTGTTTGATGTTTATAGCATATTATTTGTTGTAGTTATTTAGAAATATTTGTTAATAATTCTAGCTTATAAAGTAAATATTTGTTGTTTATTTTATGTATATGAATAATTATGTGTTAGTGAGTATCTTCATAGTTTTTTGTGAATGTATGTATTTATTAGCTTTTTTATAATTGTTCTATATTTGTTTTAAATATATTTTCATTTTATATATGTTGGTACGCTTTAATAATATTAGTTTGAATATATTAAATTATTATATAGTTGTAAGGAGTGTTTATTTAGGGGCCGATTCCGATTCTGTAAAATCCCTTACAAATAGCCGTACGAGAATATTTCCCGTACGAATCGTACCCTTAAACGTCCCCGTATATACGATGAAGTACGATTCGGACCCAAAGCAGATCTTCGTACGAATCTTTCGAAAGACCATACGACTTAAAAATCCGTACAAATCGCATTCGGAACACGCAGTATGCGATGTTTGTACAGATCGAATCAGCATTTTCCGACCCAGAAAGTACAATTCGTCTCATCAACACTCCCTACGACTCTTTTTCTACGGGAGCTTAAAATATCCGGAAAAGGAGATTTCGACTCGAACTGCATACGAAACAGACCCCCCGGGTACAGTGTGAACACCCCATGATTGCAGGGGTATGGTGCGTAGAGGTACGGTGCATAGGGGTTTGGTGCATAGGGGTACGGAGCGTAGGTGTACAGTGCATAGGGGTACGGTGTGGAGGGGTACGGTGTGGAAGGGTACAGAGCGTAGGGGTACGGTGCATAGTGGTACGCTGCGTAGGGGTATGGTGTATAGGGGTATGGTGCGTCGGGGTACGGGGCGTAGGGGAACGGTGCGTAGGGGTACGGTGCAGGGGTACGGTGTGTACACCCCATGATTGTAGAGGTATGGTGCGTATGTGTTTGTGTGGCTCTACGTACGAATTGCTCATACGCGAAGTTTTCCGTATGAATCGCGTTCTCATTCCCCGGTCCGTATCGTATTTGTCGAGTCGTACAGCATGTTTACGATTCGTACGCATCACTTTGAGGGTCCGTATCGTACGGATTTCCCCTTGCTTTTCGTACGGTTTGCAACGATTCGGTCATATATTTTTCATACGAATTGTACTATGCGATTCGGATGGAATTGTATGATTCGTACGGAAAGGGCTACGGATTCGATTCGTCGTACGGATTAGTTTACCAAATCGGAATTGGCCCCTTAATGTTGAATAGTATTATCGATATTTTTGGTATACGTTATACTTATATTTGTAAGTCGATATTAGTGTTATCGATATTATTGCTGTGTCTCTTTATAAATTACTTTTTTCGATATTTTTGTTGTCGATATTTATTACGAAAATATTTAAGTATCGATATTTGTGTAAAATCTTGTTTAGGTATAGGATGGCGATATTTTTGTATCCGATATTTTCGCAGCAATATATTTGTATGTCAGTGTTTGTGTGATCGATATTTTAACAGTGATCCATCTCCAATACTGTTGACCAGAAGTTTCTTGTTCATAAGTAAAAATCAGAAATAACAAAAGGATTAATTATCAATATCAGGAATCGCAAGCCTAAAAACCTAAAAAAGAATCACAATCTTTCAAAATCAACAACAACAAATATAAATATAAATACATTTAGATATAAATATACATATATATACATACATACATACATACATGTATATATATATATATATATATATATATATATATATATATATATATATATATATATATATATATATATATTATCCAACAAAATGCTCAGAGGCAAGGATGCTCTGGACGAGCAGATGGTTTCCAAGACCTTTATTTTTCAAACCGGCAGATGCATTCCAGGATTCTTATCGCCTGACGCGTTTCGAAGCATTTCACTTCTTTTTCAAAGGCAAAGCAGGTGGATTACGGCGCTATTGACGCATTCCTTTTTATGTTCTCTTGTGATTGCTGATTGGCCTATAGTAGGACTCCTTTAGGAAGTCAGCTTACAGTGCATTATGGTCTTTATAGTATGCGTCAATTACTTTTCTTCCCCTCAGTGGGCCCCTAAAATCCATCATTATTAATATATATTAGGAATACAAAATTTACCATTTCTATTATTTATTATTTCTATGCAGAACCTACTGACACTACACAACACTTGGACATTTTAAAGGTATGGTTGTAAATTACATTTATCGTTTGCGCCCCTCTCAAAACTCACTCGCATTTATACACAGTGTTGTCAACTTGCTAGCCAGACTATAACTATAAAATGGAGCTATCTAAAGTATAAGTAATCTGAAATTTAATTTTTTGGGATAAAATACAATAAGAATATGCTGTCTGGAGTAGCGGAAGAAATAATAGTTGTCAGAAATGTAACACAAGTAATAGCAAAATTCATGATTCATGGTGTAACTTAAAATTGTTATGGAGTATAGCAATTACAAACAAAGCCTGGATCCCTTGCATGACTTTAACACACCAAATATCTCAAATATCTCATTCTGCAGTTTGAATGTGTCAGACACTGTGACTATCCGATTACATTAAGTTGTATAGACTTGCTGTTCTTTATGCCTTGATGTTAAAAGACTCCATTGATTTATTTTTTCAAAACCACCAGAGCTTGTGTACTTGGACTCATAATCAAATGTTTAGAATTAAGACCGTGAATCTATTGCAGTTAATGATGATGTAAGCGTGTGTGAATATTTTTTCTCTGCCTTACTGATTATTGTCATTGGAAAGGGCTATCTGCAAAACTCACAGGACACCACTACTGCAATTCTGAAAGACACTAAGGGCCCCATTAGGATGGTGGGTGGACTTTGTACGCCTGACATCCTGTCGTGAAATGGGACCGCCCGCCATAAGAGCGGGGGTCCAGTGGGGGCCATTAGGATGGGCCCGCCACAGTGGCAAGCGCATCCTGCATTCCTGACATTGTGCGGGCGGTGCACTCAGTACCGCCCAACACAATGCCAGGAAGGCATGTTGTGCATGAACTGCTGGAGGGGTACCATAGGTACCCCCATGTACACCCCCCACTCCCCAGGATCCCTGGGGGCCCGCAACAGCCCCCCAATGGCAGAAACCACCTGACTTTCCGTGGCTTTATCAGCAAAGCCAAGACATCCAATTCACGATGCAGTCTGATAATAACCATGTGGATTTTCTTGACATCACCATATTTCATGAAGACAATACATTATCTATGACTCTGTACTGGAACCCAGCAGAGCGGAATTCACTTTTACGCTACAACAGCCACCACCCTCGAGGTTTAAAGGACAACCTGCCGGTAGGTCAATTCCTGCGGATCCGCAGGAATTGTACCAGAAAAGAAGACTACTTCAGTGATTCTGAAGATCTGAGTGCCAGACTTTTGGAGAGGGGCTATTCTAGATGCCTGATCAAGAAAGCTCAGAAGAGGGCCTGGTACAGCCCCCGCGAAGTATTACTTACTGCACTGGATAAGAGTGAGAAAAGCCTACAGAGAATGATTTGCGTAACTACGTGCTGCGCCCAGAGTAATGCCATTCGCAAGATTGTAAACAAACATTGGGGTTTGGTTTCTGATGACATTGCACACCTGTCCCCACCCATGCATTCATTTAAGAAGGCAAAGAGCATTAGGGATCATGTGGTTTGTTCCTTTCGAGACATTCCGGAACAACCTACACTACAAACAATGTGGAACTTACCGAGTAACGTGATTTATTGCATCACGTGCCCCTGTAGACTTATCTATGTAGGACGGTGAACAGCCTTCACAACGAAACTTTTACAACGCACTACCATTACGACGCAACTTTTACAACGCAAACCATTACAACGCATAGCGCTGGGGGGCGCTCTAGGATAGGGAATAGGTTTAATGTACTATCCAACACCTTCCCTACTATCCACGGGGACTGGAATTGGAATAGTAAATTAAACTATTCACTATCCAGCGCCCAAAAGCATTATGCGTTGTAATGGTATGCGTTGTAAAACTTGCGATTTAAAGGTAGGTGTTGTAAAAGTATGCGTTGTAACGTCATACATCCATGTAGGACAGACATAGCTTCAGATCAAGGCACGGATCCTGCAGCACTGCAGTAGAATAAGATGTGAGGTCCAGTGTAGTGTAGTTCCTATATTCCCAATAGGCTCTGCGCCTTGGAATAATATATCCTATAGATTAGACGTAGAACTGAGGTCGACTAGGTCTCTATCGAATATACTAAACTTAATAGTGAGTGCCAGCTACCTCTGAGGTCACTAGAAACTTTCTCAAATACACAGGAAGGGATTAGTTTCTGACAACCGCCTAAACATGACAACTTTGTTTCCCAAGAGTAAGAAATATATCTCTAGAGTCCCGGAAACAATAGATAAGTATTTCACTCAGTCAATCGTGCATGCTTCGTTTCAACAGAGTTGCAGAGAAATAGAGAGATGGGTGTTTTCAATAAAAAGGTTTATTGAACAGTCTTATTTTTCATACAAGAGAAGTGAACTGCTACAATCGTTAAGCAGACTGCAAAGTATAATGCGTACAGCGAGAATAGTGTTATAAAATAATACTGTAAAAGCATTGTATGATTTCTAAGCCATATAAAAGTACATACATAAATAACATTGACTAAAATACTCAACTGCTGCTTCTAAATACGCCTACCCCAATGTACCTAACCTAAGTCTAGTACGCGGGAAGAAGTAAGTATTGTGTAGTATTGGTTTAGTTGTTTTTGCCAAGAAACTACCAAAGGTGTCTCTAGGTTCTAATCAGCTCCTTATCTTGGTTTAGAATGAAGGAGGTCTGGCATCTCTGTCTCAGGACTCGATTTCCCAACACCCCGCAAGGGGAGCTTGGAAACACTGGAGCTGGATTCTCGGCGAGAGAAAGGCAGTCTCTTGATCAGTGCGTCAGCTGGAGGGTCAGCTTCCTTCGGCACTTGCTGTAGCGAGCTGCGCCGGGCAAGTAGATAGTCGAACTGCACCGAACCACCGTAGTTTGCCATCGCAAGTGAAGGTATATTTATACCTTGAAGGTGTTTAAGAATGCCATAGATGGACTTAAAGTTGGGCATAATAGCGTCAGGAAAGAACCCCTATGGAATAGTTGTTCTTTGCAAAGTGCATGAGTTCTTGGATAAATCCATATTCAAGCAAGGTGAAGTTCCCCACCTGCTTAACCCCTTCCACGCTCATGACGAGCTGGGCTCGTCATGAGGTAGCCTCCTGCTACGCTGATGACGAGCCCAGCTCGGCATGGAACATGTGTTTTTGCATTTTCCAGCACACAACGGGAAAATGCACCGCATCGATGCGGTTAAGCTGATTTTCCAAGAAATCGTTGTGACGTTTGGTACGGGTGGAAGTAGTCATGCCTGTATTTGGTCTGCAAGGGCTATGTCTAAATAAGGGATTGATTTCTAATGCCTATTTAAGGGCAATGTGAAATGTACCTATATAAGGGCATGAATCGGGAGAAGTTACTCGGAGCCTAAAACGCCACACAACACCAGGTGCAACACGGGTCGACCATTTTAAAATTGCTAGTCATGGACCCGAGGATCTACAATGGGTCGTCCTAGAGAAAGTGTCTTTGGGCCCAAGGGGAGGCAATATTGGATCTATCCTGAATCTCAGGGAAATTAAATGGATGACCCGTTTTGACTCGATTAATAACGGGCTAAATGAGCTTGTCTCAGTTGAAACAGGGGCCTATGGCTTGCTCACCATTCTTGTAGCCAAGAACATTGATCCCCATGACCTATTTCAAATATCCTGTGAAATTAAACACTGTGAGGAATTTTGGTTTTTTGGATGTGTTTTGTCTCACTACAGGTCAATGACGGACGAGAACGTGACTACATGCAATGTTGTATTAATGTATATCTGCTTTCACTGATCTTTCAATATGTTGTTCACATGTGCAAATTGAGGGACTGTCGTCCCGTGTCTAGTCACGCATTATGTTTATAGCGGACCCGGGTCAAGTATTCCTTACCTGCTGCTAGGGTCATGCTACTATGTAGTAAATACAATGTGCAATGTGATGGTTACTGTACACTTACGTTTGGATCATGGGTTATGTTGCACCTCCTACCCCTTATGAGTGCTGTGTACTGTACTTTATTTAAGTGCTTTTAACACCAGCCCGGTCCTTAATACATTTTTTAAGGTCAGTTTACCTTTCTGTGCACTCTGCCGGTCCTTTGAACATTTGTGTAGAGTAGTGCAATGATTCTCAGCCTGTACTTCTGTGGCTTCATACATACCACTAGACATGACTCAGACTCACTCCCTGGAAGCGTTTTGTAAGTGGGCGCTTGCCAGTGCTGTGCCCGAACTTATCTTGGCATATTCTGTCATTTGCCCCCTTTTTCTAAAATATTACAGAACTCTTTATTAAAGAATATGACATAACGTGTCATTTGAGCTTTAATTCGGGATTTTTTAGCCTTACACTAATAGATTACAGGTATAGTCTATTGTCTCTGTCTACTGACACCGGGACGCGGCGATGCGGTGTCAGTATCCAGCGGCTGCAAGCACACGCGTGGGACGTGCACACCTTCTTAAGCGAGATCCTTGAACCACCAGCACCTGCATCATTCGGACCTTGAGGCTGGCATTTCTTTCCCGCAGTAAGAATTTAGACACTTGTACGGCCGGTGCTTCAGATTTATTGTGGGCCTATTTAGGGAGGTATATCGTAATACTGAATCCGTCCTATTTCTCGATTCATTTAGATTCAGGCACAGGTTTGTCAGTTTCCAGCGGACTGCACCGCCGAGGAGCGGTGAGTTTTTGGCTACATTTTCTGTTTGGATACTTTGAATGTACAATGGGGTTTGTCCCGGGATGGAAGAGTAATGCTTCCTTTTCCTGTGTCTCCTTTCCTCTAGACTGCATGCCCTCATGGTGAAAATAGTGCTCACACCTTTGGATAGGCATTGAGTTATGGCTGGCTTTTGTATGTCTTGTCGTTTAGCGATCTGCACTTTAGTTGTTTTAATTGAACTACTGATTATAATTAGGGCTCCCGGTTTGATGGTATTTATTTTTTTTGCCATTTCCGTCTGTATTTATCCATATTTATTTTTTGGGCATTTTTTCTGTATTTATCCACATTTATTTTTGCCACAAGCAAAAGACGACGCTACAGCTAGTATTTTTCCACATTTATTTAAATTGACAATGTTATTCTTTTTCTAGTACATATTGTCTATATTGTACTAGAAAACAAATAAAAAGCATTGGCATAGCCAATAGGTCTCACCTTTGGGACCTTATAAGTATTTAGTTATGCAGCACAATATCCTTGGTGCAGCAACAACTGTTGCATGGATAAACACTTAAAAGGTCCCAAAGGCGAGACCTTTGGCTATGCCAATGCTTGTTAAGGTTTATGGTTCGATAATGGGGCCACTTTTATGTTAGTGCCAAGATAGAAAGGAAGTGCACGTGAAAGCGGCAGATACATGAATAAATGGGACTGTGCCAGCACTGGCATCAGGCTATCGTGCTGTGCCAGGCCTCGCTTCCACTTATTAATTGTAATCGCTCAGTTATTTCAATGTGAATAAGCTAAGCACATACTTGCCTCAACTAATGTGGACCAGCTCATTCATGCCAACAGTATACTTGCTGACAGACCTGATTCAGGAGGGAGAATCCAGATTTTTCATGCCAAAAATGGCCCTCCTGCAACAGTCCCCAATTCAATACAAGTCAATGGGGAGACTAAATACCCCCTATTTCTTTTTAAAACTCTCTCTTCCCAAATATTGGTATGTATGCAATAGACCCAATTCAGACGGGAGACTCCCAATTTTTTAAGCCCGAAGCAGTTTCATTTTAGCTGCCTCCTACCTAAACTTACCTCTGTTCCCATGAAATTCAGTTTGGGAAATAAATTCTACTAATTTTGTTTTCAAAATCTACCGCTTTGCAGCTACAAAATGTTGGCATGTATGCATTTCTGTCACAGCGCATGAATCATTTGAGCAATGCAGAGCTTTCTGAGTGTGGCACAGCCACACCACAGGGGCCTTTCCCCACCCTCAGAGTTAGTCCTCCCTGGCGAGGAGTACAGAGGTGGTGGTACCAGCAGCAGGCCTGCTGGCTCCCCTACCACCATCAAGTTGGCTGGCACACATGAGGTACAGGAGGCTCAGAGCACAGTGACACATGCACAAATTTCAACTGTGCCCAAAGTTTTTAATTTCACACCATCCAAAGTGGGGTTTGATCACAAGGCCATCAATCTGTAGAGGCACAAGAAAGTACTACCACTGAAGGCCCTGGAATAAAAATATTGGCCTACGCTACACCCCTCAGCCCACAAGTTCCCGTCATGTGCCTCAGGTGCCAGTGATGGCCTCCTCTTTTGACCTTGTGGCCTGCGCAGAAAGCCCAGCCAGCCAGCAGTTGCATACATTAATTCAACAGTCATAGTTATCATATTTCCTTTTTTAATGTAATACAGTTAATCATTCAGACACGGTAAGTTCAACATATTTGTCTTGAATATAAATTAGATGTATTCTTCAAAATGTGTGTGACATACATGTTTAGTGTATGCCCCTTCCCCTGTAGCAAAGAAGGGGGCCATACACTAAACACCAGTGTGCTTCCTGGCAGGAAGCCACCACCGCCGTCAGCTCCCAGAGGCAGCTATTTACTCTTGTGGGGGTCCCGCAGCATGAGCCAGCAAAGGAGGGGGCCATACTCTAAACCCCAGTGTTCTTCCTGCAGTCAGGGCCAGGCGGTGCCTATTTAAGTCACAGTCCTTAGTCCAGATGAACATCAGGGGGCTTCTCCTTCCAATTGTCCATGACTGCTGCCATCAGTACCAGTGTCCAGCGAAAAGCTCAACCTAGATTGAGCTCTACATCTTGTGAAAGACTGTTTAAGAGGGGACATATGTTTGTAGAAGAGAGGTACCTCTGGACTATCCTGGGGTGCCACATCCCCTATCCGCCCCTGTCCCAACCCTCCTGCACAGCATACTGGGACAATTCAAAATGGCACCCACCTGGAGTCAATAGTTACATCTGCTATGTGGGACTCAACTCTGCTCCTTGCTGTCATCACTGCCAGGGACTATCCCCCCAAATATTCAAAGGGGAGCACCATTCTGTGTTGGGTCCACATGTCTTAGCCTCCCCCTTTGTTCAGTAGACTTTGGGCTGGCCCATCCCTGGTACAGTGTGACAGCTGATTGTTTGATGCAGAATCTTGATTCCCACCCCTTTCCTCCCCAGGAGATGAGTGAAGCACTGTTAATTGCTCCCTTTTTGTGGGAAGGCCTTTGTTCCTGATGCTGGAGAAAAAAGTAATTCACTTCACACAGCAAGGTGAGAAAAAGACTAGACCTTGATCCTGAGCTGCGCAGAGAAATATGACAATCCCGGATGACCCACAAGTTGTATAGATATTGTCTCAGATTTGGGGTTGGCATATGTTTTCCTCCCCATTTCAGTATATCACTGGCCTCTGTAGTTCATAGAAAGGCAAAACCCTTAAGGTGTATAATAGAGTGTCGCTGAAGACAAGACCGTAATTCACACTGACTTTTCCTATGAGTGTACACTAACATTATGAGGCCTACCCTAGGTCAATATATAATCCTGCAGAGTCCCCTATGCACCTAGCTTTCTGTACCGGGTCATTAAACAAAGTAGTCTCACATGCACAGCCTTCACATGTGTGGACACGTGTGTCCATTACACTTGCCGCACCTCAGTATCTTAAAAAGTGGACATGGGCGGTAAACAGACGTGGTCCTCTTACTGTCTGTTTATCTCCTCACAAGAAACATCTGGTATGTGTCACCACCTACTGCACAGAGAGCAATGTTATCAGAAAAATGGTGAACAAACACTAAGGGGTCGATTCCGATAGGAAATCGTTACACCCGACATGTACCCGTCATTTTTTCCGACCAAATCGTACACCTGCCAACCGAATGAGCAAGTACAATGCGAATCATGTAATTTCCAACCGAATCGTTCGGAAACAATATTGAAGGCCGGAAAGGAGCCTGACGCGATAGACTCATACACGAACGAGTCTATGTAGCCAAGCATCTACACGACACAACAGACTTGGACGTGAACGATGCCACATAGTCCAGCATTAACACAACCCATTAGACACGTACGCAAATGATTCTACACAGCCTGGCACAAACACGCGCAACAGACGCCGTCTCGTCTCCCTTGAACGCATTATGGTGCAATTCGGAGCTTAAATACGCTTTGTCCGAATGATGCGAGGTGCAGGGATATTTTTTGCTCTGTATGACGCGTATGAAAAATGCATCGTACTTACGTGTATGGAAATTTTGTAGGCTGAGCCTCCGTACGACTCGATTTCCATGTCTCCTGAGCCTGTTAGGTACTGACATAGTGCACGAATCGGACCCGAAGATTCGGTCAGAATTTTCCATGAAAATGCATTGTATTTGCTAGTTTGTAGGAAAAAGCTCTGGATACGAATCGGTCAGAAGGGAAGCCTACGAATAGCATTAGGAAGGCATTTTTTCCAGAATCAGAATCGGCCTCTTAATATAGATATCTGCACTGAGGTAATTTGCAAAGGGTAGAAATGCCTTTACAAGAAAAATGGTGGCTGTCCTAGTTATATTTGACACAGGGAATTGGGATTGGGCTGTTTAGAAGTTATGATCAAACTCTGTCTGTTCTTAAAGTGGCATACGATTTGATCTAAACCAGCGATGCAGGAACAATTTCAGACTGGGGGTGCTGGTATCAATGCTACATCACTGAACCAGCTGCTGTCTGTGCAGGTAACAGCGGTGAGGCAGTGAGGCCTAGTAAGGGGAGATTTCGAGGGACGATGCAGAGGGGAAATTAAATAAATAATTTTCCCTCATCTTCGTTCATTGAAATCCCCCCCCCCAACCGGCCCCACCGTTGTTACCTGCACGGGCCGCGACTGCACTTAACTAATACTAATAGGGATTCTGAGAACTTCAAGCATCATTCAAAGAACAAGAGGCGCAAATGAACCGCACCCATTCAGCAAGACAGAGGTAAAGTGTTGATGTTGGATTTCAACGCACACCGTCACTAATATATGACTGAAGTATGGTAGGGTAACACACTGTAATTTACAGACAGCACATTTTCCATGGAAATTACTTCTACATTTATCAGACATTCAGACATACAGTTTTACTAATAAAACTAGTGCACACACAATAATATGTGGAAATTGGGCTTCAGCAAGTATTTGTCATTTGTGCCTCACCAAGGGAAAGTGCCTTGATTTGTTTTGATCGTATCAAAATTTTTGTTTTGATCACACTTCAGAACTAGAATAAAACTTCCTTATTTGCTAACTTTCTTTTTAATTTTTAGATATTTGTATAGTTTAACCATAGGCATTTAAATGTGGTTGTAGTTTAGAAGAAAACTAACAGCCTTTCCTTTCACACTGGCAAGATTGTTGCATAGTTCATTTTACAAAATCCTCACACTTTGTAGTAAAAGAAAGAAAAGTGAACAGCAACCATCTGTCTTTGAACACACTGCAACTGTGACAAGATAACAACAAAATCAAAGTAATCTTTAATGCTCGTTCCCCTTTGGAACTCCAGCATGATACCCTTCGCCCCCCGCATCCCTACCTCCAGCGCCTATAGTCTAAACTGGAAGAGTCTTTCAATAGATTTGTTGTACGTCATTGCTTAGCACTAATGTTACGATTGAGTCTGGGAAGGAGGAGGTTTTTGATGACCCGAAACCCTGTGAAGGTAATAGGTCAGGGAGAACACAAAGAGACCTATTTCTTGATGAAAATAAATGGGTGGATCACTTTTATGCACTCTATTCTGAATCCAACAGTGATTGTTTTGAATTATCAGAGGATATGATTAATAGTGCAAAGGCAGCCAATTTAAATTTTACGCTAAATGAAACGATTTTAATGTTGGAATTAGTTAAATCTGGTAAAGCTCCAGGACCAGATGAAATACCTGGCGATCTTTTAAAACATAATCTGAATATTTGGGGTTCTTATATTAACCATCTCTGTAATGCGATAGCAAATTTTGAACCACTTCCAAACACGTGGAAGGGGGCGGAAATATTCACAATTTAAAAAAGTGAAATAGACATGATCCGGCAAAATATCGCCCCATTAGTCTGATTGATATTCCACAGAAATTATTTGCAAGGCATTTACTATTTCGTTTATCGACCTGGATTGAAGATGTTGACTTACTTTCAAAATTCCAAGCTGGGTTTAGAAAGAAGACTAGTACCATCGACAAGTCTTCAGGTTTTAATGTTTGTGCTGGAAATACATAACCCTAAGGCAAGGTAGCCTATACATTGCAATTGTAGATTTGAGGGCTGCGTTCGATTTGGTACCTAGGAGCAGCCTTTGGGGCTGCCTGAGAGATCTAGGGGTACCAATCGAATTGCTTGTACAGATAATTAGGCTACATGAAGGGAATTATGCTAAAGTGCGATGGGGGCCAAGGGGAGAACTTACCAGGGAGTTACCCGTGAAACAAGGAGTACGACAAGGTTGTGTGTTGGCGCCCACCTTGTTCACATTGTATGTAAATGATATCCCCAGCTTCCTGGAAGGTTGTAAAAATTATTCCCCCAAGCTGGGAGGGGAAGTGATACCTGCATTACTCTTAACAGATGACACCATCTTAATTTCCCAAACCCCAAGTGGCCTTCAAAACCTGCTGAACTCATTCCATTCGTACTGCACTAATAAGGGACTTTAAATTAATCCCAGAAAAACCAAATATATGTCTATTAATTCACGTGCTAAATGGCCAAAAATTAGAATATGTACACAGTTTTAATTATTTAGGTATCACACTAGATTTGAAACTGACTTGGAAGCCGCAATTGGAAAAAAAATAGACTACTTCTGATCCAAAATTGTACTCCAATTACAAAAAAGCATGGAGGGAGTACCTCTAAGGCTGTTTCTCCGGCCATTGAGTTTTTTAAATTCAAGGCTCAGTCAGCTGCCTTGTATGGGGCAGAACTTTGGGGACCATGCTGTAAACGTAACTTTGAAATTGGAGAAAATAAATTCATTCGTAAGTTACTGTCTCTACCTAACAGAACCCCGATGCTTCCTGTAATACTTGACCTCAATCTAAAACTTACATATAGTCTTGCTGTATTACGCCCTCTCTTATTTTGTGTAAGAATTTGGTCAACGGTTGAGCTCGTACATTATAAAAGGGGCCTGCAAGAGATAATGATTTTTGGTCTTCTAAAAGCCATTCCTTGGTTTCACCACGTGTCGATCGTGTTTAAAAAAATAGGATTACCACATTATTGGGATGTACGTTCAGATTTGACTATGGCATGCAGCAAGGTTGTTAAGTTATCCTTCTGGAATTATATGAGCAGTACTTTCCAGCATGATTCCAGCTTAGGATATCCAACTACATCATTTCTCTTGCTCAAAGATATACCCCAGTTCGAACCATTGATGGACGAGGTATGCCCTCAAATTGGCAAATCATTGTACCTGAAATTTAGATATGGGGTTTTACAAACAAATGCTAAGAAATCAAAATGGGTTTGTAATCGCAATGACCAAGATCATGACAAATGCACTTCTTGTAAACATTTGATTGAAGTCAAGGAAGATGATGCACATATCTTTTTTTTTTCTGTCCCTTATATGACGCTCCAAGAAAAAGATGGATTAAACCACTCTGCATTGCCTTGAAAGTAAGGCACTGCAAAGAGGCAGAACGTCTACTTAAGTCTGATTCCTCACAACTGGTGGTTTTTTGTGTATCTAGATTTCTTGCCGGTGTGATGGTCATTAGAGCTAAAAAGGGTTTGAAACTGTGATATTTTATTTTTTGTAATATCAGACATAATTTGTTTTTACATTTTGTAATTGTTATAAATAACCCAGTGATGAATTTTCTAAATATTTAATGTTGTGGGACAATTAAATATTACTCGTTATTGACAATTAGTAATTTTGAAGGGCGTAACTCTAAGATTTTATATATAAATCCTTTTTAATATAGAGTTTTTAATTGTTTAAACATTGTTTTGTATTTATTGTATTATGAATTTATTGTTTTTAAATGTAAATTTAGGACGGATCTGGGTACATTGTGATGTCTTCCACCCAATCCACTGTGACAAAGAATGCTATCTCTAAGATTTGGATGCAAATGTGTTATATTCTTTTTATGTACTTTTATGGCCTAAAAAGACCGAAATAAAGTTAATTGAATTGAATTGAACACCCTTTCCTTTCACACTGACAAGATTGTTGGATAGTTCATTTTACAAAATCCTCACACTTTGTAGTAAGAGAAAGAAAAGTAAACAGCAACCATCTGTCTTTGAACACACTGCAACTGTGACAAGATAACAACAAAATCAAAGTAATCTTTAGTGCTCGTTCACCTTTGGAACTCCAGCATGGTACCATTTGCCCCCGCATCCCTACCTCCAGTGCCTATAGTCTAAACTGGAAGAGTCTTTCAATAGATGTGTTGTGCTTAGCACTTATGTTATGATCGAGTCTGGGAAGAAGGAGGTTTTGGGGGACCCGAAACCCTGTAATAATTTCACTAAAAGCAAAGGCTTTGTTTGCCAAGTTCTGCGAGGAGGTTCGGGCCTCGAGGGACTCACACACACCTACAGTTAATGCTCACTCACTCTTTGGTGCTAACCAGGATGAGATCCAACCCTACCTTCAAGTGGTGACGAATCCTTCGTATGGATTTATGTTGGCTCGTTTTAGGTTCAACGCGGTTCATTTAATGATTGCATTTAATGATTATTTATTTGTAAATGTTATAAGGCCTCTAGGTTACGGTTCCTGAAACCACTGCTTAATAAGTGCATTTTTGAACAATGTAGGCCCCTTTATTATTTCTACAGCAATTGCAGACAGTTGATACTTGTTTAGTTGTAGCTCATTTTATAATAGGGCTATAAAGATAAGGAAATCTCGATAGGTTTCAAAGAGGCAATAAAAACGTTTATAAACATGTAGTTTGTCATCTTTATTATGTTTTTATTCATCTTCTTTTTAACGTGTATTTTTTATGAGATGGGACTAGATAGTTTGCACTCTGTATTCTGTTTTGTCTTTTTAATGTATGCTTTTATGACTTCTTGCTGCACCAAATAAAGGTTTTATTGGTTGATCGTTTGAATTTTAGTATATGGTCAGGCGAAGAAGTGACACTGTATCATCTGAGAAACAACTTCATAGGAAGGACCAATGTAGTATCCATTTTCTAAAGATAGTAATGAGCCTAAGGCCCAGTAATGAATCAAGGGAACGAAAGGTCAAGAAAGAGCGGAAAACGCTCATGAGACCTTTTAGTGTGCGGGCGGCTCTACTGATTGGGAAGCTTGGTGGATGAATGGGTTTGTGGAGGACTTATGTATGAACAAAAGTTAACAATAGACTATGAAGGGTGAGATGGGTGATGAGGGGTGAGATACCATGACTCCCTGTGGAGCCAGAGAAGGAGAAAGATACAAGGTGCCCTAGCAGCTTTGATTAGTGACTCCAACAAAATTGGAAAGAAAAGCTTGCTCTTGCCACTCGAAATTCACTTTTTATGGTTCATGGTCCTGACAGCTATCCATATCGTAAAGGTGCAGGGAAAAGATTTCTACTAAAATATTGACGAAAAAAGTAGCAGTGAGAGAACATATTGTGGTCACTATATCAAAGACCAAATCATCAATACGTTAAGTATTTATAGGTTTACTATACTCCATTTATATGGACCATGACGACCTAGACACCTTCCAAATATGTAGATGTCGGGTTAGTAAAAGAAACTCTATATTTACCTATACGTACTTAGCTTCATGATATTATGGTTCTCTATCTTTAGACATCAATACTTTGCCCCATGACAATTTTCCCTTGATATTTTGACATACAATCATAGGGAACAGCCACTTTGAGAATATGTCCAGCACTTCCCTTCTAAAAGCAGTCTGGATGAGTTAGTGACGTGAATGCTTGTTTTAGGTTGGTGTGTATGTCACTGGCACCATTCATGTCAAACACACGGTCTTCTATACTCACTTTAATGGGCTTTACATCAACCTCCTTCAGACATTTGCTTCTTTTGCTCCAGAACCTGCAGTCTTTGACAAGAGACATTGTCTATTACACCTTCAATCAACCCACAGGAGTAGTTCAGCCTCCCTGTTTTTCTATTGGATATTTGGATGTATCCTTTCACCTTCACTGGACTGCATGAGGGACAATTTTAGAGTCAAGGAGTAGTCCAATAGCACTGGGAAGCAAGTACTGACATAAGCATCTGAAAAATGGATGCCACAGAGACGAAAGCAATTCTTTTTTTGTGGCATTTATTGTTCAAATGCTTTTGTGTGTGCTTGTTCTCCAATACAGAAATAACCACTAGCAAAGCCAATCGAACCCAGCAGGAAAGTCATTGTTTAATTTGCATTGATATGGGCATTTTTGCCACTTGAATATCAGAGTCAGAAATCTGAGCAGGACCTCTGAGCTTGTTGCGAGTTCATTTCAGCTCACGCAAGAGCGAAACAACCCAAACCTGTTAGAGAGTACACGGTGCGGCATAAATTGTGCAAAATAGAAAAAATGTAGCTCAGCAGAGAGCATTCCCAGTGGAAAGCAGCCATCCGCCACAACACTCTACGCTGCCCACTCACATATCTGGCTTCTTGTAAAGTCTTTAAGCACTGGACTGGCAAAAACGCATCCAGGCTGAGCCAGGAAATGAGTTAAGCATTTACCATTTATAGGCAAAATATGACAGCACGAGGGTGGGCTGCCACGCGGCCAGTCTCTCGGATGTTACTGAACACCACTGTTGGCATTTCGGATCTGTCTGATCAGTGTGCATGAAGAGCACGCGCTCTTGGAGCCTATTTAATATACAATAAATAGCTATACATATTACAAAAATAAACATGAACATTGAAGTCATTTAAATAATGAATATGCAAACAACTAAAACCCTTGTGACAAATCCCATGCCACTCACTGTGTCCTCTTCCTACTTTTTACCCTCTTCAGTCTGATCCTCAGTGAAATGAGTGAGTAACGTGTCCCTGGAGAGTAGCTTGCCCTGCTCCGTGGATTTCTCTCCTCAAAGCGATCTACAGTATGAGCGGAACTCACTCTTTCCACCACTGCTCACCATGGGCCTTCTGGCCCTGGCAACTTCAGTCTCTTGCATAAGAAAGGGAGGTTTTGGAAATGCAATCAGTGTACACATCTCAATTACATTTCTTCCGCGTGGTTTCTGAAATTATATTTTCTTTAATCATTTTTTTAAAGCATTACACCGAACATCATTGGGCGGCTTTTAAATGGGGCACTTGGTTGTGCATTCATTTTTCTTCTAATTGTTCGATGTTGGCATCTTCTGAGTACATCTGTACCTAGGGGCTACGATTTAGCACAAGGCGTGGTGCACAATACATGACAGGTTGATTGAAGGGAGGGCAGAAGATAGGAAATAAACAGTAAGAGGAGAGCAGGCCACGAGGGATAGTCTAGCCGAATGGCCCACTTTATCGTGCCACTCCTTGGCCTGATACTCCTAAAAGGCAGGTAGGGCTGGTGTAAAACCATCAGATTTCCATATAGTTTCTTCTGACTTTACTTCTGCTGTAGGCCCTGACTCTAACTCTTGGCCAGAAGCTGCTACAGAGAAACCCTCTGACTTCTTCTGTCTCCTAGTCATCCAAAGGACTTGGTCACACGATGTTTTACCGCTTCAGTTTTGAACCAACTGGACAAACATTTAGCAGGGCAGGATTCAGCTGCTGGAACAGAAGAGAGTTCATTATGTAGTATGAAAGCACTGAGTGACATCTGAAAGGCACCGCGCAGATCTTCAGAGCAAGCCTAATATAATTAAATTAAAAAAATAGGTTTGATAATTAAAACTAGCGTCAGATGTTACCAGCAGCAGGACATGGCATTGTTCTCAGACCCATGTGACATGTGGCACGGACCAGGGGTCACGGGGAGATAGTCTCTGGCCTCTCCCAAGAAGCTGTCACTTAGTAGATGTGTTTGATGTAAAGTTTAAAAGTCGGGAACCTCTTCAGTGGTAAAATGCAGTGCCCCCATCTGAACCACTGGAGGAAGGAGGCAGACTACCGAAAACAGAGTCCATTTTATTTCCAGTTTTGTTTGAAATGCTACGTGTCTCTAATTTTGACACATGACCTATTAAGAAAGAGAAACAGACAAGGATTTTCAGTGGAGGAAATGACACCCATGACTACTTGCGTTGCTGTGCATCTATTGTTTAACACCTTGTAAATGGATAATGAATGTTTGATTTTTGCGTGGATAATATTTTCGTTGTTTATTCTTTATCTCTTGATTTCACTCAAGTTAATTATAGCACTGCCAGTACTCCCAGAGTTCCCACCTTCTTTGTTTTATCTAATGGTCACTCGTCCCTCTGCTCCTCTTTTAGGCGCCGCTAGGCAAAATGCAACGTGATGTTTTTTATAGATATTTGACCACAGTGCATTTCAGACCTTCTGGTTTTAATACACTATTATATTTCTCTTACGAATTGACACAGTTACTGCACCCTGACTCAGAGCCATATAGCACCTTCCTATCAGAGGCTGAGATCCGAATTACTGGTCAAGTACTAATGTACGGGCCTCTGGCTAGTCCCTCTCTTTTCATGCTCACATTAATCTAGACCTATAAGATGGTGAAGCTAGTCTATCCCGATTGGGCCCCGTGTTGGGCACAAGCAATCACATGCTGCAGTTACAATTTCAAAGAGTGCAGGTCCCTCCCAAGATTTCTGCTCTGAAGATTCTGGCTGCCCATAATAATGAGATCAATTGTGAGAAATTACGTTTCTGCTAGTACATTCTACTTTGTCTTTTGATGGGAACCATTGATGAGGCAATTGAGAGCGGATGTACAGCCAGCCTCTTCTTGGAGGCCATTGAATATGTCATAGCATCAACACAACACATATTCAACCAGGATGTAGGAGCTTTAGCCTTTTTACCTGAATGTATTCTCATCCCCCATCTTGTTTGAGTTCTTCAAGGGAAGATGTAAGAGGTTACCTACCAGCCTGTGTCTGTTGTTGCATGTCCAATAAATATTAAACAGAGCCACGATGCATAAGTCAGCTGAAGCTCCCTGGAAGGTAAGTATGGTAGCCCTAGACAAATTGAAATGAGTCCTGATTTATTTTAATGAGCTGAGACAGAACGAGAGAAGTCACTAGTGTTGCCCAACTAATAGACAAGGGTTTGTCCAATTTCGTGGTATTATTCAAGTAGATATTTACCTACTGTCCTGTTGTCCATTGGTTTTAACAATTGCACATTGTAGAATGTGCCTACAAGGCAATGTGGCAGAACCAGAAAAGCTGACATGACAGGTTACTGTGTGGGCCATTTTTAGGTCTCGCCTACACACTGCACATGCTCTGTTTAGGAGATCTTTAGCCGTTGTGCAGCTCTTTTTCAAAGCACATACTCGTGCTTGTGGCGGCATACGCCTTGCGGGAGTGCTCAGCGGCGCCCCACAAGCACGAGTATGTGTTTTGAAAAAGATCAGACTGCTCTCCCCAGCTCGCGCGCACCACTCACAGGTGCACCCTTCCGCCTCTCTCTCCCGCTGCAGCCTGCTAGTACAAGCATCTTGCTCATAGTGTCAATCAAGTTACCTGCCTTTCCCACCCCACATCACGGCTCCCAATGAAACAACCGCTCGTTCCCTTAGCCCACCTAACCATCGGCCAACAGTCTCTGCTGAAAGACTACGCGCGGTGCCCTTCAACAGCAGAGTCATGGCGTCACTCGTTTTCAGGATGGGACCTGCAAGTCGCAGGAGCTACTCGTGAGTTTTTATATTTGACTGACAATTGTGGGCGGAAGTGATGCTTTACTTTGCCCCTGATATTGGCATTGCCTCTCATACTGTTAAATCCGCGAAATACTGTTGAAGCGCGCAGGGTCTTTTAGCCATGTGTTATGGAGTGTATGCATGTGGTTGTAGTGGAATTATGTGGGTTGGATTGGAATTGTAGCAATGGTGGCATGCTGCGCTTTAGATGAATATGTTTAAAAGTAAAGTGCACCATACTGCGATTGCTACAATAGTTATTTGTGGATGCGTTAACAATTGATGTATGCACTGATGGCTGGTGGTGTGTGTGCCTGTAGAAATTCTGCACTGATGGCTAGTGGTGTGTGTGCTTGGTGGAAGCTTGCACTGCCGGCTGGAGGTGTGTGTGCTTGGTGGAAGCGTGCACTGATGGCTGGTGGTCTGTGTGCCTGGTAAAAGCGTGCACAGACGCCTGGAGGTGTTTGTGCCTGGTGGAAGTTTGCACTGATGTCTGGTGTTGTGTGCCTGGTGGAAGCCTGCACTGACAGCTGATGGTGTTTGTGCCCGGTGAAAGCGTGCACTGACGGCTGGTGGTGTTTGTGCCCGGTGAAAGTGTGCAGTGACGGCTGGTGGTGTGTGTGTGTGGTTGTGTGTGTGGTGGTGAGTGTGTGGTGGTGTGTGTGGTGGTGAGAGTGGTGTGTGTGTGTGTGTGTGGTCTTATGTGTGTGGTCTTATGTGTGTGGTCTTATGTGTGTGGTTTTATGTAAGTGGTTTTATGTGTGTGGTCTTATGTGTGTGGTCTTATGTGTGTGGTCTTATCCTGCACACTCACTCTCACTCTGCAGTCATTTTGCACTCAGTCTGCACTCAGTCTGCAGTTATTCTGCACTCACTCTCACTCTGCACTTATTCTGCACTCATTCTACACTCACTCACACTCTGCACTCATTCTGCACTCACTCACACTCTGCACTCACTCTGCACTCGCTCTCACTCTGCACTCATTCTGCATTCACTCTGCACTCACTCTGCACTCACTCTCACTCTGCACTCCCTCTGCACTCTCACTGTGCACTCTCACTCTCACTGTGCACTCATTCTGCACTCTGCACTCTGATTCTGCACTCTGATTCTGCACTCTGAATCTGCACTATGAATCTTCACTCTGAATATGCACTCTGAATATGCACTCTGCGCTCTTCACTCTGAATCTACACTCTGCACTCTGAATCTGCCCTCTGCACTCTGAATCTGCACTCTGCACTCTGAATCTGCACTCTGACTCTGCACTCTCACACTCTGCACTCTCACTCACACTCTGCATTCACTCACACTCTGCACTCACTCACACTCTGCACTCACTCACACTCTGCACTCTCTCACACTCTGCACTCTCTCACACTCTGAAGAACCGGGTTATTTAATACCCAGAACGAAATCCCTAAATACGTAGTGAATCCATCGGTCTAACATGATGAAAACACTCATACTTGCCGCACTAACTAGTTACGGTTCGCTAATATCAAATTCGTAACGAAACCATGACCTTTGTGGAACGGGTTCAGAATTCACGGAACCTCAGTCCCTCCTTTTGCCCTTACATAGGCAATAACCTAAACTCACGTCAATCTGAGTCCAGGTCTATATTCATCAGATTATCAAGATGTTGCTGGAGCATAATCCTATTACTTAGTACCTCTCTTGGGACAGGTCTCCTTGCACACGTAGTAGCACAGAGGCCACATATAGCAAGAGCGCACTGCACACAAAGACAGAACAGGAAAAGAATCGCTAAAGCCATCCCAATGATCATCAGAATCTTCCATCCCCAGGTCGATAACAGTTCCCAAAACCATCCAATCAACGACCAATCTCCTTTATCCACATTTATAGACTCAGAGATCTTATGTAACTTACAAATGGCCTAGTATACTGTAGGAGCATTGTTTGGTATGAAAATGCAGCAACTCGATTGGATCACTTTACATACCCCACCTCGGTCTGCAAGTATGACGTCCAAAACCATTCGATTCTGTAATGTCATAAGGCGATCCGCTTGAAGCTCAGCGGTCATATTACTAAGGGCACCATCAGTTTCATTTATGGTGGATTCAACCACTCTTGTCAATTGCCGTATATTTCTACTGTTTGGCATAGGCCCCCAAAACGGTAGGAAACCCTTGAAAAAGTCTCCCACTTCTTGTCTCGTAGTATCTTCCTCACTGAAGACACCCCTAACAACTCTCGTTCTGTGGTAATCTACAGCAGTAGTATACGTAGGAGGCAACACATATGCAACATAACATGTTCCCGAAAAATCAGGGGGAAAACCATGTATATGCTCTATCATAGCAGACAAAATACGTGCCCTTAGCTGCTAAAAACGGTGGGGAAGTTTGGGACGCAAAGACATACGTCTGAGTACAAACACTCTTCCCTAACTGAGCTCTCGGATTCTTGCCCTTCCCTTGCAGACAGAAATGACCACGATGGGGTACAATCCAAATCAGAGGTGACCTTTTTCGTCTCTGCTATTCCCTCAGACTAACACTATATCCGGTCACGTTCCATCCGATATAAGCTAACACCTCATCTTTGGGAATAGTCTCATATGTATCGATATCTCTAATCATATCTGTTATTCCCTTCACTGAGGCACTATTGTTCGAATTGTCTCTCATGGAACGCAGGGGATAGACTTCGTTGGCATAAATAAACATTGTCTGATATGCCCATACGGACCCATTATAACTGAACGGCAAAACCAGATAAGGAATACCTCTATCCATAGTATGTGGCATAAGACCACACACCCAACAATTAGTGGTGTTCACTACTAACTGGTGTTGATGAAGGAGTTGCACAAACAACTTATTGATGAATTCTGTCCTTCTAATTAGTTCATGTTCAGGTAGAGGGTGAAACGAATGTAAAGAAACAGTAGTAGGAAAAGTCGTAGGTTGGAAAATGGGTGCAGAAATCAGTTGAAGAGAAAATACAAACTAACCCACCAAAGCTAACGTCATGCTAAAAAAATCAAAAGACATGTGATCAGAAAACATTTGCTATGCATAATTTTACACAGTTTCTTCTTAAAGTTCATTTTCTCAACGGCTCTCTCAATCTCAAAAAACTCCATCCTCTAACTGATGCTGTTCACGGCGGCTGGTTTTCTTCTGCTAAGGAATGCTTCTGTCAGCCCAGGGAACTCCCTTAGACCAACCAGAACCGTCGACCTTGCGTCTTCGGCTTGCACTCTCTAGTCTTTACACCGTGACCCTACAGCTGAACCCGGATGGTGGTTCACAAAAATATACCAAAAAAGTTTCTTGGCTGAGAGAGTTCAATTCCGGAGAGAGTTCAGTTCCAAAAATCAAAAAAGGAATTCATTTATTTTATTAGTCCATTGTTTCTAGGACGTAGATTATAACGCTCTTTTCCAGGCCTCCTTTGAGGCTGAAACAACAGTTCAGGTTCAGTAGTGTCTAATCTTTGAGACACAGGTACAGCTTCTTGAAGGACATCGTCATCTTCTTTCTCGGAGCCTCTCCACCCCAACTCAGCGTCGCTAAACGGTGCAAACTTCGGCACCCTTTCAGTCTCTGTATCTGCAATACCTTCACGGACCCACTGGTCGTACGGCAGAGGCAACGGCGCCCTCTTACAATATACGCCGTGGATCCAGTTTTTCTTCCTGAAAACCTTTACTGAAGTCCTCTTAGATAGCAGGACTTGGTACGGTCCATTCCAGCGGGGCTGATCATTCTAAGTCCGCTGAAAATTTTTCACCAGGACCCAGTCACCGGGATTCAGGATGTGACCTGGGTCCGCAGAAGCTGGCGGCAATTTATCATGAACCTGTTGATGTAAGACATGCAATTTAGTCGTCAAGTCATACAAGTAGTCCACTAGCATAGGGTATTCGATGTCACTAAACTTCGTTGGCCTCGGCACTCCCCAAATGTTTGCCGGACGGCCAAAGACAATCTCATGCGGACTAAGGCCTATCCGGGAATGTACTGTAGTTCTAGTCGACAAAAGTGCCAACGGTAAAGCATCAGGCCATTGAAGACCAGTGCTTGCTTGAATCTTAGCCAGCTTTAACTTTAACGTGCCATTATAGCACTCAAATAAACCAGCTGATTGGGGATGATTCGCGGCGTGGAATTTCTGGTGAATTCCCAACCCTTCACACACTCTCTTCATCACCTTCCCCACGAATTCACTTCCGTTATCACTCCATACCATCCTTGGCAACCCAAACCTAGGGAAATATTCTTTGACCAGGACTTTAGCAGTGGACGAGGCAGTATTATCTTTTAGGGGGTATGCTTCTATCCATCTAGAAAAGGCGCAAACAACTACAAGGACATACTTTAAATTATTGCAGCTTTCCATGTGGATGAAATCCAATTGCAAAACCTCGAACGGATACGTCGGAGGAGCAAAGTGACCAGCTGGAGTTGGGGTTCCCTTGCCAGGGTTATACATTAAACACACCATGCAATTCTTGACCACATTCTCCGCACACTTGGGAATTCCAGCATTCTGCCATACTGGAGCCAACAACTTACAAATCCGTTTCACACTGATGTGAGACAAACCATGTGCCATAGTAACCACTGCAAGCACGTACGTATCTTGCAACATCCATCTTTGGTGTTCTGACAATTCAACCCAACAACCAGTCGAATCCAATCTACCCGTAGTTTCTCTCCAAACATTCTTCTCACTTTCAGTAGCTTCAGCCTGTATCGATTTCACACTCTCAATCGTATCTTCGCACATTCCAACATCACCAATCCATCTTGCAGGGCCTGCCACATACATTTGACTCATCAGATTTCTTGCTGTGTCTTTCGCAACTTCATCCGCAAACGCATTACCACGGCCAACATCATCCGTAACCTTCCGATGAACGCTACACTTCACAATCGCAACTTGCTTCGGCAAAGTAAGTGACTCGAGAAGCTCATTCACCAACTGTCCATGCTGAATCTTAGTCCCATGGGATGTGAGGGAACCACTTTCTTTCCACAAACGTCCGAAACTATGGGCAACACCAAATGCATACTGACTATCGGTATACACATTCACTCTCTTTCCTTCAGACAAAACACACGCTCTCGTTAATTCAATCAATTCCGCTGCTTGTGCTGAATTATAGCTCACTCCAGCAGTTTCAACAACTGTACTTAATGTCGTCACGGCATATCCTGCAGTCGTGTCACCATTCGGAAGCTTGTAGCATGAACCATCAACTCATAGCGTACCATCAGGATCCAAAAGAGGAGTGTCTTTCAAGTTGACTCTCCCCTTCGTTTCCTCTTCTATCCTCAAAAAACAATCATGCTGTTCCTGACCAACTGTATCCACAGAAAACGGCAACAATGTCGCTGGATTCAGTACATTGCATCGCTTGATGTGCACATGACTAGCCAAAAGCGTCAACTCATAACCCGACAACCTCGCACTAGTAAGGTGCTGAGTTTTGGTTCGATTTAATAAAGTATCCACTGCATGTGGAACCATCACAACCAACGTATTATCCATCACCAGTCCAGCAGACTGTCGGATAGAAACAGCCGCTGCCGCTGTAGCTCTCAAGCAACTCTGCAACGCTCTAGCTACCGGATCTAAAGTTGACGAGAAATACGCACATGGACGCTGCTTATCACCGAATTGTTGAGTCAAAACTGACAATGCACAACCCTCTCTCTCGTGGACATAGAGTGTAAAAGGCTTACTGTAGTCGGGAGTACCCAACACAGGAGCAGAATACAATGCATCAAGCAACTCAGAAAAACTTTTCTGACAATCGTCAGAACACGGAAGAGGATTCGGTGTATCTTTACAAGTCAAAGCCAACAGAGGTTTCGCCAATAGAGAGAAATTTGGAATCCACTGTCTACAATACGACGTGATACCCAAAAAAGCACGCACTTCTCCCTGTGTGCTTGGTACAGTCATTTGCGCAATCGCTTGAATTCGTTCTGGGGTCAACCTTCTTCCCTCCTTTGACAAGAGATGACCTAAGTAGGTCACTTCTTGGCAACAATACTGCAACTTTGAAGGTGACACTTTATGCTGCAAGTCAGACAAATGTCGCAACAAAGAAATAGTAGCTTCTTTACAAGTTTCCTCATCATCAGCAGCCACTAATAAATCGTCAACATACTGAATAAGAGCAGTACCAGCAGGCATCGCAAGAGTATCAAGCTGAGTCTTCAAAGCCTGGTTATATATATAAGGACTTTCGCAATATCCTTGGGGAGCACTCTTAAACCGGAAGCTTTGGCCTCCTAAAGAGAAGCCAAAAATATCTCTACTCTCCTCAGCAATTGGAATACTGAAGAAATCATTTTTCAAGTCTATGACTGAAAACCAGGCAGCTGAAGCAGGAATCAAAGTCAACAAAGCAGTAATATCCGGAACAACTGGAAACTGTGGCACAACAATCTTGTTAACCTCTCTAAGATCGATCACAAACCTGTAAACAGGTGGCTGAGAAGAGTCAGTGCGTTTCAGGACAGGCAAAGCAGGACTGTTACACACATTACCTCTCGTTTCTTCAATCACATCTTTCTCAATCAAATCATAGATGATCGCTAGAAATCCTATATTGGGCGATGCGTGGCAATTTAACATTTGCTTTAAGCGTTACAACGTAAGGTGGAATCTCCAAAAGACCCATATCATTAGGACTAGTAGCCCAAAGAGTATCAGGGAGAGAACGCAATTCCGGTGGAAGCCGATCTTTAGACAAATACATCGGAGAGATCACTTTCTTACCCAATGTAAGCTGTACTCCCGCAGGAGAACAACGTAATGTTGCATGCAACCTTTTCAACAAATCCAAACCCAACAAATTCTCACCACAACCTGTAAAAATGAGAGGTGCTTCCAACTCACAAGGCCCTATAGAAAGAAACAAGGGACTAGAAACTGGGTTACGAATTGGGGCGCCAGAGAATCCTACGGAAACATTCGTTAATCCAGACAAAGGTGCGCCAGGGAGTTTAGAGTGCATGATAGAACTCTTCGCTGCACCAGTATCCAAAAGAAAAGGCTCTACCACACCCGATGTGGCTACTGCAACATAAGGCCCACTCTGATCTACTGGAACCAACACTACTCCCTCTCTTTGTCCATGGCTGTACTAGCCATCATTATAATCAGCATTCTCACTCTCAACATAATAGTCATCACCATAGTACTGAGTCAACTGACCAGATGCAATTTTCTGTTGATCAAAACAATTCATAGAATTCTGTGGGGGGAAGGAACATTCGTTCTGAGGAAACGCACCATGTCCTCTACCCCTAGACAATTGCTGAAAACCACCACGGCCTCTCGGGGCCATCATACCACTCGGCCGCGGTGTCGCATCACAGGGCACTCATTTTTATAATGGCCTTCCTCCCTACAATACGCACACTGATTTAAACCCAAGGGTGGTCTTGGAGGAAAATACCCAGCGTTCTGTGGCGGTCTCTGAAATGGGGGAGGTTGCTGTAACTGTGGGCGTTGCTGTGACTCTTGCTGATTCAAGCGAGGCGGATACGCCTGCTGAAAAAGAACCTTTGTCTTTAAGTCTTTGGTCTTTTTCTCTACTCTTTCTTTCTCGTCCTTGTCCCTATTCGCGTAGTACTGTGCAGTCGCTAATATCTTGGCCGACGAGGAAACAGCCCAAGAACTCTCAGAATCTTTCAACTTATTACACAGTTCAGGAAGTAAGTTAAAGACAAACTTATCTACGAACAATCTTTGCCCACCTTCTGTACTCATATCCTGACCACTATGATCTATAAATGTTTCTTCAAATCTAGTGAAGAAATCAGATACACTTTCGTCCTTCTTTTGCTTACATGCTGCTAACTTGTCCCAATTTACTCGTAACGCTGGCATCATCGTTTTCATCAAATTAATAATTCTACCTGGCAATTCCGTAACCAAAGGTTCAGGTTTAGCACCTCCCTGTTGTCTACCATCCGCAGCAATAATATTCGCCCAAGTATCTCCTAACTCTGCCGCATGATTCTCATGACGAATCTTTGCCCATAGAGGTTGAGGTACTACATTACCCAACAGCATATCTATGTCTGCCAAATTCATGATGCATGCGTCAACTGTCTGGGACAATTCTTTGTAATAGCCAGCAGGATTCTTACGGGGATCAGGTAAGGTCTGCTTAAGAGCCAAGACCTCTGCTCTCTTCCATGGCACATGTACCCATACTCGCTGAAAATGAGCCGGTGTGACAACAATACCCTGATTTACATTAGCCTGAACAGCTTCCTTCCATACAGGAGGAACTTCTCTCATGGGGTACTGTCTCGCTTTTCTTCTAACAGAGGAATCAGGTTCGTACAATGTCTGAGGCGGAAGGCTAGATCTAAAAGCCAGTATCGTCTCTATGGCATCTGTAATATCAGATTCCACTATCATCCCTTTAGCAAAATCCAACTGAACATCAAGTAGTTCCTGCAGGATCAAACCCAAATCATTATCTTCCCATTCCTGACGCAGAAACATACACATTACATTAAAAACATACCTTTGCTTAGGCGGTTCCCACTGAAAGAAAACATCCATAACCGCTGGCAAACTATACCTTGAGGCATTTATAATCCATTTACGAGCCAACAAATCCAACACATCCAGTTCCTCGGAACCAGGAAGCTGACTACGACTCTGCTTACGTTCCGAAACAGGGGTCATATTCAGTGACCCAAACAATGGAGACAATAAACTAGAAACAGTTTCTGTCATTCATTTTCGAACAGAAGGAGAAGAAGCAGTCATAAGAACAGGAGAATAAGTGTTTTGAGGCAAAGAAGGTGTAGGAATAAGAACAGTAGGAGTCTTAGATGCAGAAGCGGAAGGCAAAGGAGTTTGAGGCAAAGCTGATAGCAAAGCTGGCAACCCTAGAGTGGGTTGCGCAGGAGGAGGTAAAACCGTATGTGGAGTACCAGGTGGCTGAACAACAGCATGAGGTTGAACAATAAAGGGTTGAACAACCGAGGGTTGCGGAGGTGCCGTAGCACTCTGTGCATAAGGGGGTGGTAATCTCAACAAATGTGACATCAAAGGATCCTTCTCAGGGTCCTTCGTTGCATTCTCAAGAAGAGATGGCAAAGCTGGATAACATTTATCAATAGCCATATTATGTTGCCTTTCTGACACCTCAATTGCTTTATCTTCTTCGTTTTCTTTAAACTGCCTAGCAGCTTGCATTATTGATACATCCTTTTCTCTTTTATCTCTTTTAGCTTGTTTAATTTCTCGTTGTCTGGCTTCTTTACGCCAAAGGCGAAAGGAGTCAAACATTGCCGGCCGGGCTTTCTTCCTAAATAATTTAGTTTCTAAATTGTCTAAAATCTCTGTATTAAAGCTACCATGTTGGGGCCATTGTAAGACACCATCTTTTCTAGTGTAGTGGACCCATACTTCATTGAACGTAATGGGGCCCACGCCGTGTTTAGAATAGAGCTCATAAGTCGGAGTTCCAACCGGAGGTATCGGACACGAATCCTCCAATCGGGAATCCCTGTTGCAACCACAACCAAACCAAGTACCAAATTTGCTACGATTAGGCATCTTCGCTCACTAATCGAGCTTCAAACTTCAAGGGATTATCTCTACCGATACACTCGTAAATATACAAGACCCTCGGCTTTGGAAATTGCAATTTTCAAATCAAAACTAAGGACCAAACAAACTAAGAACCAAAGGACCAAAAACTAAGGACTGGAAGCGACCCACTTATACTTAACTGAGGTATCAATCACGCCACCAGAAGACCCGTCTATCCTCTCGCCGTACAAAGCATCACAAAAGGGTCCAAGACAGGGCGACAGTCAGGGCAGCAGTCCTTCGTAGCCGTCAGGAAAGCGGGAAGCCTCGCAGAAAAGACCTTCAGTCCACATTCGACATGCCGGGGTCGATGAAGTGGTGGCCGTCCTCCAGAATTTCCTCACGAAGCTCCTCACGAACCTCAGGCTTGGACCGGTACCGCTGAAGTCGCCCCACATTGGAAGCGCCAACTGAAGAACCGGGTTATTTAATACCCAGCGGCGCCAGGGGCACGCCCAAAGTCTTCGGGTTCCACCTGTCTTAGAATACAGAGACACGGAAACTTCTTGGTGGCGTCAAAGATCAAATTTATTGGCTGCAGCCAGTAACAGAAGCCCTAGAAATCATCACGGTATGAGTTCTCAGGAGACTGCTCAATTTTACACAGAAAGTCGTCCCTTTTTATGCCAAAAATCACATTCCAGACAAATACCTAATATTTACAAACTGTCCAATCACATGTATTCACACCAAAGGTATCACATGACAGTAAAACCCACTTTTCAGTTGCCCAGCCCATGATCAATCATCGGTCAAACCCAACATTCTTCTTTGGACAGGTCGAACGAACCCATAATAAAAAAAGGCCACAACCCAATCTTAAATAGACCATAAAGAAAGGAGCAGAAACAGGTGAGAGTAGGATAAGGCATATTTGTGTGCAATAAAACTTTACGATGTCCTGTGCTCTGATCCTTAATCTTGATCAGCTAAAGGGCAGGAAATGGTTTAACGAGGTCAGCTTCAGGCAACAGGGTCAGTTCACTCAGGTCAAACAGGAGTCAGCACGAACTGGAGCTAAGGTGTACATGTCCAGCCACAGTCATCGGCCTATGTGAGGGCAACCACAAAATGGCTGCCATACACAAAATGGAACCCAAGGGTTCAGAACGAAATCCCTAAATACGTAGTGAATCCATCGGTCTAACGTGATGAAAACACTCATACTTGCCGCACTAACTAGTTACGGTTTGCTACTATCAAATTCGTAACTAAACCATGACCTTTATGAAACGGGTTCAGAATTCACGGAACCTCAACTCTGCACTCACTCACACGCTGCACTCACACTCTGCACTCACACACACTCTGCACTCACAAAGTCATCTGGCAGCTTCCTACTGTAACAGACGCGTAGGCCCTTCAGGTCGGCACTCAAATTGCCTGCGGTCCCTCCTAGAGTGTAGAACGACAGGCAGCATGAGATGTGTATGCGGCCCAAAGTTGATGATTACTCAAAACAGTCTGGAATGAGTCCATGGGACATCTTGTAGCACAATCAAGCGCTGCTCCATCATGGTCGACGACAGGCCGGCCCTCCTCTTCCTTATGACGGCGAGGCATCACGGGATAAAGACGGAGCAGCTCTGCAGCTAATTAGACAAGGAAACTTACAAGGAACTACATGCATGGCTAAATAATCTGGAGTGCAGGGAGTGTCGGCGCGATCCATCTCTTTCCCCGTCCCATACACCTATGACTGTAGCGGGTTGAACATTAACTCACTAGGTTGGCACTTTTCTCGCCCGTATCCTGGCACATGCAGAGAGGCGACTGAGGAGGAACTGGTATTTTTCAAAAGCAGTTCCTCGCTGCATTATCCACCAGGGCATCAATCTTCAGCTCAATTGTTGCGAAGAACAGCACAAGATGTTTTAGGCATTTAGATGAGAAAATGCACTGTGCGCGCGCTTTCCATATCTAGGCGGCCATTTCCTCTCTCGCGTATTTGTTTTCAAAGGGGAGGACTGGGAAGGCATTTTTAAAGGACGCGAAGGAAATGGTCATAGAATTGCAGTAGAATGGATTCCTCGTCAGGAAATGTGCTTTGAGCTGCAGTCTGATAGAAACGTGCCCGATAAACAGATTCCGTGCGTGCTCTTTGGACGCCGTAGCGCTGAGTGCACTGTGGATGTGCCTCACAACGTTTAGTAACATATATACAGCATGGATGGGTCTAGGAGGAATGAAATAATGACCCTAGACACATATTTGGAAAACTTTCAGGGTCGGACTGTTGTTTAAACAAGCAGAGCATAGACGATACCGCGGTCGTCACACTGACACATGAAAGGAAGCAGTGGTGCGCGCCCGTAGCCCCGAGCCCTAAACACTCGAGACTGGTGCATGCGCGCCCAGCATCTGTCTTCAATTACCGCGGGCCCTGACAGCCGCGATAATTGAAGAAATATGCCCTTCTGCTGCGCGTGTCCGCACGGAATATGCAATAGGCGGAGCTACTCTACCGCCTATGGCCTATTGCGTGCTCTCTTCCGAAAACACACGCACGAGAAGGCCAATCGGAATGCAGCTGGCAAAAAAAGGACGAAAAATCACGAGCAGCCAGGAATTTGTTAGGTAGCTTTTCGGAGACGCTAGCTAAAGTACTCTTGGGCTCCGCCCACACTGCTATGCAGTGTGACGTAGGCCCGAGCCCTAAAAAGTCAAGTGCTTGTACTAAAAAGCATGTATTAGATGACATCAACCTGTCGGCCACAAATCCTTTCTGATCTCTATGGATTATCTTCTGAACTATTAAAGTTACGCAATTAGCCCAAATTTTCATAAAAATTTTATAATCAGTATTAAGTAGGCTTATCAGCCTATATGCATTTACGTCTCTTGAGTTCTTCCCCTTCTCACCAAAGCGAATAATTGTAGATTCCTTAAAGTTTGATGGAATCTCCCCACCTTTCTTTTAATAAAATTAAACAACTCCACTAAGAAGGGAATCAGGGGCATATTAGAAAAGGCAATATCGCCGCTTTAGCGGGTCCTTTTCCTGCTAAAGCAGCATTAATTCTATTTCCCTATCAGCAAGTTTTCGGTAACAGCAGTTAGCGACAGCTTTCTGACGAAAGTGACCAGTTTGGGTGCCTGTTTGCATGTCAGCGATATTTATCGCTAATGACTTGCAAAGTAGGCGTTCCTGACCAACAGACCTGGTAAACAGCCGCTAATAGGCCTATCGTCTATTAGCAAGGAGGTCCTGGCCCCGGTTAGTGATGTGAAAAGTCACTCTAACCGGGGTCATCGCCGGTTTTTTAACACCTGCTATTTTCCAGACTTAACCATACCTAGCATGGGGAGTGGATTATGCTGATACGACCACAGGGTCGTATCAGCAAGGTTTTCCCCCTTCCCCATGCAACATCGCTGGTTTTGTCACGATGTTGGCCCTTCCCTCCTGCTATCGCTGGAATATTTATCGCCATAGCACTAATTGTTGCTAATACAGCATTAGCGTGGCGATATATTCCAGCGATAGCTGGCAATAAAATATTCAAGTAAGGGCACTCTGCTATATTTATCGCAGTTTGTTGCTAATATGGCCCACGGTTCTTTAAAAAAAAGTTTTATAAAATTCTGTGGGAAAGCCATCATTGCCAAGGGCCTTGCCACAAGGCATTGGGGCCAGGACATGTTGGATTTCTAGTACTGTAATATCTACGACTAATTCTTCTGATTGTATTTTTGTCACTTGAGGGAGTTTTATCATATGAAAATAATGACCTATGGTCTCATTTGAAGCTGTATATGTAGCCGCATATAGAATGTTCTAATGAAGTAAAATCTTTTCAGCTATCATATCCTTTTCATAGGCTAGAACACCTGTCTCCAGTTCAACTAGTTCTTTGATCATTCTAGCTTCTTGCTTGACCCTGGTTTACCAAGCAAGAAATTTCCCCACCATTTGAATTTCCTTATAGACCGGATGCTGATTTAACCACAAACTCTGAATTTCTTCTAGAATAAAAAATCCCTCTACCCCAGCTTTGCTTTTGTTGATTGCCTAGCTACCTCCTGAATTTTGTGTCCCAGCTGTCTATTCCTGTTCTACATAGCATTTTCAACTGCAGTTTGGAGTTCCTCTATACGTTTCACCCGTTGTTTTGCTTGACAGGCCGTAAACGCCATAATCTGCCCCAGGATAGTTGCCTTAAAGGCACCTCAAACTGAAAAAAATGACTGCAGTGCCCTTCTTTATCTGGAAAAATTCCTCTATACACCTTCTCATAATTGCTACCCATTCCTGGTTAGAAAGGAGGTGACGATCCATCTGCAACATGTGCCTCTCCCTCTTCCTAATTTCAGTCTCCAGAGCGATACTAACCAATGAATAATTAGAGAAAGTGTTTACCCATCTCTCAGTCAACACAGGTGGGAGAATGAGAAATGTAAAAAAAATCTATATGAGAAGCTGATCTAAATCGCTTTGAAATACAGGTATGTTGGGGGACTCTGGATGAGCTCTACGCCATGGGTCTAAGAGTTGATACTCCTGTTTCATTATATCTATGTCTTTCTTAGTACATGGCTTTAGCTGTTTCTTGGTTTTGTTGGAAGTATCCCTTACTAAATCCGGTATAAAATTAAAATCCCCACATATAATTATAGGGCCTTCTGCTCCCATTGCCACCTCATCAATCTGCATAATTGTTTTAGGGTTGTCAATTATTGGGGCATATTAGCTCAGTAAATTAATTGGATTCCCATGTAGCCAGGCTGTAATCCATATTATTCATCTACCACCCGAATCTCTTCGAACTTGTATGTCCTTCCTTTCAAGCCCTTGACAAAGATACATCACTACTCCCCTCACCACCAGCCCAGCTGAAGCAAAGTATGGTCTACGATAATTTGTAGGGATAAAAGATTTGGGGGTATAGTCACAAGGACGTAACTCCGATTTATCCCCATCGTACCGGATCAAAAGCGGCGATAGATTCAATACCCCTTTCCCAAGCTGGTGCAAACTGTGCACATCGCCAGTATTCCCGCGATAAATGCCCCGAAACGTACCTCCGCGGTGGACACCACCAACTAACCCTAATGAGATGCAGAGTAGGCGTTCCCATGCAAAAACACACGAAAAAACCACAACACCACTTTCACAACAAAATGCCAGATCCGCGATGCGAACCAAAAACAGGCGATAAGCCGCAGCTGCAGCAGGGATTTAACACCTGCCTTTTGCTGGTGCTAAGCAGGACGACTACCCACAGCATGAAAGGGAGCCCAGCCAAGAGCCACACCTGAAGACCCACAGATGCCATGGAGACAAAGATCATGCAATAGCAGGATGTGAGGAGAGGCATGGAGCAGGCATGTGCGAGATGGTAGGTGACCAAGGAATGTGTACCTACCCAATGCCAGGTGTGGCCTGACAGAGTAGAGAGTGCAAACCACAGAAATGCCTTTGTTGTGAGCAACTGCTGCAGGTGCATGGAGTGCAGTGGCCAGTGGACGCTACCATGTCCCCACAGGCTGTGGGGTAGAACGCAGAAATGTCGCATGTTATGTCTCCCCTTGCATGCACGTGCATAGTGGGTTGGACCTGCGTACCCCAGGCCTGCATGGGGGTGTAAAGAAAAAGCCCTTGCACTGCTCGATGAATCTCATTCTGAATGCACAATGCATCTGCCAGGGCGGCGCCTCTCAGCCCACCCCGAGTCCTGCGCCTTGCGCGGCAGGTCCTGCATTCCTGTGCGCCTGCTGCACTCTGGGAAGCTGGTCCTCAGACTCCTAATGCCTGCCCCTGCGCACCAACGAGGCTCCGCCCACCTGCCAATACCGGTGTTTGTCAAAGGAGGCCCACCACGTGCTGGTGCAAGCTCCAAGGCCTGTGACCTCTTCAGCCTCCCCAGACCATCGCTGGCCCCCCAGATGCTGGCCCACAATACTCCTTCCTCATTTTCATACTCCGACCCAGTAGGCCCCACATGTGGAACTGTGTCCAGAGTCCTGAATGGCAGTGATCCCGAATCCGTGGCAGTGGCCACAGCACCAGACCCCGTTCGATCAGTAAGGCATATTTCCATATGGCAAGCCGGCGACTTGTGATGCCACTAACCCTCTTCAACAAAAGCCGGTGACACATGGTGCCACTAAACCTGTTCAACGCAAGTCCGTGACATGTGGTTGAGGGCCCAGGCCTACCCTGCGGACCAGTAGGTCACACATCCAGCACTCTTTCGTGGATCCTGAATGACAGGGTCCACACCAGTGAACGTACGGAGAGGTGTAAGAGGAAGATACTGTTCAGCCGGATCAGACTGATTTGCATATGGCTGGGTCCAATCTGGAATGGCATGGTGACCAAAAAAACAACGGATTTAGGCCCAGATCTTTGTTCTGGGGTAAATGTATGACATTGTTCTGCATTCTGTCCATCAATTCTTCTTTTTGCATTTGTCACCCCGAGTGGGACTTGTAGGCCTAGACGTGGGTCCCATGCTCTCCATTGCTACCCCATCAGGACTGTGGGTTTGTACTTGTGCATTCTCATGTCCCTGTTTCGTGCTTTGCCAGGTGCATATGGCCATTTCCCGGCCACAGGCGGGTGCACTTGTGTCCTGTGTTCGTTTGTGCAAATGTTGGTGTTTGTGCCACATTGTCTTCGATGTTGGGGTGCTCTGCTTCCTGTGTGTTTGTGCTGCATTGTGTGTGGGATGCCCCTTCAGCTCTGAATTGGCTCACCCTACTACCTTTCCGGCAGTGTGGTTTTCACTTCTGTGTGTGTCACGGGCCTGGTGGTGCTTATCCCTGCTTTGCTCATCGCTGATGGGCTCATGACAAGTTTTTCCGCGTTCGGGCTTGTATTTTTATCTCCGTCGCGGTGGTTGTATGGCGGACTTTGGCCACGTTGTTGGCGAACTATCACATGCTACTGCGGTGTTGTGAATTCTACGTTAACACAGAGTTATTTCCCCACGATGGGCTGCGATTTGTAAAGGTGCGTTAGCATTGTTTGGTGATATTTAGCACACGTTCTTGTGAATATACCTCTTGGTGTGTTGGTTTTAAGATGAGTTTCCTGAAGCAGTAAGAATTGTGGAGAGAATGAATTTAGCCACCTAATTAAACCTCCATTCTTTTGTTTGTTAGATATAGCATTAACATGACACATTGTATCGAATTGTATTTGAATTTTAAGATTCATCTTAAGTGTTGTAAAACTTTTCCTCTATAGCCATTATCCATTAGAGCCAGTTTTTGGTGTCTCCTCAGATTCTGCTATTTATTTTCTCTACACGTGCTCCCCAACACCCAAACCTCCCAAAAACTCCCATGGTTACCAAATACCGCCAAAACCCATACCCCCACACCCCCTCGCTACCCCTCGCAATCCTGGGAGAAGTGGAACTGCCCACAATACCCCTCTCCAACCACCTTCGAGTGACACCTGTGCTGGATGCCATGTTGATGTAACCATACTAAGGAACCCAATCTCCCTGACAGATCTTAATGCTTGATTTCTTTCTTCTTCTCACTAACTAAGAAGAAATTATTTTCAGCAATTCTTGGGCTTCTTCCAGATTGGTAAACATGTTGAACTTCCCTTTCACTAGTACCCTAAGTTTGGACTGTTGCACCATTGCTGCCTGCATGTCCTGAGCCTTAAATAAATATAAAAGCTTGAAAAATTAATTTTGACATTGTGCAGCTGCTGCAGACATATCAGAGAAGATTTGACAGCAGGTACTTCACTGCTAGCAAATCTTGGATAATATCTGTTCCTTAATGCGATAATCTGCAAAGCTCACCAGAGTTGTCCTTAGCAATTTTGAGTTAGCATATGGATGGACCAGCACCCTGTGTGCTTGAGTAATTGACAATTCACCGGAAACTTCTGGTAAAACATTATTTCTAATACATGTCTCAGCCCATTCCAAAGTTTGAGTCCCTTTGCAGCCTTCTGTACACCTACATATCGAAGGTTGGTACATCGCAAGTGGGTTTCCAATTCATCAATCTTATTCACCAGCAAGAATTTCTCTTTCCTCAGTAGATCCACTTACTGCTGCATTCTATTCATCTGATCCTCTACCTGCGAAATCTTGGACTCTGCCTCATGCATTCTTGCTAGGAAGCTTGCCACAGCTTCCTCTATTTTCGCTAAACGATGATGCATGGAAGCTATCTCGTTGCTTGCGTTATTTTCAATTCTAGTAGTTCATCCAGGATGAGGTTTAAAATGGTCTTCATATCCCATGGTATTGACAACACATCCCCTTGATTCATCTTGAGAGATTTTTCTAAGTCTGCCTGGCTATGTGTTTGTGGAGCGACATAATTGCTGGCTTCTGTTGTGGTAGGCTGTGGCAACAGCAGCTGAAGATTGGAGAGTAGCCCTGATTGCATATTACTGGAAAAACCTGGCAGTACGGCTGTAGTAACTTTAGATTTGAAGAACAATTGATACACTTTCACCTCCCCTAAAGGTAAAGTTGAGGTCTCTTCAATTGTTACAAATTAGCCACAATTGACACAATCTCCCCTTTATATTTTTTATTTCTAATGCTCATCCTGCTTGTAATTTGACCCCTCAAAATTGCCTTTAAGGAATCCCAGAGGACGGATATTGTAGCTGAGTCTAGATTTGCTTTCAAAAAGTATTCGGTTTCCTGTGATAAGAAAGATATCTCTTCCTCTTCCAAGATTAAGGAACGGTCAAAAGACCATCATCTAACTTGATGAGACTGTGGCGACTCGAAATGTATTAAAATGCCGGAGTGGTCTGAAAGATGGGATGCCAAATAGGTAATGTGCTTTACTCTACCCCTTAGAGATTGACTAATCAAGATATAGTTAATTCTTGATTTATGGCGGTATTTTTTGTTACAAAAGGAAACATCCAGCTGCTGACCAGATCTTTCTCTCCAAATATCAGAGAGACCAGTTTGCACCATCATATCTTGTAGGTAAACCCGAGATTTAGATAGAACAGCAGCTTTGTTGTTTTGAGATTTGTCTAATATGGGATTAAGTACAATGTTGAAATCTCCAGCCAAAACTACCGAGTCTGGAAAATCTAACAGGTGAGAAAAGATGGTTTTGAGAAAAGAGGATCCTCTTGATTGGGTCCATAATAACTCCCCAAGGTAAATTGGAACCCCAAGATAATAACTTTCACAATGACCCATCTGCCATATGGGTCCACTAACTGGTATAGGATCCGAGATTTAGATTGTTTCTTAAATAAAATTAAAACCCCTCTAATATTTGCAGATTTATTTCTACTGACATATGAGGCGACCCATCTTTTATTCTTAAAAAGACTGACAGTTTCCTCTTTGAGCTAATGTGTTTCCTGGAGAACAATGACCTGCGAGGAGAAAATCCCTAAGATAGTGCAAAATCTTATCTCTTCTTGGTCTTACACGCAGGCGATTGACATTCAAGGACAAAATCTGTATATAGCTCATGGCGGTTCAAATCCACAACCTCGTACCCATAGAAGACAAAGAGAAGACCAGCACCAAATCCATCTAGGTTCCATACCTATTGAGACTGATAAAACTATTTTGAGGCAAATGAGGATTTTTTTTATTTTTTTACCCCTATGCTTTCCACCCCAAACCCAATACCCCAAACAACCCAACCCCCAAACCTGGTGAACCCTTACCCTGATTATCTGGACAGATGGAGTCCAGAAACTGCAACCCGGAGCAGCCTATCCCACCCTTAGAATATGTGAAACTAGAAAACTCTAAAAAAGAAGTGAAAACTCTGATAAGTAAAATTCAAAAAGAAAAAAACCTTTTTTTTTTCTTCCCCTTTCCTTTTTTTCCCTTTCTCTCTTTAGCCTTTTCTCCCCTCCCTTTTTTCCTTCCTTTCCTTTATAAAATTCCCTATAGCTCTGACCCAACCATGTATAGAAGTGGAAAAAGGGGTATCTAGACTGAAAGAAAAAGTGACCCTAAACAATTCTAACTATTAAGGGGTCCCCTTACTGATCATGCCAAGCAGCTCGTCAGCCTCCTGAACTGATCTTATGTTATGCATTTTGTTATTATACATAACTTTCAGGAAGGCTGGAAAATTTAACTGAGCTACTGAACCGAGTTTCTTAAAATCGTCGATCTTCCTTCCCAATTGCTACTGCTTGTCAAGTGTACTCCTGGAGAGATCAGAGCGAACTTCAAAAGGGAACTCCCTAACCTTCAATGATTTTGTTTTCAATGCCAAATTGAGTATCTTCTCCTTTAGAGCGAAGGTAAGGAAATTAATTAAGATCTTCCTTGGTTTAGATCTATTTGGGTTTTTACGAAAGGGATCCCTATGGATTCTCTGCATATCACGGCTCAAGGTCTTTTCCGATTCCTCGAGCTGTAGAGACTCTTTGAGTAGAGAGAGGATATAGGATCTAAGGTCAGACCCTTCACTCCCTTCTGGGATGTTCAAAAGATGTAGATTATTTCTACGAGCGTTGTTTTCCAATGTCTCCATTCTATCACGGAGGTCCACTCCTTCCACCAGAATGTCCGCCTTTGCCACCCAAGATGATCTTTCAATTCACCGACATTGTTCTCTAGAGGCTCAGTCCTAGAGATCAGCAGGTCTACCTTCCTCTGCAATGATTCACAAAAGTTTCTGATCTCACCCTGGTTTACAGCAGAAACTGAGAATCCCTTCATTCTATGTTCGGACAGTGTGACAAAAAGGGCCTGCAGGGATGCAGTTGAAGACCCAATCGGAATCTGCTCCTTAGGGAAGTCACTGTCTTGGTCCGCATCCGCTCTCATCTGGTTATGATCGACAGGGCTAGCAGTCCCTGTAGACTTTGATTCTACCTCTAAAATACTGGCTAAGTTTTCCTGCTGGGGAATCAGGTCACTAAAAGGATCCTTATTGTTTCCGGCAACAGGTTCCAATAATGGTTGTACAATTGGAGTGATTGAACTTTTCCTAAGAACTTCGCCCTGTTTTACGATATCAAGAACCTCCTGTTGTACTCTAAAGTATGAACGTAACAAAGGGGTAACCCTGATTTAGTATCGGAGGAATTACTTTTGGACCTTCCAGATTTAATGTTTCTGCCTTCAACCTGAAAAGGTGAAAGGCTGAGCTGCTAGTCAGAGCAGAGGATGCAATGGCTGTAGTGGGTGCCTTAAGTAAAACCTTATCTGTGGCTTGTTCCACCGGAGGATGCTTATTGGATTTAGTCTATGGCTTTATTTTATTGGACCCCAAACCTACCCTTGCACGCTTTTTGTTTTTCTTAATGCCCTCTTTAAGAACAATGATAGATGGCAGCCTCACCTAAAATACAGGACAAACCTCATCTTTTTGATGGTACTGAATCCCAGAAACGGATCCCTCCTGTACTTGCAAATTTTCAAGTCCCCTTTCCAACGAAGGCAGTAGTAACACACTGTGGTACCGGTACAGGCTCGAAAATTGCTGTGGCTATACGAGGCAGCTCCTGTTGTCCTTTCTGCTTGACCCTGAGAAGAGAAAACCGCTGATACTGTCTCTGCCACTGCTGACCCAGAAGAGCCCGTGAGCAACTGCTCTGCGGCCCTTCCAGGGCAGCCTCGGACCAGCGGGGCAAAACGGAAGACCTCCGAGCCGCTTCTCCGACACACATCCCCAACCAAGCGCCCTTGGCAGTAGCAACGACGGAGCCAGAAGAGAAGTCCTCCAAAAAAGACGCGGTAAGACAGGGCACGAAGGACTTGAGAGGGAGAAAAACAAGAGGCGGGAACGGGAGCTCCGGGTGCAAACAGCTGCTTAAAGCGCAGTTGCCATGTTCCCCCCGTGGTCTCTTCAATTGTTGTCGATAAAGAAGGGAAAATTTCCTTTTTTCCTTCTGTGGTAAAATTTGCTTGACTGTGTCTAGGGGTATGTAGGAGCGTCGTGTAAAGCAGGTGTCAGCTCCGGTCCTTCTTGCTCCTTTGGTCCCGCCTGTTGAGTGTTCACCATATCTGGCCTGTTTATCCCGGCCTCCTTTCCATGGTCCAAAATCTCTTCCTCTAAGGTTAATGGGCTTGAAACTGCAGCAGATCCACACTGTGATTTTAAACTGAGGTCTGCCCTTGCGGCCGCTAAAGCAGTTTTAGCTTGGACAAAACGTGCTTTGGTTTTAAGACTGGGAGCAGAGTCTATATTCATCATCATGTGGGAAATTTTGAGATGCTTTCCCATTATGATAGGTTGGAGTATTCACTCTATAAACTTTGGAATATGCTTAATTGTGGGATTCAACCAGTGACCTAGTCCCAGAGCGCCTTTAGTGAGACAGACTGTAGGAAGGGTGCACCTGGAGTGAATCTTGGTGATCCCCTCAATGCTGGCTACAGGTTCCGTGTCCCTTTTACAAAGGTCCTGCAATGAGATGGAGCAACACCTCTAAATCTGTGAATTGGGCGACCCGGAAGTAATAGACATAGAAAATCCCAAACCATAAAATGATAGTTCTTAGTTCACAGAGTACATGGAGAACAGCTGCCAAAAAAAGAAGGAGATTGCGCAGGAAAATACTCACATATCCGTCGAGGCTTACTGCGTTTGGTTTGTGGTTCAAAGTCTGAAGAAGTGCCGCTTCCACCACCCTTGTGTTTTTTTCATCTGCTTTTTACTTTTATTTTCCCTGCACAGGGATTCGATTCAACTCTGCGGTGGTTTGCCACATGGAACAACCGAGCAGCAGAGAAGCCAGGAGGATCCGAGCCAAGGCTCGGCCGACACGCCTCCTGGTGGCCACATCACGTAGCAGGCAGAGGCAGAACTGGAACCAGAGCAGCAAAAGATTGTTCAGTCACAGTCTGTATCACCTGGCGCAGCACCCAGCGCAGCTGCAGTGAACCCTGTTGGTGTGTCCGCTAGCAGCTCGAACGCTGGCAGCAGCTCGAACGCTGGCAGCAGCTTGAACGCTGGTAGCAGCAGCAGTGATGGCAGTGGCGAGTTCCATGCACCGGAAGAGGAAATCCCAGTGTAGAGAGTTGTGGGAAATGGGGGGGTGGAGGTGGCCAGCTCACTCAATGGCAGCGCATGTAGGATTGCCAGCAGTTGTTGCTGATTTTGAGTTTTCAAGATGGGATACTCCAACATATATGTGACAGAACATGTTATCTGCAAAAGTCCCTTTGATTCACAAACAATTCCCGCCGCCATTCTCGGCGTGCCGCGAGGCCACGCCCCCTTGGAGGCCACGCCCCCCGCCCTATTGGTATAAAGCGCTGAGTGCTAGCGCCCTCTGCCAGAAACCTTGTTTACTCCTGAGGCGGAAAGCCGGGAGCAGTTTATATTTTAATATTTGTGTGTCACTCGTACCTTGCTGATTTTAGAGCACTTACCCTTCCCTGGCACTACAGGACTCGGCTCCTGGGATCACCGCACAGCTGACTCTGCGCTGTCTGCGGACTTGATTCACAAACAATTCCCGCCGCCATTCTCGGCGTGCCGCGAGGCCACGCCCCCTTGGAGGCCACGCCCCCCACCCTATTGGTATAAAGCGCTGACTGCTAGCGCCCTCTGCCAGAAACCTTGTTTACTCCTGAGGCGGAAAGCCGGGAGCTGTTTATATTTTAATATTTGTGTGTCACTCGTACCTTGCTGATTTTAGAGCACTTACCCTTCCCTGGCACTACAGGACTCGGCTCCTGGGATCACCGCACAGCTGACTCTGCGCTGTCTGCGGACTTGATTCACAAACAATTCCCGCCGCCATTCTCGGCGTGCCGCGAGGCCACGCCCCCTTGGAGGCCACGCCCCCCGCCCTATTGGTATAAAGCGCTTCTCTCTTCCCCTTTATATTATGTGCGTCCATCGTACGCGGAGCCAAAGGCGCGCCTAAGGCAAGCCCCTCTTCGCCCGTCCTCGCCAAGTCATCGCCCCTCGCCTGTCCCCCTGCTCAAAATACATGGACTGACTTTCGGTATGACAGAGATTGCCTCCATGCACTCAACTCGGGCCAAAGATGTGACAAGTTAGTTGGTTGCCTTGGTCAGACTGGCCTACAATGTAAGTCCTGCAACTTTGTCACTCCCAAACCGTGCTTATCAGGGCACAAAACCAGTATGCCTAAACACTCTCCTTTTACTGTCCTCCAACTTAACGTTAGGTCCCTTGTTAAGCACCACCCGGAGGTTAATACTCTCCTTACCGATGAGAACCCTGACGTCTTATTCCTTTGCGAAACATGGCTCCAGGAAGAGATGACCAGCATTCCGAGTCTTACGCTGCCGGAGGGTTTCTCTATGAAATCTATTAATAGAGATACTAGGGGAGGCGGCATAGCCGTCATTTACCGTACACTATACTCCTGTTCTTTTCTGAAGGAAGACATTAAGGGGTGTGAATATGCCCGGTTTAAAATTACTACAGACCCCCACTTCTCCCTTTCCGGCCTTTACATTTACCGACCCCCGGGCCCCGCTTCTAAGTTTACTGAGGAACTCCTAGAGTTAGCACATGCTCTGGTAGTGACCTCGGCCAACTTTTCTATACTGGGAGACCTTAATCTCCATTTTGACTCCACTTCGGACCCCACCATCAGAAATCTTCTGGCCGATTTATCTGCTCTACAGCTGACCCCTCTTATTCACACCACTATGCACTCTGCTGGCCATTTACTTGACCCTGTTTTCGCCAACATCCAGGAGGCCAGAGCTGACCTACCTAAACCCATGGGATGGACTGACCACTTTCTCATTAAATTCACGATACTGGTAAACAAACTGTCCAATAAAGCTCCACCCCCCTCTTGCTACAAAAGACCTTGGCATAAATTACAAACTGATGATCTCCTCACTACCCTTGGAAAATTCCATCACGAAGCCTCTAACGACATCAACACGTCCTATGCTGCATTTCTGGACTGGATCACTAAAGGACTTGACACCCTTATACCAGCTAAATGGACTAGAGGACGTAGCTCCCCCTCTAACCCTTGGTACAATGACAATCTGAAACTTTTGCGGAAAGAAGCTAAAGTAGCCGAACGCAACTGGAGAAAGGAGTTTAAAGACAGGGATAAAGCCCTGTACCTGTCTAAATTGAAACTATACCACAAAGCCATACGCGCGGCCCGCGCATCTTTTTACACTAAAGAAATCAACTCCAGCTCCAACCCCACAAAAACCATCTTCAATCTGGTGAAAAAACTTCAAAACGGCGGCAATCAGCCTCTTGCATTACCTCCGCACAGCAATGCGAGGATCTCGCCACCTTTTTTATCGAAAAGGTGAGGAAAATCTACAGTACCTTCCCACAGGACTCCTCCGATTCTATTATACCCTCCAACCTTTTTATTAAAGGCACCAAGCTACCTCTTCTACCCGAGATCTCCCACAGTGATCTAGCCAAACTCTGTAGGAAGGTTAAGTCCGGCTCCCCGTCAGATCCCATGAGACCGGCTCAATTTATTGAATCTTTGGAGTTCTTTCTGCCCTCACTGGCCACGCTTCTGAATCTCTCATTTTCTTCAGCAGTGGTCCCCACTTGCTGGAAGCAAGCTTGGGTCACCCCCATTATTAAGAAGCCTACATTGGACCCCTCAAAATCGGAAAACTTTAGGCCCATCTCACTACTCCCCTGGGTGTCAAAGCTTGCAGAAGCTCATGCTAATAATGTCCTGTCACATCACATGGCCCAAAATAATACCCTGGACCCATCCCAGAATGGGTTCCGACCAGGTCATAGTACTGAGTCTGCCCTCTTGTCCACCACGGAACATCTTCGGAGGATACTTGATGCCGGTCAGAGTGCGGCGCTGATTCTGCTCGATCTCAGCGCAGCCTTTGACACGGTTTCCCATACCATCCTGCTTAGACGCCTGGAAGCTATAGGGATCAGCGATCTAGCCCTTGACTGGTTCCGTTCTTTTTTGACGGACAGATCCTTCCGAGTCTCAGCTCCTCCCTTCATTTCCCAACCTCACTCCATAGGCCAAGGAGTCCCCCTGGGCTCTGCACTCAGCCCTTCCCTTTTTAACCTTTACGTGCAACCTCTGTCGGAAGTGGCCAGATAGTGGGACCTCACGCTGGTGTCATACGCCGATGACACTCAGCTTGTCATCACTCTCACTGAGGGCCCCCCGATCTCAGCCTCGAGATTCAGGGATGGCCTGGCTGCAGTTGCTCAGTGGATGGCAGGCAACTGCTTACAGTTGAACGCAGGGAAAACGGAGGTGTTGCTCCTCGGAAAAAACTCCAGCTGTTGGAGCGATCACTGGTGGCCTTCCTTGCTGGGCCCCATCCCACCCTCAAAAACTCTGGTAAAGAACCTAGGGGTGTGGTTGGACTCCTCGCTGAGTTACCAAACCCACACAAAAAAAGTGGCCGCTACCTGTGTGGGCCTGCTGAGAAGCATTAATCCTATACTTGGCTTCTTCGACTCCAAAACGCGCCAGCTCATAATCCAATCCATCATCCTCTCTCGATTGGATTATGCTAGTGTCCTTCTTTTAGGCGCCAACAAAACAGAAATAGCGAGGCTTCAACGGATACAGAACTCAGCGGCCAGGGCTGTTGTGGGTCTTCCCAGGAGGTGCTCTGCTAGAGCCACCATACAAAGACTTCACTGGCTCCCGGTTGAATCTAGAATTCAATTTAAGACCCTCACCACTGCTTTTAAAATTCTCAAGAATGATGGCCCTGAACTTCTTCGACCGCTTTTAGTACCCTATACCCCTCAACGCGACCTGCGGTCCACGGGCCAACATCTGGTGGTGGTTCCGCGTACGAAACTCTGCCGTGTTGGGGGCCGCTCCTTCAGAGTTTTGGGAGCAAAACTATGGAATTCCTTACCTCCTTTCATTCGCTGCCTGGACAATCTGTCCGCTTTCAGGAAGGCAAAACCCATCTGTTCCCACTGTCCTAACCTTTTGCATCCTTCCCCCCCTTCTTTCTGTTCTGGTTATTCTATGGTTTCAGCGCCAGGACGCCTCGTTGCTGAGGCAGCTGTCGCGCTTTATCAAATATATAACATAACATAACATAACAACATTATCCTTCTCTTGTTTATCATTGATGTATCATCTGGATATCACAAAATGTATTGATTTCACATGAAATTATTAAATATACCTATATATGTGTAAAAATACACACCCCCAAAAAATGTGGGTGTCAAACACACAACACATTCAAATGTTGTGGTGTTGGCTAAGTATAAAATGTTGAAAAATATACACCATAATTTTTACTGAAACTTCACGTCAATCACTACACTTCACTCTGTAGCTAAAAGGATTATTCTAGCCTGTGTTTTAAAAAAACAAGTTTGTCAGAATAAAATTTTCTTTTTAAAAATGTACATCCTTTGGTGAGAGATACATCTGGCTGTACAGGGATAGGACCTTCATAGCTAGAAATTCCAGTTCCTCTGTCGAGAAGTTTGGGACCCTGTCACCTTCTTTTTCCTGGCATCATGGCTCCCAGAGGTTAGAAGTAGCAACAAAAGTTGAGGAGGTGTTGTTGGCTGCAGTCTTAGGAGGCAGGTATGTTTTGTCTTATATGCAGCATGCATCTACACGACATACGCAATTGTCAATGGAGAAGGACACATCAATTGACTTTCATATGTTGCTTTCACAAACGTGACATATGTCTGTGTCCATCGTGGAGTTTCACACCCACTACCCGGTCAAATTCCTCCAACGGCCATCTAATTGTAAATGTCCTGATGGGGAGGTCAGGTGCCCACCATTTTAGATTGTGAAATTGTTTGTGAATGTTAAGTGCCTCACCACCACTCAAAAAAATGGGTACTTTGTTTACATTTACAAAATGCTAATGTTATTTATTTGTTTTCACAAAAAAGTGTTTTGTAGTGTGTTACTGTGGTTAAGTTTGCATGGTTTTGATTATACTTTAGTTGATGAAATTTTCAATGACTATTTTTTTTTCAAGCGGTTGTTTAAATCATACATTTAAAATGTAATATTTACACATTTAAAAAAATATACATGAACATTTTTTTTATTAAAATAAAAACAAATAGAAAATGTGTGAAAGGGCAAGTTGGGCAAAGACGTTTGTTGATCTAAGTTTTAACACATTGACTACTGTGTTTATATATATTGTTTAATTTTGATTGTCTTTAGAAAATGTGTCCTCAAATGTTGTCATTTTTAATGTGCATGTTTTGCAATGTCATGCAAATAATCGCTTTCTTTTTAATCAATCTGTTTTAGGTTCCTTCACAAAGTCATCTTCATTTGAACATTTCAACATTGTGACAGTTGCAGTTATATGCTGCTGTTGCGAAGAACAAAGAAAACATGGGTTGTTTCTGTGAAAGGCACTTGCATGTACAAATCTTGTACAAACACAACTTGTACATTGATTGAATTGCATTTGTTAAGATTGCATCAGACTTGTTTACTGTTGATTGTTGCCACCAAGGCACTTTCTGCTGCTTAAATTTGCTGCTCTCACCACATGTGGTAGGCCACCCAAAGCATACAAATCTCCCTATTGATGTGTCAACTTAACGTTGGTTGAGACACTCCACCAGATACTTCAACAGTGTATTGGAATGATCCTGTAGGCACAAAAGAGAGTAGTGCCATTTCTTTTCTTTATCTCCTGTTTTGCTAGGGTGGCAGGGTCTAAAACTGTAAAGGAAAATATACCATGAAGATATTGGAATATGCATGGGTTATTTTCTTCCAATTACATCACATCCTAGTTTTTGATTTGTGTTTTTTGTTCGTTTCTGCCATCTTTTAAAAAGAAATGGAAGGATATATTTATTTATGAAACAACAATCTTATGTCATTTAACTTTTTTAAATGTATGATGAAAGTAAAACACAGTTAACACATTGAGAGAAGAAACACCAGTCTTTGACTTTGTTAGTTTTTATTTTATTCTACAAAACCAAATAAACAAAAACAGAACAAAAACAAAAAAAGAAAACAAAAAAATCATAAAATCAATTATGGTAAGTAAAACTACTGTTGAAGAGCAATTCAATGTCCAAAATACAACTGGCATCAGAAAGGTACACGTGTCCAGAAAATAGTCCACAGAGTGAATGGTATGCTCTCATTGGAATAAATTAGGTTCGGCATCTATTGCTGGTGGTGCTGGAGGTCTTGCCATCCTCTCCTGGTGGTCCGAATCAATGTCCCCTCCTGAGGGGGGCTGGTGGATCCGCAGTTGAAGAGACTGAGGTGGGTGTAGCTGTTTTCTCTTGTTGTAGGGCTTCCATTTCTGTGGCTAAGACAGATATAGTTGGTCCAGATGATGGATTAAACCCAGATCAGTTGACTGGGGGTGAGTGTTTGATTTGCTCAAACGCTCCGTCCAATATCCCCTTTGGTATCGCTTTGTTCGCCCTCAGTTGGCAGGGTATACCCAGACGTGGGTCTCTTGCTCGCTTTGCCACTGGATTCAAGATAGCCTGGCTGATGAGGGTTATGAACCCGAAACCGGTCCCAGGATGCTTGTTTCTGGTACAGGGAGGGCATGGCTTGGCAGTTCAGGCTGGACTGTTCTCATGAGGCACAGGGTCAGACTGATTTTCATATGGCCATGTCTGAACTGGGGTGGTGGAGTGAGCTAAATAATGAAGATGGATTAAACCCAGATCAGTTGACTAGGGGTGAGTATTTGATTTGCTCAAACGCTCCATCCATGATCCTCTTTGGTATCGCTTTGTTCGCCCTTAGTTAGCAGGGTATGCCCAGACGTGGGTCCCTTGCTCACTTTGTCACTGAATTCAAGATAGCCTGGCTGATGAGGGTTATAAACCCGTAACTGGCCCCAGGGTGCTTGTTTCCAGTCCAGAGAAGACATGGCTTGGCAGTTCGGGCTTGACTGTTCCCATGAGGCACAGGGTCAGACTGATTTGCATATGGCCATGTCTGAACTGGATTGGTGGAGTGAGATGAAGAATGATGATGGATTAAACCCAGATCAGTTGACTGGGGGTGAGTGTTTGATTTGCTCAAACGCTCCGTCCATCATCCCCTTTGGTATTGCTTTATTCGCCCTTAGTTGGCATGGTATACCCAGACATGGGTCCCTTGCTCACTTTGCCACTGGATTCAAGATAGCCCCACTGATGAGGGTTATGAACCCAAAACCTTTCCCAGGATGCTTGTTTCCGGTCCAGGGAAGACACAGCTTGGCAGTTCGGGCTAGACTGTTCCCATGAGGCACAGGGTCAGACTGATTTGCATATGGCCATGTCTGAACTGGGGTGGTGGAGTGAGATAAAGAATGATGATGGATTAAACCCAGATCAGTTGACTGGGGGTGAGTGTTTGATCTGCTCAAACGCTCCGTCCATCATCCCCTTTGGTATCGCTTTGTTCATCCTTAGTTGGCAGGGTATGCCCAGACGTGGGTCCCTTGCTCATTTTACTACTGGATTCAAGATAGCCTGGCTGATGAGGGTTATGAACCCGAAACAGGTCCCAGGATGCTTGTTTCTGGTCCAGGGAAGACATGGCTTGGCAGTTCGGGCTTGACTGTTCCCATGCGACACAGGGTCAGACTGATTTGCATATTGCCATGTCTGAACTGGGTGTGGTGAACTGACCTAAAGAATGATGATGGATTAAACCCAGATCAGTTGACTGGGTGTGAGTGTTTGATTTGCTTAAACGCTCCATCCATCATCCCCTTTGGTATCTCTTTGTTCGCCCTTAGTTGGCAGGGTATGCCCAGACGTGGGTCCCTTGCTCACTTTGTCAATGAATTCAAGATAGCCTGGCTGATGAGGGTTATGAACAAATTGTAGTTCAGATTTTCCATCTGTACATTGTTTTCCCTCTACAACTGCTTCATCTCCTGGAGGCCTGTCAGGACCTGGCTCATCATGTCTTGGGACTGAAGGAGGGATCCCAAGACTTAAACAATGTTGGCCTGGGTGACAGTGAACCCAGTGGCCTCCCTTTGCTGGCCAACAGATTCTCTCTCATGACACCTACCTCCACTACACTGTGTCCTTGTCCCAGTGTGCCCCATCCCACTGGGTCCTTACTGAACTGGAAGTGGTGGTGGTGTTGGATGAACAGTAGCTAGGACTAAGGTGCACAAGATTGGGATGATGTTGGTTTGCAGACAGGCAGTGGAGGTATCCATAGGCTGAGGTGTGGTAACAGCTGTTGTGGGAGGTGTAGGTGTGGGCCGAGTGAGACTCACTGGAGCTATCGGCCCAGACAGACCAGATGGACCAGGTAACTGCTCTTCATACAAGCTTGCAGGAGTGTAGTCCTCACTGAAGGATTGTTCCTGGTCTGGAGTGGAGGTATCCTCAGTGGCAGATGGTTGTCCACATACTCTAGGTGTTGGACCTGTTATGAATGTAAAAAAATAAATATTGAAAGAGTCTGGATTATACTTCAAATGAGTTTGAAGCTAAAAATGAAGCAGCTTGAAAAAGAAAACACATTTAATATAATGATTGTAGCTTTCAGAGGTATTATAATGAATTACACGCAAAACTACTTCAGAAAAGCAGGTTAAAGGATGTCCTGTAATGAAAAACATAATTATAAAGTATACATAAAATATACGGAAAATTCAACACAGCACAGTAGAGAGGAGAAAAGTGAAAGAAAACATTCCAAGACCTAACGGGCTACAATTTTGACAATTACACAACTTGGAAGGATATATTGCATTAGTCATCATAAGGACACTGCAAAGTATTTTTTTTAAACACTTATGTGCAGCATAAAAAGTACATACCTTAAAACTTTTAAGTCAAACTTTGATTTGTAAAACAAATGACATGAATTTTAAAAAAAAGGATAGGACAACATACAAAAATAAACAGAAAAACATTTCAAAACATGGCATGAAATAGAGATTAAAAAACTACATAACACTTTAACATGTGTGGAAATTATGATAGAAAAGAGAGAATGTGTAAGATAACATTGCAATATCATTTTCACACAACAAAAAACAAGGCATTGTGGTGGTTGCATTCTTTTCAATTAAATGTTAATAACACTTGCAACATTGTAAGTTAGACATACCTAGTGAAAATATGCAGTAAAAAATAACAAACATTTACAATATAAAACACATTTTTGAAATATGTTATTTGGTGTAAAATCTCTTACAAATAGCATTACATCATGTGAAATGTAATGGAGATTGAATCCTGTAATCTTAAATACAACAAAATACATTCAACCAAACAAGACAGAAATAAAAGGATACAAATATATATAGGTTTCTATGGGCCAGATTCACAGAACTAACTTAAGTCATTTCGGTATTCACAGAAGTTAAGAGTCATAACTTTAGGACTCCTAAATACCTTCTGTGAATACCGAAAGTCCTAAAATTAGGATTTTTCTCAATTTAGTAGTAGTAAAGTTAGGACTCGTAAATGCTTTATATGAATACCGAAAGTCTTAAAATTAGGATTTTTCTCAATTTAGTAGTATTAAAGTTAGGACTCCTAACTTTAGGACTCCTAAATGCCTTCTGTGAATACCGAACGTCTTAAAATTAGGATTTTTCTCAGTTTAGTAGTAGTACAGTTGAGAAAAATCTTAATTTTAAGACTTTCGGTATCCACAGAATGCATTTAGGAGTCCTAAAGTTAGGAGTCCTAACTTTACTACTACTAAATTGGGAAAATCCTAATTTTAAGACTTTCTGTATTCACAGAAGGCATTTAGGAATCCTAAAGTTAGGAGTCCTAACTTTACTACTACTAAATTGAGAACAATCCTAATGTTAAGAATTTCGGTATTCACAGAAGGCATTTAGGAGTCCTAAAGTTAGGAGTCTTAACTTTACTACTACTAAATTGAGAAAAATCCTAATTTTAAGACTTTCGGTATTCACAGAAGGCATTTAGGAGTCCTAAAGTTAGGACTCCTAACTTCTGTGAATACCGAAATGAGTAAGTGCCTTCTGTGAATACCAAAATGAGTAAGTGCCTTATGTGAATATGAAAATGGTAGTAAGTTTAGGATTTTGTCTTAAGTTAGTTCTGTGAATTGGGCCCTATGTTTGTAAAAGGTGCAAAACTCATTAGTAACAGCTAAATTTAAAGCAAGCATGACATTTCGGTTTAGTGATACATTAAAAAGTCTAATTTAACAGTCTCCACTCCACCATGGATTCCTGCCAAGCCTTCAGGATTTCAAATCTGCAAGACCTTCTCCTCCCAGGGAAAAAGTTGTGATGGGTGGGCTGGGAGTACCACCACCAATCCCCTGGGCCTCCAGGTGACACTTGGAGGCCAGGGAACACACTGTTACTCGTAGATCATTCCGCCTCTTCATAACTTCCTTCTGTGTTTACACTTTCTTTTTTTTTTATAAATCTTTTTATTGTTATAAACATGCTCATCATATATTGTGCATATTGCTCGTACAGTACAAACATCTTCATACTTTTGTACTTTAACTGTCCATGGGGGTGGCCTAATGTAACATAAATGAAATCTGAAACCTCCAAAGTTGCCCCTCCATTTCGTATTAGATCTAAGTTAGCCATGTTCCTCTGTTGTGAAGTGTACTCCATCCAAGTCCCTCTAGTACCTCATGGCCCCAGTATTGTTCCTCTGAAATTCTTCCATGGGGACCATATTTTTTCCCATTTTCTGGGACATCCTCTAACCTTGTAGACCACTTCCTCTGCCCTCTGGCACCAGTCCATATCTGCCTCCCACTCCGCCACTGTTGGGGGTGAGGAGCCCCCCATTTCCTTGCAATATTTCTTTTTGCCACCACAGTGCCATCCATATCCAAATGTGACGTGGCCATTCTTCCTCACCCTGAATCATCACCTCGTCTCCAGAGTCCCAGCCATTTTCTCAGTCACCCCCTTCCAGTATCTTTGTATCACCAGAAAGTCCCACAGGATATGGTAAAAGGTTCCCTCTTGTATGCAGCCTCTTAGACACAGGGGTGACTCTGCCCTCCCCAGTTTGTACAACATGGTGCATGTGTAATACAAGCGGTTTAGGACTATTAATTGAATTAACCTGAATCTGGCCCAAATGTCTATGTCCCGGGGGCTTTGCAGGGCATCCACCCGCTCCTCATCGTCCATGTCCCCCATTTCCTCCACCCAAGTCTGCTGAAGCCGTTCCATCGGGTCAGGTGCATTATTAATTAATTTCCGGTAAATCACCGATATTTGCTTTTCCGGGATGGGATCGGACAACATTCTATCTTCTATGGGGGGGGAATCAGGGAGGTGGGTGTCTTCCTGGATATGCCTTCTTTGTGAGTGGCCTACCTGGAGATAATGAAATCCCTGCGTAGGAGGGAAGTCAAACTCCTGGCTAAGAGTCTCGATTGAGAGCAGGTAACTATTTCTCAATACATCTACCAGGTGTTCAATCCCTATTGCTTCCCACCGAAAAAACCTCTGATACGTCCTTCAACTGTTCACAGTAACATAATGGGGTCATAGCTGTCAATTTGGAGTGCCAACACAGGTATTGCTTGGCATCTGTCCAGCTCCTCACCGTCGTCTCGGAATGAATCGGCAATCCAAATTTCTTTTTACCCATGTAAATCAAAATTTCGTGGTTACCAACTTGCATAGCCCCTTGATCCACCCTGTAGGCTGGCTCACTCTTGTCAGCGTATGCCCAATCATGAGTTATTAGGAGTTGTGTGGCCCAGTAGTAATTTCTAATATCTGGGGTTGTCAATCCTCCATCATATACACCTCTTTGTAGCTTGTTCAGAGCTATGTGTGGTGCTCGCCCCGCCGCACCAGAGATCTGAGCTTGTGGGCAATTTGTTTAAAAAGATTGGTGGGATCCGAAACTGTGTATTTTGTAAGGCATATAGCAATCTGGGATGGGACAGGCCCTACCCATGAGCGACAGTGGAAGGGTGCGCCAGTGTGCTACACCAGTTCGAAAGTGGAGTAATTGGGGTGGTGAGGTTTTGTTGTAAGAATAGTTGCTCCTTTCTTGTGCCAAAAATCCCTAGGTACTTAAACCACTCCGGAATTATCGGTTCCAGGCAACTTAACTGCATCCTCGGTAGGGGGCCTGTTAAGGGGAATATTAGCAACTTGTTCCAAATTATTTTGTATCCCGCATGGCTTCTAAACACGTTTATATATGCAGGATACATGCAATTGAGACATGAGGTCCGGAAAAATAATGGGCTATATCATCTGAAAGAGGGAGATCCGTTCCTCCCAACCGTCAGACGAGGAAATGCCCCATAACAGCGGGTCTCCACTTATCCACACTGTCAATGGCTCAAGAACCAAAGCAAAGAGAAAGGGTTACAGTGGGCAACCCTGCCTCGTGCCTCTGTCCAAAGATATAACCCCTGAGATCGCACCAACGACCGCACCTGGTCCAATGGAGCCTGGTGTAACAGATTGACCCAGATGCAAAACGTGTGCGCAAAAGCACATCTGGTTAAGACAGTGAATAAATATGGCCATTCAATGCTATCAAACGACAAGGATGCATCCAAAGCCATCAATGCAGTATGGTGAGTTGAGAGTTCTCTAGTCATGTGCAGGACTCCATACATCCTGCGCAGGTTGAGGCTGGTGCTCCTATAGGGCATGAAGCCCGACTAGTCTGCATGTATAATGCCTGGAAGGAACGATGTGAGTCTCGTTTCTAGGGCCTTTGCCAGGACCTTTGCCTCGACATTTAGGAGGGAGATTGGTCTATAGGAGCGGCACTACTCCGGGGGCTTCCCCGTTTTGTGGATAACCACCATCGTAGCCGATTTTTGGTCCTCAGGGAGGCATCCCTCCTCCACCACCGCTTGGAACATTTCCAACATTGGCCCTGAAATGATACTAGACTGCCCTTTTTATAACTCTTTTGGCAGCCCATTGGGTGCCGAGGCCTTCCCGGACTGCATTGAACCCAAAGCCGCTGCTATCTCTTCCTCTGTCAGCTCAGCATCCAGGTTGTCTCTGGCCTCTCCTGATAGCCCTTGGATTGTGAATTCGCTGAAAAGGTCCTCACAGTCCGAGTACAACCTATTATTCCCGGGCTTGTATAGGTCTTCATAATGAGAGGTGAACGTATTTGCTATCACTGTACTCATTGTCTGTAGGACTCCCTCCGGGTCCCTGACCCCAGCCACCCAAGACCTGCCCCTATCCCTCTTGTCCAGTCAGTCCAACAGCTTGGATGCCTTGTCCCCGACATCATACAGTCAGCATTGCAGGGCCAAAGCCAGTAGATGAGCTGTTTCGTCCGCCCAGTTCTCAGGTCTTGTTGCCGCAATGCTAGTCTGTGCCGGGAGTCCACTTTCCTGTCCTTTCCCACCTCTCACTCCAGCCTCAGGATCTCCAGCATGCAATTTGTGTCTCCTTTTTCTTCTCCCCTATCAAGGCCTGGGCTTTTTCACCGAATTACTGTCTTAAATGCCTCCCAGAGAGTGCATGGGGTTGGAACAAAGCCTGTATTTTCTTTAAAGTATAACTCTGTCCTCACATTCAATTTATCTTTGATGTCCTTGTCTTTCAGGAGTCAGGGCTCTAGTCTAAGGAACCCACTAATTTGGACTGTCGGTCCCTCCAATTCCTACCCCACTGGTGAGTGGGCTGATATACCTTGCGCCACCCCGCTTGATCGTGTCATATTAGAAGATAGTCAATCCGGGATAGGGGCCTGTGAGGCACTGAATAATATGTGTATTGTTTTAAGTAGGGGTTCTGAGTCTGGCACAGATCCATCAATCCTAGCGCAGATGCAAAGTCAAGGAGGAACCCCCTCCCCCGCCTGGTGTTAGGCTGAACTCAACCGGTCCATTTCGGAGTTCTTCACATCATTCATGTCCCCTCCCACCAGAACTCCAGCTGTGTGCTCAAGTTCAAGTCAAAATACTTTATTTCCAAGAAATAAATTCTTATAGAAATATTACACATATTTCCCAATTGATTAAAAGTATATTATTTTAATAGCCTAAAACAACAATACATGGTGAATCGTTCAACCACTTATACTCACAAATTAATAAATTACGACCAAATTAACATTAAAATGTCTCCATACCAAGACTCAATACAATCCACAGTCCAAAATCTCACTTGCCTAAAATATTTTAGAAAGAATAATAGGAATGAAAATAATAGCAAACAATTCAGTTTACGCCAATAGACATTTTAAAGCACAATGTGCATAGCAGCTTATAACAACCTCGGGGATCCCTTTTGGTCATGTTTCTGTTGGGGACACATCTAAACATATTCCTATTAGGAAATACTCTAATTGCACTTAATATCTTCTTACTAAGTAGAAACACAACAATGTCAGCCCAGATCTTAAGCTCGAAGAAGGGGGAATATCATCTGAGTCTTTATGATTTTACACAAATATTGGACAACGGCAATAGCTACATCCCAGAATTTGAAGCCATAAATGAAATCTAGACCCATTTCCCCCAATTGAATCCTATATTTCATTAATACAGGTCAGAGAACATTTTTCCCTTCTTCATTGAGGAATACAGAATCCATCAGTAGGTGGTTCACTGAATATTTCCTACCTCTTTTACAAGGGCACTGCCCATAATTCTTAGCGACTTCTGTTTTTAATCCCTTGATACGCCACCCAGCGCCAGTTCCCACCCTCAAACGCAAGACCTTCATTATGTAAGGGATTGTCTGGTCTTACGTAAGCGCTTGTCCGGATTTCAGATTTTGTGTGCGCAGGTTGTGCTAAAGCATTCACTCTGTCAACTATTCTGGTCCACATTTGCCTTTTCTGAGCAATGGTTGTATTTTGTAGAGGGGCTCCAAACAGTAGAATCTCTATTCTATTGATTTCATCCACCATGACAGACAATTATCCCTCTGTAAAATGCAGATTTCTCCTCCCTGCCAGCATCCAGTAAATTTTATGACCCACAAGAAAATAAATGAAAGAGGGCAAAATGGACAAGAAACAGAGAAAGCAAAAACCAAAAACCTGACTTCACTGACAAAAGTTCTTCTTGACATTGCTGTGCTGCAATTGAAAGGAAATGGATCATTGTCTGAAATGGAGTATGTTTTATAGGGTGGTATGCACGTAAAAACAATTAGCCAAAACACATCAGGTGTGTGATGCTAGCATCTATCCAAAATCCACAGGAATAATACAATGTAGAAGGTGACCCGTGACGGAATCCCTCCATCAGCAATCCCTCACTAGAACAGCACAAGCACAATATAGCCTTATAGCCCGCCATAGAGGGCTATACCGGCTATTAAAGGCCCTCTCCAGCGTTAAAGGCCTCGAGCCGAATGCGAGGGCCTTTAACAAGGGAGAGGGACTTTAATAGCGGTATAGCCCATCTACGAAGGGCTATAAGGCTATTAGAACATTCTGTCACTAGAAGACGGAATGTTCTAACAAAAAAACAAAGCCTTTTGGGAGCGTGAAGGGATTGGAATCCCCTAAGGCTCCCTGAAGCCTTTGTTCACAGCCAGAGCTGTGAACAGCCAGAGCTGTGAACAAAGAAACATTGGAATGTTGGAGCTACCAGCCATTATAAGCCCAGAGCACTCCAATGCTTTCAATGGAGCTCCCAACATTCCAATGTTCTAATAGGGAAATCTAAATATGCACAATCCCACCACGCTGATGGCGATGAAGTAATGTTAGAATGTTAGCCAGTAGGGGAGTCTGCCGGGTCAACAGCAGTGAGCTGCCTACACAACGGAAAACACTCTGTCGACAGGGGCAGAGATTCAGCCAGCAAATACTTAAAATCTAACATGTCTGCTTGCAGCCCATGTAAGATAGCTCTATGTGTTTTAATCCAAGGTTTTTCAGAAAACATGGGAATTATCAAATCATACAAGAGCTTTACTTTTTCCGCATAATGTGGCTTAAGCCTGAACAAAGTTAAGAAACTCAATCAGGTTTTAAAGTGGCACACTTCTGTAGGAAATCTGGTGCCACTTCTTACCCTAACTAAATAGCTCCAAGAAAAGTCACATTGAAATGTGCAATTTTTTACTTCTTAAAATTGATTCAATACCCATGCCGGGTCAAGAGAGTCACTAATCTGTACACCTTAAACAGGTGTTCTGTCAAGTCATCATCTATTATATACATATCACTAGCAGCCCGTCCCGACGTTGTCCAGGGCTAAAATAGAATGTGTGCAAAGGAAGCTTTGTAATGTTCGCCAGTACGTTGATTGTCCTTAATCCCCGCTTGAGGGCCGTAGCAATTTGGGCAGTGGTAAATGCGAAGGCTGCCTGTTGTAAATCTGTGTACGCTGAAACTGCAGTGCGTGACAGCATGCTTGGGAGGCCTGCGTGTGCAAAAAGCGACGCTTGTGCTCCCCGCTGTTAGTGTGAGTGGCTTGAGCCCCCGCCTGAGCACCGGAGCAGTATGCAAAGCTTTGTGATCCCGCTGTTAGGCTGAGTGTCTTGCGCCCCCGCATGAGCACCGTAGCAATGCCGCTGCCCGTGAACACTTGCCCATTGGTGCTTGGCCACGACCCTCTTACAACGTCCACGAGGCCCGCCCCTTGAATGCGGCGCCCATTCAGGTTTTGCAATGCGCCTCTGACAAAGACCAGGCCCACAACGGAGTAATGTGAAGGTTTTTGTTTACAATGCCGGTTTTGCTTTTACCAGTAATAACGGTGAATGGCGCACCCCGCGCCTGACGGGAAATGGCGCGCTCCGTGAATGCCGCACCTATTGGTGTTTGTCCACGCCCCTCTCACAACGCCCACAAGGGAGTCCTGTGAAGGTTTGTTTGCCGTGCCCATCGCTGACAGAACAAGGCCCACGCCCACAAGGGACTTCTTTACCCCTAAGTTTCTTTTACCTTTGTAATGTATATGGTGGCCACTTGTATAGCCTATGTCCATCTGCTGCAACTGTCCTTTCCAATGCTGTATTGGGTGTTGTGATTGGTGCCGTACTTCGTGAGCTTACCCGCCTCAAATGTTAGGGCTCACTCTTTATAATAGTAGTATAGATATGATAATGCCTCAGGATCTTCTTGTAAGATATCCATTCTTCTTCTTGTAAAAAGCCCAGGAATATTCTTATACCCAAAAGACAACCATGTATAAGCATACTGAAAAGTGGTTCAATGCTGAGACTTAGTTGCTATATTTTGATTAAGGAAACCATTAGATATATAGAAAGTTTTTTTTTATTTGTTCCTCACTGATTACGTTAGGACCACCACCCATTATGACGGTAGTCAGGAGACCACCCAACTAGCAGGCAGCGGTCCGACCGCCACATTACGATGCGACAGCCGGGCTGGTGGTCACAAAGTGCTCCTGTACAGGGCTGCAGCACAACCTGCCTTGCAAAGGAGCACTTCCTGCATATCCATGCACCGTGTGCTGTGCACCATTTAGTGCATGGGACACGGTACATGAAGGTGAGTGAGGGCACTACATGTGCCCCCTGGGACAATTTAGAGTGGCACACGGTGGATGGGGGCCCTGTTTTGGGCCCCAAAAAATCTTATCCTCCAGCCTTTCCATGGTGGCCTTTCTGACATGTAAAGGCTGTTGGAAAGGGATATCGTAATCCCAACTGCAGTGCCTGCTTCGGCACCACGACTATTCGGGATTGTGATTCCGACCACTACCCGTCAGGATCAGAGGATTCTGTCATAGGCGGCGTTCTTCCCCCAACCACGTAGGGTCCGACCGCCTACATTAAAAGGCAACGGTCGGACTGAGGGCCTGTCAGCGGTCATACTGCCACTTATGCCCTGTAGATGTGGGGTTAGACTGCCATCATAATTAGGGCCTAAGTTTGTCATCAGTACAGTCATAACAGTGTTTTGGGCAACGTGTGTGCGGGTATCTGCATTTGAATTTCTATAATGTAAACCTATCCAGACTTCAATGTGAGCAAAGGAGGGGTGCTCATTGAAGAACTACAGGACACTATTGTACCATGATATTGAAACTGATCTGAAATAGATTTTATATTGTATTTAGCTTCTGGTTTTAAAGGCTGCTAAGCATGAACCTGAGGCTTCCTCCTTTAGGTAAGTGCATGTGGAACAGATCCTTTGTCTCTCCCAGCTTGGCCTCTGGTCAATTTAGGAACCTGTTTGAAAGCCCAGTCATGTGCATATGTTTGACCCGTGTTCTTCAGGCACTAAGGAGGAAAAACATTGCACTATCTCATCTTCACCTTGAGGTGAATCCCTTACGAAAACCGGAGGCCAGTCATCCTCTGCAAGAACGATGTCATAAACCATAGAATAAATGAGGCCAAAATATAGAAATAATGATGTGTCCATTTACCCTAGTGTGTGACTATAGGGACTGTCCATCCCTGAAATTTCCCTATGATTTTGGTAAATTGACCTAGACATGTAGGTATTCATTACTCTATTTTGCCACTATTTGTTGTTGGGTGTATAAAGCACCACTGTCTGTCTGATGTTTTTAAATACTGTTTGTCGGTCATGTGCAGTAATACTAAGAAATGTCACTAGATATTACACAACAACCATTTAGCACTCATTCGGCATAAAATTAAGGGTGCACATTAAAAATTTAAAGACGGCCAAATTTGATTATGAATTTCTCTTGTTTCAGCAGTTGACCATACAAGGAAAAGGTTCTCAGTGTATGGTCTGTCTGTAAATGTGCATGCTTTTCAAAAAAACGATGTGATTTGTACATGACAATAGGCTGTTTATTATAACTAGCAGGGTAAAAACTGGTCCTAAAGAAAGTCAATAGACCTTTCAGGGCAGTTTGTGGCTGAAACATGTCGACCGATTAGACACTTGGGACCATTATTTTTTCATATAGTGTGACTTTACATACTTTAAATTTTACCCCTAAACCTACATCATTAAATACCTTTTTAGGTTTCGGAGGTTATTTTAGAGTCACCAAGATCCCCTGCCTTCACTCGCAGTTATCACAGAACTTCACTTACAAATGCGTTGAGCCCACTCACACACCTCCTGTGTGGGAGTGAGGGTCCAATGATGAAGCAAGCTATAGGTGGTACCTGTGGGTGAGGACCCTAAAATATATATATATATATATATATATATATATATATATATATATATATATATATATATATATATAAAAGCTCCAAAGTTGCCCAGCTGGCAGGGGGCACTCATGGAATCAGCAATGCCCTGTTGACTGTGAGACTCAAGGATTGCAGCCTGACGCGTTTCAATAAAATCTTCCTCAGAGGCCGTTTTCATGTATAAAATGGCATAAAGCGCCACACCTTTAATTTCGACTGCTACCTCCTGATAGGTTGCCGCTCACAGGGCGGTTACTGCAGTGTCCCACAGCATTGTGGTATTAGTAGTGCGGCGCTGATAGTACCTTGATAGGTGCCATTCGACTCATGTCCACTGATTCATGCCCTGGATGGGCTCCCAGAGTATCAGAGTCTATATTTCGGCGCTGATCCCATCGTTTGCGAGCTGCGCAGGATGACAGCTCGCCGACCTGCTTCACTTCTCACGGCGGTGCCTCCCTCGCGGCAGGGCCTGCCGCGTTAATATAAAAGCTCCAAAGTTGCCCAGCTGGCAGGGGGCACTCATGGAATCAGCAATGCCCTGTTGACTGTGAGACTCAAGGATTGCAGCCTGACGCGTTTCAATAAAATCTTCCTCAGAGGCCGTTTTCATGTATAAAATGGCATAAAGCGCCACACCTTTAATTTCGACTGCTACCTCCTGATAGGTTGCCGCTCACAGGGTGGTTACTGCAGTGTCCCACAGCATTGTGGTATTAGTAGTGCGGCGCTGATAGTACCTTGATAGGTGCCATTCGACTCATGTCCACTGATTCATGCCCTGGATGGGCTCCCAGAGTATCAGAGTCTATATTTCGGCGCTGATCCCATCGTTTGCGAGCTGCGCAGGATGACAGCTCGCCGACCCGCTTCACTTCTCACGGCGGTGCCTCCCTCGCGGCAGGGCCTGCCGCGTTAATATAAAAGCTCCAAAGTTGCCCAGCTGGCAGGGGGCACTCATGGAATCAGCAATGCCCTGTTGACTGTGAGACTCAAGGATTGCAGCCTGACGCGTTTCAATAAAATCTTCCTCAGAGGCCGTTTTCATGTATAAAATGGCATAAAGCGCCACACCTTTAATTTCGACTGCTACCTCCTGATAGGTTGCCGCTCACAGGGCGGTTACTGCAGTGTCCCACAGCATTGTGGTATTAGTAGTGCGGCGCTGATAGTACCTTGATAGGTGCCATTCGACTCATGTCCACTGATTCATGCCCTGGATGGGCTCCCAGAGTATCAGAGTCTATATTTCGGCGCTGATCCCATCGTTTGCGAGCTGCGCAGGATGACAGCTCGCCGACCCGCTTCACTTCTCACGGCGGTGCCTCCCTCGCGGCAGGGCCTGCCGCGTTAATATAAAAGCTCCAAAGTTGCCCAGCTGGCAGGGGGCACTCATGGAATCAGCAATGCCCTGTTGACTGTGAGACTCAAGGATTGCAGCCTGACGCGTTTCAATAAAATCTTCCTCAGAGGCCGTTTTCATGTATAAAATGGCATAAAGCGCCACACCTTTAATTTCGACTGCTACCTCCTGATAGGTTGCCGCTCACAGGGCGGTTACTGCAGTGTCCCACAGCATTGTGGTATTAGTAGTGCGGCGCTGATAGTACCTTGATAGGTGCCATTCGACTCATGTCCACTGATTCATGCCCTGGATGGGCTCCCAGAGTATCAGAGTCTATATTTCGGCGCTGATCCCATCGTTTGCGAGCTGCGCAGGATGACAGCTCGCCGACCCGCTTCACTTCTCACGGCGGTGCCTCCCTCGCGGCAGGATTTTTTCTCTATGGGATTTTTGAAAATTCTATGTCTAATAACTTTGGCGTTTGTGGACGGAATTGGCTGAAATTTTCAGGAAAATGGCACATTTTGTTTCTCAGCAGCCCTTGAAAATTTGGGGGGGGTTCGTCAAGGGGGGGCCGAGAAAAAAGGGGGGTCCCAAAACGTGTTTTTAACATTGAGTTTTCCATAGGGCGGTTGGCCTCACTTTTAGCCCGAACGGCTGAATGGATTTGCACGAAACTTGGCAAAATTGTAGGGACTGGTAGCCCGATGTGCCTTTTGTAGGTCTCAATATATGTGCTTCAGTGGATTTTGAGAAATTAACGTTCAAAAAAAGATATATATCTGTAACAGCGGACCGGGCAGCGCTCCAGTTCGCGTACTTTTCGCGCAACGGAGCTTTGTGAAGCGAAGCTGATTGGTTCTCCGGCGTCTGTAAACATTCCAAACAGTCCGTAGCGGCCGCCATCTTGTCTCTCGGTAGGATCGAGAGACAAGAGGAGGCCAAAGCGAAGGGGCAAATGACCATAAGGGGGCATAGTAGATCCTCGCTGACCCCCTAGGTTTGATGTGGAGGTTTTAAAAGGGCCCCGCGGGGCAGAAAAAAAAAATAATAATAATAATCAAACGGCTGAATGGATTTGCACGAACCTTGGTAAAATATTAGGGACTGGTAGCCCGATGTGCCTTTGCTAGGTCTCAATATATGTGCTCCAGTGGATTTTGAGAAATTAACGTTCAAAAAAAGATATATATCTGTAACAGCGCTCCGCTTCGCGTAACGGAGGTTTGCGAAGCTGATTGGTTCTCCGGCGTCTGTAAACATTGCAAACAGTCCGTAGCGGCCGCCATCTTGTCTCTCGGTAGGATCGAGAGACAAGAGGAGGCCAAAGCGAAGGGGCAAATGACCATAAGGGGGCATAGTAGATCCTCCTTGACCTCTTAGGTTTGATGTGGAGGTTTTAAAAGGGCCCCGCGAGGCAAAAAATAAATAAATAATAATAATCGAACGGCTGAATGGATTTGCACGAAACTTGGCAAAATTGTAGGGACTGGTAGTCCGATGTGCCTTTGCTAGGTCTTAATATATGTGCTCCAGTGGATTTTGAGAAATTAACGTTCAAAAAAAGATATATATCTGTAACAGCGCTCCGCTTCGCGGAGATAAAATTATATCTGTATTACCTAGCTGTTGCTAACACCAGTTAGCGACGGCTAGTAGGAGATAGCGACCATCTTGGGCCCCACTTTGCATGTGAGTGATATTTATCACTAATGACATGCAAAGTGGGCATGCCAAGATGTTAGCGACTGGAAACAGTCGCTAACATCGCTATCTCCTATTATCAACTTTTGGAAATATTCGCGATAAGCGCGAATATCTCCAAAAGCTAGCACCTGCCCTGAGCAGTTCTTAGGCATGTTATCCAATGGGAGGTGGATAACATGGCTAAGAGCATTAGCTCGGTAATGCATGAATATCGCTGAGTTTTCAGCGATATTAATGCATTGCGGTCGTTTTTTATCGTATTTGCGATAAACCTTGATAATAGCAAGGTTTATCTGCGATAATTTCTGACGATGCTTAGCGGTAAAAAAATCGTTGCTAAGCATCGTTAGGGATAAATATCGCTTAACTTTGGTAATATGCCCCAACGTCTGTTAACGTTCGATTCGAAGGAAATCAGGAAGTGTTGAAAAACATTGTCTGCGCCATCTTGCCTTTTTTCAAATGCCACACTTTTGTCGTGCACGGCAGTCATTTTAGATGCCTTGACCAGACCCACTCTGTGCACGCTGTCGATCCTTAGCATGACTCCCCACCCTCGCAAGCATCTCCCCCAGGCAGTGGTCACCCCCGCTCTCTGTCTTATGCATGGGTAATAAACCACCCCCCATCTGCGCTGCTCTTCCCTGAGAATCACACCCTGTGCCCGCCCGACACCTCCCTTTCGCCCTATTCACTACCGCACCCTCTGACACTCCTTTTCCTCTGTGTCCGATTGTCCAGGCCGGTCCTAGGGTATCAGCTAGCCCTGCAGATGTAGTTTATGGCCCCAGCTGTAAAGAATCACCCCTCTTCAAAGGAGTTATAGTAGATCAAGGCCCACACTCGATGAGATCCGTCACAGCAGACGCGTTCCTATTATCTGAAAAACATCCTGTATTGTGATTGGGGAGGGGACCGAGCCTGAAGCGGAAGATTCCAGGGATGACTCTTTGTACATCAAAGTTTTTACAATTATGTGTCACATTAAAAATATATAGCACTCCAACAAAGTAGTAAGATTATAAAACTTTAATAACTTATAAATATATACAAGAAAACAAAAACAGTAATAACATATAAACATTTTTAGGGAAAAACAACGAAGTAGCGGTCGGCTGTGCGAATAGTCCCAACGCAGCACAACGTCCAGATTTCTGGCGTGGGGCGTCGCGGGGGGTGGGTCATCAGTAGCAAACTGTTGTGCGAATAGTTCCAAGGCAGCAGAACGATGGCACCAAGGTGATGTCCAGTAAGTTGCCGCACTGGTTTTGGTATCCTACAATGCTGCTCCGAATAACGGCGTGGGGCGCCCCGGGGGAGGCGGCGTGAACGGGCCTCTCCAGGTGGAGTGTCATCTGTTGTACTGGGGCGCCCCTTTACCGTTTCAGTTGCCATTCCGTCCGTTTTTGGTCCACTGTGTCAAAAGCCGCAATTCAGCTGAGTTGCGCCCACTCTTGCGGTGCAGCGATAGGCGGCTGTCACAGGACTCTCAAAATGGCGGCAGGCTCTTTCCTTTTTGGGCCTGGTCCACTGAAATGGCCCTGGGACACCTTGGAAATCGGACGCTTGTCTGCTAGGTCTTGGACCCCATTCTCGAAAGCGTGCCCTCCGCCTTGAGGATTTATCAAAAGTTTTGGGGGCCCCCGACTCCTGTAGGCTTCTGGTGGGGAGCGGTTGCCATGATTGCTCGCGGAATGACCACGACGGAGCTACGAGATGGTGGTGCTCTCATGCTGAAGCCAGCTTCAGTCTGAAACATCCAGAAACAAGGTGGGGTTTTCATCGTTTGGGAAAAAAAAAAAAAGTTTTCATCCAATGAAAAGTGTTGTTTTTAGGTCATATGATCAAGCCTTCCATCATTAGGAAACCAAAAGTAAAATGAACCAATGAAAAGTTTTATAAACAAGTCACATGACCTGTTATGCGGCATAGGGTATAAAATGCGGGGAAAATACGTTGGCACGTGAGGCGGCGTCAGTAGCGGACCGATGTGCGAATAGGCCGAAGGCAATACAACGCGCCAAGATCCGGATGGCACCGAGGTGGTGTCCAGCAAGTTGCAGCACTGGTGTGGCCATCCTACAATGCTGAAAGTCGGCGTGGGGCGCCCCGTTGGCCTGTGAGTTTGCGTCAGTAGCGGACCGATGTGCGAATAGGCCGAAGGCAGCACAACGCGCCAAGATCCGGATGGCACCGAGGTGGTGTCTAGTAAGTTGCCGCACTGGTGTGGCCATCCTACAATGTTGAAAGTCGGCGTGGGGCGCCCCGTTGGCCTGTGAGATGGCGGCAGTAGCGGACCGATGTGCGAATGGGGCCAAAGGCAGCGCAACAATATTTTCGGAATAGAAGACACCACAAGGCGCTGAGATGCCAAGATCCGGATGGCACCGAGGTGGTGTCTAGCAAGTTGTGGCACTGGTGTGGCCATCCTACAATGGTAAAAGTCGGTGTGGGGCGCCCTGTTGGCCTGTGAGATGGTGTCAGTAGCGGACTGATGTGCGAACGGGGCCAAAGGCAGCGCAATAATATTTTCTGACTGACACCACAAGGCGCTGAGATGCCAAGATCCGGATGGCACCGAGGTGATGTCTAAGTTGCGGACCGATGTGCGAATGGGGTCAAAGGCAGCGCAACAATATTTTCTGTATGGAAGATACCACTAGGCGTTGAGATGCCAAGATCCGGATGGCACCGAGGTGATGTCTAGCAAGTTGCTGTACTGGTGTGGCCATCCTACAATGGTAAAAGTCGGCATGGGGCGCCCTGTTGGCTTGTGAGATGGTGTCAGTTGCAGACCGATGTGCGAATGGGGCCAAAGGCAGCGCAACAATATTTTCTGTATGGAAGATACCACTAGGCGTTGAGATGCCAAGATCCGGATGGCACCGAGGTGATGTCTAGCAAGTTGCTGTACTGGTGTGGTCATCCTACAATGCTGAAACTCGGCGTGGGGCGCCCTATTAGCCTGTGAGATGGCGTCAGTAGCGGACCGATGTGTGAATGGGGCAAAGGTAGCGCAAGAATATTTTCTGAATAGAAGACACCACAAGGCGCTGAGATTCCAAGATCCGGATGGCACCGAGGTGGTGTCTAGTAAGGTGCACTGGTGTGGTCATCCTACAATCCTGAAACTCGGCGTGGGGCGCCCCATTAGTCTGTGAGATGGCGTCAGTAGCGGACCGATGTGCGAATAGGCCGAAGGCAGCACAACGCGCCAAGATCCGGATGTCACCGTGGTGGTTTCATAGTTGAGAGGCACTTCATCTGCAGTGGGGCGCCGAGATCCGGATGGCACCGAGGTGATGTCTAGCAAGTTGCTGTACTGGTGTGGTCATCCTACAATGCTGAAACTCGGCGTGGGGCGCCCCATTAGCCTGTGAGATGGCGTCAGTAGCGGACCGATGTGCGAATAGGTCGAAGGCAGCACAACGCGCCAAGATCCGGATGTCACCGTGGTGGTTTCATAGTTGAGAGGCACTTCATCTGCAGTGGGGCGCCGAGATCCGGATGGCACCGAGGTGATGTCTAGCAAGTTGCTGTACTGGTGTGGTCATCCTACAATGCTGAAACTCGGCGTGGGGCGCCCCATTAGCCTGTGAGATGGCGTCAGTAGCGGACCGATGTGCGAATAGGCCGAAGGCAGCACAACGCGCCAAGATCCGGATGTCACCGTGGTGGTTTCATAGTTGAGAGGCACTTCATCTGCAGTGGGGCGCCGAGATCCGGATGGCACCGAGGTGATGTCTAGCAAGTTGCTGTACTGGTGTGGTCATCCTACAATGCTGAAACTCGGCGTGGGGCGCCCCATTAGCCTGTGAGATGGCGTCAGTAGCGGACCGATGTGCGAATGGGGCCAAAGGCAGCGCAACAATATTTTCTGAAGAGAAGACACCAAAAGGCGCTGAGATTCCAAGATCCGGATGGCACCGAGGTGGTGTCTAGCAAGCTATGCAGTTGAGTTGTGTGCGCACTTGCGGCGAATAGGTCGAAGGCAGCATAACAATGTTTTCTGAATAGAAGACACCACAAGGCGTTGAGATTCGGTTACCACCGAGGTGATGTCTAGCAAGTTGCCGCACTGGTGTGGCCATCCTAGAATACTGCTCCGAATAACGGCGTGGGGTGCCCGAAGGGGGGGGGGGGAGGCGGCGTGAACGGGCCTTCCTAGGTGGAGGCTCGTCTGCTGTAGTGGGGCGCCCCTTTACCGTTTCAGTTGCCATTCAGCTGAGTTTCGGCTGCTCTTGATGCTACAGCGACAGGCGGCTGCAACAGGACTCTCAAAATGGCGGCCTGTTCTTTGGATTTGGGCCTGGTCCACTAAAATGGCCCTGGGACACCTTAGAACTTGGACGCTCGATTTTTTTTTCCTTTCCTGTACATGCAAAAAAAGGTAAATGCCCGGTACGTTACACGCTTCATCTGCCACGATGAACTCTCCAGAGGAACCGAAAAAAAATATAGTTATGGTAACTATACCATGCATCGTCATATGGAGAGGTGGCACCAATTAATTATAGTGCTGCATAAAAGAGAGATTTGGAGGAGAACCCCTGACCTGCTAGTACATTCATCAAAGAAGTGGCACTGACAGCATCACAGGCAAGGGAAACGGTCCCAAATATTTAGAAGAACTTTGGAAAGATTAAAATGACATGTTTAGATTGTGGCAAATTAATTTCATGTGGACAGATGAGTGTTACTCTAATAAATACAGCATATGAACATCATCATAGTCGATGGTTGGTAGAGACATTTTGACTATATCCTGGACCTGCCCGTCCTCGCCCAAAATGGCGCCGGAATAAATGGGACTCGTAACTCCTTGTTGTGTACTGGTTGCAGAACCTTGAAATCACGAGATACGTATGCAGTTTTGAAGCACATGGCGGGCGGGGACGAGAATTGATTGAATATTTCGACATCCCTATTGATATTAAGTTCTGATGTGTTATTGATTACTGTACTATTGAAAGTTCGAATTAACGTCACCCATGGTACTTGCCCGCAAATGTATATCTAGATAATTTTATTGTAACTGGCCCTGTCGTATTTTAATTATAAAATGTACGTCCACCGATTCCGTAACTGTTAGACACCTTAGTTCTTGCAACCTAATGGCCCGCCCGTAACGTTCCTCTACAGTGTAAATGTCTACTCATCATATACGATTACAGTTTGCTCCGTGGCCGGCCCACGTGGTTATAGGCTCGTATTTGTATAATGAAATTTTCACAATAAAGGTTTTTAAAAGAAAACATGGTAGTAGTATATACATTGGTAAAGTTTTTAATAATAGTCACTGTTTTACAATCATTAAAAGGCAAGTGAAATAAAGCAGACCAATTACATGAAGGGTAAAAGGTATAATACGAAGGAACGCAGTAAAGATAAATGGTCAAGGGCTGTTGTGTTTTCTATTCCTGCAACATAAAGTGATCGATAAGAATCTCATATTCAGGCGTATCGGCGACTAAGACAGCAGGTCGACCCTCTTTTGCTCAACGGCTCCGTCATGGGACGAAGAAACGCTCTTTTTCTCGAAAAAAGAATATATTTTACTTGCAGGACAGTTGTAAATTTTCCGGGAAAGTACATTAGCCTGGAACATTATAACATATATTTAAGAAAAAATAATGTTCGGAAGTAATAAAAAGCGTAATTTTTAGGTCATATGACCAAGCCTTTCATCATTAGAATAAGAAAAGTAAAATGAACCAATGAAAAGTTTTATTAACAAGTCACATGACTTGTTATGCTTACGTTACGCGCTGCGCGCCCCGGATGACTTCCGGATGCGCTAACGCGGCGCGTCATATGACGCATTACGCGACAACGCAGGTCCAGAATATAGTCAAAATGTCTCCACCAACCAGCGGTCGGAACACAACCCCTTTCAGCAGGCTAAATAGTTCTGTTAAATGACAACAGAAGGGACAGGCAACAAGAACCATCAGTCAAAGAGGGGAGGGCTAGTTCTTCTCTACCGGGTTACATTGGGGCGCTACCGGAACTGATCAAATTGGTAGTCTACAGTGTTTCTGGATGTTTCAGACTGAAGCTGGGGTTAGCATGAGAGCAGTACCATTTCGTAGCTCCGTCGTGGCCATTCCGCAACCAATCATGGCAGCCGCTCTTTATCATTATTTTGGGCGGGGTGGGTGGCGGAGCCGAGGTGTTTTGCAGCCATCATTGTGTGGAGTTCAGTTCATTTCACTAGTTTTGTATTTGTCATGAGGGGTTGTTCCTAATGTTTCTATTTTAGCGATGTCAAAAAGAGATCCCGTTAGTGGCCTACTGATTTTGCTCGATTCCTTTTCTTTTTTTTTTACACGATTTTTCGTTATCTGCAAAGACTAAACAGAGTATTGCGACTCTGTGTTTGTTTGTAAATAGAGAATGAACCAAAGAGAACCAATTCTAAAACAGTAAATACTTGGATAACAATCAATCAAATGGAGAGAGAAGCAGGCACGACGTATTACAACGGGGGCAAAGGCCTGCGTTAACTACCCTTCACTATGTGCAAAGAGAGAGTACTCCTAATAGAAATGAGGGGGGGGGGCACCATTCAAAGCAGATCAGTGTGCATAAACACGAAAATGTTTTCACTTACCACGTACTTGACATTCGACAGCTTATGATATTTGCTATTAAAAAACCATTGAAATTCACTGAAAAAACCATAGGTTATAGACCATATATAGTTAGGAATTAGCATTTACAAAACCTTGAAAATTCACTGAAAAAACCATAGGTTATAGACCATATATAGTCCATCACCACCCCTTGTTGTAAATAATGTTGTCCACCCTAAGCGTGGAAGGGTATACTCAGATGTGAGTCCCTTGCTCATTGCACCATCAGGATTCAAGCAAGCCGGGCCGAAGACGGCTGTAATGCCAGAAACCGGTCCCCGGAAGCTTGTTTCCTTCCCAGTGTAAGAATTGGCTTTTGTAGTCTGGTCTGCCCTGTTCCCATGATGCACTGGGCCAGGGACAGACTAATTTGCATACAGCCAGGTTCTGAAACTGGGATGGTGCAATGAGCTAAAAAACGGTGTTGGATCTAGCCCTGATCTCTTGACTGTGTGAGAGTACTCTGCTTAATTCAGAGACTCTGTCCATCACCACCCCTTGTTGTAAATAATGTTGTCCACCCTAAGCGTGGAAGGGTATACTCAGATGTGAGTCCCTTGCTCATTGCACCATCAGGATTCAAGCAAGCCGGGCCGAAGACGGCTGTAATGCCAGAAACCGGTCCCCGGAAGCTTGTTTCCTTCCCAGTGTAAGAATTGGCTTTTGTAGTCTGGTCTGCCCTGTTCCCATGATGCACTGGGCCAGGGACAGACTAATTTGCATACAGCCAGGTTCTGAAACTGGGATGGTGCAATGAGCTAAAAAACGGTGTTGGATCTAGCCCTGATCTCTTGACTGGGTGAGAGTACTCTGCTTAATTCAGAGACTCTGTCCATCACCACCCCTTGTTGTAAATAATGTTGTCCACCCTAAGCGTGGAAGGGTATACTCAGATGTGAGTCCCTTGCTCATTGCACCATCAGGATTCAAGCAAGCCGGGCCGAAGACGGCTGTAATGCCAGAAACCGGTCCCCGGAAGCTTGTTTCCTTCCCAGTGTAAGAATTGGCTTTTGTAGTCTGGTCTGCCCTGTTCCCATGATGCCCTGGGCCAGGGACAGACTAATTTGCATACAGCCAGGTTCTGAAACTGGGATGGTGCAATGAGCTAAAAAACGGTGTTGGATCTAGCCCTGATCTCTTGACTGGGTGAGAGTACTCTGCTTAATTCAGAGACTCTGTCCATCACCACCCCTTGTTGTAAATAATGTTGTCCACCCTAAGCGTGGAAGGGTATACTCAGATGTGAGTCCCTTGCTCATTGCACCATCAGGATTCAAGCAAGCCGGGCCGAAGACGGCTGTAATGCCAGAAACCGGTCCCCGGAAGCTTGTTTCCTTCCCAGTGTAAGAATTGGCTTTTGTAGTCTGGTCTGCCCTGTTCCCATGATGCACTGGGCCAGGGACAGACTAATTTGCATACAGCCAGGTTCTGAAACTGGGATGGTGCAATGAGCTAAAAAACGGTGTTGGATCTAGCCCTGATCTCTTGACTGGGTGAGAGTACTCTGCTTAATTCAGAGACTCTGTCCATCACCACCCCTTGTTGTAAATAATGTTGTCCACCCTAAGCGTGGAAGGGTATACTCAGATGTGAGTCCCTTGCTCATTGCACCATCAGGATTCAAGCAAGCCGGGCCGAAGACGGCTGTAATGCCAGAAACCGGTCCCCGGAAGCTTGTTTCCTTCCCAGTGTAAGAATTGGCTTTTGTAGTCTGGTCTGCCCTGTTCCCATGATGCACTGGGCCAGGGACAGACTAATTTGCATACAGCCAGGTTCTGAAACTGGGATGGTGCAATGAGCTAAAAAACGGTGTTGGATCTAGCCCTGATCTCTTGACTGGGTGAGAGTACTCTGCTTAATTCAGAGACTCTGTCCATCACCACCCCTTGTTGTAAATAATGTTGTCCACCCTAAGCGTGGAAGGGTATACTCAGATGTGAGTCCCTTGCTCATTGCACCATCAGGATTCAAGCAAGCCGGGCCGAAGACGGCTGTAATGCCAGAAACCGGTCCCCGGAAGCTTGTTTCCTTCCCAGTGTAAGAATTGGCTTTTGTAGTCTGGTCTGCCCTATTCCCATGATGCACTGGGCCAGGGACAGACTAATTTGCATACAGCCAGGTTCTGAAACTGGGATGGTGCAATGAGCTAAAAAACGGTGTTGGATCTAGCCCTGATCTCTTGACTGGGTGAGAGTACTCTGCTTAATTCAGAGACTCTGTCCATCACCACCCCTTGTTGTAAATAATGTTGTCCACCCTAAGCGTGGAAGGGTATACTCAGATGTGAGTCCCTTGCTCATTGCACCATCAGGATTCAAGCAAGCCGGGCCGAAGACGGCTGTAATGCCAGAAACCGGTCCCCGGAAGCTTGTTTCCTTCCCAGTGTAAGAATTGGATTTTGTAGTCTGGTCTGCCCTGTTCCCATGATGCACTGGGCCAGGGACAGACTAATTTGCATACAGCCAGGTTCTGAAACTGGGATGGTGCAATGAGCTAAAAAACGGTGTTGGATCTAGCCCTGATCTCTTGACTGGGTGAGAGTACTCTGCTTAATTCAGAGACTCTGTCCATCACCACCCCTTGTTGTAAATAATGTTGTCCACCCTAAGCGTGGAAGGGTATACTCAGATGTGAGTCCCTTGCTCATTGCACCATCAGGATTCAAGCAAGCCGGGCCGAAGACGGCTGTAATGCCAGAAACCGGTCCCCGGAAGCTTGTTTCCTTCCCAGTGTAAGAATTGGCTTTTGTAGTCTGGTCTGCCCTGTTCCCATGATGCACTGGGCCAGGGACAGACTAATTTGCATACAGCCAGGTTCTGAAACTGGGATGGTGCAATGAGCTAAAAAACGGTGTTGGATCTAGCCCTGATCTCTTGACTGGGTGAGAGTACTCTGCTTAATTCAGAGACTCTGTCCATCACCACCCCTTGTTGTAAATAATGTTGTCCACCCTAAGCGTGGAAGGGTATACTCAGATGTGAGTCCCTTGCTCATTGCACCATCAGGATTCAAGCAAGCCGGGCCGAAGACGGCTGTAATGCCAGAAACCGGTCCCCGGAAGCTTGTTTCCTTCCCAGTGTAAGAATTGGCTTTTGTAGTCTGGTCTGCCCTGTTCCCATGATGCACTGGGCCAGGGACAGACTAATTTGCATACAGCCAGGTTCTGAAACTGGGATGGTGCAATGAGCTAAAAAACGGTGTTGGATCTAGCCCTGATCTCTTGACTGGGTGAGAGTACTCTGCTTAATTCAGAGACTCTGTCCATCACCACCCCTTGTTGTAAATAATGTTGTCCACCCTAAGCGTGGAAGGGTATACTCAGATGTCAGTCCCTTGCTCATTGCACCATCAGGATTCAAGCAAGCCGGGCCGAAGACGGCTGTAATGCCAGAAACCGGTCCCCGGAAGCTTGTTTCCTTCCCAGTGTAAGAATTGGCTTTTGTAGTCTGGTCTGCCCTGTTCCCATGATGCACTGGGCCAGGGACAGACTAATTTGCATACAGCCAGGTTCTGAAACTGGGATGGTGCAATGAGCTAAAAAACGGTGTTGGATCTAGCCCTGATCTCTTGACTGGGTGAGAGTACTCTGCTTAATTCAGAGACTCTGTCCATCACCACCCCTTGTTGTAAATAATGTTGTCCACCCTAAGCGTGGAAGGGTATACTCAGATGTGAGTCCCTTGCTCATTGCACCATCAGGATTCAAGCAAGCCGCGCCGAAGACGGCTGTAATGCCAGAAACCGGTCCCCGGAAGCTTGTTTCCTTCCCAGTGTAAGAATTGGCTTTTGTAGTCTGGTCTGCCCTGTTCCCATGATGCACTGGGCCAGGGACAGACTAATTTGCATACAGCCAGGTTCTGAAACTGGGATGGTGCAATGAGCTAAAAAACGGTGTTGGATCTAGCCCTGATCTCTTGACTGGGTGAGAGTACTCTGCTTAATTCAGAGACTCTGTCCATCACCACCCCTTGTTGTAAATAATGTTGTCCACCCTAAGCGTGGAAGGGTATACTCAGATGTGAGTCCCTTGCTCATTGCACCATCAGGATTCAAGCAAGCCGGGCCGAAGACGGCTGTAATGCCAGAAACCGGTCCCCGGAAGCTTGTTTCCTTCCCCGTGTAAGAATTGGCTTTTGTAGTCTGGTCTGCCCTGTTCCCATGATGCACTGGGCCAGGGACAGACTAATTTGCATACAGCCAGGTTCTGAAACTGGGATGGTGCAATGAGCTAAAAAACGGTGTTGGATCTAACCCTGATCTCTTGACTGGGTGAGAGTACTCTGCTTAATTTAGAGACTCTGTCCATCACCACCCCTTGTTGTAAATAATTGAAATTTATTGAAGACATCAATGCAAACAATTTAAATCTTATCTTTACTGCCACCATCGACAAATCCATGGTTGAATTCTTGGATGTATTGTTATATGTAGATGGGGGTGTCCTACAGACCATGTTGCATAGGAAATCTACTGCTGGGAATTCAATTCTTCATGCCCACAGTACACATCCTAGGCTTACGTCGCATTTGCAGCTCTGAATGTGTATCTAGAAAATGTCAGATGGAGTAATTCCAAAGATTTTTGAATAGAGGCTACATAAAAAATCAATTGACCTTTGCTTTAAATAAAGCTAATGCTAGACAAAGGGAGACCCTACTTCAGCCTAAGACTGACAAAAAGGTTGACACAACTGTTTCTGACAATAATGTGCAGTCTATTCGGCTTTAACTATAACTACTTTTAATGTTCAAGAACAGGCAATTCGTGGAATTATTTATTCTGAATGGCCCATTGTTTTAACTGATAACATTCTGGGACCAATCCTGCCCAACCTGCCAGCTATTACTTTCAGACGAGCTCCCTCTATGAGGGACGCCTTAGTCAAATGAATGCCAGAGGTCAAAGCGAAAAGTACTTGGCTTATGAGGCCGGTTTATTTAAGTGTAGTTCCTGCAGAGCCTGCACATTTGCCAAAAAATCTACTCACTATACTACAGCTTTTAGTGACAAGAAGATTGCTATTAGGAAACACCTAACATGCCGTTCAGAATTTGCAATATACAAACTGAGGTGCACATGTGATTTAGAATATATCGGCAGCACGAAGCTTCCTGTGCACAAGCGCATTCTTTAGCAGGGCGATTGTTAACTCCGACCACAACTATCCAGTAGCGAGGCACTTCAAGTCAGTCCACGATAATAAACTCAAAGACTTGGAGTATACAGTCTTGGGATCTGTCCCTAACCCCGGACGGGGAGGGAATGGTGATAAGTTGCTCAGACAGAAGGAATCACAATTTATTTTAGCTCTCGACACTCGAGTCCCTAATGGCTTGAACACGAATGAAGACCTTCATAATTTTTTGTAGAATCTCGAGCTGAGCCCATTTCATCTGTGCACATATATATGGTGGCTTTTATTTAACAACTGTTCTGATGTCCCGTTTACTGAGTAAAATTGTCTCTTATATGTAACTGTAGATACAACTTGCACTTTGAGATTGTTTAGGTTTAAGCAATCAATGAATTTCTTCTTCTTCTGCTGCTAAATTATATAGTTATTAGTTGCACTTTATATACTTTTTGCACAACACTATTTTGCACAGATCAGAGGGTTGGCACTTTTGATCATTTTTTATCGGATAATTGTAGAATAGGCATTTTTGATTAAGGTTTTTATGACCAGAAACTTCCGTTTTTAACATCAGTTGTTTTATCTCTAGACACTTACTTATCGACATGTCAGATATGGAATTTGCACTTTATATATTGAATGTCTTGAATGTATGTTAGATTAACGTAAAACATGCACATTGGTGCTGTTTCAATAATCTAGAAATACTGCACAGTATTAATTCATGTGGTTAAGTTGCATTTTTTACAAACGAGAAATTCAAATATGTTGCAATACATTAACACATGATACTGGTGCTTAAAATGTAGGCAGATATGGCTATGAAATTGTTATTTTTTCACTATGCAATTATTTAATGCATTAACTGCTAGTTGCACTATGCACTTTATCTTATTGTATTTTGCACAGCCAGTAATTTCCGACCTAACTATAGGAGATTCAGTATGTCATTGAAAGGTAGAAATTTATATATACTATGTATTGATTTATTGTATAGCATTCAGTTAGCCTATTTTCTATGGCTAATAGTGCACTTCATTCACTTTAAAAACGTAATTGTAAAGGAGACGCATCATGTTATCAAGCTCCCATGAGGAGCGAAACGCGTCATGGAGGACACTAGTCCTTGTTATTACTTGCCGGAATAAACTTGCACTGCATTTCCACACAACTGGTGTGACGGTCCGTGATTTTGTTGGGAGACGCTGGGAAAATAGGCTAACTGAATGCTATACAATAAATCAATACATAGTACATATATATATTTATACGCTCAGCTATATATCCATAAAAACTCTTCTCTAATCTCACACAAGTCTGAGGCAAATGTAAGCTGAGCACCGATTTACCTGGGTGCTGTTACTTACCGGTCTCGGCTCAACCATATACATGCACTTTATGATATTCAAGATATTTCCTCCTTTAGTTTGTTGATCCATCTTAAGGGACCCATTTTGATATTCTGCACTAAATTGTTTAATTCACCACCAAACTATGCTTAGAGTTCTCGACATACTAACAAGACATCTAAATTGCAATAGGGTCCATAATTAAGTAGTAGTGGTGCATGTATCTTTGCATGAAAGTTTCCCTGTGTTGGGATCTATGACATCAAACGCCACCAATGAGTAAACTATGTTGCTCAACCCCGCATGTTAGGGATACCCCTAGCAAGGAGATTTTGTGTGATCGGTGCCTTGAAATGTACCCTTATAGAAAAAGCAGCTTGCACCTTTTTGAACAAACAGATTAATTAAACATGAGATTCAAATGACACAAATCAGAATGGGGAATACCCTTTTATAAGTGAACTACCTGACAAACCAAAAATAATAGTAAGTACCTATATAAGTTGAAACAAGGTACTTAATATTACAGCAAATATCTCTGCTAACTGTAATATCTGGTTTCTTGAGTGTGCCATCCAAAATTATTCTAGGATCTAGGAATATTGGGCCCCACATTGGATGGCAAATAATACGTTTTCTAGATCGCTCTACAAGCCAGCGTTGGATTTTCTAGGCCCAATTGGCACTAAGGACTCAATCTGGCAACCTAAAACATCTGGTTTTATAGACAAAGCAAGTGAGTGCTGACTTCCCTTGAAGGACTGCAAGGTGTATCAAAGTACACATTTCCAAGTGATTAAGGAGGCAGTATTTCGATTGTTTGGTGATCGACTACAACTATTCATGGAACCAAACTCTTCTGCCCCCAACTTCTCAGATTCGGTCTGTGAAAGATGAGTGTTTTGTAGCAGAGCTACATTGGAAGATTTTGTTCCTAGATAGGTAAGCGTCTCCTTACACTTCACAAAATATGTCAAGAACTTTACATTAAGTGAGTTCAGATTAAGGGTGCTCTGTTTAGTGCAATTGTCCTAGAGCAACCAAATGGACAAACGTAGGTATGAGAAGGAGAATTCGGACAGGGACAGTGAAAGAGAGAGGAGACAGATAACAGACAGGTTCGAAGGGTATTGTCTGGATGAAAAACTTTGTATTGAAGAATGAAAGACAACCAGAAGAAATCAGATCAGGAATAGCATGTATGTGTGTATATAGTATTTCTGTAATGCGAACCTAGCAAAAGGCAGAGCAGTGCTAACATAGTCAAAGGCAAGTTTAAAGTCAGTGAGTAATAGGAGGGGAAGCTGAGTTGTGGATGGGTAATGCATGCAGGGGTAAGTCTTCAATTCTTTCCTAAATCGGAGCAATGTTTGGGTGGACCTGATGCATATGGGTATGTTGTTCCAAATCCTGGGTATCTAGATGGGAAAGGCCTGTTGTCTTTTTTTTGTTTATACTGCCTGATCTGCAGTCTGATGGTGGCCTGGCTGGGGCTATCCTGGGAATAAGCATGATGACATGCTCCAGGACACCACTTTTTAATGCATGTCCCAATACTCTTGCCCTAGATCTGAACCACACTGTGATTGGGATGTTCTTCAACCACCACGCTTCTTCTACCTTCTGAGAGCAAATGAGTTTGGAATGTTAAAAGATTGGATCTGGTTGACTTCACTTCTTCTGCACTCTTGGCTGTGATATTTCCTAGCTGAGCCCAAAGTTATTTTGATTTATCTATGTTCCCTTCTCAATGTCTCAAGAGTATTGTCTGAGGATTTCTCTGGTTCTGGGGTTGAGGCAGCCATTTTAACCTTTCATGTGACTGACACTGAGAAGATATGCTGATGAGATGATCTGTTTCTGAACATATGCTTGGGAGGATGTCTGGCCAGCTCTCCTTAGTATACTCACTAAGGGTCTCCTGAATCACTGTCATAAACACCTTTGCTACCTCCCTTTGGTGCAGAAACATTGCATCATGGGACTTTTGAAACACAGAGTAGTCCGCACACAGAGTCATGTGCACAGATTCATCTTGTCGGGTGGTATCATTCTTTTTAGTGGCATGCAGATTAAGTGAAAGTGATGACCAGGCAGTGTCAAGCATGCTCATAGAGGCTGCATTGATGCCAGGTGAACAGAGTAATAAGGGTCCTGGTGTAAGTTATCTTAGATGGTACATTACTCCTTCTTCCCTTGCCCCGCCGCCCATTCTTTCCCATTGTATTGACCCGCATTTTGAAATAGAACTGTGATATGAAGCTCGCTTTAGAATGTTCATAGTAGAGACGGCAGTTCAGCGTATGGCAGTTGTGCTCTGTAGAGGACTCTCTTTCAATAAAGTTTTGCTCCCCTCATCTGATGTGACCTCTTTCTTCAGGTCCCAAATCTAGATACCTGCCAGGCAGCCACCTTGTGAGAGAGTGCCACAATCAGTCCCTACTGTCCGTTTACCTTACTTTTCCATGGAAGTTGACTAAGCAGTATCAGCGCCTGGAAAGGAGGGCCCAACAGCAGAGTCAGATACATGTGTTGTGGTTGCAGCCACCAGGCCACCTTGACCAGACCACCAGTACTGCCTTATGGGGCTACCCTCCCCAGGCTAAAGCTGGCTCAAGAGTGAAGAGAGAAGAGTGGAAAAATCAGGCTTAGAGCAGGTAGACAAGGTAAGTTGATGCGAGGCTTACTTTTCCTCAGGGTTTGTGTGTGGTATTAGAGAGCTGTCCCGGTTGGAGGTGGTGGAAGAGGGAAGGGGAGAATTGAATGGTGTTCACTGGCCCACTAACTACTCTCCACTCAGCGGCCATGGGTAGGTCCTCATCGCTTTGATGCCATACTCTACATATCTTCACTTCCATCACCTGTCACGCAGCCCACGGTCGGCCATTCTCTCTGGCCCTTGTTCACTGCCTAATGTTTTCTCACAACTCTCTAGGTCACTGCTTCCCTCGGTGCCCGGTGGCATTCGCAGCCGCCTTAATTGGAGTGCTGGGGCATCAGACAGTCCCTTCCAACCCCCTGCAAGTCCTGTATGTGGGGACCACAACAGCTAGGAACATGAGTCAGAGTGCCAGGCAGAAAGAGTGCCTGAGCAGAATGCAGCCATCTTGAGATTGACCACCCGCTGCCTTTGAGACCGTAAGACTTTTAATATGTTCCTAAGATAGTTTTGAAACACTGGAACTTCCATCAGTTCCGTGGGCCTCATCTCCGCCTCATAGGGCTAAGAAAGAAGGATGAGGAACTAATGTCAGGGTACAGGGGTGGCGCCATATACCATGCTGTGATGGCCACCCTGAAGCTGGGGTAGAGCATAGGCACCCCCTACTGGCACGCACAAACTATTTCATGTTTCTAGATTCAGTCTGGCACCTTGAGGGAATTCAAGAGGTGAGGAATCTGCAGTTAGAGTATCCACCAGAAAGATCTTTACTTAACCTTTGAGAACAGACAGCATCTTTTTGTTGCAAACTGTTCAGGGGCGTTTTTTTGATTCAGGAATAGCTGATGATGTACACTGCAAGTGCCTGCAGAGTTTTGGATACATTCAGCTCCGAATGATTGTATAACTACCCGGCCTGTTTAATTCACCAGCTTGTCAGGTTCAGACGTGTTTGGCCTAAAATACGCTGTTACTTTCACTCGTCTGGGACTATTAAATCCACACAATAACGCTAACATTTCTGGCACGCTAGAGATATTACCCATTTCTCTTAGCATCTATTAATTTCCCACTTTTATCAGACACATTTATATGCATCTTACGATCGCAAATCAACGGAAGCTTTTTTATTGTTACCAGTTTCAGTGATGAAGGCATTTTAAATCACACCAGCAGTGCCTCAGGCTGGGAGGAGGGAGAGTCCCCAAGGCTCTGGAACAGAATCTCTTAACAGCCCACAGCAGAGGAGTGAGAGTGAGACGCAGGCAAAGTCAAGGGAAGGGTAGATCTCCTTCAGCGAGGGAGTGTTACACGGTATGTTGGTGCCCCCACCCTGGACGTAGGACATCTATCTGGAATCCGCTCGTCTCCTAAGTAGACTCACTTTCTCTTCAGTACCACTGATGCACTGTTCTTCTTTTCAGTGCCCCCTGGCTGCATCCCATGGGCCTCACACCCCCATGTCCTTTGTCACACCAGCCATCGCAGTGAGTCATGGTGACAGTGTAAAAAGGCGCCTCCGCAGGGTGCAGCCATCTTGACCACGCCCACGTTCCCTTACTCTAGTGATCCACCTCCGTGCAGCTAGGGAGCGTTTTATAATTTTTCATATATACTTGCACACATAATGTTTCCAATGGTGCAGTGAGGGACTTCCTTACTGGTAGCAATGATAATATTACTAGAATTCGGGTAGGGCTGAAGCTAGTAGTAGTGTAAGTGCTCTTTGGTGCCTTATTAAAGTTGCTGCCATATGTGGCATTATTGGTACTTCTTGCAATGTCATCAATAGTGTGAATTCTGCTGTTGTAATAGTACACTTTCATTCATTAGATCTTTATTTCGGCACAACTGCCATAAAAGAGCAATGCATATATTACATTACATTTCATTATAATAAAACATTACAATAAATAAAACATTAGTTTAAAATACAAAAAAAGACTACGGCAATTAAGGAGCTGGATGGAACGAAACATTACATTCATAGGTCAGAATAGGGAGCATCTTAACAATTCCAAGCAGATTAATTGTATTACATTACAAATAGTGCCCCAATTTTTTCCTTGTATAGAATATGGAAAGTAGGAATCTACTAACACTAAATGTTATTTGTTGAGAGGTATTGGTTGTTAGGATTCTCACCGCCTGTGCACTGGAGCTCAGGCCTAAGAGAAGGCAAATGGGTTTAATCCATCTCTTTCTGGCCTGTTTATAACAAGGACAAAAAAGGAGGATATGTTGCTCGTTTTCAATCTGATTGTAAGTACACATAGAGCAATTCTCATCCATTATCAGAGTTCCTGCAGCACGATTTCTAGCCCAACGGGCCAAGGTGGTTTTTATTTGTAAGTTCCCATATCTAAATTTTAGAAATAAAGTTTTTGCTAATGGGGGCTCTATTTCATCCATAAAAGTCTCATACATAGGTTCATTCTTAAAGTTTAGGAACCTTGAAACCAAGGTCCCACTAGTACTATTACTTGTAGTCCTATTTAATATGAAACTCCAAAATGCCCTTTTTAATATTAATTTGGGGTTTGCGGGTAGATGTTCGGGGTTCTCCCAAAAATGTTTCAGCCCTATATTACTTAACCAAATCTTGATGTGCCTTAGCCATGGGATGTCACCCTGATTATCAAGTCTAATAACTTCTTTTAATCCATCTCTATAATCTTGAAGTTCAGGGACATGCCATAGTCTGACCCACAGCATCAATGGTCGAATCGAGACTTGGTGATCAGTTCTTTTGAAGTTTAGATCAAGTTCCAGGGGGACTAAAGGAGTGCCTCTCGGGACCCTTGCTAAACTTCGCATAAAGTTATTGTCTAGGAGACTGAACGTTTCCTTTGAGCCGGGACCCCATATTTCTGCCCCATAAAGGACCGCTGATTGAACCTTGGCTTTGAAAAGTTCCATCACGGGAGAAGCTGCTTTACTTGTACTTAAAGTTTGCTCCCTAAGAATAGGTTTAACATTCTGGACAAAAGTTAGTTTACTTTTATCCAATTGGGCTTTCCAAGTAAAGTTGGAGTCCAATGTCACCCCCAAATAAGAAAAATGAGGGACGGATTCTAGCTTTTCACCATTTAATATAAGGCAGCCTCTGTCAGGTTTTATGGGATTCAGGGCCATATATTTGGTCTTCTTCACATTGATTTCAAGCCCCTTCTGACTGCAGTATTCATTAAAAGTATCTATAATTATCTGCAGACCATTTTTCGTTTGAGAAATCAAAATGGTATCATCAGCAAATAGTAGCGATGTCACCTTCTCACCATTTAGTTTCGGGGAGTCATTTTTACATCTCTCCAAAAATTGGGGAATATCGTTTACAAACAGGGAAAAGAGCGTGGGGGCCAGGACGCAACCCTGGCGAACTCCACGCTCGATGGGTATCTTCTGGGTTAATTCACCATTTGGACCCCATCTAATTCTAGCAAAATTCCCTGCGTGTAACTCCCTTATCTGAGTGACAAGGTTATTTGGCATACCTGCTGAACTCAAAGTTTTCCATAGTAGATTGCGAGGCACCAAATCAAATGCTGCCCTTAAATCGATAAAGGCAACATATAAATGGCACCTTTTAATCACCACGTACTTCCAATAGAGACAGCAGAATCTAAAAATCTGATCTATTGTGCTGATGTTAGATCTAAATCCTGCTTGGAACTTAGTCAGTATTGCATTTTCATCTAGCCAATTATTCACGCGTAAAAGAATATGGCGTGAATAAATTTTTTGTAAAATATCCATTAAACTTATTGGCCGATAATTGCAAGGATCCATCCTATCTCCCTTTTTAAAAATTAAAACAATTTCCGCTCCCTTCCAGCTCTCTGGGAATTCTAAAGTGCATGAGAATGCATTACATAAAAAATTAATATATGGTACCCATACAGCTAAATCATGCTTGTATAGGTCCCCAGGAATTTTGTCCAAGCCTGGTGCTTTTCCTGATTTAATCTGGGTTATTGCCAGTTCTGTTTCACCTAGAGTAAAGGAGAGTTGGTCTGCCGAAGATTCATAATTTGTTGCATGCATATCCAAACATGGGTCATCATATTTTTTGTATAAATTTGTAAAATGGGTAACCCAAGTTTGTTCATCTAGGAAAACATCCTTGACCACCCTGCCCACCTTATTTCCGTTTGCCACTAGCCTCCAAAAGGTAACGTTGTCACGTGCCCTAGCTGCTTGCAGCAAATTGGCCCATCTGTCTTCCTCCCATGCCATCTTTGCGGCCCTTTGTACATATTTGTAATTGTTCCTCGCTTGTTTTACATCAAAAGGAGATTTAGCCTTAATTGCAATCAATAATTCCCTCTTTGATTCTCTACAGGATCTGTCGTACCAAGGTTTACTATGGGACAGATTCTGAGTCTTCTGTTGGTTTTTTTTGGGCATCTTGGTAACCAGTAATTTTAATTCTTTAAAAAAATGTTGGTGTAATGGCAGGAATGCAGTTGTTGTTGCATCCTCGCCCATTGACGCCAAATAAGGGCCAAACGTCCCAGCCAGAAGTGAATAGATTTCACTGAGGATATCATTACGGTCCAATATGAGTGGCCATTTCAGAGATCTTCTATTATTACTAATATGAATCTCAGAATTGGAATTCACCCCTTCCTCAGTTATGCTTTGTTCGACCGTATTATTAAAGAGTAAAGCCTCTAATGTTAAAATTAAGGGAAAATGATCGCTTTCAAATCGCTCCAGTACTTCAAAGTCCAGGCGATTTGGCCAGAGAGGGATAGAGACAATGACAAAATCTAAGTTGCTTTTGTAAGTATTTCTAGAGAATGTTGGTTTCTTAGAGCTGTCAGATGGTAACCTTCCGTTGCAAGCCCTAAGAGAGTGTTCCGTACATAAACTCAACAATTGAAGACCCAAGGTTGAGCATTTAACTGATTTGACATTCTCTAAAGTTGGGATTTTGTTTGCTTGATCTTCTTCATTGAAGATTTCGCTAAGACCCTCAACTGGCTCAAAATTACAATTTAGATCTCCTGCCAAGATAACAAAATCATGGCTGTGATCCAGATTGCTCAGAAAGCAGTCTAATTTTGCAACAATTGGTGATTCTCCAGATAAAGGTAAGGGCCTGTTGTAAATGTTTACAAGGAACAAATTTTTCCCGTTGGATAATATGACTTTTAGCACCAATATGTCTACAGAGTCTGTGGGCACCACCTCAATCTTTACCTTTAGATTTATTTTCACCCATATCAAAAGACCCCCTGATGCCCTTCCACTTCTAGAGGGAATCGCTTCAATCCCATAAGTCTTATAACCCACCCTATGAGGCACCTCAACTGCCCAAGTTTCCTGAAGGAAACAGAAATCAAAAGATTCTATAAAATTTGACCACTCAGGATCCCTCAGATTTTTTACAACACCAGCTATATTCCAACAGATCATTTTTATCGACACAGTGAGATTTGATGGCCTTTCAGCAGCAGCCCCAGAGATCTCATCAAGATTGGGGAAAGGCACCGCTGGGGGCAACAAGGGCACTACATCAACAGTTAAGGTACTCCCCAAGCTGGTCATGGCTAATACCTGTTCTGCCATAACATTTATATCTTCAGAACCATTCATATCATGGAGTACAGTTTTGCCCGAACAGGGAAGCACATTAATATCAGATACATCAAGCTTAACTGTAGTACCCACATCACCCACGAACATTTTCTTTGATCCCTCATCCCCCCCGAACAGATGGCATCAATCACAATCATCTAGACCGCTAAAGATGTCAAACCTGTTAAAAGTTTCTAGGGGGGTGAAGGGTTGTAGGTGATCCATCCTTCCATTCTGGGGATTATGTATTTTGGGCATTACATAGTTCCATACCCTAGGATCTGAAGTTTCCACCGGGTGTGGTGCTTGGTACATGTTATTTATGTTCTGAAGTGATGAAGAGTGCAAGACATGTTGGATACTAGCAGCGTCCTGGACGCTTGGATAATTATTTTGCTGTAAATGCTGTATACGCTGTGGAGGGCAGTACTGAGGTGGGTGATATTGAGATGAAAACACCAAAGATCTAGGATAAAAATAGGTAAGTGGTTTGGGAATTATTGTATTATTAGAGGCACCCAACTGCCAGTTCAAAATGAACTGGACTGCATTCGGGTCTCGAAAATTCACAACCACTATATCTCCTTCGATATCTTTGGGTTTGCCCCCTAGCCATTCTAGACGTCGAACATGGGCGATATCCCCATTGATGTGGTTTGCAATAGGCCTGTAAATGCTCAGCCAATGCATAATTTTGTTTTTTAATTGGGCAAAACCCTCCCGCTTGTTTGGACCAAGCACAGGCACCCCTGTTAAAATTACCACGTAGGGTACAGCCTCTGGGGGGAGTTCGGGTAAGGGAGTCCTTCTAGGTTTACCCCAGGTATGTCTAATTTCTCCCACCTCCCTCACTGGTTTTCTCAAAAGTGTTTTGTTACTAGTGTTGTCAATAGTCTTGTTTGTGACACTTATAGCTGGTTGATCAACAATTTTAGTTTGAGAGGGCTTGGGAGGAGAATGATGATGGACCAGTGCTGTTACTGTTTTCCCCATGGGTTTTACGGAAGGTGCAGTCGTGGATGGAATTGTAGTACGGTTTGAGATGTGTGTAGACACATGAACAGGGGTCGATGTTGGTTTTGTAGTGATATTCTGATGTTTTTTGCCTACATTATTCCGACCAGGATCGATTACAACATCCTTACATCCTAATACATGTTCAATCTTACACAGCCTACTTTCTACTTCCATCAGCCTCTCAATGATACTTGCAGAGTATGATTTAATCAAACTCTCTATATCTAATAGGGTCACAGAACCTTTGTTTACTATTGATACATTCGCAACATCATTAGTGTCCATACTATGCTCTTGGACTAGATGTGGGTTAGGCTGGGATAATGATAAAGGCAGTATAGTGCTCCCTTCTGATTCAACATTAGAATTATGTGATGCCTTTGGGGCAGTGATTGCCTTTTTACCAAAGTCTCTACAGCTCAACTTTGGTTGCAACAGGTCCCTCCTTCTTCGCTGTTTCTTAATAGGCGGTGGGCCATAGCGTTTCTCCTGGGGAATTTGTTTTGCAGCCCTGCTACGTGATGTAGTTACCAATAGCAAGTTATCTTCTTTTGGCGTACATTCACTAATGTCTTTAGAAGATGCAGTTGGCCTGGTCAAATCTAATGAAGTTGACACATTAGGTGTGAGCACAGCTACGTTTAGTTCCAAGGGGTCAGAGTCTAATAGATTAATCAACTCACCAGGTGTTGTTTCGGTGACAATGTCAATCAACCCTATGGCGGGGGATGTTGGCAAAAGAATAGACCCATTCTTCATATTTTCAATCGAGCGGCGACGATCCGCTCGCTTCTCTGCCAAAATACTTTCCCTAGCAACGTCGGTTGTGGACTTTGAGAAGTACTTGTCTAAAGTGCCATTCAACAGTACTCCCGCTTTATCAGACATGGGCTGTTCTGATATAACTAAAGACATTTACGGGCGGATGGCGGTGCACACAACCAAAATAGGTCAATGTTGTTAACAAACAGTACCTGAGGACAAAGAGAGATGCGCCCGGTCCGGTTTTCCTCGGTTCTCGGAGGGTCTCAGAGGGTCCGCCCTTAGTCCGGGCTTTGTCCCGGGATATGTCCCGCACACGCGTCCCGCTAACGCGTGAGTGCGCCAAATCTTAAACGTTCTCTGAAAAGGGGGGCGGAGACACGGGAAGAGGCGGCAGGTGTGCTCGCTGGGTCACGCACAACTTGCCGGACCTCGCAGTCCCGCTCTCCTTGGCAGCAGCTCTCCCCCTCGCAGATTTCCAAGTCCAGTGGGGCTCCAAAACGGGCAGCAGCAACACAGGAACACAACCTCCTTAGCGAGCGGCTCCCGCGAAGCGGGGGCCGCGAGGAGTTAAGGCGCACACAGGGCAGAGGGCGGAGACACGGGAAGAGGCGGCAGGTGTGCTCGCTGGGTCACGCACAGCCTGCCGGACCTCGCAGTCCCGCTCTCCTTGGCAGCAGCTCTCCCCCTCGCAGATTTCCAAGTCCAGTGGGGCTCCAAAACGGGCAGCAGCAACACAGGAACACAACCTCCTTAGCGAGCGGCAATAGTACACTTAACAGTAGTGTTGCACCTACGTTCCATAATATTGTTGCTGTTACCAGTAGTATGGGTGGAACTGTCAATAGTATTGGAGCTGGTATCTGCAGTGTCAGCAAAGAGAAGTATTATTGCTGATATTAGTAGAATAAAGCTATGAACAGATAGCGCTTGTGACTCTCATATGTAGGTAACAGCAGGGTCATTCACTGTAGTATTAGTACTGCTATTATTGCTTCTTTCAAGGAGTAGTTTTAGTGCTGCTATCATTAGGACATTTCTATTAGCAAGCCTTTCAGTTGTGTTATATTATGATATATTGTGTATTTGTGAAACACTTTATGCCACCATAGGATTGACTGAAAGGTCTGCAAGGAGCAGGGGAGCAGCTCAGTAGCATCAGTGCTCCTTTTAGTGGTATCTATGCAGCTGCCAGGAGCATTTGTGCTGTTACTAGCAGTATCAGTAATGCTTGGTCTCTAGTTAGCGACATTTGTTCTTCTCTCAGTAACATTAGTGTAGTTCCTGTATTGATATTACTTCCAAGGGTAGTATTAATGCGGCTATCAGTAGAATTAGTGTTGCAGGTAGTTTTAATGTTGCTGTTAGCTGCCTACTCCCATTAGTATGACTGCTGCTGGCACAGGTGATTGTGCCCAGAGTACTTTTATCACTGCAATCAGTAGCCAGTCAGTCAAATCATTTATTGAATACACAATCTTTTTCTTTCCAAACGTGGATGGAAGGGTATTTTTATATTTATTTTTTGCAGATTTATATAGCGTAAACCGAACCGTAGGTGTTGGAGCGCTTTACATGAGCACCAGTTACGTTACACAAGGGCACATTCATTTTTTGGTAGGGACGGGGAGATTAAGTTATTTGCCCAGAATCACAGTAAACTGAGCCGAGGATCGAACCTGGTTCCCCAGCTCCAAAGTTGGCAGCTCTGGCCTTAAGCCACAACCTCTCCTCTAGGGTATGGCTCCTAACTCTTGTAATAATGGTATTTTTAGTGCTATTGCCAATAACACTGACGGTACACACAGACATTTCCTCGAAATTGATGATGGCATTAGTTGATCTTTCAGTTATGTTATGCCATGTCACATTACGTATATAATCAGACCCCCCAGGATTTTGCGGCATAGTTTAGCAAATTTAGCGGCACAATAAAGGAAATTTAGCGGCACAAAAATGGAAATTTAGCGGCATTATTGCGGCACTTTATTTTACTCATAATCATTCCTTTTCAGCGTTAAATCAATTTAAACTGATTTACCGGAGTACTCCACTGTGAAATAGGCATATTTAAAGTTTCCTATCTGCATTTGTATTTGTATTTATTTACTTGTTTAAGCGCGACTGCCACCCAAAGGGTATCCTGGCGCTGAGACTGCGTCCGTGTTTTACAACCGATCTGTCATTACATTTTCCTTGGGAACAAGAACGTTTTCAGGTCCTTTTTAAAGGAGGGGAGATCCTGTCTGCTCCTCAGTGTCAACGGGAGTGAGTTCCAAAGTGTAGCGGCCGTGAGGCCAAACGCCCGGCCGCCCATCCTCACTCTATTTATCCTTGGAACCGTCACTAAGAACACAGAGGAAGATCTTAATGGTCTAATGGCGCAGTACCAAGAGAAAAGTTTTTGGATCGGTATTGGCCCCTGTCCACGCAGTGCCTTAAAAACAAGACAAGCTGCCTTGAACATTATTCTCTGCTGGACAGGTAACCAGTGAAGATCAGCCAGTGCTCCAGTGGAAGAGGCAGATCGAGGACGCGTTAGGGCCAGCTTAGCCGCCATATTTTGTATCCTCTGCAGTTTTAAAATTAAAAGTTTAGGGGCCCCCAGAAGTAGTGCATTGCAGTAATCTAACCGGCTAAGGATAGAACTGCGCACTACTTCCGTTCTAGTATTTTCAGGGAGAAGAGGTAAAATCTTGCGTAAGGCCCGAAGTAGGCCCATACAAGTCGCTACGGTTCTGTTCACTGACGCATCAAGCTGCAAGTTGGATTCAAACAGAGCTCCCAGATTCCGGACCGATTTTGCAGCCTCTACCGTGCCAGGAATAGTTGCAGGCCAAAAATCGTCCGGGAGCGGGCGCGGTGTACGATCCAAAGAGCAGTGGACCACTTCCGTTTTTAAGCTGTTAAATTGTAGCGAGTTCGCACCCAGCCACTCGGCCGTAGCCGACATACAGCGATGAAATGTGTCCATTGATACTGCCATGGCGCCCTCGAATGAGAAAATCAACTGTGTGTCATCGGCATAGTTGATGACCGATATGCCGAATGACTTTATCAAGGCGACCAAAGGCTGGAGGTACAGGTTGAATAAAATAGGGCTAATCGCCGATCCCTGCGGGACGCCTTGTTCCACACGATGGGTGGCCAATTGATAAGGCGGTAAAGCCACTGCCTGCTGTCTATCACTAAGATAGGATGTAATCCATCTCAAGGCCAGGCCAGTGACTCCTGCCATCTGTAGACGGCTCAGCAATACTGCATGGTCCACCGTGTCGAACGCGGCCGACATGTCGAGCAGCACTAAAAATGCTGATTTGCCCATGTCGACTCGCGCCCTTAGATCGTCCAACACGGCGACCAATGCAGTCTCCGTGCCGTGAGCCGGCCTAAAGCCGAACTGTGATACATCCAGGCAAGAGTTATTTTCCAGAAAACTGGATAGAGTTCTTGTAACCCACTTCTCTACAACCTTTACTATAAAAGGCAAGAGCGAGATGGGTCTATAGTTGGCCGGATTTGAGGGGTCCAGAGAAGCCTTCTTCAGCAATGGTGTAATGATTGCCATTTTCCAGTCTTCTGGGACCACTGCTGTACTTAGTGACTGGCAGCAGATAGTGTGGAGCGGCGGGAACAGCTCGCTTTGGAACGCCTTCCAGAACTTGTGGGGCATAGGATCAAGTAGTGATCCTGAGGACACACTATTTGCAAGAAGGCAAAAATCTTCCAAGGAGGGGCACGGAAAACAGGACAGCTGACCCACCGTGATGGATGGTTCTGTCGGGGGAGCAAGGAAGCTGTTGACTGAGCCGAACTCTGAAGTCCACTCAGAATTTTCCTAATTTTTTCCTCAAATGCGTCAGCCACAGAATCACACAGGTCCTGGGAGATGGAGACAGTCGAGGCAGCACAAGGCGGGTGGGCTAAGTTGTTTACCAGTTTGAACAGTGCCTGCGCTTTATTAGCGGCCTTGATCAAAGTATCCGCCAAAAACTGAGCCTTGGCTTTCCTCAACTCGGTCTTGTATTCCTGCAAGGTCGCTTTATATGCCACCTTGTCTGCTTCCCTGTATTCTCCTCTCCAAAGTCGTTCCGCCTGTTTGCAACGAAGCTTTTGCTGGCCCAGAACCTCCGTGAACCAAGCATTGGTTCTTCTAGGTCTGTCCCCTACTTTCCTTAGGGGGATCAATTTATCCAGGGATGTTCCGATCTGCTGACAGAAAGTCTGATAGCTTTTACCCACATTGTCCTCTGCCACGAAGGGTTTGGACAGCAAGGTAGATCTAGTAGAAGATTTCAGAAGACGAGACCACCGCCTGCCGGTCCTAACAACACCAGGGCCACCCATCCTCCGCGTACCCGGCAAGAGGACAGATAGCGAAACCAATGAGTGGTCGGTCCAGCATTGAGCCATGACTTCCCCCACAGTGACAAGATCACTGTTGGCAAATACCAGGTCTAGAGTATGTCCTCTGGTATGGGTAGGTGCCTCAACCAGCTGTGTAAGTTGTACATTGTTACAAGCTTGGCATAGCTCTCTATACGCCATATCTTGAGGGCCAGAAGGCCAGAGGTTAAAGTCACCTAACACCAGTAATCTAGAGTGGGAGTTTGAGAGGTCATAAATCAGGTCAATCAGAGGCTGAACATCCGTGGAGGATGGGGAGGGAGGTGTGTAACATAGAAGACCCGCCAACAAGGTACCGCCTTGGGCCACGATGGAGAAACCCATAAGCACAAACCCTGATACCTCCTTCATCTCCAACTGTGTGAGCGCGATGGAATCTCTGAAGATATATCCTAATCCACCACCTCTGCCAGTTGTTCTAGGTGAATGTTTAATGAGGTACCCCGACGGGCAGGCCCACCCCAACTCTACTTCACAGGTCGTATTAGTCCAGGTCTCTGTTACAAAAAGGACATCCAGATGTAAGGAGTCTATCAGTAATGCAATTTCTGCATGATGTTTCACAAGCGAGCGGACGTTAAGTAGGCCACAGATAAGAGGGGCGGCGGAAGGGCGAGTCATGGAGCGGCCTCTAGCGGGGTCCCGAAGCTGTAACAGTGGATCCGAATCGCCTAGTGTGTCGATAGAGGACGCGCCGGACGCGCCCGAGACGCGAACGGGCGCAAACGGGCTTACCTCTGGCGCACCTCCGGCGCGCACCCGCTGCGCGTCATCGCTGCGCTCTGACCGCCTGCCCATCTTATGTAACCCTATACGTGGGAGGAGTGTGAGGGGAGGAAACTATTCCCCACTCAGAGATGGCGCCCGTCAATCGGCTGCCCCAGCTGCCCTCTCCAAGATGGCGTCCGCAAGAGTCCCCGGTACAATCCCTAGCTGCCCTAATTCCTGCAACTGCAGGGTGAAAACTCCTTTAAGTGCAGGTAAGAAGCTAGCGCTATCTTAGGCGCAAGGTATACGGCGCAGGGGTAGTGAGCGGCGCAATTTAAAAAATCTGAATGCGAGTGAGGGAAAATTAAAATTAAGCAACAAACCAGCGCGCTACACGCAGCAATCTCATCTGCATCTCGTGAGAGGGGCCCTATTTCTCCCTGGGGTGTTCTAGCACCCATGTATGCACACCTGCCGGGGCACCTCTACCTCCTAGGCCCCAAAAAAATGTGCTACACCTGTGAGCCAAGAGGAGTGTTTGCCTCAGAGCCAGAGTGAGTGATAGCCACAACTCAGGTTAGCTCAGTTTCCTCTTCACAGGGCTGAGATCGGTGCTACGAGCAATTCTTGAAAATGTTTAGATACCAGGCCCCACAGCACAGGTGAGAGCCACTAAACAGCTCAACATCATTCTGGGATGCAGTAGAGGAATGGGTGTCCTCAACCATTGTTAAATGTAGCCAGACAATTCGTTTTACAGCACAATTTTCCAAACATTGTTGCTAAAGGCCAAAGGCTTTACAAGTATGTATCTATAATAAAAGCGTCCACTACTCCAGGTCGGTTTTCAAGGCTGGGTTTCTCAGTCTACCATGCCCGGAGTCAACCAGCTGCATACCAGGGTTTTTCTGGCGTCTTATATTTGTGATGGGGGGCACTGAAGTGTGTGGGTTCCTACAGTACTCTTCATGGATGGGATCTATTTATTGCTTAGTCATGGGGGAGGGGTTCACCCCGGTTCCACACTACGGTATAAGGGATGCAGTCTCCACTGCATGTTCTATTATATCCAATCGGTGCCTGGATAAGCTTGGGAACGTGGCAGCCGAAATGTTTCTTTCTTTTTCAAATTGATCTATTTTTGTCTGTATGTGTGTGCATATTTAAAAGTTACTGTATGTTTGTTGGCTTGCATGACATTTCAAGGGCATTTTTTGTGAATTTATCTGTGTGTGCATACATGCCTGTGTCTATTCAATATATTTCCAGGATACAAATGACATCATTTATAAGCACACAATTAGTGAACTGCAGAAGTTTAAGATTTTCACGTAGTGCACTCGCTTACAAAATTAATAAATGAAATCCGATTTTAATGAAAACCATTAGCATATTCACAGATTCGCCCCTGTTCATCATCGGATCTTTAGTAAGATTAATTCTAATTTAATAGACAGCATTGAAGCTTTCAAAATAACACAACAGTTGCGCAGCTGCTCATTCCTCGAAATATCTTTGTGGAAGATATGTTGGCAAAACAGCATGTGCCGTTACAACAAGGGTAGGTAAAACCAGGGGCGGCTGGTGACATTTGACAGTGGTGTGGCGTAAACTAATTTGCATATGCGTGTGCGAAGTGCACAGCCAGTAACTGTGTGGTCAACAAACAACTACAAACTTAGGGGTCTAGATAAGGATTCAATCGTAATCCTCTGCTCGTCATCACCTTATCACTAGTACAAGGGTACGAACACAATAATAATACTAACAAACCAGATCACAAGATGTGAAGAACCAGTAACGTGAGTCACCCCTGGTGTAGGATTCCCATCAACAGTCTTGTAATGATCAATATTATCATTTGGAAGTCCTTATCGGGTATTGTGTCTCTAGATCATTGAGACCGGCATACCTCGATAACCAGATGCGGGGTAGCGACCCACAATCACTCGGTACTACCACATAGTGTTGATGTGATGGGAAGTGCAGTGTAAACAAAAAAAGTAAGTGGTGATCTTAAAAAAGGATAGGGAACTCAACCCAGAAAGCTTTAATAATTGTTGGCCCCTTCCTTAATAAAAACCAGAACAGTATAATATCGTCATCGCAGTCCAAACAAATAGCTGCGAGGAGACCAACATGTTTCAGCCACTAAGGGATAACTCCTTCGGCTTTCGTCAGGGTCTCTGTTCTATAATAATACTACTGCATTGATTGTGAATAAAGTGTGAAAAATTGGGAAAAAACACACAAGTTAAAAACCAGTAAAGGATATAATGTTCCTTCGACTGTGTCAACTCCTCTCTTCGGAACCTGGTTGGATATGTACTGTTTAGGGAGGACAAACATACAGGGAAATCACAATCCGCTAAACTGGTCTGTACAAAACATATTAAATTGTTTCACAAAAAATGTAACTGCTTGCTTACTCACCCGGAGTATCCGGGGAGTGGACCTCACCTCTTCCTGGACCTGGCTCAGGATATATGAGACCCCGCTCTACAATAACAAAAACCAACTGCGTAAAATACAAAGACCAGAAGCCCAGACAAGATACTGCTCTGGCGATGTATGTATCTACGTAATCCACGGTGTTCTGTACATGGAGTTGATTAACACCCATCAAAAGGTTCACACCCACCCTCTATCCAACTCCCTGTCAACTACAGGCTAAACTGAACCTGCTTTGCACAGCTTCTTATATACCACATATGTCTGGCACAGTGGCAAACCTCTAATATCAGGCTGGCAACACAGGTAATCATACCTGTCCGTCGGTATCTCCGGCCGTGACTGAGTCAGGGGAGGCGCAGTCACCTGTGAGTTCTGCCTACTTGACTGTTAAGCTGAGCATCACACAGCCAATCGATATCGGTAAGGGCGGGGCTAGCCCGATCGCCGCCACCCCAAAGATCCCTAACATATCTAACATTTGTATCCAACTGCCGCTTACCTACTTTGTAATGCCCGCTGGTGGTCTCAGGAGCTGGTAATGCACCAGTCTTTGGCAGTGCCCTGTCACCCAGACATTCACAGCCGCGCGCGCGTATTCTCGCGTGCATTACCGGTCTAGAACTACAGAATGACGTCACGTCATTCATAATTGTAGTTCTATCTAAGGAATGTACTTCCGCATTGCTGGTGGAGCGAGGCAAGGCGCGGTGTCTCACAGCATGTCTCATACCACGAACCGCACTACTAACACACATGCCTAATTACAGTACTGCCCCCTCGAGGTGTAGGGACTTGCAAATCGGCCGTTTTTGGAAGTGCCAACTCTCACACTCATTCATGGCCACTTGCAACGCCCGTCCTTTGGTATTGGCGGTATAAAACTACAAGATGACGTCATGTCGTTTGTAAATGTAGTTTTTTAAGTTTTTTGAGTATTTTGTGATCAAACAAACTCACGCAAAGATAATATGTCCACAGCTGGACGCAATTACTACCAACTAACGTCACATGTGTCTTTTGATGTAACAGAATAACAAATGCCATTTAAGCGTGGCAGAACGCACTCACTGTCAGATGGTACACTGCTGGGTCAAACATTGGTATTGACGCGTATATGAGCATAAAGCCAAGCTCCAAAGAGGTTACTCAAAACAGCATGCGAGATTATGACGGGCGTGGACAGAGAGTATTCAAAAAATAGCGGACCCCTATCCTTTAAGGGTTCTTTAGGGGTACGTTCGCTATAAACAACTACCCTGAGAACAGGGATCGCCGTCATAAGTGCCCGAAAATGCTGAATACACCACCAAACTACCCTACCATGCGTGCAACGCTGGAAATGGATATAACTGGTAGAGAGCATCAAACCCCAGGCGAAGTGCTTGTGAGAGAATCAATAAGTAGTGGGCTATGCTCAAAAGAAGAATCATGTTATGTCCAAAGACAGATCCTGATGTGCTTGGTCAAGGGTATGTCAAACACATAACCCTGAAAAAATACATGGGTAGAGTTATCAAGGGCTCAGGACAAGGCGAACCACGGAATGTCATCGTTCAGCCCTTGTCTGTCTGTGCCCAATTTGAACACCCATTTTTGTTCCCGAATGAAAAGATATCTAGACACATCACTCACATGTGGTGGAATGTGTGGTTTCTCAAGAACATGCCATTTAAAGTCTGTCTCGGCATGATTACATGTGATAAAGTGCTTGGTACGTTTAGAGATATCTTTCTTGCAGAGGAAAGTACTTTTGTGTTCCTGCATCCTCACACGCACCTTTCTCGTGGTCATGCCCACGTATCTTTCATTGCACGTGCAAGTGATCAGGTAGATCAAGTTGGTGCTATTGCAGTTTGTAAACTGCCGCAACTCCCAAGGCTTATCTGTACCAATGTCCACGCTCGTGATTTTGGTTGTTAAAGGGCAAATGGAACAGCCCCCGCAGGGATGGTGCCCTACCACCGGCGGGAGATCCCATAGTGTGCCTAGCTCTCTCCTGGGTGTGGCTTTGGGTCGTGTGTGTACCAAACGGTCCCTCAGGTTAGTTGAGCGTTTGAAGGCAAAAAGCGGAAAGGGAATCTTTTCTTTACCACTGTTCAAAATTCTCCAGTGCTTTCTAATCACTTTTTGAACATGGTTCGATTTAGTGTTGAACGTGCTCACTAAAGTCAGACGATCCAGTGGTGGTTTGTCTGTACGTGGTTCCAACAGCGCATCCCGATGATTGTTGGCTGCTCGTTTGTAAGAACGTTGGACCAATTTCTTTGGGTAGTGTCTCTCTCTCAACTGTTTAGAAAGCTCCTCTGCATGACGTTTAAAAGTTTCTGGGGTAGAGCAGTTCCGATGGACTCGAAGAAACTGTCCAAAGGGCAGATTATCCCTCAGAGACTTGGGGTGTTGACTTTCATATAGGAGCAATGAATTCCTTGCCATTGGCTTTTTGTACAATTCACTCTCCAACCCCCTCGAGGTGCTGTAAATAGAGAGATCCAAGAAGGGGAGTCTGTCTTTGCTCATTTCCATCGTGAACCGGAGGTAGTTGTTCTTGCTATTAAGCCATTGATGAAACTGTATGACTGATTCACTCGTCCCTCTCCACACCATCAGAATGTCATCAATATATCTTTTCCACCAAATAATGGATGGAAAAAACGGGTTGGTGGGATGCAGAACAATGGTCTGCTCAAATTGATGGACATATAAATTCGCCAGCGAAGGGGCAAAAATACTGCCCATGCTGGTCCCAGAGACTTGGTGGTAAATCTGGTCCTCAAACATAAAGAAGTTTTCTTTCATGGCTATGGTAGCCAAGGCCATAATAAATGGTACTGGAGTGATCGAGTCCAGTTCCGATTCACCCAGGATGGACCTGATAGTATCCAGGGTCGCATCCTGGGGAATGGAGGTATACAGGGACTCAACGTCCAGAGAGACAAGATAATCTGTCTCTCGATCAAATACAATCTCGGGGATCACTCTTAGGACATCCGCAGTGTCCTTAAGAAAAGTAGGCATCTTGCTGACCAGAGGTTTGAGAAAGTAGTCAGCAAACGCTGAGAGCGGTTCAAGTAACGAGCCCTGGCCTGAAATTATGGGCCTCCCTGGAGGCGGTCTCTGTGGCTTATGCACCTTAGGTAGGGTGTAAAAATAAGGCATGATGGGATGCTTAGCCTGCAGGAATAATGCCTCTGCGGGGGTGATCCAGCCTTCTGCTAAGGCTTCTTCAACCAGGATACTGATCTCACTTGTCAGTCTAGGAGTCGGGTCAGTAGTCAGTGGACGGTAGGCATCGCTGTTGCTCAAATGGCGGAGACACTCTGCCCTATAGGTGTCTACATTCTGGACCACAATGGCGCCCCCTTTATCGGCGGGCTTCACAATTATGGTGCCGTCTTGAGTCAATGTTTTCAGACCCTGTCTCTCTGCAGTGGTGAGATTATTATATCGTGATCTCGAACTGTACTGTATGAGATCTAAATCATTCTTCACAGCTAGTTCGAAAGTGAGGACTTGAGTCGGTATGGCATGTGAGGGAGGTGAAAAAGTAGATTTGTTCCTCAAGCCTGTATTAGTAACCTTCTCTTCCTCTGATTCCTCAGAGTTCTTGTTTTTGAAGAAATAATGGAGCCTCTGTGGTGTCATTCCTCTAGGAGTATTGTATAGGAATATATCCTATACAACAAATGGTTAGGTAAACAAATGTAATTGAACTATGGAGAATGTGAGCGAGTCACAGATTCTTTGCTTGCGCATCAATATAAAAAAAAAACAGTTCAAAGAATGCCCCAAACACAAAACATTAAAACAAATATACTAGATTACAGTGGTGAAAGTATGCACTGACATTTGGACCAAACAATTGATACAAAATGGGGTTTTTGCACTGGTCCCCGCTGTGCTGTTTTCTTTTATTTACTTTAAGCCATATTGCACAGCGCGAGTGCTGTTTTACATGTCTAAAAACATTGCATTGCATATGCAAAACGTCTTGGCTTTGCCAGTGCTTGTTTCCCATTTCCAGCTCTGGTTAAAAGAGAGACCTAGAAATAGTCAAATGCATTTTGTTGTTGGCCAAACAGCAAGATAAGTGTCATATGACTTTTCGCCACCTGCTCGTGCCCCCATGCAAATAAGGGGAGCTTGAGCTGCTTCTGCTGCACCTGTGAAGTGCCTTAATGAAGGTCTGAAAACGTTTTAATATAGAAACACCAGCATGTTTCCATCCATCCGTTTCCCACTCATGCTTTTTTTTTATGTTTGAAAGCTTTATTAGCAAATAAATTGAACAAATGACAGAAGGAATTGTATACAAAATCTGTAAACGAAAAAGAACTATAATATTCCTAAAGCCAAATATAAAACGAAAAGCATTTTATAAATTTCCAAGGATGGAGAAAAAGAAAAAAGAAAAAGGGGGAAGGAAAATGAAAGAAAGAAAAGAAAGAAAAGAAAGAAAAGAAAGAGAGGTCAGAGAGGAGAAAGAGAGGAAAGAAGTAGGAAAAGCAATTCAAACAGAACTGTATACTGTATATCAAAAACAATGAAGCAGACATAATAGATCAACAACCTGATGAAGTAAATAGTGAATCAAGGGAAGAATAGAGATAAAGACTAACAAAACACGTAGAGAAGGAGAAAATATTCAAGGGGGTTTAAAGTTCTCCGAGGTGGTGGGCGCTGGCCGGTTCTTAACAGCAGATCGATCCAGGTAAACAGTGAGTGGGAGCCAGTAGAGTTCCACATTGTGAGGAGGAATGCAGGAGGAGGCGAAGGAAACATCTAGTCTATGAAAATGACACAGAGAATTCCACTCATGCTTTTTTAATTCCCCACAATCTCTCTTCATTTCCCGCTTTTATTTTCGCATTATTTCCTTCCTTTTTTCCCTTCACTGCCATTGTTCCCTCCCTCTTTTCATTCCCTTTCCCTCTTATCTATGTCTTTTCTCTTCCTTTACACGTTTCTTTTAACACTCGATATTTCCGTTGATTTTGTTTTCGTTTATATTGCTATCAGTGCAAGTAGTCATAGCTGACCGCAAGATACCTGACCCCTTTCTGTTCTTTACAGGGACCCTGGCTGCAGTATTGACCAGCCAATCCTGGCGCTGTATGCAGCGCCAGGGTTGGCTGGGGGGGGCACCATGACTGCTCGCCCAGTCGCCCTGTGCAACCCCGGGGGCTGCGGCCCGCCCCCTGGTCCCCTCTCTAAGGGGAACTGCACAGGGGAAAACATCTGCACATGCGCGGGCTTGTTTCTGCCCAAAAATCCACTTGCGCAGCTGCAGCAGGCCCAGCCTCCTCCCCTTCCCCCGCGCACTCCGGAAAAGTCGGGTGTTTCCCGGATTCCCGGCCGGTGGGTAGTGCAAATATTTTAATATTTCTATTTGTATTTTAGTGAAGACGCGGTGGGTCCATGGGGCTTAGTGGGGCTATGCCCCTACGCCCCAATGGACGCACCGCGCCTGGGTAAAACCACCAAATGATTCAAAATCCTGTGTAGCCAGATGCTTTTGTAGGGCAGCTTAGAATACAAACTGCTGCAACTTCAAAAACATCCAAGAGACTGTGGACGCCTGAAGAAAATATCTGGGAACCTAACGGGTGGTTCTTTTTTTCCTCAATTGCTGCTGATCAAGGCTCCGATTTTCTGCAGACTTGTTCTGAGAGAAAAAAGCGACTGTGAAAGCTGTACACGTATTGTTCTGCTTGATCGCCTTTCACAGCTTGGCCAGGAGGAAGCAGATATTGGACGGCAGCACGGAATGACGTGTGAGCGCACAGCCAATAAATGGAGATTTATGTGTTTTGCTGTCTCCCAGTAGAAACGTTTACTTTTTTTGTAAATATCGCGGCCACAAATGTAAATATCGCGGCCATCGCACTAGTCCCCTGATTTCGTGATTTTTTCGTGAATCGCGAAATCGCGAAAAGCTGGAGGGTCTGTATAATATGTATTGGATGGCAAAATAGAAATTTACTAGCCATTGCAAACTATTGGGTGACTTTTGCAAGAAAAAAAGACAACGTTGAAATTACAAAATATAGGATAGGATAGTATTCATAGAGCGCACTAATACCAAAAGTTGTCAAGGCGCTAGGCGAACAGACAGGAGTGAGAGTACCAACAGCCAGCTAGGAGGCAAAGAGCCAGGTCTTCAGAAGTTTCCTGAAGACCGTAAGTGAGGCCGCCACGGAAATAGGAGGGGTCAGAGAGTTCCAAAGTTTGGTAGCCGCGAGAGAGAATGAGCAGCCACCCCTTTTAGACCTGCGAAATCTAGGAGAGACAAGTTTTTTTAGAGTGGAGGATCTGAAGGCTCTCCCTCGAGTGTACCACTGAAACATGGTTTTATGATGTGGTGAACCTTTGCTATGCATAGCTTTGAACACCAAGTTCATAATGTTGAAGGAGATGTGTTTCCTGATGGGAAGCTAGTGCAAGGCTTGGGTTCCTTTCCTGGCTGACTGGTATTGCGGGACGTTAAGAATCAGCCTTGCTGCAGCGTTTTGTACCACCTGAAGCTTGTTCAGGGAACGTGCGCTGATATTAACGCACAGAGCATTGCAGGAGTCTAGATTGGAGGTGACTAGTGCAATGATGGTGGGCCAATGCAGCTACGAAGGGATATACAGCAAATTTTTTCTCAAGATTTTGAGGATGTAAAAGCAGGTGCTGACTGTTCGGTTCACCTGGCTGTCAAAAGACAAGCCCTCGTCAAAGAGCACCCCCAGATTTTTAGCAGTTTTGACCGGAACAGGAAGGGGACCGCAGTCTTGCCTGTTCCGGAAAGCCCCTTCCTGTTCCAGCAGGGCCACCAGGCAGTAGACCAGATGGGAGTCTGAGTGCCAAAGACCAGTACCTCGGTTTTGTCCTTATTTATTTTCAATGAGTTGTCCTTCATCCAGAATATATAATGATGGACATTCACTGATTGAACTTATGGGCAACCGATTGTAAATCATTAGATATGGAAACAATGATTTGTGTGTCATCCGCATAGGAGAGCATCTGGAAACAGAATGATCTTACCAATGTAGCCAGGGGGGTCACATGAAGGTTAAAAAGAGTGGGGCTGAACGAAGAACCCTGGGGGACCCCACAAGGAAAGCCAGAGGCCTTGGCTTTGAAACCTCCACAGCTGACGATGTTGGTTCTACCTGTTATAAATAAGTAAAGAAGCTGCAGGGCTCTCCCGGTGACTCCTGCTTCGCGCAGTCGCGGAGTAATGCGAGCCAGGGAGATGGTGTTGAATGCCGCCGAGAGGTCGAGCAGAATCAAACTGCAGATCCGCCTTGGTCAACCTGCATGTGGATACAACAAGACGCTGATTACCAAGGAGGATTCTGTGCTATGACCTGCCCGAAAACCATTCTGAGAGCTGTTCACGATGTCTTGGGATTCAATGTGTTTCATAAGCTCAACATTACTGCATTTTTTCAGGATTTTGGCCGGGGTATGGAGAAAGGAGATAGGTTGCGAGTTCTTCAACTCTGAGGGATCAGCGTTAGGTTTCTTAAGGAAAGGTGAGACAATAGTTAACTTCCAGATGATCGGACAGTGCTCGGACAAGAGTATGGTATTGAAGACCTTGCACAGGAAGTTAGCTCATGAGTCAGGAGCAAGTCGGAGCATGGACAGCATGCAGGGATCAGAGGGTGCTCCAGACTTCAGGCCAAGTAAACATTCCTTGGTATGAGGAACTGTAATAGAAGAAAAAGAGGACAGAACAAGCATCCCAGGAGTCTGGCAGGGCTTCACTTAGGTAGTGCTGTGTTATCCTCTTTGACTACCTCTGCGGCGGGGTAATTCTCCTTGGTGAGGAAAACTCGTGAACGATCTTAAGGACTTTCTCCTGGAAGTAGAGTGCTATTTTTTCAAAGAAGGGCCTCATTTAGATGCGGTTGAGCTTTGCCCAGCATTTATGATTTGTTCAATGAAATTAAATGAAATGAAAAATTACACTTGTATAGCGCGTAACTGCCCGGAGGCCTCGCAGCGCTTTAGACTGATTACTGTGGCGGGCTACCGGGTAAGTCAACACGCTTTTGCAAACAAATGAGTTTTCAGAGCTTTCCTGAATAACATTCGGTTGTTCAATGGTTCTAAAGTAGAGCTTGTGCATAGGACTTTGATGTCTTGAGCAAAGCATGTTTCCAAGACCTGCTTGTTTACTTCTTTCTTCCAGGTGGATAGTGAAATTTCCGATAGTCATAAGCTTGCTGCCTCAATCCTTAGTCTTTTTTATAGCATGGCCAAGACTGGCATGCCAGGCTGTTCTTGCCTCCACAAAGGCAGATCTCAGCTGATATTTGAGTGAGTCTACTGACGCCCTCAAGATCCTTAGGTATAGTTTTATCAGATGAACCTGGCATGTCAAGTCCGGACTCCCAAGGCCAGGCACTAGTCTCACACTTGATTTCCTGGCTGACCGTGGGATGAGTAGCACTAATTTGTATGCTTTAGCTTGAATTGTATTTAGAAACTCATCCAGCGTTCCAGGAAAATCCAGGTGTCCATAGCTGATGGCGGGAAGCAATTTTGCTTTTAGAATGGTCATATCGGCCCACCTGATGGGCTTGCAGGTGCTAGCTCAGTTGTGTTAGCAGGTGGACAAAATTATTGGGCTTGGAGGTCAGATATTTTCGATGGATGTTTGCATTGGCTCTTTCTGAGAGCCAGACCCCAAGGTAGTTATAAGATGTTACTGTACCAATTTGCAAGTACCGAAAACAATTACCTTGGTCTTCCCCTGGTTGACCGTCAAATAGTTGGCCTTGTTAAAGCGATCCAGTGTGTGCAGGGCTCTTTGGATGCCCATTTTGGTATGATCCATTATTACAATGTCGTCTGCGTATTGTAGTACCGGCAGCCTTGCAGTTCCCAGCCTTGGGGCTACTAAGTCGGTGCCTTGAACAGCGGCCCCCAAGTCTGCGGTGTACAGGTTGAACAAGAGGGGCGCCAACACACAGCCCTGTTTGAGCACATTGTATGTAGTAATTTTTAGAGGTCACTGTGTTAGCGCTTGTTTTGACCCACACCCAGGTATCTTCGTATAGTGATCTTATTGCCTTCAATAATTTGGATGGAATTCCCCAGCTGCCTAATTTCCACCATAATCTTCGGTGATCCACTTTGTTGAAGGCTGTGCTATTTTCCAGGGTGGAATTGTAAGAAACGGTAACAGGGGGGTTGTTTTGCTCAATAGTGCGAAAATATGGCTCTCTTAATACTCTCATCAAAAATTATTTAGAAAAAACTTGCTGGGAAGTGGCAACAGAAAATACATACTGTAGATTCACCATTTTTGGATTCTCTCAACTGCGCCTTATGGGGACCGATTCACAGAACTAACTTAAGACAAAATCCTAAACTTACTACTTTTGGCATTCACTGAAGGCATTTAGTAGTAGTAAAGTTAGGATTTTGTCTTAAGTTTGACTTAAGACAAACTTAAGACAGACTTAAGACAGACATAAGACAAACTTAAGACAAAATCCTAACTTAAGTCTGTCTTAAGTCTGACTAAAGTCTGTCTTAGGTCTGTCTTAAGTTTGTCTTAAGTCTGTCTTAAGTCTGTCTTAAGTCAAACTTAAGACAGAATCCTAACTTTACTACTACTAAATGCCTTCACTGAATAACAAAAGTAGTAAGTTTAGGATTTTGTCTTAAGTTAGTTCAGTGAATCGGGCCCTATGTTTTCTCCTTTCTGCTAACGTACAAGCACAACATTATAAATCTTGCTTTTATTTTAACTATACTCCTCGGAAAATTGCCAGATGGGTAGGGACTAAGGGCTCGTGCTGTCCATGTTGTCAATCTCACATGGCAGATCTGCTCCATATGTTTGCCGTTTGTCCCTCCTTAGATGGGCTAAAGGAAGAGGTTACAGATCTTTGTGATATCGGACTTAAAGTGAAAATTTCTGTAACTTCCCAGCTCTTTCTGTTAGAAATCCATAACAAGTGTCTTCCTGTTGCATTGCCTCAGCCTGGCTTGATCACACTCCTCCTTCCTTATATCAATGGCTGGCTCCATTGTTAGCAATCTATAACCTGGAAAGAGTTCTATTTGCATGGAAAGGCAAAAAAGCAAAAAAGAATTGGCCACGGATCTCGGCATCACTTGCCAAGTGGATACGGTCCAGCAGGCCCTCTAGGGGTATATAGGTAAGAGGCAGGGCGATTAGATAGAATGGTTTGTTATAATTTCAATGTAACTCTACAGCATTTAAGGTCATTACTCTTGGACCTCCTGATTAATAATGCATCCAGAACAGATTTAATGAATGTGGTTATAGTGCTTCTGAAAGTATTGAATTCAAGTTTACTGTTTACTTTGCTTTGTGGACATTATATACTGAACTTTGCGTTTGTTTGACCTATGAATTGTTTAAGAATTGTATTTAATAATGTGAATTTATCTGTCACGATGCTGTGCTGTTTTATATTTATTGAAATTACGCTAATTTCCACTTGTGTTCTGGGGAGAAAAGATCACATTTTGCAATAAAAAATAGTTAAAAAAAGAAAGAGAAAAAAATAAATGTTTATTTTTGTAACCAATTTGCTTTCTCAGCTACTGCCATATTGTGGTCTGCAGGAGTCAATGATGTGGTGTTCATATCATCGATGGACCAAATAAAAAACAAGATCAACTGACAGAAAAAGCTATTTAGGAAACCTCTGTATCCTCTCAAACTAGAGGCTGAGGGGGGGATTCGTCCCGTGATAGCTGATTTTATAAAGCAGGGGGTTGTGGTGTCTATTGCCTATGGTACCTATGTAAAACCCCAATTTTGCCGCTATACAAAGCGAATTAATCTAATGTAGACAGGTTTGTATAGAACCTGTATCAACAAAGAAGACTAGTTGCATATGACTTTATGGGGTGGACTCTGACTTGTCAGTTGGCACCTTGTTGGTGTGATCATGAAGCCCTCAGCCACCAATCTGGTTGGTGGCATGCTTCATCATCGGGCCCACCCAGTAACACCTAATGTGTCCCGGGTGTGCTACGACGCCTGATTAAAGTGCAGTGTTGGGGTTTAGTGACGTGACAATTAAAACGGCTTGGCGGGGGTCCCAGTACCCAAGGGTAAATTAAATTTTAATAGCTGGGCCGCCGTCAGTAGTTAAAATAAGGCAAAAGGATGTTTGGTGGTAAGTTACGACCTCCTACATCCATTATGGGTCGACATGTTTCAGCCAGTGCCTTAGGATTAATCTGGCTTTCCTCAGGACCTTAATAAAAACGTGCTAGTGCAAATTAAAAAAGTGGAGTGTAATACAGACTATGTGTTACACTCGCTAAGGTGTTTTTCTAGGTGTGAGAGGGGGGTTCCCTTCTCATGCATACCTTCACATACAACATATAGGACATAGACAAAACATATAGGTAAAGAGAGTCACTTTGCAAGTTGCTTAAAGTCATATACACATGAATATGGCCGAAACTAAAGTGTATGGTGGATAGACTAAAGTCGGCCAAAGTGTAACGGTGCTGGTGGTACCGTTAGGGTGATTATCGTCATCTAACTTAGGCGTGGTGAAGCTAGAACACGGGAATCACACACAAATATACAGTGTGATATGAAAGGTGTAAGGAATTCTTACGCTGAGAATTAGCAGCCGATGCTTCCTGGAGTGAAGCAGCAAGGGGTTGAACCTGTGGGGAGAAATTTGTGGCCACTGGGCGCTAGGAGACCTGTAGGGAAGAAAAGCGCTTACCCATGATTTCTGTTCAGGGATCGTCATACTCACAGCCGTTCTGGTCAAAGCCTGCTGTGTACCTGTGGCGCCGTCTTCACGCTCTGGTGATCTGGGCGTTGGTTGCCCGCCTGTTTATATTGGCGCATTAATTGTTGTCACCTGGATGGGGAGTAATGGTAGAAAGACTGCCCAGGGCGTGGAGCGTGTGGCGGGCGCATGCGCGATAAGGGACTCTGTGAATTCTGTTATGCGCATGCGCGGTTGAGGTTTAATCGCGCATGTGCGTTGGGGGTGTCTGCGCATGCGTGGTGTAACGCATGCGCGATCGGTGCTGCAGGAATGTGTTTTGGAGGCCCAGGTTTAGGTGGTGCCTACTAAATGTCATAAGCATCATCAAGGTAGGTCCACTGTACTATTGGTTCCGTACATTGTTAGGCTGTGATAGAGATCCAGGGGATGGCATCATTCAGCCCTTCAGTTTGCAAGGAGAGGCGGTAAATCCACTGTTGTTCCTTATTAAGCAGTTTTTTCTCATTTTCCTCCACATTTTCAGGGAACTGTTCTATTACAGTCCAGGTTAGGTCATTGGGGGTGTGGTTGTGAGTGAGGAAATGACTGGTCAGTTTGGTAATGTTCTTTTTACACCTGATGGTGCTTCTGTGTTCTGTTACCCTTGTGCGTATTTTGCGTGTGGTCATACCTATGTAACGGAGGCCAGAGGTGCATGTGAGGAGATATACCACATTACATGAATTGCAGTTAGTATGACTGCGTTGGGTCAAAATTTTATTAGGTTCAAGGTCTAAGGTTTTGGTGTGTCTGGTGAGGTGACACACACTGCAGTCATTGCAAGGGTAGTGGCCGGTGATTTTGGGCAGACCCCAGGAGTTGAGAATGGTGTTTGGTTCTGGTCTGATCAGTGTTCTAGGGCGGCTGGACACAAGCTGGTCCTTTAGGTTGTTAGACCGTTTGTAGGCAAATCTGGGTGTGTCCCACTGTCTTTGGCCTGAGTTAATGATCTTCCAGTTTTTGCGGATAAGCTTAGCCACCTCGTTTGAGGCTGTGTTGTACGTAGTTACACAGGTTATTGGCTGTTCCTGGCGTTCCTTGTCCGTGGTCTCAAGAAGGGCATCTCTATTCTGGTTCCGAGCTCTTTTCTTTGTTTTGGAAATGATGGCTTGGGGGTAGGCACGTTCCTGGAGTTTTTTGGCCAGGTCGGAGGATTGTCTCTTGTAGTCTGCAATATGGCTACAGTTTCTGCGTATATGCAAGAATTGGCCATAGGGAAGGTTTTCCCTGAGTGGGCGATGATGGAAATTTAAAAAATGAAGTAGGGAATTCCTGGCAGTTGGTTTATAATACGTGGTGGTGACGAGCTTCACCATGCCTAAGTTAGATGACGATAATCACCCTAACGGTACCACCACCACCGTTACACTTTGGCCGACTTTAGTCTACCCACCATGCACTTTAGTTTCGGCCATATTCATGTGTGTATGACTTTAAGCAACTTGCAAAGTGACTCTCTTTACCTATATGTTTTGTCTATGTCCTATATGTGGTATGTGAAGGTATGCATGAGAAGGGAACCCCCCCTCACACCTAGAAAAACACCTTAGCGAGTGTAACACATAGTCTGTATTACACTCCACTTTTTTAATTTGCACCAGCACGTTTTTATTAAGGTCCTGAGGAAAGCCAGATTAATCCTAAGGCACTGGCTGAAACATGTCGACCCATAAAGGATGTAGGAGGTCGTAACTTACCCCCAAACACTGTTTTGCCTTATTTTAACAGCTGACGGCAGCCCAGCTATTAAAATTTAATTTACCCTCGGGTACTGGGACCCCCGCCAAACCGTTTTAATTGTCACATCACTAAACCCCAACACTGCACTCTCAGTAACATACCAGCTCCGCTGTAATCAGGCGTCGTAGCACACCCGGGACACATTAGGTGTTACTGGGTGGGCCCGATGATGAAGCATGCCACCAACCAGGTTGGTGGGTGAGGGCTTCATGATCTCACCAACAAGGTGCCAACTGACAAAACAAGTCAGAGTCCACCCCATAAAGTCATATGTAGCTAGTCTTCTTTGTTGATACATATAATCCCACGGGGACTCGGACTAGCTAACTGGTCCTCTCTCTCTCTCTTGATACGCCTACATTGTATAGAACATGAAAGATAATGTGGTCATCCCTAGCTGCCTTTTGGTCCCCAACCCTGCCACATTCCTTTCCTGCCTTCCCGTAAACACCCAAACAGTCAGTTTCTCTTTGCATTCTCATTTGATCGGTCTCAACTTTCATGGTAGAGGCTCACGAACGGGTTTACAAAGTCTCCATCAATATTTTCCTAAATGTTAAAGAATGACTTGGACATGTTAGTTTTCACCTGAAGTTCTGCTTCAGTTCAGTACGTTAATGACTTACTTTTGGCCACTGTTACTTTAAATAACTTGAAGGTGAACTTAATCTACCTCCTTATTATATTGGCCAAAAAATGGGTATGAGGCTTCAAAAGAGAAATTGTAGTTTTTTATTCTCTGAGTACAATACCGTGGCTATAAAATATCTTCCAGCGAACGACATTCGTCACCTGACTGTGTTGACACCTTTCATAAGTTACGCGTCCAATGATTGCTTCCCATGTACTTTTTTTTTTGGGTATGGCTTTATGCTGTAGACAATGGATTTTTGGCTACACCGCATGGCAAAACCATTGCAAGATCATGTGATAAAAAACACTCCTGAATCCTGGCAGCAGTTGAAAGAGGCCAAAAATGCATTTGTGCACTCAACCTAGGACATCCTGGTTATGCTAAACCCTTTATTCTGTGGTGTCATGAACACAGTGGGTTTGCCCTCTGGTACTGATTCAGGAACACGGGGATCAGAAAAAGCCTGTAGCTTATTCTTTAGCAGGTTTAGACCCAGTCAGAGTTGGGCTCCCACCATGTCTCTGCTGTGTTATTGCCACTGCAAACCTTGTTAAAGCCTCTGTGAACATTGTATTGAGCTCCTCTTTGAATGTTGTGCCCCATGCTAATGTTGCTCTTCTTCTCACTACCAAAACCCAGCATTGCTCTACAGAAAGATAATTCCAATATGAGATTACATCGTTTGCCTCATGGGGGGGTTGTGGTCTGCCGAGCAGTGGAATGGCCGCTCTCTGAGTGTGCTCCGCCAGCTGGGTTTATAATCCTATAAGTATCCTGGCATATGGTGTTGTGGCGAGCCCATACCGGACATCCCTGACTTGCTGACCTGCTGTGGACCGCCGTGGTGTGAGCTCTGCGCTCCGTGAGGGATCTGAGGCGTGGTAACGGAGGTGCTGCCTGCTGTCTGTGTGGCCCCTGTCCGATGTGCGTGAGGAGGCCGACTGTCCCGAAAATCGAGCCCGAGGCTGCCGAGGTGCTAGGGGCCTAGAGCTGCTGGCAGGGGTGCGGAGGCCCTGTGCAGACTAGCCTTGCTGCTGGTGATGGATACGACACAAGCGTTAGGTAGTGAGGTGCTTGGGCTTTGTGGTGTTTGGGCTTTGTGGTGTTTGGCCCCATTTGCTGCTGGCGGACGTCTTTGGTTGCAGAGATGGGGAGCTTTGGCGTGATGGAGAAGGACTGCCGCCGCCATTTTCAGGGCTCCGAGATCAGAGGGGGGGTGCTTGCAGGCGCACACCAGAAGGATGTCTTGACCCCCCCGACAACTGCTCCTCACTGACGTGCCTTGCGGAGTGCTCTGTGGAGCTGGGGCACACGTCGCAGTAGGTGCAGATCTGCCATTGCGCCCGGTTCCCTAATTGCGGGGAGAGGGTAGACGCTGCTGAGAGCAAGGAGCCATTTTGAGGCAAATGCGGCAGGATTAGAGCAGAAAGGAGCATACCTTTGCGGAGAGCCTGAGTACCCTGGCCATTTCCTTCGTTTCATATGCCCTGAGAGGTGCTTTGTGGCACCGCGGCACCGTGGTCCCTGCGGTAGTGGCTGTGTGACTGCCCTGCCACCCGATCACTTTGCTACTGGAAGTTGGATTTTGCTGGTGCGGGTGAAGGGCCTCTAAATACAGACATTGAGGCGCCTTGAGAGTGAGTCCCCCTAGGGCGCTGTCGTGCATCTGTGCTCCCTTGTCTGTCCGAGTGGTGTCTTGGACCGAGTCTGTACGCTGACGCCTGCGCTGGGCCTGCATATCTGCTGTGTTGATTCTGCTCCCCGATGCGGCCTGGTCGGGGCTTTCCCCTCTGTACCCTGTGCTGTGACGTGGTCTGCGGGCCTGCCTCCCCTACCCTACCTGGTCGACGCTGGTGTCATAGGTTTTCTAAGGTGAACAAGTGGATACAGGTGCAATGAAATTGAAGAATTGAGGAGATCCTGAGTTGGGACAAGCTGCGCCGCATGCCCTGAATTTAGCTAATTGCGGGAAGGAGATCAGTGGCTGGAGAGCCCGGAGACATGTTTGAGACCAAGGACTCTGTCTTTGTTTCAGTCTCTGCAGAACGTTGCCTGATTGCTTTATCATGGGCAAACAAGATGCCAAGCAGCCGAAGCTCAATTTTGATAAATGCACGACGCGCCAAACTGAGTCGCCTTCTGAAACGCACCCGGACGAGCAGCAGGAAATGCACTCTGAGGACCAGGGAGAAGATCTGTGCACCCTCATGTTAGAAATGCGCTCCAGCCAGAGAAACATCGACCCTAAATTGGACACCCTGACCACGCAGCTGGACTCTGTCAAGGCTCAAGTTAATGTCCAAGAAACTCGCCTGGATGTCTTGGAAAAGCCAAATTCCAAGTAGAAACCAAAGAACAACTGTTACATATGGATAAACTTTTGGGGGTCATCCGCGCCAAGATTGACGATTTGGAGGCGAGGTCACGTAGAAACAACCTATGTATTACTGGCATTCCGGAGACCACTGCAATTGCCAAGATGGAAACCTTTGTGACGGGCCTTCTGCATGCGCTATTTGACCCTCAGCTGTCCCCTGTCTTTGTGGTGGAAAGAGCGCACAGATCCCTGGGTCAAAGGCCTCCGGTGGGAGCGCCTCCTAGACCGATATTGGCCAAATTTCTGAAATATCAGGACCGGGATAATATATTGAGAATAGCGAGGGAGAAAGGCCAACTGTCCTACCAAGGTAACAATATATTGTTTTACCCGGACTTTAACCCGGCTGTACAAGCGGCTAGACGTGAATTTCTACAGGCCAAGCAAATACTTCTTAAGGCGCATATTCCCTACTCCCTGCTCTACCCTGCCAAATTAAAAGTTTTGTATGATGGCACTGCGCACTACTTCACTGATGTAAAATCTGCCCTAAAATTCGCCCAGCATATCGGGAGGAAGAAAGGCAGAGACCCTCGTGGAGCAGCGGCATCAGCGACTGGCCAGCTTAGCGATAATGACTGATTTGTGATAGTCTCTGCTGACCTAAGTGCCTATTTAAAACAACGCCGAACTGTGTGGTAATCCCTATAGATGTAACAGTGGGTTTTCAGGTTGTATCTTCTCTATTAGTAGATTTGACTAAGGATGCCGGGGAGGGCTTGTAGCGTACACTGCAGAATTCCCAGACACTATGTTAATTCAGGGGTAATTGCGGCTGCCACTACGCCCCCATGGGAAGTTTCCCTTTCATTTTCAGGAGACTGTTATGTTTTCGTTTGCTGCAACCTGATTGGGGGGTTGGAGTGGGTGGGGTGTTGGGGGTGGGGATTGTTTGCTTGTTTGATGCCAGTACGAGTACTAGATGTCAGTCACGGTACAGACTCTATGATTTGACTTTTATGCTCACTTTAGTGCCTACTCCTCACTGCGGGGCTCTGTCTAGATACGCACACGCAAAACCTCTGAACTTGTTAACGTGGAACATCAGATGGCTGAATGATGGTCGTAAGTATAGGCTTGTACATGCTTACTTATCCAGGCATAATATTGACATTTGTTTGTTGCAGGAGACGCATTTAAACGCTGCACTGTCTCAGAGTTTGCGACATCGCAGATGGGGACACACGTACTCGTCCATTTACTCTAATTATGCCAGAGGGGTAGCTGTGCTGTTCGACAGGGGGTGGACTGGCACGAGAGGGAAGTGCACAGAGATCCTGAGGGGAGGTTTGTCATCACATGTGGAGAGATGGGGGGCTATCCCTGGTGATTGCAGCGATTTATGGTCCGAATGCCGACTCCCCCGATTTCTTTCAAGATGTATGGTCCAGAATTAAGGCGACAGGGTAGGACACTGTGCTGTGGGGTGGAGATTTTAATGCCATGTTGGATGATGCCATGGACAGGAAGGGACTGGCTCGCGCCTTACACATGGCTGTGAGCGCCGCTCTGCAGTCCATAGTTACAGATGGGAACCTAGCAGACATATGGCACAACAGACACCCACTGGTGAGGGAAGGTGCATGTATATCAGATCATCACTGTGCATGGTCCCGCCTGGACGTTTGGCTGGTCTCCAGGGATGCTGCAGCCTGGACTGTTGACATTTCGCACTTGCCGCGCACACTATCAGGCCACGCCCCATGCTTACTGCAGATGACACTCCCGGGCTCACTCCCCCGCGCGTTTACCTGGCGACTCCCACTACATGCTATGCTAGATGAGGCCTTTAGGGAAGAGATACGGGGAGATATCACTGACTATTTTGCCAACAATGTGGGATCTGTGGATACTGAAGCATCACTCTGGGAGGCTTTTAAGGTGGTGACTAGAGGCCAGTGCATTTCGAGACAGGCGGGGGTGCTGGAGGCAATTTGGGGCATGTTCGCCTCCTTGGAGGCCAAGATTAACGCACTAAAGGACACTTTTTACTCCACAAATGATCCCCATATTGCGCAGAAATTAAAAACTCTACTATTAGATTATGTGGAGGAGGCACAGCGCCAAACGAAATTCCTAGACAAGAATGCTGAGGCTCATAGATACGGCGAAGGGGATATACCGGGTCGCACTCTGGCAGGCATGATTAGACCTTCTAAATCAGCGACGTTTGCCCATGAGATACGTAATTCGCAGGGTGACATGGTTAGAGGCCAGGTGGGGGTGTCTGGCGAGTTCTCTGCATTTTATTACCGTTTGTGCTCGACTACTCAGGGGGCATGTAAAGAAAAGCTGTACTCGTTCCTCGACACACTGGCACTGGTCTGGTTTAACAATACCCGTAGTGTATATATGGACCTCCCATTTACAGCGGAAGATGTAGCACAGGTTATGAAAAGCCTGCTCCTAGGTAAGTCTCCTGGACATGACGGCCTGACTACGTCATTCTATAAGACTTATGTCGAGGTATTGGGGCCTAGGCTGTTGGCAGTTTATGAGGAGGCACTGGAGGTTACCTCAGTCCATGAGGGAGGCGCCGATTCTCACGCTCCTATCAACTGGGAAATCGGAGGAGGAGCTAGACTCCTACTGCCCGCTCTCCATGATTAATGTGGATGTCAAAATCTTAGCAAAAATAATTGCTAACAGGTTGCAGCCACTACTGCCAATGATTGCACTGCCGGGTCTGTCGGGATCGACATCCCATAATTTACAAACAATATTTTCGGTACTGCATTACCTCCACCCAGATGAAAAAGATGCAGTGGTGTTCTTGGATGCCACCAAGGCGTTTGATACGCTTGAGTGGTCCTACCGTTTCTCCATTCTAGGGCGCATGGGTTTGGTTCACTTTTTATGAACCGCATCAATCAATCAATCAATCAATCAATCAATCAAGGCATTTGTATAGCGCGCTACTCACCCGGAGGGTCTCAAGGCGCGTGGGGGGGGGGGGGGCTGCTACTGCTCGAACAGCCAGGTCTTGAGTTGCTTCCTGAAGGAGAGGTGGTCTTGGGTCAGGCGGAGGTGGATGGGGAGGGAGTTCCACGTCTTGGCCGCCAGGTAGTGTTGTATAGCTCCTATATATCCATATTTCGTGTTAAGTTAGCATAGGTACATTTCAGATTTAAACGCCATTTTTCCTTTCTTGCAACTTCTGCACACGACCCTCATTTGTTGACTTAGCTTTCAACCTAGTAGTTTGCCGTGGTGAATGTGAGAATAATATGTTATTGCTCTGATATCTGCTTTGTTTAATAAAACATGTCTGCACGGAGAGTGCTGAAGTTTCAGGAGCAACACGATATGGAATTGTTATGAGGTCTGATCTCCACGCCTTCATAGTCATAACACAAGTGCAGCCTTTGCCAACTTGGGCTTGAGGCGGGATTGATATTGCTTTGCACGAGAATTGTTAACACACTTGATGCGGTGCACATGCAGAGAGAGCTGGTGTATGCTGATGTGATTCCTTCATGCTAGGACACTAAGGTATGGGCCCGCCCTAAAACAACCCAAAGAGACCTTCTTAGATAATAATATAATATATGTGTTAGGGAGGGTGAGATATAAGTGTTGTTAACTCTTATTCATTACAGCATGTTAACATGCTGTCACCATTCGCTTTTTATGTCGTAGTAACTATGCTGATAATTTTGCTACTGATAATAAGTATACTTGTATTATCAAAGATACTGCGCCTGAGAAGACGGCATTAGTAAATAAACATTTCAAATGCACATGTGTCTTCTTTACTCCATGTTCTGGTTTGTAATGATAATATAACGAAAGAGTGTTCATGAGTCCCACGTACCCTGAGGTACTGTAAGTTCATGTTCTGGTTTGTCTAAACATTGGGTGTTTGATATGTCCAATGAGACACTGTAGCTAGCTCGGTAAGGGGTGAGTTGGTTGCTAAGGTAAGTTTTGGGACATCCTAATTTGCCGAGGTTCCACTCCTCTGTGCACAGTTCTGTGTGAGTACAGAAACCCTGCAACATGGCGCCCAACGGTTTCGGTGGTCTTATATCATGACACTCGAGTAGTTTATCGTTCATACCTTAACCCCTTCACATCCGTTTCCGGAAAACGGGGTGTTGGTGAAACCTACCTATTTTTTGAAATAGGTCTTTATTCAAGCTTGATTCTTACTTAAACGGTTTCTTTGAATTACTACCCAGTTGTGCTACAAAGTATTCTTTGTGTTTTCTTGTTTCCAATTCTGTGATGGCGGCAGCGGTGGCTATTGCGCAGCATAGTCGCGTAGCGATACGCAACCATCTTCAGACGTACCAGGTCCCAGTAGATGGGATGGCTGTGATTTTCGTGGTGAGTGCGGATCCGGCGTTTCCTTACGAGTTGTTTTACTCTTGGGTTACGTTTCCGGCTGTGGACGCTAATTCTGGTTTGTACCACTCCTACACCGCCTCGGATGTCCCGGCTGAATATACGCCATACAGGGCATTGGAAATACCTATTGATCATTGGCAGCATCGAGTTTGGTTTGATGGCGCCCTCCCCCACTCTTTGTCCCGCGCGAGGTTAGGTCCACTCTCAATTCCAGGTACTAATTGGCCTGCGCTGGGTGGCTTTACCCCGCACCCGAATCACGGGGCTTGTACCCTGATAGAAATTCGCAGGCTGCATGTAGTTTCCATTTCCGTGATTCGTGCTTTAGTGCAATACATCGGTCGACATCTTCCTGGTGGTCCCCAGGTGGGTGTGATCGCTCCCATGGAACGAGGCGGAATGCGTCTCAATCCTGTGATGGTAAATTCGGTTTTTGGTGCGCGTCCTGTTGACAACGATGACTTCCCATTCTGGCTAGCGGAGAAGTTTGATCAACTGGAGGCGGTTTTTCCGAATTCTACTCCTGCTGATAAACATAGAATGTTGACGATTACTCTACCGAAGGATATTACTCCTGAACTGGTTGACTGTGAAAGCTGGGGAAAAACTTTTGCGGCAGTTTATACGAGGTGCTTTGGCACCCCGTCTATGAATGCCCTGCCTGAAATCATTAGACGTGTTCAGAATGATCACGGTCCAGAGGCAGCGGTGGAATTGGGTATGCGCCTGTGTGGTTCTTTTGAGATTGTATGTGATCTCATTCTCTCCAATGTTAAAGGAGATGCAGTTAACTTTCAGGTGTCGAATGCTTTGGCTGCTCTGCCCGATGCCGACAAACCCCGCCAGTTAGCAAAGATTGTAGTGGCCGCTTATAAAACGATTGGCCGCACAAGTAGAGGTCTGAAATATTTTCCAGTGAAGGATAAAAAACAACCACAGGGGCAGTCTGCAGTGACAGATGCCCAGCCTAAGTCCAAAAAACAAAATTGGCCTAAAAAACAGACACAGGGGAAGCAGACAACGCAGACTCAGGGTCCTTTTCCTGCAATACTAGCTCCTGCACCACCCGAAAAAGTTTATGATTTGCGCGACCGCGCGATGATTAAATCACCTGATCGTTTTCAGGGTTCTGATCAACGCTCTCCTCGTTCCTTTCAGGACACATCGGCCCAGAAAACCGGTGGAGGAGGAGGGGGTGGACGTGGACGTGGTGGCCAACAAGGACGTGGTCAGTCCCGCCAGACGGACGGCGCAGTGAAGCAGGAGGATTCTACGCCTAGGCGTCCGCAGTTTGCGAAAAAGAAAGTCGCAGCCTTAACAGCGCATCGATATGCCACAGATAGTGAGAACGCGGCTTCGGAATCTGACGTGGGCTCTGACCTTGCTGGACAGCGCGGCGGAGATAACCATAGTCAGAGAGGCGCTGCGTCCACTACTGAGGGTGACAGCGACTGAAGTCTACGTTGTGATAGAAACAGCTGATACGAGACTTGCTCCCCCTGAAAGACTATATGAAATTGTCCTGTTAATTGAAGGTGACATACAGCGTACCGTTAAAGGTGTATTTTGGGAGAATCTGTCTTCCACATATGATATTTTACTTTCGGAGGCTGACTGGCCCCCACCTTTTGTGCTCGCGGCGCCGCGAGGGGAGGAGGTAATCCTACCCAGTTTCGCGAACACGGTCTCGAAAGAGCATGCGCAGCATTTTGCAGAAGAGTGGGCTCGGGCTCTCGCGCCGGCTCTGTACCGTAACCAATGTGGTTGGGATAAATTGTCGCCTTGCCACGAAATTCCGTTGCGGTCTCAGCCGCAGCCTCAACCTCAATATCCCATTCGGCGTGAAGCAAAATCTTCCGTCGCGGAAATCCTTGAACAATTGGAATATCAGGGAGTTATTGAAACGTGTGTGTCACCGATGAATAATCCCCTTTTTACTGTGAATAAACCTGACGGGTCATATCGTTTGGTTTTGGATTACCGGCATTTGAACTCGCATTGCCGTAACTGTGCAGTACAGAATACCCACGGCTCTGCCCTAGTGGATAGTCTCGTGCGTAAGCGTTTCAAGACAACGCTTGACATATCCAATGGTTTTTATGCCCACCGATTGGACAGCTTTAGCTCCCAATGGACCAGTTTTACAAGCGCTGGAGTCCAAAAGCAATTCCGGCGTCTTCCAATGGGCTACAAGAATAGTCCTGGTGTATTTACCGCTCGAATTGTCTCTATTCTGGAGGCACTCGACCCTGATGCTTTTTCGTATGTGGATGACATATATCTCACAGACGACGATATTTGGGAGCATCTGTGTCGTGTAAATTCTCTTGTTTGCAACTTCGCTGACATGGGTTACAAATTCAACTTTGCAAAATCGCACATTGCTGAACACACAGTGTTGTTTTTGGGCTATGAGCTCAACAATGAAGGTAGAGGTTTAGCTCCTCACTTCTTGGAGAAGTGCGCACAATTGCGCGCACCAACAACACTGAAGAAATTACAATCCTTACTGGGCTTTTTGAATTTCGGCAGAACTTACATTCCTGAATATGCCCAGCGTGTCAAGCCTCTGTATGCCTTGATACAACCAACTTTCTCAAAATCATGCTGGCTGCCTGAGCATTCGGCCATTTTGCAATCCTTGCAGGCTGATCTGCTCGCTTCTAATTATTTACTGACTCGTGATAACCACACCAACCTGGTAATAAGAATAATTCCTGGGACGGTGGGTTTCACCTACCTCACTTTTAATGAAGGTGACACAGTACCTATTGCTTACAAGTCACACTTGTACACCTCGGCTGAGATGCGGTTTCCCACCATAGAAAAGGTTTTAACTGCTGTACAGATGGCAATTCTAAAAGAACGTGCTCTGTCACAGGGGAAACGCATGCTAGTGGTAACACCCTGTCCTCATTTGGAGGCAGTCACGAAAGCCAGTGTACCAAATTCAAAGGCTTTGCACCCTCGGTGGATTCAGTGGGCTGCGTCATTGTCATCCGCAGATGTCATGTTTATTTTTGACGCCTCCTTACGGTCACAAGAGTACTTGCAGTATGAATTCGTTCATCCTGCTCCTCTGGCGATGCGACCTTTGGAGGACTTCCATTGCATCATTTACACTGATGGGTCGGCGCAGGTTGCGCATGGCTCTAAACATGCCTACGTTTCCGCATGCGCCATTGTAGTCGGTGCTATGTTGAATGATGAGTTCATTTCCAGGGAGGTACACACGTTGCCCCTGGGCGATTGCACTGCACAATTGGCAGAGCTTCGTGCTCTATTACTAGCTTTGGAGTACGCAGATCCAAGTGTTACTACTCTAATTGTAAGTGATTCTTACTACTGTGTCCAGTCTTACAATGAAAACTTGTTCTTTTGGATTCAAAATGACTTTCGTGATTCCAAGGGTAGCACAATAAAACATAAAATGATCTGGGTTCGAGTGGCAGAGCTTAAGGCTGTGTTGCCACTCGTTTTTGTGATTCATACTCTCGGTCATCAGCGCGTGGGAGTACACGCTCTTGGCAACTCGCTTGCTGATGAAGCGGCGAAATCAGCAGTATCTACATACTTAGTTGCAGCAGTTACTAGGTCTAAAACCAAGATTGATAGCGACATCTTGGCAGCGGTTGCTGCCTCTGAGAAGGGAAGTAAACATCCTTCGGGATTCCCTTCGAAGTATAAATACCACTTAAGTCCCGAAAAGGTTCCTTTTGTGACAATTCCTGATGTTGGGGAACGGCTGATTCCCAACTCGGATCGCAGAACAGACTTGATTACAGCGGCTCATGAAGGTGTGGCGTCTGCGCATGCGGGCGTCTCAGCCACTGTAACGCAATTACAACAACGTTTCTGGTGGCGGGGACTGTACAAACAGACGCGTGATTATGTCCTTCTTTGTGACATATGCCAGCAGATTAAACCTTCGACTGCTACGCGTCCGCCTCAGACTCAGTTGTACATTTCTAATAAACCACTAGGCTGTGTTTATTTAGATCACTGCGGTCCATTTTCATCTGATACTGCGTATAAATACATTTTAGTAGCAGTTGACTCATGCACACGCTTTGTGTGGTTATGGCCACATCGCAGCGCTGATTCCCGGACTGTCATCAGAGATTTGCGTATCTTTATAGGGATTTTTGCCTGTGGTACCTTCCATTCGGATCAGGGTCCGGCTTTCGCCTCTAAGGCGTATAAGGATGCCATGACTTCGATGGGGGTCCAAGTCAAGTTTTCGTCACCCTACAGACCCGAGGGTAATAGTGTAGTTGAACGAATGAACCGTGATTTAAAGCAATCTTTGACAGCCCGAGTTATAGGCACTGGCAGAAACTGGCTAGCCCACCTCTATGGCGTGCAGCGTGCTCTTAATAATCTCCCTAGAAGGTCTCTGGGTGGGCGGACCCCATACGAAATGCTCTTTGGCATCAAGATGTTCGTCCCTGACCTTGACGGTCTAGACTCGGTGGTTCGCGCCACTGCCTTTGACGCAGATGAACATTGCAATGTTTTACAGAATCTACAAAAGACGAGAGACACTCTTGCAAAGGAACATTTGCCCTCCACATCAGATGATGCGTTGCAGATCCCGGTAGTTGGCTGGCTACCCCAAGTTGGAGAACTGGTTCGAGAGAAGATCGACAACAAGAAAGAGTTTGGTCCCTCCTATCGAGCTCCGGTCCCAGTGCTTGGAGTGAAGGGCACAAGAACAGTCATTTTACCACCACTTCCAGGTCGTAAGGAAAACAGGTTTATTTCTATTGACAATGTCAAGATACACAGAGTGGCCGATTCTTCTTAGCATGACACCGGCTGTTTCCTGTCCTTCCATTGTGAGAAATTCAATTATGCCCACTGCTTCTAATAATGAACCTGAGGTGGCCATCGAATTACCTGCTGTTTCCAGTCCATTATTGAATAATTTACCAGGAACTAACCTTGATGAGACAGACTATACATACCCCACTGATTTGTCCATGCCTGACCTGCAAGCTCGTTTAGCCACGGAATCCAGATTTTCATTTGACTCTGCTTCCCTTGCCTCGAAAAAACCCTCTAAAATTGCAGTATATGCTAGCCTGTTTAAAAAACATTTTTTGATACCTCCTTGGATATACATTTGGCTGGTCCTTTTTTCAGTTTACCTTTTTATGTCAATTGGTTTTGTGTTTTACTTTTTTCGAATTATGGATGGACACTATGTCGAGGAGAGAACTTGCATTACTCATTTAAATGGAACTTTGGCCCCACTTTCCTCTTCACATTCTACACACAGATTAAAAAGAGACTTGACTTTGGTTAACATCACAGCGTGGCCTGTTCTGGATGGAATCGCGTGGGATGCAGTTCGTTTTCAGATTCATGGCCCAACGGAAGTCGTTAATGTCCCTAATGTACTAAGAGTTAATATGGGGGATGTGGTGAAACAAAACATTCGTTCTGATGATTGGGATGTTAATGCTGTGGAAAGTTTGTTTTCAGATTTGAAATATTATGCTGCTTTTGATGCTGAGGATTTATATTTAGAATCTGCTAATTATGGTGAATTGTTCTGTTACCAACATTATGGCAATCACTTCTTACACAAGACGTCTTCCCGAAGGGATGCGGTTAATTTTACTCAGTGGGAACATTGCCCAGCACCAACACAAGGGAGTTCAGAAACGTTTCTTAAAAAGTATACTTATTTCACTGACTTTAATCAGTCCAATCCCGAGTCCTTTTATTTTAGATTTCACAAACAGCTACTGTCCAAGGTTCGACTTACCAATACAAAATTGTTATATTCAAAGGCCTTCCTGGATCAATTAGTTACTGGAGGGTATGAGTTATGGAAGGATACCATAGACCTTAAATCAGTTTGGGGCTCAAGGGCCTGGCAGGTACAAGGCACTGAGGCTTTGCACCGTGCATGTCTCATCCCAAATCATATGTGGTTTTTAAATGAAACCATTTCCCAGACCACGTGCTTTGGATTGGCTACATCTAAAAGGTTAAACACCCCGTCTTTCCCGGAGTTGGAGGAATATGAGAATTGGAGTGATTTTACTAAATTGTCCATTAGAGAAATACAGGCTCTGCTTCTGAATTCCTCCTTTAACATTTCCAGTATGAACCCCAAGGGTTGGCTGCTTTGGCACCGTAGTGCTGATTCTTGCCAAAAGAGATTTTTAAATATGACTGACGGTTTTAGGGCTGTTAGATCTGATCCCCGTTTTGATTTGAGTCATACTGTCACCTCTTACTCTGTGGGCAAGTTGTGTCAATCATGGCTGAAACATTCAACTTTACCTGCGGTTAAGTATCACCTTTCCAAACTGAATGCAGACGTGGATTTGAATGATTTCATTAAAGGCCCGGCTAGTGGCAGGTCGAAAAGATGGTTATATGGGGTTTACAATGAAATTTGGAAACTCTCACAAATTGAGGCTGCTACACGCCTTAGGGCTATTGATCAGGCAAATCTTGAGAAAGTTCTTGCAGTTGTTGACAATAGCATTAACGTGCTTTCCTCTAGAATTTACACATTAGATAATATTGTGTCGTCTGTTGTTGATATTGTGCATGATGAAGTGTCTGTATTATACCATGGTCAAAATCAATTACGTTCAATCATGCAGTTTGCATGGACACTACAGACTCTAAAAATGGGTAAAGTTCCCTGGGGATACATGAACGTTTCCTCTTTATTTGCCCCGTTTAATTTGACAGACAAACAACGCTTGCTTTCAATGCGTGATGCTTCCTTTTCTATGCTCCATATTGAAAGATTGGAATCTTTACCTTTCTCTGTGGCAGAGACCACTGCTGCTACGTGGCTTACCCACGGTTTAATAACGCTGCCTTTTGCTTTATATAAGTTTTCAAATTGTATGAAATATGTGCCAATAGGTCGTTTTGAACCCTTAGGTAGCGGTTTTCTTCATGAGGTCTGGTCACTCCCATATACATACAGATGTTTCAAGGATGAACAAGAGGTTTATCTAACAGGGGATGAGTGTACTGAGACGCCAGATCATTCTTTAATGTGTAGACACATACAGTTGCACGGTTCGTGTAACAAGGACAGACCGAATATGGCTTGCGTTTTACAGGGCACGCCAGTTCCTGCTATCATCCCCACGTTTAAATTGTTAGAGAATGGTAGTTATTTAATGCTCAATAATGAAAACTGTTGTGGTTTAATTAAAGGTATAGCTTTCATAGTAACAGTTAGTGAGCGAGTTATTTGCTGCAGAAATGTTCTTTATCCTCCCACACGTGAACATAGGGAGTCTTCCATTTGGCCACAGATACCGACCTTGGGAGCAGAATTCAGCGGCATGGCTAGAATAAGAGCTCTATTGTCCCAGAAAGAGGTGGCCTTGAGCTCGGCCCGTGAAACTTTCGTGCTTCACATTGCTAACACCCGCACGGAGGTTCAGGCTCTTTTAAACACTGATTTGCCCTTGCATTTCGGAGCTATGGTCCGTTCTATCTTTAACGCATCCTCCACAACGGGCCTAGCACATTTTTTTAAAGTTGTTAGCGGTGGTCTCGTGACTTCCTTTGAGAAGATTTTTGGAGTCATCCCTGCTTTCTTCCATTCTATTTTTTCATCCTTATTTGGAGGGTTCCCGTTTTTACTTGCTTTAGCGGCAGGCGCATTGGTGGTTTTCTGCCTTTTTAAATATGGATGCCCTTCCTGTGCAAGACCACGCACAGCTACTACTGACGCGGTTTCGCAACCGCATGCTTGATTATTATGGCACACTGCCGTTGGCGACTCTAAGCACGGCGTTTGGATTATCTTTTCGGTTCTCCTATTTCACCTGTGTCCAGCCTGTATTTCGCTGCCTGACCTGTGATTTCCTTTGGGCCATTGATTTGTGTCTCTGCGGACCAGCATCTTCTGACGTCGATTTTGATCAACTGATGAGTCCTATCATTGCTCACGAGTTGGTTTGTTCTGACGAAAGAATTATGGCCTTGGCGGTGGCACATGGACTAATGGGTCCCTGGGATGTGTTGTCGGCAGCGCGAAATTTCTTGGAACAAAGTTTTCTTGAAAACCCACCGAGCTGTCCTCTGATGGTTATAGAGGATCCGGTGCTGGAAGATCACGTATGTTCCTTTCATCTTTTAAACTGGATGGCTGAACTGTTTTCGGATGAGGACAGTGACTTCCTCCTTGAGGCTGTTGCAGCTTACTTTTCATATACGGTCTTATCATAGACACTGCCTCAGATTGGCATGCTGATTGATAGCATTTCCTTGATTTTATTGACTTTTGGTCAAGACATTTTATTTTTGCTTGCCTATTGGCTTGAGCCACATTATATTTGTGGGCTATTTTTTAGCATTCGTTTTTATAATTGAATTTTTATTCATGCTCGTTTATAAATGGATTCTGCTCTCATGTGATGGCACTTCTGTTACCTTATTTAGTCCGTTCTCGGATCATGGGGGGGTGTTGTATAGCTCCTATATATCCATATTTCGTGTTAAGTTAGCATAGGTACATTTCAGATTTAAACGCCATTTTTCCTTTCTTGCAACTTCTGCACACGACCCTCATTTGTTGACTTAGCTTTCAACCTAGTAGTTTGCCGTGGTGAATGTGAGAATAATATGTTATTGCTCTGATATCTGCTTTGTTTAATAAAACATGTCTGCACGGAGAGTGCTGAAGTTTCAGGAGCAACACGATATGGAATTGTTATGAGGTCTGATCTCCACGCCTTCATAGTCATAACACAAGTGCAGCCTTTGCCAACTTGGGCTTGAGGCGGGATTGATATTGCTTTGCACGAGAATTGTTAACACACTTGATGCGGTGCACATGCAGAGAGAGCTGGTGTATGCTGATGTGATTCCTTCATGCTAGGACACTAAGGTATGGGCCCGCCCTAAAACAACCCAAAGAGACCTTCTTAGATAATAATATAATATATGTGTTAGGGAGGGTGAGATATAAGTGTTGTTAACTCTTATTCATTACAGCATGTTAACATGCTGTCACCATTCGCTTTTTATGTCGTAGTAACTATGCTGATAATTTTGCTACTGATAATAAGTATACTTGTATTATCAAAGATACTGCGCCTGAGAAGACGGCATTAGTAAATAAACATTTCAAATGCACATGTGTCTTCTTTACTCCATGTTCTGGTTTGTAATGATAATATAACGAAAGAGTGTTCATGAGTCCCACGTACCCTGAGGTACTGTAAGTTCATGTTCTGGTTTGTCTAAACATTGGGTGTTTGATATGTCCAATGAGACACTGTAGCTAGCTCGGTAAGGGGTGAGTTGGTTGCTAAGGTAAGTTTTGGGACATCCTAATTTGCCGAGGTTCCACTCCTCTGTGCACAGTTCTGTGTGAGTACAGAAACCCTGCAACACGTTGTGGCTCTTTGGATGCGGGGAACGGCGGCAAGGGCGTGGCTGGTCGATCATAGCTGGCGGGTTGGAGTGTAGAAGGTCAGGCGGTCGTTGAGGTATCTGGGGCCTTGGTTGTGGAGAGATTTGTGTGCGTGGGTGAGGAGTCGGAACGTGATTCTCTTGCTGACGGGGAGCCAGTGCAGGTCTCTCAGGTGTCCGAAGATGTGGCTGTGTCGGGGGATGCCCAGGATGAGTCATGCTGAGGCGTTCTGAATGCGCTGGAGTCTTTTCTGAAGTTTGGCTGTGGTTCCGGCGTAGAGGGAGTTCCCGTAGTCCAGTCGGCAGGTGACGAGCGCCTGGGTGACCGTCTTCCTGGTTTCGGTGGGGATCCACCGGAAGATCTTCCGTAGCATGCGTAGGATGTTGAAGCATGACGAGGAGACGGCGTTGACTTGTCTGGTCATCAAGAGGGAGGAGTCCAGGATGAAGCCCAGGTTGCGTGCGTACTGCTGTACTCCTCACCCACGGTGCGTGTTCAGGTGAATGGTTTGCTCTCAGACCCCTTTTCGATCTCACGGGGTACCAGACAGGGATGCCCATTATCCCCTTTGCTTTTTCCACTTGCAATGGAGCCCCTGGCCACTTGTGTACGGCAACACCATACTGCACGTGGTATTGGTTTCAGCTCTCGCAGTTTGCTCATCTCCTTATATGCGGACGATGTCACACTCTACATTATAAACCCCGAAGAGAATCTGGACCCGTTGCTGAGGGAGTTCATACACTTTGGTAGAATTTCAGGTGTTTTTATAAATGGGCCAAGTCTGTGATATTCCCATTGAAGGATGGTAGCCCCCCCCGGTAGTGTCAGAATTCCCCTTATTCTGGGAGGCTGTAGAAGTCAAGTATTTAGGGGTCTGGATCAGTCGGGATACGCAGGAGGTGTGGTGACTAAACAACGGCTGAATGATGGTGTGGCTGGTGGACAAAGTAACAGTGTGGGCTGAGCTGCCGCTGTCACTGGCTGGCAGGATAGCACTAGCCAAAATGGTTATCCTGCCAAAATGTTTGTATCTGTTTGTTAATATACCGATCCCACTCACCAGACACTTTTTCAATACCCTCAAATCCCACCTGATCACACTGGTGTGGGCCAGAAAACAGTTTAGTGCTTCTTGGGATCTACTGACTCTCCCACTGCAGCAGGGCGGTTTGGGAGACCCTGACATGCAGCTTTATGCACTATGTGTTCAAGCACAATTTTTGCATTACTAGGTGCCCCCGAACCCCTTCCAGTCACACGTAGCAGTTGAAACTGACGTAATGGTGCCCATCCCGCTTAAGGTCGCGCTGTATCAAAAGCCACGCCGCGTTTGTGGCGACATAGACTATGCTGGTATCCTGTGCAGGTCATGGGATGAACTGTGCAAAAGGGTGGGGATCCCATTGCTCTATGCCCCTTCCATCCCTCTCCCACAATATTCAATGATGTCTTGCATACGGAACAGTAAGAGTAAGACTCTAGCTCAGAAAATGAGTCTCCAAACGTTTGAGGATCTATACCCTGGAGATGAATTTAGACCTCTCCCAGTTGCACCCGAGGGACAGGTGGTGCCATTCACTGAGATGTTTTTTATATCATAGAATATGCATGGCATGCCCTTCTCTCTGGGAGGAATTCCCGAGGGCGCCGCCGACACTGCCTGCATTGCTGAAAATTCCATCTTCTCATAAACTTGTTACACGCCTCTACACTCGAATGCAAGAAACCGCTCCGATAGTAACGCCAAACTCTCTTAAGCACTGGAATGACGAGCTAGAAATACCATTGACCGAAGCCCAATGGGAATATTGTTGTGGGCAGCTCTCGGAACTCTCCCCGAACTATAAGCTAAGATTGATTCACTTTCAAGTATTTACATAGATACTACAGAACTCCGGTGAGCCTCCACCGTATGGGCCTTCGAGCCGAGGGTGATTGTTGGAGATGTGGCTATGCTCCAGCTACATTCCTCCATATGGCGTGGCACTGCTCCAGGATAGCTGACTTCTGGATGCAGATCTTTGAGTCGGTAAACAACATATTGGGGGTATCGCTGGACCCGTCCCCTTCACTTGGCCTATTGGGATATGTAAAAGACACTCCAACCAAGTTATGTAAGCTGCATGCCTTTCTCCTTCTGTTTGCAAAGCGCCAGGTCGCTGTCCACTGGGGCAGGCGGCGAGTGCCCCCCATTAAAGATTGGGTTAGAGACATCACATACGGGCACGCACAATTGAGTGCCTTTTGGGAATTGATGCCACCCTCCTCTAGAACCCGTAATATATGGGATACGTTCTTAACTTGGAACGCTGGCTCACAAACAACAGCTAAAGTGATGGATGTGGAGGCTTCGCAGACTACATCACACATGTGATACTTTCACACCTCACACCTACTCCCAATTATAGAGAGCAGGAGACGTTGTATCTGGCAAGTGGTTGGGTGTGCAAATGTAGTAATGGCCCTCTCAGGGAAAACTATGTGTAGCATTGTTACCTTTGTGTTAATACGGATAAAATGTGCAAACACTCTACTGTTCATTTAATACTCTGCCTGCGGTTTGTGGAAGATGGGTACGGTGTAATTTGTCATTAATATTATATACTGAAGTGACATTATATGTATGTGCTCCTTTATTGATCCATATCACACTGGCTTGTTGGATTGTAATCATATTGTTTGTTTGAAATGTCAATAAAGAAAATAAATAAATAAATAAAATGTTTGCCTCACACAACACTCTTGCCTATTGTCTCACTCTGAATGTTGATTCTCTAATGCTCATCCTTGGGAGGTGGGGGGGGGCAAGACTGTTTGTTTGTCACTACCCATGTTACTATGCCCATATTGATCCAATCAACACCCCCTTTCCGAAATGATATACTTTTCTGAAGGATCATGTTTCAGAAAGGATGAAGGTGTCCTGGTTGTTGCTTATTCTATATGTGTTGTACATCAGGTTGTGGAAAATTGTGCTTCTTTATACTTTATTCGATAAAAACAAACTTTATCATAAAAGTACACAATTCATTGCTAAAAGAGATATTAAAAGTTTTAAAAAGTGAAATCTTTTCAAAAACAGCACAACATTTTAAAAATAGATTAAATAAAGTCCTAAAGCTGGGAACAGAGGACAGATGATCAGACGTATTCTGGTGGGTGTATACTGTACACAATTTCCTGCCCCATGCTCATTTTACAAGTCTTGAACGTATCAGCCAGGCCTTTCCCAAGAATTTGGCAACTCCGCAAAAAACCATCGTAGATGTTGTATCTGTTGTCAATATGCGGAGTGCCGTCACATGGTGCCTGACTCCCAATTCTCTACATACTGGCTTTAACCACCTTCTCCTGGGTTCACTATATGCTCTACAGGCAAATAGGAAATGGGCTAAGGACTCATTAGGGTTTGAACAACCAGGGCAACTAAAATGATTAGACATAGATGATTTCCAATGCTTGGTAAAAGTGTTCAGGGGAAGTGTTCCATGTCTAAACTTTAGAAACAAAGTTCTGTCTCTAGGTACTTTAATGACATTGAGAAAAGATTCAAACTTCCTCACCGGCTTATGCTCTAAAAAACAGTCAGTTAACACTCCCCAGTTTGATTTCTCGAGTTCCCTGGCTTGAACCCATTCCCAGTATATTTTTTTAATTGTATCTTTCGGGGGTGGTGACTGGGACAACCATGTTTCACTTAGCCCCAGATTGGTAGTCAGGTCCCTTAGATTGTCCAGCCACGGAATTCTTGATAACTTGTTCAGGATGATAAGTTCGTCCAAGACTGCAGCGTAGTGTGCCAGTTCCGGTGACCTTCTCAAACGTACCCAATATAGAAGAGGTCGAAGGGTGACAATATCTTTAATTGCACGGCGGCCCATATCTTGCAACAGTGGTTTCAAGGGGGTAGAGACTGGGAGACCCACCAAGTCTCTAAAGAACTTATTTTCAGTTTTAGTTAACTCTGTGATCTTATCAAAACCCCAAAGTTCTGACCCATATGTTGTTGCTGCCAATGCTTTCCCTTCATAGATGGCAAAGACAGGTGCAATGGGCCTGCTTACCGAGGCCCGGTGTTCTCTGGAAATGGCTTCTGTGGTCCTTTTCAAATTCAAATGCATTTTTGCTAAATGAGAGTCCCACTTCATTGTCCGGTTCACCCTTACTCCCAGATAATCAAATGCATCAACCTCCTCCAGTGAACATCCATTAAGCACAACATTAATCTTCCTTGGTCTCTTTGATTGGGACAACACCATTAATTTAGTTTTTGTAGTGTTAATTGTTAACCCACGTTGCTCACAGAAGGCATCAAACTTGGTCAAAAGTTTTTGGAGACCAGAGGGTGTTTTTGACATGAGGAGGGTGTCGTCAGCAAAAAGGAGGGTCGGTATTTTTTCACCTGCCAGGGTGGGAGCATCCACGGGGTCCTCCCTCAAATGGCCTGCCAGCCCCATTTATAAAGAGGGAGAACAAGGTGGGAGCCATCACGCAACCCTGGCGGACCCCCCTATTCACTGGTATTTTGTCAAAAGATTGTAGATTACCAAATTAGAAATCTGGCCAAACAGCTGAGCTTATTGCACTCACCCGCGCATGTATCCTGACCTAAGAAAAGTTTGAACTAGGAACACAAACTCAAAATATGTGAAGGGATTGATGCATGACTTTGGACTCCTTTGGATGCAAAGGGGTTTCCTACCTTCTCCTAGAACCACAATGAAGAATGTCCAATATGTGCAAAAACTTCACAGTGTCCTGATGTTACGTGAGCAGTTAGCTGTGACCAAGTGTGCTGCCCTCAAATGGCATTATTATGAGGTATTGAAAGGGAATGCCCTGCGATTCGGTGGCGGCGGTGATACAAGATGGCCATTCCGTGAAATCCTCCGCCTCAACGAGAACACTACTGGTCACGGAGGGGCACTTCATTGATGTCATTTGGCAGGCCGGGCATGGGAAAGAATGTCGGAAGCTTCCAGGGACGGAGAGACACATTTTTAGACCTTAAATCGGTCTAATTTTCTGTTACTCGTTTTGTCTCATCTGCTCCCGGGGCACTCTGTATCCCGGCTGCCATTTTGTGAGTCTGGAGCTCACATTTTAGTCAGTTGATAGAGCATTTGCTGTGCCCACTTGATAGCCAGAAAGCAAAACTCTGAAGAATATGGGAATCCGCCAGAAAGTACCAATCACTGATAGACTTTGGCTTACTTGACTATATGGATATTGCCTTTATCTTTAATGAAGAGTCTCCCTTTTATTTTATTTTTTGAGGGAAACTGTCTTTACTTGGAGTGCTCTATGTATTTACTAATATAGGTGCAATATAATACGATTTGAAAGCCGCAGGAGCAGAAAGGCTTTTTACATAACCATTATTTGGTCAAACTGACAGCTTGTGGAACTTTGTGCCCCGCTCATGGAAAGGTCTAGATTTGGGCCACCATTTTGTTTTTAACTCAAGAATCGTCACGCCATGATGACTCTTTAACATTAAGACTTATTACCGCACAATTTAAACAATAATTACTCTGTTTTGACTCTTTTTTAATTTTAGAGCTTTTTATCATACACTCAGAGATAATCCTATTCCTTTTAAGGAATATCCTCATTTAAGTTACAGAGTCACTCCTGTCTGCTTCGAAAATGGATTTTGCAAATTCTAATAAATCTCAAGGATCTTCCGGTTCTAACGCTACTGGTCGCAAAGAGCCTGCGGGCAACACTAATAAAAGGGTTAAAAATGAGCCTTCCTCTCCAAGCAAATCACCTCAAACTTTGACCTTAGAGGATATTATGGATGAATTGGGAAATATTTGTCCATTAATGGTCTGGTCTGGATTCAAGACTCACAGATGTTGAACAAAGAATTAGTGCTGCGCAAGGTGCTGTAGCTAAAGTGAATATTTTATCTAAAGAGGTTGCTCAAATGAAACAAATAACTGAGGATTTGGAAAATTGAAACAGACGTAACAACAGCCTACTTTCTTTTATATTCTGACTTAATGGCGACCCTGGCTGCAGCCAAACCGTGTAAACAGATGGTTTGGTCTGGTCACAAAATCTTCTTTAGTCAAGATGTTTCAAAACCCACAGCCAATGACTGAAAAGAGTTTCTGGACCTCAGACCTATTCTTCGATCCATGAATTCTCGTTATGGCCTTATTCATCCATGTTTTTTCAAAATTAAATATAAAGAAAGAACAATTATCTTCGAGGATCCTGCGGAGCTTAAGAACTTTATACATATGCACAAAGCAGAAGAAATGGAACTGTTTAAAACCTAATTGCTCTTTTCTCTTGGAGGTTCCCATTCATATTGTTCATTAACATTGTCCTTCCATTATATGTTGATATTTTAGTAAATTATTCTTGGGGTTGCTCAATGGAACGGCGTCTGTCATTCTCGTCCGCCCCTTTCATCTTTATTGTCATTTCTGTTTGTGATTATTATGGCTAAAGTCCTCTGGCTTTTTGTCATCTTTTTTGCATATATTTCTCAGAGGAGACCATGTTCTACTTTTATTCTTTTTGTTATTCTCCCAATTCTTTCCTCAATTCTTTTTCTTCTTACCTCCCCTCTTTTTTTCAATCTCTCACAGCGATCTTTTCCATTTCCAACTTTGTTTCTGTGGTCTTCTACTATTATCTATTTGACCGGATCGGTCCTGGAATGTCAGTTGGATATTTTGTTCACTTTTATATCTTTTTCCTCACGTTTTCTCAGTTCCTTTACTTAAATATCAACTTCATGTGTGTAAGTTCCTACGTATATTCAGATCTGTGATGTCTTCTATTATTTGGGTTTTGGTTGATTAAGTCTTGTATTTATTCTAGGTTTCATTTATGTCATGTTAAAAGTTTTACAATTTTAATCTTGAAATTCTCTCACGTTTATCCTCATGAGTAACGTACGTATGGTGTCATGGAATGTTAAAGGTCTTCGTAACCTGGTTAAAAAGCAAAGAGTTTTGACTCACTTGTCAAAATGTAACTCCCAAATTGCTTTGTCACAAGAAACACATCACAAAGAACAAAACATAAATTTCATTAAGAGACAATGGGTTGGGAATGTTTTCAGGTCCCCTGCTGTACATAGCAAAATGGCGTTCTTTTTATTGTTTTGTAAAACGTTAAATATTCAATTGCTAAATAAATTCAAATTCTGTTAGAAGTGATGATAAATAAGGCGCAATTTACTATTTTCAATGTATATGGGCCAAACAGAGTTGACCTAGTATTTTGCAATAACTTTTCTTCTATGTTGTCCTCCCATGCATCTGAAAACCTGATAGTTGGTGGTGCTTGCAATGAACTTATGAATCCATTTTTAGACCGCAGACCAAATATGTCCCCACTAAAATGCATAGAGCCTTCCACAAAGCCACATCTCCTACAGGGTTAATTGATGTATGGAGAGCACTACACCCTGATTATTTGGAATTCACTTTCTTTTCTCCCATTCATAGGTCCTACTCCAGAATAGATTACATTTTTTTACCCAAAATACTCTTCAATTTTTAACACATGCAGAAATAGGATCAATTCTTATTTCTGATCACGCCCCCATTATTGTAGATCTTGATTATCCTAACCCTATTTCCTCCAATCGTAGCTGGAGATTTAATAACTCCCTTTTATTGGATCAAACAGTTCACAGAACAATTCACAGTCTTTGTACAAGAATATTTCATAAACAACCTTCCCTCAGATACGCAGATGAATATTGTGTGGGGCGCTTTCAAATCAACTACAAGAGGTTTTATAATAGACTTTGTAGCTAGAAAAAAGAAACAACTTATTAGAGATTTGAAGCAACTCTTAGAGCAGATTAATATTTTGGAGCACAAATATTTTTCCTCTAATAATAGTGATACATTATCTAAACTTATTAAGACCACGTTGCAATAGAACAAACAATTCTTGGATAATGCTTGTGGTACCCTACTTCATTTCAATGCAAAAATGTATGGAGGTCGCAACAAAGCAGGTAAATCCTTGTCAAATTACTTTAAAATTAAAAAACAGAAATCTAAGATTGTTGCCATCACTGACCCATCTGGAGTCTGACCTATCAGTCATTCTAGGATGCTTTTTGGATTATGATACAATATGATATACCCCCGAATCATCTCCCTCCACTGAAAAATTAGATACTTTTTTTTAATATCAATTCCTAAAACCCCGATAAAAAGGTAGATGTATCTTCCCTGGATACACTTTATCTGAACAAGAATTACTAAATACCATAAAACAGCTTCCCAAAGATAAAACTCCTGGTCCTGACAGCTTTACTGTATGCTTTTATTTACATTTTAGACATCTTTTAACTCCTAAGTTATTATCTCTTGTTAATCATTTTTTGAGCACAGGATGTACACAAGGTTGTTTTACTCAGGCCATGCTATGTTTACTCCCTAAAAAAGATAAAGATATTTCTCAGTGTAGTAACTATAGATCTATCTCACTGATTAATACGGATTGTAAGATTTTCACTAAATTATTGGCCCTCCGGATTAGCTCTGTTATTCCTGACTTAGTCGATATGCATCAGTCTGTTTTTGTGAAGGGAAGATCTATTTCAGACAACTCCAGAACCTTTCTTAACATTATTTGTTTAGTGGCTAAACTTAGCTCTCCCTTAGCTACCATAACACTGGATGCTGATAAGGCTTTTGATCGAGTGAATTGGGATTTTATGTTTGGTGCATTGAAATGGTATGGTTTTAGTCCCCACTTTATCCAATACATTGCTATTACATTATAATCCTTCTACATCTGTTTGGATCTATGGTAAACAATCCAAATACGTCGCCCTCCTCTGAGGTACAAGGCAGGGTTCCCATTGTCTCCCCTGTTATTTATTTTAGCATTAGAACCCTTTTTGGAAACACATTTTTAATATAAAGTACACTGCGTATGCAGATGATATTTTATTATATTTATCTGACACCACTACATCTCTGCCAGAATTCTTTTCACTATTGAACACATAGTCCGTTGTTTCAGGTTATAAACTGAATATTGATAAGTCAGAAGTATTACCACAAAATAAATACTGTCTCCCTCATATGTGTAAAGACTCTGGTTTCAAATGGAGTTCTAAAGATATTAAATGTCTAGGCATTATTTATTTTAATAATATTAAGGAAACTATTAAGGTTAACAGGAATGAGATTATGACTAAAGTTAGTGCACTAATAGATGGTCTCCCCTATTTCTTTACTGGTGGGGTAGGTTGGCCACAATTACAATGATGCTGTTACCTACTGTTAATTTTTTATATCTCAGTCAATCAATCAATCAATCAATCAATCAGAGTTGGTAGAGCTCAGCTACTCACCCAAATGGGTCCCAAGGCACTGGGGGATGGAGGGGGGTGCAAGCAGCTCCACCACATTCAGGGTAGTGTCAGAGACCTGGGGGTCGGAGGAATTCCCTGTCCTATTGGGTACGTGCGGGGCCGGGCACTCATGGTGATTCGCCGAAGAGCCAGGTCTTGAGGTCCTTCCAGAACTTGGAGAGAGTTGGTGTCTGGCAGATGTGAAGAGGGAGGGAGTTCCATGCTTTGGCCGTGAAGTAGGAGAAGGAGCGACCTCCTGTTATGGGCTTGGAATGAGAGGCGATGGTGCATGTAGGCGGGGCCGGTGTAGTGGAGGGCTTTGTTGGTGTGGGTGAAAAGCTTGAGGGTGTTTCTCTTCTTGATGGGGAGTCAGTGTAGTGCCCGCAGGTGTTGGGTGATGTGGCAGTGGTGTGGTAGGTTTAGGACTAGTCTGGATGTTCTAGAGTTTGTGGGTGAGGTTTTTGTTGATCCCGGCGGAGAGTGTGTTGCTGTAGTCCAGTCTGCTGCTGATGAGAGCGTTTTTGACGGTATTCCTGTGATCTAAGGGAATCCAGTTGAGAGTTTTACCTAGGAGGCGGTGAGTGTGGAAGCAGGAAGAGGTGACGGCGTTGATCTGGAGGTCCTTTTGAGTTCAGAGTCCAGGATGATTCCAAGGTTGCGTGCGTGTTCCTTGGGTGGAGTTTTTTCCCGAGGGCTGGGGGCCACCAGGTGTCACTCCAGGCATCAGGATGTGGGCCTATGATGAGGACTTCGGTTTTGCCTGTGTTCAGTTGTAGGCAGCTATTCTTCCTCCATCTGGTGACTGCTTCCATTCCTTCTCAAAAGTTGTGTTGCGAGATGTTGGGTTTGTTGGATAGTGAGAGGATGAATTGTGTGTCATCTGCGTATAATACGATGTTGAGTCCATGTGATCTGACGATGGGAGCAAGAGGGGCCATGTAGACATTGAACAGGGTTGAGCTGATGGATGAACCTTGGGGGACGCCTCAGGTGGTTAGCATGGGCTCTGCGATGAAAGCCTGCATTCTGTCGGAGAGGAATGAGCAGATCCAGTAGAGGACTTTGTTTTGGATTCCTGCATTGTGGAGTCTGCAGGCTAGGGTACTGTGCAAGACTGTGTTGTAGGCCACAGAGATGTCCAAGAGGAAGAGGGCCACAGTCTCACCGATGAAGGAGGCGGGTTGGCTGTTGACAGTTTTTTCAAGGACTTTTTCCGGCTAGGGAAGTAGGGAGATCGGTCTGTAGTTCTTGAGGTCAGTGGGGTCCGCCGATGGTTTCTTTAGGAGAGGGTTGACCTCGTCTCGTTTCCAGTCGTTGGGGAAGGAGGCAGTCTCAAAGGATTGATTGATGATTCTTTGTAGCTCGGGGCGATGATGTCTGCGGCTCTGTGGTAGATGTGGTGGGGCAGAGATCTGTGGGGGCTCCTGAGTGGGTGGTCCTCATGGTCTTTAGGGTGTCTTCGATGCTGAGGGCGGTCCAGCTGTCCAGCGTTGGCTGTGCGGTACTGGAAGCTGTGGGTGTGGGTTCCTCGTGGAGGTTGTTGTTGTCGAAGTTGTCATAGATGGTCTTGATTTTGTGATAAAAGAAGGCACTGAGTTTATTGCAGAGGTCCTGGGAGAGTGGGATGTCAGTGGATTCGCTGTTGGGTTGGGCAAACTCTATGATGATGCTGAAGAGTTCCTTGCTGTTGTGTGTGTGGGTGGAGATTCTGTCCTGGAGAGCCTTCTTCCTTGAATGTCTGATGAGTTTGTGGTGGGCAGTGGTGGTTGTTTTATAGTTGTCGAGGTCTGCTGGCGTTTTGGAGTTCCTCCATAGTTTTTCATGATGTCTGCAGGTTCGTCTGGATTTCCGGAGTTCGGTGGAGAGGCAGCTGGCCCTCTTGGCGCAGGGGTTTGAGGATTTTTGGTGGGGGGCGATGGTGTTTTCGCAGTTGGTGATCCATTTGTGTAGAGTGTGGGCTGCGGGGGTGGGGTCGTTGTTTGAGGTGGTGGGCGCAGAGTCGCTGAGGGTGGTGGTGAACTGCGCATCGGAGATCTTGTTCCAATTCCTGTGTTGGAGCTGGGGTGGGTGTCTGCAGGAGATCTGTGCTTTGTAGGTGAAATGGATGCAGTGGTGCTCCGCCAGGGGAGTTCAGAGGTGTGGCTGACGGAGATGGAGGTCTTTCAGGAGGTCTTCCACATAATTTCTTTGAAATAATTAATTGTTCTTTAACTTAATGTTTATGGACCAAACGCAAACCTTGCATTGCTTTAGCTCGCCCTCAACAACCTATAGACCTTGGTGGGGTTAATTTTCCTAATATTAGAACATATAATTTGGCTTTCACATTGAAACATATTTTGGTCTCCCTATCTGAAAATCACACTGACTCATCCACAGTTTGGGTGCAATTTGGGCATGCACAATATTCTTCTTTTGCTTTCAAGGATGTGATCCATATCACCCAACCTTCAAAAGGTTTTATTTCCCCAATACTTACCCATTCTATAGCTATTATCAAACCTTTGGTCATTTCTTAAAATTCCACCTCTAAAAATATTTTACAAACCCCAAACTGGTATAACACAAACATTAAATTAAATAATAGGGTTCTTGGGTGGAAAGAATTGATTGCCAAGGGCATTATTGTCACCGAACAGTTATTCTCTAAAGGCTCTTTGTTCGATTTTTCTGAGATACAAGGAAAATACCACATATCTAACAAATATGCCTCTCAATTTCAACTCCTTAACCCTCTTTTTCTCCTCTACACCTCTCAACAAACTCTTACAGCTGCAGGATGGAAGCCCCCTTCTTTCTCAATAGATTTTTCCACAGAATTGAAGGCCTCCAACATATAAAAATGATTGCTTGATTACTCTAAATTGATTTCAAAGTTTAAAGTGGAGCTCGTATGGGAATTAGAATCACATCAAGAATTTTCAGTCCATACTTGGAAATCCAATACCTCATCTTCCTCAGCAAGCACAACACAAACATTAGATTATTTTTATAACAGATTATATATCACCCCCACAAGCTTATATACATTTAAAATTTCACCTAATTCTAATTGTTGGTCCTGTACTCATGATAAAAGAGGAAATCCACATATGTTTTTCGACTGCCTTCTTGTTAAAAAGTCATGGTTACAAGTTTGGCATAAACTGGATGATATTTATCCGTGTCTTTACCATTTGATGTTATACACATCTTTTTAGGTGGTGCCTCCCCCCTTTGGACTTATCAACATTGGGTTGGGAAATTTGTTGGGTTGTTGTTTGCCTTAACTCTTCATGTAATCACCTCCAATTGGAAAGATACAACAAAAATTTCCTACACGGCATGGTGGAACCTTTTGTGTCATCATCATAGTTTAGATCAAGCCCATGCCACCTCTCTTCCATCAAAAATTAAAAAAGATTTACTATGGTCAATCCTTACTTCATTTTTATCTAGATGTACGACTCGATCAGTTTCTAAAGTTTGTAATTAGGAACCTCCTTAAAATACAATGGTCTATTTATTATCCATTTATAGGGCCACATAGTTGTTAGATATTCGCTTATTCAAATTTACAGTACATTCTATTTTCACCTCTGCTTCCCTCCTTTTTCCTCCGTCTTTGCTTTGTCTCTCTCTCTCTTTCCTTTTCTTTCTTAACTTGCTTTCCTTTCACCCTTATAAAATGATTAAAATGTATTTGTTTTAGCATTAGATTTATATATTTCAATTCAAGTTTCTTATGTTCATATTTTCTTAACATAGAATATGTTTAATTTGTTAAATTCTTATACGTTTATTATCTTCCTTCTATTATCAGAATGTTATATTAATCCTTTTGCTTGTTCATATAGCCACTTGGATTGTCCTTCAGATGATTACTTCTGTTTGATGTAATTGCACACTGTTCCTTATTTTTTTTTCAAAAAAGCATTTTTAAACTAAAAAAAAGAAAGGGAATACCCTGGCTGATTAGGCATTAGAAAGGTTGCATTGTCTGAAAATATTGATTTTGTCTCGGATGTTGTATGAACTTATTTATTTCCTGTACCTTCCTTGAAATTTGCTCAATTGCAGGAACAAGTCCTCTGAGAGTGAGAAATAGTACTGGACCAAACAGTTAAAGGGACCCTGAAGGGGTGTGGAGAAACAGTAGTGAGTGTGTGGTGATGCCAAAATTCCTACACTCCAACTACATGCTTTTGTAACACAGAGCAGTCCATGTCGGTATGGATGACATGTTATGTGCCACACCAACCCACTATATTGTGCCCTTCTGTTATTTTGGCCCAAAATCATTGTCACTGCTTTGTCACTTGTTGGTCTCATAATGCTGGTAAAAGAATTAAGACCAGTCCTGCTGCTCACCCTCCTCCTTGAAGCCACTCTGTACACCTGACGATGGATAGTATCCAGATGCTGAAGTATGCTTCATACACATAAGTCCTGGTGATAATCTGTATGTGTTAGGGGGCACTGTCATCTTAGGGTTTTTTGGGCCCCGGGTAAGACATATATTTGGGCCCTGAGTTTGTAACTTTTTTTGCGAATTAAAATTTGTATTATACCAAACAAATTTTCAGAAATGGGGTTCACACAAATACCATTGAAATATGCCATTCCATGGCTCCCAAAAATCTTTAAGATGCAACTGGCGAGAGAGACTCAGGGGTGGAGGTGGGTAGAGAGGAGAGAGGCTGAGATATGTAAATAAACAGCGGTAAGCTAAATAAAGAGTATGTTTACATTCCCATGGGACCCATTTGATGGCCTTGTGTCGGGGGCGGGGGTGTAGAAGCCCTGCACAAGAGCAGATGCCATCACAGTTGCAAAGCGTGTACTTTTTAAAAAACTTTATTTCCCATTTTCATAGTACAATACATTCCACATTAGTTACTCACTGCATACATCAACATACATCTGCCTTCTGTAGAGTAATACAAAAAACCGCAAAACACATATACTGTAATCCTTATACATTGACCATCCAGTTTGTCACGATCAGCCAGGCACCTTTGTTTTCTGGAAACCAGCAAACTTCGGGACTCCTCCACCCGAACCCTCCCAAAGGCATGAAAATGCCGCCCAATACAGTCTAATGTAATTAACAATAAATACCTGCAACTTTTTCTCCCTACATGATGCACCTTACCCCAGGGGACAATACTATCTGGCTGTTTCGAAACCGGGGAGGTGTTCAATTTTTCCAAATAGGCCTTGAAGGGCCCCCATATATCTTTTGGGCAAGATGCTATCGGCTGGGTTTCTGCATATAGGTCATTATTTGTATTACAGTAAGCAAATCTCTGGAGCCAGGCTTTTAATGTAGGTAAGGTTTTACAGCCCCATGTAATAGTTATCTCTCTCTTAGCAAGCAGGAACGCCCTTGCAGTGAATTTGCGAATACTTTTTGGGAAGTCTAACACACAACCCAGGAGGGGGGAGTAGTTGCTACCTCCATCCCTTTCATTTTAGTTAGTTCTTTGCAAACGGAACGCCAGTATGCCTCAGTCGTAACACAGTTCCAGACAAGATGTGCAAAATCAGCATGTGGAGCCCCACATTTCCGGCAGGAGTGTGGCCTATCTAAGTCAATGCTGTGAATTCTTTCTGGAGACATATAAACCCTCTGCCGAAATTTAAAATGCAGTAACCTGTGTCAACTGTCTAAGGAGATTTCTTTGATTTGAGCACAACAAAATTCCCAATTTGGGTCTGATATTGGGTGCCCCAAATCCTGCTCCCACGCTTCCCTAATCTTAGCATCTTTGTTGGGGACTATAGCCATACACACTTGGTACATTTTAGAGACTATCTGTTCACCATTAGGCTCGGTGATCACAGTGGTCAGTGGTCCAAAGCCAGGGGGAATTCACCAATGGTGGCTCTGAGCGTGGAGCGGACCTGGTTAAAAATGAAGTGGTCCTTGAGTCTGACCTCGCTGAATCTATGCTCCTCCTTCCCTGTAAAAAACATGGCCCCCAGTAAAAAGGTCCCCAATCTTACTTATCGAGAATTTAGTTAGTGTGCGTTGCACAAGCTTTTTTTGCATGATGGGGATCCATGCGTTATTTAGTATTGGAATGTCCGGCAAGTAAAGTATTGCTGCAGAAGTAACTCAGACCAGCTTCTGCCATGCCCAACTGGTGGTTGATACAGTTTGAATGTCATGGGGGTCTCTGGGGAACCCCTCAGGCAATGTTGTGAGTAGAGTCCCTGGAAGAACTAGTTCTGCCTCGGCCCTAGTATAGGGGAGTCGAGCATCTGGATGATACCAAGCATGTGCAAAGCTGCACTGTGCCACTAAATAATACATTTGTAGGTTCGGCACCCCAAATCCCCCTCTCTCGTAAGGTAGTGTCATGGCGTCCCAACTGACCCCGGGTCTCTTACCGCACCATGTTAGTCGGATCAGGTGAGAGCAGAGAGTGAGGAAAAAACTATTGGGAAGTGGGTCGGAATATTGTTAAAGAGTTACAAAAATATCCTGCGTACTATCATTTTAATCAATGCCACCTGACCAGCAAGTGAGAGGGGGAGCCTCTACCTGTAACTCGAGGTTATGTGTTGCGGGACCATAATTCAGTCGGACAATTTGATCTGTGTCTATGTAAATATGGATTCCTAAATATCGTGTTGAGTCTGCGCACCAGTCAAGAGGGAACTCGCAATCCCATTTCTTGGTGCATGGAGCGATTGGAAATATTACTGACTTGCCCCAATTGATCCCCAGACCTGAATACCCTCCAAAGCGGATAATTTCCCTGATAAGATGTTCCAAATTTTCTTCAGGGGAGCGTACGAAGAATATTATGTCATCCGTGTACAGAGAGATGAGTAGAGGGCCCACCCTGAATTGAAGTCCTCTAAGTAAATGCATCTATTGAACATGTCTAACCAGGGGTCCATTGCTAATATAAACAGCAACGGGGAGAGCGGAAACCCTGCCTGGTGCCCCGAAAAATGCTAAAGGACGCACTATTGTACCATTCAGCCTGAGTCAGGCTGTGGGGCCCCGATATAATAATGCAGTTAGGGTAATAAATCCCTTTGGCATGCCCATCCTACGCATCACTGCCAAAAAGAACGGCCACTCAAGCGAATCGAATGCTTTTTCCGTGTCGAGTAATATTGCCACTTCTGGCACCTCAGGTGATATTCTCTGTAAGACCGTGAATAAAGTCCTCAAGTTGAGGGCTGTCGATCTGTGAGGGATAAAGCCCGATTGAGCAGGGGAGATTATTCGGTCCAACAGCAGGGTCAAGCACATCGCTATCATTTTCGCAAGGATTTTATATTCCAGGTTCAGTAGAGAAAGGGGTCAATATGAACCACAAGACATCGGATCTTTTCCGGGTTTAGGGAGCAGTATGATTACCACTTCGCGCAATGTAGGTGGTAACTCCCCACACTCCAAGGCCTCGTCATATACCTCCAGCAAGATTGGGGCTAACAGATCTTTGTATGCCTTAAAAAATTCCCCCGTAAAGTCATCGAGCCCAGGTGCCGTGGAGTCGTTTATGGCATCTATTGCACTGGAAATCTCCTCCATCGAAAAAGGTTCCGCGAGGAACTCTTGTATGAATTTATCAAGCTAGACTAAGGCAATCTCTGATAAATAACCTTCTTGATCTGAGCTGTCGCAATCCCCCCCAGATTTGTACAAATTGGTGTAGTATGACAGACGTTCATCCTGGATGTCCGAGGTGCTCGTGAGGACTTGGCATGTCTACGGGCAAATCTCAGTGATGTAAGCCCGATCAGGTGTGGGCCTCAGGAGGCGGGCCAGCATCTACCCCTGCCTGTCACCCTCCCCATAGCAGTGGATGGCATTATATGTGGATAAATAGAGAGTTTTTTGCTCTGCAGCCTCCCTGAACAAGTTTTGTAAGGCCAATCGTGTGGTGTACTTAGTTGTATCGGGTTGCACCATCTGTTCCCTGTCTAGTGCACCTAACCTCCGTTCAAAGCTAGCTATCGTGGTTCTAAGATCTTTCAGAATCCCCACATGTTTACAAATACAGACACCATGCATGTAGACTTTGAAGGCCTCCCATAGTGTAGCCCAACTGGTTAAGGACCCTGTGTTGATTTCAAAGTAATCTACAATAGCCTCTTTAAGCTCTGCATGAAAGAGATTGTCCAGCAAGGCGCGACCAGAGAATCTCCACTGTCTCTCGACGCCCTCGGGCCTAGGGATGCAGAGTTCCAAGACCACCGGAGCACGGTCAGAATATGTTCTGGGAAGGATTTTAATCGTTTTGTACCATGTGACTAAATTAGGAGTGACCAGCCAGTAGTCCAGTCTGGTCCAGGTGTCATAGTAAGCTGCGTAGTGAGAGTAGGCAGGCATATTCGGGTGTCAGCGCCGCCAAACATCGATTTTATTTTTTTTATTTGAAAGGTTTTATATAGCGCTGGCTAGAGCACTTTACATGAGTTACAGCAAGTTACAGGTTACAAAGCTACATCACTTAAATCAAAGAGTCACAGGTGGAGGAGGAGGGGGAGGGAAGGGAATACACAACAGGAAAAACGAGGAAAACAATGTCAGATGTCTGGTTGGGTAGGTGATGGCCGAGGAGGTGAAACCAGGGCCAGACTCCTCTTTAGCTGCATGTGACAGCTCCACCGGGCATCGGCCAAGGTTGCTCGTGTATCAAGGTGAGTACAAGCAGTTTTGAGGCCCATGGAGGGTCGTCAAAGGTCCAACAGAAGTTCAGAGGAACGTTATTTATGAGTTACATATAGTGCTGGCTAGACCCGAAGGTATCAGAGCACTTTACAGTAGGCTACACAATGTTACAGAGAATAAAACAAATACACATTATGTCAAAAATTAAGCAACAAATTGGGAGAGGAAAGAAAGTTGAGACAAATTGAGATGGGGAGGTAAGTGTGAAAGGGGATGATGAGGGAAAAGACGGCAGGAGAGAGGAAAATATGGCAGGAGAGATGAAAAGACGGCAGGAGAGACGAAAGGAAGTCTGCCCAAAGTCCGACTGGGTAGGTGACGTCCAAGGAGGGAATCTACAGCCCATCACCCCAATAGCTAAACAGGTAGCTCCATCGGGCATCAGTCAGATAGCTAGGTCTCGAGTGATGAGGGAAAGTTCATAGAAGAAAGGGTGGGAACTATGAGCAATGACGGGTGAGGGCAAAAGTCGATAGCAGGAAAGAGGAGAGGAGTAGAGAGGAGGGGGTTAAGGGGTATGGTGAAGAGGAGAAGGGAGAAAAGTCCAGTAGAGAGACACCGGAGAGTTTGCCCAAAGACCGGCTGGGTAGGTGATGGTCAAGGAGGAAAATCCCTAGCCCATCGCCCCTTTAGCTCACGAGGTAACTCCATTGGGCGTCAGTCAAAATGACTGGGTCTCAGGTGCTGATGGGAAGATCTCCTAGTCAAGTGTCATGGAGTGTGAGCAGGAGCGGGGTCGGGTGAGGGCTGATCCTGAGCAGGACGATGACCAATGATTTTAGATCAGGAGAGATACTTGATCCCATAGACCGTCCCATCAGCTCAGTTTAGGAGTGCACCGGTACCTCAGGAGTCCCCCGCGGCGGTGGTCTGGACTGGCCCCAGTCGCCATCTTGCAGACAGGCACGGCAGCAAACTCCACCTCTGCCTGGGATGCAAGTATTGTGAAAGGCAGAGGGGGGGGCAAGAAATCACAGTAGCCTTTCCACCATGATAGGAGAGGTGGAAGAGACCGCTCCTAAATCTGCAGATCTTCACCATTCCCCAAAACAGTAGTGAGTGTTGGGCAATAGTCCAGGAACACAGTGGTAGGGGGGCCATGGGCACCTCTGGGTTGAAAAGTGATGCTCGGAGAGTGGTAGGATGCTGAATAGAGCCTTATAGCCTCATCCAGGAAATCGGGGTCTCCAAGCTTCCAAAGGACATAGGGAGAGATCGCTGGCGGCAGTAAAGAAAAGAAGTTTACCTGGCGGTGATAGCACAGCCTTCCCATAGAGTACTGTTCTAGAGGCTCATATGCTGCATTCACCCAGAGCTTACATATGCCCAAAATGCCACAGCCCCTCATTTCCTTGCAGCCACGAAGTCCAGAATAAACCACACCACTTTGGCACAGATCTGTAAAGCCCAGCATGGGAACAAGATCAGTTGTGTAGTGAACCGCTCCCCACAAGACACAAATGTTGCACTTCTCTTTATCTTCCTAATACATCATGCTCAGAGAGAGAAAGTGAAGCTGGTTGCGTTGTCTTACACGGTTGCCATTTTGAAATCAGGCACCGTTCCTCCGGAGGTCGTCATGAGACTACAGTTGGATATGAGACGTCAAAAGAAACTTAAAATTGCAGGCATTGCTACTTTACGCTAGACTAGCATTTTGCTTAAATCAGCGGGGAAAAGCTCAGTATTTTGCGTGTGGTCGCCATTTTGCGATCAGGCTGCATAAGTTAAACAAACACCGCAAAAGCCTCCTATAATGCCAATAATGCTGCAAATACTTCATCGAGTGTGCGTCCAGACTCAAACTCGCGGATCTGATGTTTGGTGAAGAAAATAGGATCAAATCCGCCATTTTAAGTTGTCGGGTCTCATTGAGCTCTACTGGTCGGATGTGCATCATTCGCTGCGATCTGCTTTATGCACCAATTCTGGCACTCAGCTGCTTGTTCTGCAGCCTTCAAGGAGCTCCACTGGTCGGATCTGCACCGTTCACTCGGACTTGCTTTATGCACGGGTTCTAGCACTCAGCTGCTTGTTCTGCAGCCTTCATGGAACTCCGCTGGCCGGATCTGCCACGGCACTGAGCAGTGCACCAATCAGCTTGCGGTAAACAATGTCGCAGGCCCACACCCTCTACAGCTTCTTCTGGCACTGCAGCAACGTAGCTGGGCTCTGTCCTCCAAGCTGCGTTTCTTCGGGTCCGTCTTTAATGGCCCTAAGCGCGCCGCTCGGCACACCATTCAGCTCTCTGCAGCTTCCCTCTCACTGCTGCTGTGCCAGGGCTACCTCCGGAGTCGTGGCTAGACTGCTTGCGGCTATCTCATTGAGATGTATCTCTTCGGAGCGCTGTTTGTATCACTATATCCATGTGCTGGGGACTGGTCTGAATCAGCGAGCCACGCTCGGGCATGGGCTTGCGGTCTCCGTCTCTCTACCCTCGGCCGTAGGCTTTGCCAATCTCGACATCCGTCACAGCGGTTTTGGACACCAAACCGCTGCTGTTCCGGGTCGTTTCAGCACCGCTGGCATTCCGGAGACAGACCCGACTCCCTCTTTGACCCTTTTTGTCTGGACAACGCAAATACACACGATCAGCCCAGTGGAGTCGCACAAGTCTATCAGAGCCCAATGCACATGTAGCTTAGTTTCAAGAATCCTGAGGAACAATCTAGCCATGGATCCATCAACAAGTTAAAGTCACCCCCCATACAAATAAGCTCGGTATCTAACTGCAAAATATGAGAGCGTACCTCATGAAAATACTCTGGGCAATCGATGTTGGGAGCGTATAGATTTACCAATGCAATGCGACGATGACCCATTAGTAGCACCGTCACCATTGTGTAGCGCCCTTCTTTGTCATTATGCACTGAGTGCAACTGAAATGGTATACGTTTGTTTATTAGAATTGCGGTGCCCCTTGCATACGTGCTGCACCCCGAGAAATACCTGTGCAAGCCCCAACTGGCCGCAAACGCAATATTATTAGCCTTGGGGAGGTGGGTTTCTTGCAGAAATGCAATATTGATCCTGTGCCTCTGCAGATGATGTAAGACCCCCGTCCCTTTCTTTGCATTGTTCAACCCCCTGACATTCCAGGTGACCAGCGAAATGTTAGAAAAAGTGGACAAGTTATCTAACACTGGCATTAGTGCTATAGAACAGTGAACATTGATGTGTAGTGTCATTATTATTGCTTTATCCGAAGTGAGTAAACCATGGCAACAATGTTTGGAACGATGTACTGAGCCACACCCCTCCCCCACCTGTTCCTGCTCAACCCCATGCATGGAACAACCCCAACGAGTTTACAATTACTTGCCCCTTGCTAACCAGTCAATGTTGAATATACTTGAAAATCGAAACACATCATAAACCTCTTACACACTTAACGTGCTAAACACAAAGGGGGTGGCAACGCCTCGCCATAGACCCCATCTTTTTGCATATCAAACAAGCCCAAAGTGTACCCGTGGGCGTACATGGTAAAGCCATCATTATGACAGTTACAACTGAGACTAAGGCCGCTACATATCTGTCACTCAGTTGAAAAAATTTCCACACTGGCAATTGAGCCGTTGTGCGAAGGAGAGGATCTAGCTGCATCTTTGCATTTCTGGCTACCGCTGCCCTTGTAGCCTCTGCAGAATGCCTGAACTGCTGCTGGGGAGTCCAAGATCCGGGATCTGGCCTCAATGTCTACTCGGAGACGTGCTGGGTATAACATCCCATATCTGAGACCCAGATTACGCAATGTGGCCTTCACAGCATTGTAGTTGCGCCTCACCTTTTGTACCAACAACGTAAAGTCAGGGTACAGGGACAGCGTTGACCCCTGCCAGTTAATAGTCCCCTTCTCTCTTGCAAGGTGTAACGCTGTGCCCTGTCACCAAAGTTTAGGAGGCGTGCAATAATAGCCCTGGGTGGACATCCAGGATTAGGCCGAGGACCTAGGGAGCGATGTGCACGCTCAATGATGAAACCAGGGGTGAAGGCGTCTCTGCCAAAGAAGTCTGTTAGCAAAGTTTCAACAATTGGTCTATGCAACCGATGTTAGAAGACTCAGGCACACCCAGTATTCGGAAGTTGTTACGCCTACTGCCACCCCCAAATCCTCATTCTTTATTGCCACTTCTTTCAGGAGTTTTTCAACTCGATCCAAACATCGGAACGATTAAGCAGATCTGTCCTCCAAGTCTGACACCCTCCCTTCAACTGTGTTTAGGGACCTATCATGTACATCCAATTTAGCACCCATGGAGTCAAATCGCTTGTCGAAATGGCTTTCTGGAGCCTTAAAACCCGCTCTAAGCTCCTGCAGAAGAGAAGACGAGTCTGCTGGCGAGGTCATGACTGGACCGGAGTCGTAGTGACCCTCTGCCATATCTGTGTCTGTGTCAGGGCCCTTCTCAATAACTTTGCTGAATGGAAGGAGTCGCTGTTTGGTGTCTTTAAGACCCATGCCTTCTTGCCCACATCCACTGGAAAGCTACTATTTTCGTTGTAAAATGGGACGTTACTGACATGGGAACTGAGAAGACAGAATCAGAGAAATCCTATGGCATCAATCACCATGCACCAGGCATGTACACACTTCAGCGCTTCTCGTGGCCTCCCAAGTACTGACCTAAACCGCAAACCACTCGTCGCCGTGCCTAAGTTGAAGGCACCGGAACACACGTCCATTATGCACCCCATGCAGCACAAGTAGGGCAGTGTCACTGAGAGACCTGGGTTGTAGGCACTGCTCACTTCGTGAGCGTGCCCCGCAGGATTGATCCTGCTGTATACCATGGTGCTATAGCGATGGTCCTCCGTGGTTGAGCGACCCCCCACTCCTTGTGGCCTGCTCGATCGTCCAGACGGTCGTGTCCCAGGCTCGCCCGTGCCCCTATCGCAGCGGGGCCTCTGTGACTCAAAAGTGTCCAGGACTCTGTGGCATCAACAGAGTGCCCCCTAAGGACAGGCATCGCAGCTATTGGCGGGGGGGTCAGGACGCAATCCCTCTCACCTCTGCAATTTCCTGCACCGGTGGAGCGTGTCTCTGCGGCTGCTATGCAGGGGGGGGTGCGCTGCTTGGTGGTCGCTGCTCACTCGTTTGTTGTTGGGCCTCATTCCAGGGTCTGTCTTCCGCCAAGTCCTTATTCTCAGTCGAGAAAAGTACAGAGGTGGCGGCTCTGCTGATACATCTCAGGGACTCCGGAATGCAGATCGTGTGTTCCGTGCAGCGGTCTCTTCTTCAGCCACCCTCAGGGAACCATTGGGTAGGACCTCAGGAATTTATTTGGGTGATCCGGCGGAGCTTCAGTGCCACACAGCCATTTTGTTTGATAGCCTGGCCATGCCCCCACAGTTGCAAAGTGCTTACTTAGAGATTTTATTCAACATTTTGAAATACTGAGACACTTATCAAGTGACTGAGGAACTCCCTTCATTTGAATTGTAATGCAAGAGATCTGCAAAGTTTTATGGATAGTTCAGCACTTCCACTCTGAATATCACTAATAGTCAGCAGGCAAAGTGGAAGAGAACAATGACACCAAAAAGAATAAAATAGCAAAGGTATGTTCTGAAACACAATTGGAGTGGTCTGATGATCTGCTTTTAGCTTTGTGGTCCATCAGGGCCGTACTGGCTCAGAAACTCAAGTTAAGCCCTTACTAAATAGTGATGGCATCACCTATGATGGTGCCCTCAAACCCTTGAGTCTCTGCTGTTAAGCTAGGCTTAGAACTGAATGATGATGCAGTTTTACAATATAGCGGCAAGCTTATTCACTGTCTCTACAGTTTCCATACTCAGGTCCAAGTTGCCTTACCTAAGTGTCTGACTGAAGCCAGCCACTACCTCCCTTCAGCGAAGGGACTGGGTCTTGACATGGGTGTATTAGAGGTAGACTGCTCCACAGCCTCATTAGGGCAGCCCCTACAAGGTCCTGCTCATAACGAACACATCTGGTAAGTGTTGTGATCTGATGATGTGGATCCACCCCTATAAGTGCAAATTTGCAGCACCTCCCCTAGACAACAGAACACTGTTCCCCCCTCCAAACCTGCATCTAGCTCCAGGCAATAATTGTGATTGTAGTCGTAAGTAATTGGGTTTTTGATTGACTGGGGTGTGAGCCCTGGTCAAGCAACAGCCACAATCTCTTGCAGGGTGAACCACAAAAAGTCACTAAATTAACCTGTGCTTCCCCTCGGGAGCATGGCACAAAAAGCAGTCAGGGTTAACTTAGAGACAATTTGTAAAGTATTTATGCAGCACACAAATAGTAATTGGCAGCCATCTTGTGCCTCGGTAGCACCGAGTCACAAGAAAACAGTAAAAGAAAGTTGAAAAATAAGGAAAGGGGGCAGGGTAGAAACATGTTGATCCTCTAGGCCTGCTCAGGGGGTCCCACATGGATGCTTAGGCGCAATTTTTTTTTTAAAATAAAAAAAACGCGTGGTACGCGTATTGTACTTGTACGCGGTGGAAAAGGAAAAAAAAAACTAGAAGACCGTTTTATTCTTAATTAGCTCCAGGGGGGGCCAAATCCCGGGGGCAATTTTTTTCTATAATGGGGGAAATGTCCAAGAGGAACAAAAGAATGGGGAAAAAAACTAATGTCGAGGACAGCGATGCTCCTGCTTCCTGCGTTTTATGAGGTCAATAGACTGTTTCCCACAACACAAAAGTGTATTGCAATAAATGCATTGAATTTTAACTTCACCAAAATCAGAATTAATTTGTGGGTGTGGAGTGCTTGCTGAAAATGCTGCTGCAGCAGTTGATGTGTTTGGTGCAGTAGCAGGTGGGTTGTCCTTCAACCTCTGTGTTGCAGCTCGAGCAAAGTTGTTGGGGGTGTAAGCTCTTCACGTGTCGCTCCATATTTGGCTTATCCACGGTATCATAATGTTACTTTTTAGCCTGTTTAAGTTTGAGGTTTACATGAAATAGTATGCTATAGGCAGATATGGATCTTTAGGCAGCGCTTATCTCCATGAAGGTTGGTTATTATCCTTTACATATAGGTGCATGAGGGAGGGAAAAGAAGTCTATCTGAATGGCGAGGATTGCACAATAGCACCAGATCACTCCTTAATTTGTAGACACATACTATTGTATGGCTTTTGTAAACAAGATGCGCCTAATTTGGCCTCAGTTTTGAAAGGCACTCTGACACCTGCTATCATACCAACGTTCAGTTTACTGGAAATGTGAGTTATTTAAGTTGAAATAATGTAGATTGTTGTGCAATGTTAGCAGGCATCGGTTACATAATTACGGTAACCGAGCGTGTGGTTTGCTATAAAAAAGTTGTGTTTACTCCTCTGCATGGGAAGCTGGATGTTTCTATCTGGCCGTCGATTCCGACCTTGAAAGCAGAGTCAACCAAATGAGCCGTATAAGAGGGCTATTGTCTCAAAAGAGGTCGATCTTACATCTGGTAGAGAAACATTTGTCCTTCACGTGGCAAATACCCGCACTGAAGTGCATTCATTATTAAATACTGACCTTTCCCTGTATTTTGGGGAGTTAATTTAGACCAGAGGTCTTCAAACTTTTGTCGGCCGAGCCCCCCCATCTAAACCTTTTTACACGTCAAGCCCCCCCTACCACCGCCGCCACCCCCACCACCTGACAAAAAAGTTTTGGCACTGCATCATTGATGACCATTCCCTCCTGCACAGCCCAGGTCGTATAGGGCAAATAATATTAAATAAAGGTAGAGTGTTTATTTATTTATTTAATTTTATTTATTTTGGGAGTTTTCTATAGCGCTAGCCAGACCCGGAGGTATCGGAGCGCTTTACAACATTGATGTAAACAGATTACATTGTTATAAACAGATTGTAACACCAGGAGTGCTCAGGTAAATAGTGAGTCCACGGTCTAAGGGGGTTCGGTAATCCGCTTTGACATAGTTTCTAGTCTTTTGTTCTGTGGTCGGGAGTTAAAGAGGATCTGTTTTTACTTTGTGAGGATTTGATTGAGGAAGAGCGTTTTGAGCTGGCTCTTGAAGGCTCTGTAGGAAGAGTTCGTCCTAATGTGTATGGGAATGGCATTCCAGATTTTGTGTGCATTTCCGGTGAAGGACCACTCCAACAACTAAGGATCGGACGCAGGACACACAAAGCCCTCCATCCTTGAGCATAACCCAAAGATTGGCTCGACTAGAACTCCAACTAGGAATAGTGAATCAAAATTTTAACAGAATCTTATCTAAACTTAACTTCCCCTCTATTCAAGGCCTACCCCTTCCACTCCCTGGCCCCCTCAACAAACTTAGACCCCACCACATAAATTCACGACTGAGTTGGAAGACAACCCCCCTTAGTAACCATCCACACAGACCCAAGAGAACGAGCGCTGTAATGTCCATGCTAGAAGCGAGGGACCTTGCTGAATCCTATAAAGCAAAGCCAACCTCCCTCACAAGTGCTATGATCCCAGTAATTATCGGTCTTGGGAGAGAAACCACAACCTCAAAATTATTGAGACATCCAGCGCACCTCATTAACATTCCTAGGGCCCCCCCAAGCTTAGAGCTAAACAACAAGAAAATGGCCAACTGCATGCTCATCAACGGCAGATCTGCGAATAAACACTCAACTGAACTGGCAGAAACCATCTTAACACATGACTTAGACATCCTGTTCATCACTGAAACCTGGCTGAATGAAACCTCTCCACCTATCTTCGACATGCTTGTACCCCCAGGATTCTCTATCCTCAACAAGGACAGGAACAACCAAAGAGGTGGAGGGATGGCAATCATATTTAAAAAGAACATCTCTATAACAGAAATCGACTCCCTCAAATATAATAATCTGGATTAGCTGTCAGTCAACATCAAAATGTCTGACAACAAGAGACTTCACTGTCACCTTATCTATAGACCACCAGGAAACAATACTATTTTTGGTGAACAGCTGGCCGACCTGATCTCGCACTGCTCACTCTCAAATGAGAACAACCTGATACTAGGAGACCTAAACCTTCACTGGAATGAGACAAACAACCCTCTAATGCAAACATTAAACGATCTCCTTCACAACAACAACTTGATTCAACACTGCACTGAACAAACCCACGACAAAGGTTCAATCCTAGATGCCATCATTGCCCATGAGGATGCAATCACCATCATTCGCACCCTCCCAGTTGACTGGTCAGATCATCATCTCATCCTCTTCCACATCAATCAAAAACCGCATCAAACACCTAAAAGTAATGATCACTACCACTGGACAAGAAACCTGAGACAGATCCCCTTGGAAGAACTAGAAGAAAGTCTGAACCCACTCTTCCCCCCCAATGAAGACGAAAGGTCCACTATAGAACTTACCACCCAATATAACGAGGCCCTAACCGACATGTTGGACAAATTAGCACCCATGAAACAAAAAAAGAGCAAGATCCTCCCATCGAGATCGTGGTCCAACTCTGAACTAAACGTGGAAAGAAGACAGCTAAGAGCATCCTAAAGACTCTGGCACAATAACCCCTCGTCAACTCACCTCGAACTACTCAAAACAAAACGTAGGATGTATAACAAGCACATCGCGCACGAGAAATCCTCTTTCTTCTGCGATGCACTGAACAATGCAAAAAATCGCCCCAAAGAACTCTTCAACATTATCAGACAACAAACATCTAAACCAACTCCGGCTACTATTCCGGCCTCCAAAGAGCTATGCAACAAATTTGCTAACTTCTTCAACGATAAAATTCTAAAGATTGAGCTCTCACTAACGGCCCATCCACCTCCATCAAAGACCGGCCCGCTACTCAGTAAAGATGATGCAAACCCACCCAGCCAACCTACCTACAATTGGCTAACCTTCACTCCCACCACTGTAACTGAAATTACTGAACTAACCACCGGATCCAAACCCTCAGCGTACCTTGAAGACCCCATCCCCGCGCAACTGGCAAAACAACTCAAACACTCCTTAGCCCCCACCTGGGCCAGGATCATTAACAGCTCCCTGGAAACAGGAAGCATACCTGACTGCCTCAAAATAGGCCAGGTAACACCTCTAATAAAAAAGGCTGGTGCTGACCCCAACGATCTTAGCAACTACAGACCTGTATCCAATCTTCCTTTCCTAGCAAAATTACTAGAAAAATGTGTTCTCCGTCAACTCACCTACCACATGGACATCAACAACCTCCTCGACCCACACCAATCAGGCTTCAGGAAAGGATGTAGCACAGAGACTGCCATCCTAAATGTCATAGATGACATGCACAAATCACTAGACAAAAACCGCTGTTGCCTACTCATACTCCTGGGCCTTTCGGCGACCTTTGACACGGTCGACCACAAACTACTCATCAACACTCTCACAGATAGGGTAGGTGCCAATGGAGTGGTTGCACAGTGGTTCACCTCCTTCCTACAAAACCGATCTCAAAGAATAAAAATAAGAAACTTCACGTCCGACCTACACCCTATAACTAGAGGTGTCCCCTAAGGGTCAGTGCTATCACCCGCACTATTCAACATCGACATGGAGCCACTCACCATCATCCTTAAACAAGCCAACATTCCCTTCCATCTCTATGCCAACGGCACCCAGATATACCTAGAAACCTCCTCCCTAGCAGACATGCAAAGACTAAACATCACCCTAAGAGAAGTGCAAGAGTGGCTATGTTAGAAAGGCGACCCCGGGGGAGGCAGAAGAGGTCTGACTGACCACCCCTAGGTCCACCTCTCCTTTGAGAAGTAGCCGAGCGTTACGGAGGGGCCTCCTGAATGAGGGCCCTCTCCGAGGATCGTACAGCCAAGTAATCACAACACTACAAACGGACACCACACAAGAGATCAAGTTCTTAAGCTTTTATAAGTAGAAAAGGTTGCTGGTTCTTGGCAGTATATACAGATGGATCGAAGGATCCGTAAAGTCTCGGAAAGGGGGTAGGTAGCGGGACAGTCTAGCTCTGGGCGGAGGAAGGGATACCCTACGCACAGCTCTCAATCCTCGAGCTGGTGGGTTCCGAGGGGTTCGAGCCGCGGCAGCGCCAGCAGGCTTTCAGATGGTTCAGCAAGGTAGGCCGCGGTAGCGCCAGCAGGCTCTCAGATGGTTCAGCAAGGTAGGCCGCGGCAGCGCCAGCAGGCTCTCAGATGGTTCAGCAAGGTAGGCCGCGGCAGCGCCAGCAGGCTCTCAGATGGTTCAGCAAGGTAGGCCGCGGCAGCGCCAGCAGGCTCTCAGATGGTTCAGCAAGGTAGGCCGCGGCAGCGCCAGCAGGCTCTCAGATGGTTCAGGTTACCGGGGATGAGTTTGTCTGGTGTCGGCCGTGACAGCGTCAGCAGGGCTTCCAGTCCAGGATACAACTGACGTCCTAATCCAGGGCTGGCCCAGATATAGGACTGGAGTCCTTTGATGTCCGGACCCTCGAGCCTGGGGGTCAGAAGGGCCGGGATGATGGTGTCCAGACACCCAGCAGGGGGGTGGAGCCAGCGCCCAGGGAGGCCGGAGGGCGATCGAAACCAGGCGTCCGGGGACGGCTGGAGGGCCATCGAAAGACCCTTTTCTCCGGGATCTGTCGAGTGGCCACTCGACCACCTGGGTGGATCTTGGTGCCTCGATGTCTGGGCTTCGCTGGGGCCTGAGCCGGAGCAGAGGCCACGTGGTCGTGACGTGGTGGGCCCAAGATGGAGTCGGGCGCGGCCTCATGCTTAGGTCGTGAGGGGCCCACGATGGAGCCAGGTCGGTAGTGGGGGTCCGGGATGGTGTCCGGACCAGCAATGTTGGGCCGTGCAGTGTCGGGCAAAAGGGCTGCCCGATGCTGGGTGGAGGGCCGATGTCGTTCTGGGCTCGCCATGCGGAAGGAGTAGGACCACGCCATGAGGCCGGGTCCAACAGGCTATCCCGCAACCATCTGAAACTAAATCTAAACAAAACGGAAATTCTTATCCTAGCAAGCAAGGAAAAGACCCCGCAGAATGGTTAAAGGCTATTGATGCTCTAGACTGCACTCTCATCCCAGCAGACTCAGTGAAGTCATTGTGTATCACTCTGGACCCTAACTTGGATATGATTAAACACATCAAGAGCACCGCTAAAGGTGCCTTCTTCAACCTAAAGCTACTAAGTAAAATCAAACCCTTCATCCCACCAATGGACCTCAAACAAGCCACGCAGTCCCTTGTCCTATCCAGATTAGACTACGGGATCGCCACCCACACAGGCACAGCTAAACTACACCTGGCTCCCCTTAGAACAACACTAAATGCAGCAGCCAGAATGGTGTCGGGGGTGAAGAAATATGAACACATCACTCCCGCGCTAACTGAACTCAAGTGGCTCCCAGTAGAAATGCGAGCTAATTTCAGAACCGCCTGCCTCACACACAAAGCTCTACATACTGGCAAACCCACCTATCTAGCTGCCAAACTCAAGAAAGCGGGACAGACAAGAAACCTCAGAAGCACTAACTCTCTGCTTCTCATCCCTCCGAAAACCTGCAAACATTTAGTAAACTGAAGTTTTTGGTAGTCCATGTGCTTATTCTAAAGTTCAAATGAAAAGTCTCCAAGAAAAAAGTTAGCACAAAAAATTACATTGGTGCTTTATTTTTCACATAAAACACAAAATTTAGGCTAGATTAGCAAAAACACTCCCAAAACACAGGTGTGGGACTGCATGTTTTTCTCCACAGAGACAATGTGTGGATGAATTCTTGCTTCTGCCATACTTAGGTTGAGCTCCAGTTCCAGTCTTGAGCAGTGCCTTGAAATGGGAGTGCTCACAAAATGTTGTAATATATTTTTTGCAGTTTTATATAGTGCGAACATGACCCAAAGGTATTGAAGCGCTTTACAGGAACATCTTTTACATTACACAAGCACAAATTCATTTTTTAAAGCACAGGGAAATTAAGTGATTTGCCCAGAATCACAGGATGTTGAGCAGACATCAAGAATTTAACCTGGTTTCCCAGCTCTACAGTCATCAGCTCTGTCTGTTGTGCCACATCCTTGCCCCTAAACAAGATATCAGAAAAATTATTTCCACAAAACATGCTTTCTGACACAAATGAAAAATCCATGATTATGTGGAGTACGGCCAGGTGTTGCCATGCTTCCGGTTTTAGACGTCACATGGCTCGAGGAGCGCTCCAGTGGGCAGTCCCCCCTCTGAGCTGTCCCATTTCAATCTCTGCCCTCCCTGCAAGTTTCAACAGCAGCTAGAGCTGAGGGGTCTGATTGCATTGCTCAACACTGATAATACGTAGTCCCCCTTTGTCACTCACCTCCACACAGACATGGCTGAAGAGCATGGGTACATGAGGCAGGACACAACAGTAAGATATGTTATGGACAGAGATTTTATCATCATGTGAGAATTAACAGTATCTGAATCGGTGGCGGCAGCCATGTCAAAGGCCCTAAAAAACATACAGGACCTCCGGAATGAAGGCATACTCTTTTGACAAGTTTCAGTTGCGAAGACCAGAGGGATGAGGTAGCTGCTGGGCCCAGTGGTGTATTTTGACCAGATTAGGGTGCCGCCCATAAAGGGGCTTCTGACTAAGACCTGGGGGATACAAATGCCTTCACATCAGGCGTGCAACGCCCATAGGGCTCAAAGGGCTTTGTCATGTGTGTCAGCCCAGGATGATACAGCTTCCCGGGCACACACACAGACAGTTTTGGAGCTGCCAGCCGCACCCGAGTACTTCACACAAATATGATTGTTCGCCATCACAGACTACTACTGCAGGGCTAAGCTACAATCCAAATCTGTGCAATTCAGAAGCTGGTCTTTAAAAGACCATTTCATGTTAACGATGCTTTGTTTTTTTCACCCCTTCTTGCCCCTGCATGTCTAATCTTCCTATTGCTAGAAAAATTAGCCCCCCCACCTCCCTCCCAACTGTTGCGCCACTGGCCTGTGACTCCAGACACTCTCAGCCAACCATGGCTTGGTCAAAGCAAGTTAATCTAAAAGGACTTTTCTGTGACCACGTTTACAAACAATACCATTTGTGAAGTAGTAGATGCAGTGGAAGGTACAATGCAATTCACTGAATCATGTGAAAGTTGCTAACGTGTTACAAACATGATCGTTTCCCATCACAGACTACTACTGCAGGGCTAAACTACAATCCAAATCTGTGCAATTCAGAAGCTGGTCTTTAAAAGATCATTTTGTGTTAACGAGGCTTTGTATTTGTTTCTCCCCATCTTAGAGCCCCTGCATGTCTACTCTTCCTATTTGCTGGAAGAATTAGCCTCCACCCCCCTCCCCAACTGTTGCGCCTCTGACTCCAGACACTCTCAGCCGGGCCCACAACAACAGGAGCTGCAGCAGCCCGGGCTGAGACACATGACTCGTGAAGGTGAAGTGGTGGGGTGAAGTGCGCACCCCCCCTGAAGGGATGCTGCGCCCCCCCAGGGGGGTGCGCCCCACAGTTTGAAGACCTATGATTTAGACTATCTTTAATGCGTCCTTGACTACAGAGTTACTTTACTTTTTTAAAGTTATAAGCAGTGGCATTGTGACTTCTTTTCAAACTATATTTGGTGTCTTGTCGGCATTTTTCCATTAGATTTTTTCCAGCATCGTTGGTGGATTCCCCTTAATACTCGCATTAGTTGCCGGTGTGCTTCTATTAATTTGTTTACTTAAATATGGATGCACATCGTGCAGCACACGACAATATTTCTCGGTTGTTGCTGGTGCGCAACCGAATGCTTACTTATTACAGAGCGCTGCCTTTTTCACATGCGTTCAACCTGTCTTCCATTGCCTGAGCTGCGATTTCGACTGGGCCCTGGATTTGTGTCTCTGCAGTACGGTGTCTCCCAACGCGGATTATGACCAGCTGATGAGCCCCTTATTGGTTCATGACTTGCTCTGTTCTGGCGGCGGGATTATGGCCTTAGCAGCGATACATGGAATAATGGGACGTTGGAATGTTTTTGCAGCAGCGCATGACTTCTTGGCACGCAGTTACATTGAAGATGACCGGAGTTTTCCTCCGATGGAGATAGAGGCTCCGGTCGTTGAGGAACATGTATGTTCGTTCCCACTATTGAATTGGATGGCTGAAATGTTTTCAGATGAGAACAATAACTTCCTCTTGGAAGCTGTTGCTACATATTGTGCTTATACGCTGTTGGAGTGAGACTCTTTGATTTTTCTTCCTATTCTTTAATATTTAGTTACTGCTTTCTATGAAACAGCGAATCATTTTTTTTGCAAATATGAACTTGACTGTGCTTTTCAGGCTTGGAGTCTGCGTTCGTAATTAGTCCACGTTTATATCACATGCTTCGATCAAGGAAGGGTGTCGTGGGGCTGAGGCTTGCACTCACACCGTGTTAAGTTAGCATGGGTTCATTAGAAGCTTAAACCCCATTTTTGCTTTCCTGCTCTGCTTTGCACACAACACGCACTTGTGATATTGTTTAGAGAAGGCTGAGTATTTTGATTCAAAAGAGAATAATTTGTTATGCTACATTTGTAGAGTGCCTTGCTAGTTTAGTGTGTATAGTGAGAGCATGGAATATCAAGGTTATCTTGGAGACTGTGTCTGTTATTCGGAATGATACTCGCACATTCGAGCCATAACACATATGCAGCTGTGGCCACCTCTGATACTGGCGTGTTTAATAATGCACTGTGCAGGCATGATTACACACAGTTGGAGAACATTCGTATCCTGACAGTTTGTGCAGAACTCAATGTGATCCACTACTGCTGAGTACCAGAGGTATGGGTTCGCCCATGTAATCCTATGAGACCATCTGTAGTTATAAACTAACCTGCTAGGTAGGGAGTGTGAAATCTAGGTATATTTTAAATCTCTTTCCCTTTAGCATTATAATATGCTTTCTCCTTTTGTATGTTATGGAATAGTAACAATGCTGACAACCTTGTTTCTGATAATATATTTGCTTGTATTATCTAAGGTACTGTGCATGAGATTACGGCATAAGAAATAAACATTTCAAAGTTGCACGTATCTTTATTTACTGCTTGTTTTGGACTGGTGGAAGACTATAACGAAAGAGTGATCTTGTTATCCACCTTACTTGAGGTAATCTAAGTTGCATGTTCTGGGTTGACTAGTTATTGGTGTTTTAGCTATGGGACGAAGAACCAATGAGTCACTGATTGCTAGTCTGTTAGGGGGTTTGGATACTAAGGTTGGTTTTGGCACACTGTAATTCACTGAAAAAACCATAGGTTTCAGACACGTTATAGTTAGGAATTAGCATTTAAAAAACATTGCAAATTCACTGAAAAAACCATAGGTTTCAGCCACGTTATAGTGAGGAATTAGCATTTAAAAAACCTTGCAAATTCACTGAAAAAACCATAGGTTTCACACACGTTATAGTTAGGAATTAGTATTTAAAAAAACCTTAGAAATTCACTGAAAAACCATAGGTATCACACATGTTATAGTTAGCTGGACATTTCACTCATACAAAACCTTTGAAATTTCCCCGTTATAGTTAGTTCAGCTAACTATAACTCGCGCGCCCGCAATTTACTGGTGATGACGTCACATATTACATCACTCATGACATGGTCAGTGACATCACTCATGACATCACTGATGACATCTCAAATGATATCACTGATGACATCTCAAATGATATCACTGATGACATCACTGATGACATCATCCAGTGAATATGTGTTTTTCTGAAAATTAAATATGTTTTATATATGTATATCTCAAGGTCGATGGAAATATACATCAAGCTTATGTGTTTAGTTGTAAGGTGGCTCTATAAAGAGCCCTTGTGTTTATTGAGAGATTTTAGTACTTACAAGTAAGTACCGATGCAGAGTCTAATATCCAAGAGGAAGACTTTGTTCCCCTCATCTGTAAAATGTACACCATCTCTCCTATAAATGCCATGCATATTGAAACGCAAATTGTTGTGGTATATGGACCCCATTCTATAGTCTCGGAGAAAAGAAGAAACAGATTTATTCACATGTTTCCTAGCTTTCTCCCTCTGTGGACAAAATTGATTGGACTAGGTCCATTTCTGCCTTTGGCATATGTTAGAATAGACAAAGGCAGTTTGGGGGAAAAGTGACATCAGTTCTGCAAAGGTGTCCTTCATCAGAATTTCCAGACCTACCCCAGTCAAAGTGCCTAGGTCATTGCCACCACAGTGCACAATTATGAGGTTAGGGTGTTGGAGATGCAAAAAGAATTCACCAATAGCATCAATTGTGCCATTTTAACCCTCTCTGTCCAATCCATTTAATGTCTACATTTGGTAAACTTAGGTCTTTGTGTAGTCCATTGTTTTCTGCATACATTTGGCTCCGGAAAATATAGCTGTGTCCCACAAACTACACTCTAAGCATCTCGAAGGGAGGTCTGGATGCACTCAGATGGTCTCTGTAAATGAAATAGATTTTTCTAAAATGGTGGATAAGATGCAGTTTTGAAAAAAGAAAAGAAATGATTGGTTGTTTGACAACATACTTCACTGAAAACTAGGGTGCATGTTTCTGTTTTTTAAAAGCATGAGTCTTATTGGTTAACAAAAACTGATTGAAAGGAACATTACATAAGATAAGCTGGTATATTGAAAAGTCAAGCACACTTGCTGTTTTGATTAGCAACATTGTTTGATAAACTTTTGACCTGTTTGCTCAGTTAAGTGTTCCATGAAGAGTTTCTATGGTAACGGGCAGAAGGCAGAATGGGGGTAGGGTTGAAATTTATGTCATTTCGAAAGGGTTGAAATGTGTAACCAATAGAAATGTGTGTTTGTTTTTGAGTTATTGAAGGAAGGAATGAGATTTCATGTGAAGGTGTATATGTCTTCAAAATGAGAGGGAAACTGTGCCATTGTTTGGTTCTCTTGAGAGGTGTTTAAAACAGAGATTCTGTATAAGAAAGTCTGCTGTGTGACTGATATACTTCTTATTTTACAAAATCATTTGAAAGGTGATTTATTAGTTTGTGAGGGGGTGTATGTGGTGCATTTTGATTTTATTTAGACTAATGTGTTTGTCCTGCTAAATTGCAGGGAATACTTTGATTTTCTCTAGAATTGTATTGTGAGCGTGTGTGGATTTAGAAAGCATTCTGAGATAAGCATTTGTGTATTTTAAGTGTTTGCAGACAGATAACTATGCTGTTCTCATGTTTTTGTAGAATTAGAAACCAGTTCTTTTTTATTTATTTGACACAATGACTCAAGTTTCTACATTAAAAGGCAGTACTTTTTCTAGACTATGAAATGTGTTTTGGTAAAATGCAATGGATAGTGTTATTTGTCTAGAATCAGACAGTGAGTCTTGTGTGCATTTAGGAATCATTCTGATAGAAGCAGTCTATACTAATGTGTAGTAGAACATTTTGTGCAATGTATAGAGTCACCTAAAGTCTTGAAGAGTGGTAAATGTGTTTTGGTAAAATACAAGGGATAGAGTTGCTTGAGTAGAATCAGACAGTGAGTCTGTGCATTTAGGAATCACTCTGAGAGAAGCATGTTGGTAGTTTATGTGTTTCCTGACATGTAATTGATTAAAAACGTATTGTGTTCTCAAATTTGGTAGAATTAGAAAATAGTCTTTGGTTATGGGTTTTCAAAATGAGTTTGGCATTAATAGTAAAATGCACTATTGTAAATCCTTAATCTATCTCCAGCACAACCTCCTACAGTACCCAACCACCACTTTATTTCTTAGAACACTACCCTACCACTATTTCTAGCATGAGCATGTAGATTACATAAACACCACTGCATTATGCTAGAACACTACTCCTATCTACACTACCTAAACACCGTTTTACTACCTTAAAGCTTAAATCTGTCACAGCAGGATCCCTTACACTATCCAAACACCACTATACAAACCTACAACTGCATTTATAAGAAATATTGTTCTTTGTCTAGAATCACACTGTGAATCAGTGTCTACTTGGAGAAATTGAGAGTTTATGATATGGTTTGTTTATGTGTTTGCAGACATATACGTACATGTACTCTTGCAGTGACACTATCCCTAGCACGGTTCTCTACACTATACAAAAGACCAGTGCATTACCCAAAACTCTTAATCTACCTCCAGCACGATCACCTACACTACCCATTCACTACCGCAGTACCTTAAACCCTAAAACACTACTCCAGCACGACTGCCTACACTACTTAAAAACCATTGCACTACCCTAAACCTTAAATGTCCCCATGTAAAACCTCTTACGCTACCCAAACACCACTGTACTTTCCTAGAACACTACCCTATTATGATCTCCCACACTACACAAACAGCACTGTACTATCTTAAACCTTAAAACACTATCCCTAGCATGACCCTGTGCACTAGATAAACACCACTGCACTATGGTAGAACAGTACCCCAGCATGACTCTCTACACTACCTAAACACCATTTCAGTACCCTAAAGTTTAAATCTGTTACAGCAGGACCCCTTACACTACCCAAACACCACTATACTACCCTACTACTGCATTTATAAGAAATATTGTTATTTGTCTAGAATCACACTGTGAATCAGTGTCTACTTGGAGAAATTGAGAGAAAATAATTTGGTTGGTTTATGTGTTTGCAGTCTTATAAATACATGTACTCTTGCAGTAACAGTATCCCTAGCAGGGTTCCCCACACTATACAAAGACCTGTGCACTACCCTAAACCCTTAATCTACCTCCAACACGATCACCTACACTACCCATTCACTACTGCAGTACGCAAAACCCTAAAACACTAATCCAGCACGACTGCCTACACTTCTCAAAAACCATTGCACTACCCTAAACCTTAAATGTACCCCAGCACAACCTCTTACGATACCCAAACACCACTGTACTTTCATAGAACACTACCCTATAATGATCTCCTACACTACACAAACAGCGCTGCACTATGTTAAACCCTAAAACACTATCCTTAGCATGACCATGTGCACTAGATAAATACCACTGCACTATGGTAGAACAGTCCCCCAGCATGACTCTCTACACTACCTAAACACCATTTCAGTACCCTAAAGGTTAAAGCTGTTACAGCGGGACCCCTCACACTACCCAAACACCACTATACTACCCTACTACTGCATTTATAAGAACTATTGTTTTTTGTCTAGAATCACACTGTGAATCTGTGTCTACTTGGAGAAATTGAGAGACAATAATTTGGTAGCTTTATGTGTTTGTAGGCTTATAAATACATGTACTCTTGCAGTAACAGTACCCCTGGCATGGTTCCCTACACTATACAAAGACCTGTGCACTACCCTAATCCCTTAATCTACCTCCAGCACGATCACCTACACTACCCATTCACTACTGCAGTACCTTAAACCCTAAAACACTACTCCAGCACGACTGCCTACAGTACTCAAAAACCATTGCACTACTCTAAACCTTAAATGTACCCCAGTACAACCTCTTACGCTACTCAAACACCACTATACTACCCTACTACTGGATTTGGAAGAAATATTGTTATTTGTCTAGAATCACACTGTGAATCAGTGTCTATTTGGATAAATTGGGAGACAATAATTTGGTTGGTTTATGTGTTTGTAGGCTTATAAATACATGTACTCTTGCAGTAACAGTATCCCTAACACGGTTCCCTACAGTATACAAAGACCAGTGCACTATCCCTAAACCCTTAATCTACCTCCTGCATAATCACCTACACTACTCATTCACTACTGCAGTATTGTAAACCTTAAAAGAGTACCCTAGTATGACAAACATAACTGCAGTACTGTAGTACAGTAGTCCACAACAACCCCCTACACTATACAAACACCACTGCCGTACTATAAACTGTAAATCTGTACTGTTGATAAACGATTGTGACTGTTCATGTACCATGTAGTAATCTATTTACTAAAGTGGAAGTGAAGCAATTATGAATTCACTCAGTGTCTCTCCTTATAGTATTGTGACCGTTTTCTTAGTATGCATGTAATCATAAAGTGGTTCAGGTTTTAGTTCTATGGAGTGCTTCAAAGTGGTATGTACTATGTATGCACTTCTGATTGCAACTTCACAGTTGTGCTTCAGGCCTAAAATTTCTTAGTTAGAATTGATATGGAATGTGTTTGTTTAGTAATAAAAAATTATAATTTTAAAGTTATGAATACATATGTATTTATGAATATTTTTTACGATACTGTTTATCATCATTAAAAAAGAAGTTTCATCCCAGAGAAAAAAAGAAGAACAAAAACTCAGAAGAAGGATATTTACTTGAAAAAGAGTCAACTACAAGTATTGGAAGACCAACATAATGTATCTAAAAAGAGAAAAATTTCTGATAAGACCACAAAGGATTTCATTAAAAAAATTACAAGATTGAGAAAAAAATGCAAATGTTGAAAGCAGTGAAAATGTTCCAAGCAAAGAAAAAAGTGCAAAGTTTAGGAAAGGAAAAAATGGCAATGTCCATACAAAGGATACTACTTATAGTAAAAGGAGAGAAAATGATTATAAAGAAATGCGCAAAAAAATATTTTACAATACTGTAGTCCATAATTTACTAAAACATACAAAGAAATATAGAACGAGAACACAATTTTATGAAAAGAAGAAGCATATAGAATTCATTGTTGAAAAGGCTTTTGAAATAAAGAGGAAACTCTTAATTTTAGTATTAAACAGAATTTGATCACTAGATAAACCAATCCATTTAATGAAGGCCAAAAGTAAGAGGAAAAGAGTAATTAACCGAAGTCATTTTTGTGATATTTTTTTAGGGGAATGGAAACACTCTTCAAGTTCTGAGCCTTTTTTTTTAATGAATAGAGTTATTTACAGAGCAATAATTTGTTGCATGCAGTTGACACCAGTGGGCCAGCTTATGAGGTTAAAAATGTTTGTCCAATTGAGAAAGAGCAAATGGTTCCTAGAAATGCAGAAGAAGTGAAAGCTGATGAAGTTCTAGGCAGACGTCCTAAAGCCCTAGTGTACACTTGGGATTGTAGTAGCATTTGTAGTGTACGACAAGAATCTATTGATAAATTACGCAATTTCTTACAAGTATATTGTAAAAAAAGTGTTAAACAAAAGATTGAGCTGACTAGACCCTAGCACAGTGAGAAAACATGCTGGTTTGCAAGGTCATTCTCTGGCTTGTCTTTCTAGCAAAGTTTGTCAAAGTGTTTTTCACCATTTCAGGATGTTGGAAGTACATCATACTAAAATGCGGAAGTTAGTGAGAAGATTGTATTACGCAAAAAGTCCATCACTAAAGTTAAATGAGTTGAACAGTGCTCTTTTGCGAGGCTCAGTATCAGATGTGAAAAAGGTTTGTGATGATATTAAGTTTTGTTACTTTGGTCCTGAAGCAGAGAGTGAATAAACTCAGACAATAATATCTGAAAATGTTGGAGAGAATGTTGAACATAGTTGTACAAAATTTTTTGAAAATGAAATTACAAAGTTAAAGGTGATTTCAGGTGAAAGGCCACATTTTTCTTGTGCAGGAAGGTGTCACTTCCTGCACAAAAACAATCTCCGCATGACACGGACATCCTTGCACCATGGTGCAAGGGTGCCTGTGTCACCACATGGCTGCAGTTTGTGCAGCAGTGAAGAGGGAACCACAGAGTTGCAACATATTTATGTACATATGTTACATCCCTGTACTTCGGAAGTACCACAGCATGCTGTAGTTAAACAGTGTACAGTGCCATGCGGCAGCATTTCCTTATAATTCTGCACTTATGCATTCACCACACATCAGAAATGTATTTTTATTGTCAATTATGTACTACACATACATTCATCTCAACTTTCACACACTAGCATACTAGTTTAGATCTTTCTTTAACCAGAGTAGTTAGTTTTGAAAATAACTTTTTTTTCTTTTTGTTGTCTTTTTTGGGGGGATTTTTGAACAATTTTGTATTTCTTTTGTTTTTTTAAAGCGGGAAAAAATTAGAACTGGGAAAGAGACCTCAAAACTGGGAGGAGAGGAGAAAAGAAATCTAACAATGGTGGTGGTCAACAGCTCGACACACCAGATCCACCGACTGCTCTCCATATGCTATCAGCCGTCCGCATTTTATACAGGTCATTCTTAATTTCCCAAATTGGGGACGAATATCAGCCTGTGCAGTAGAGGTTGATGGTGTTGCTCCACTCGTACTTGGCCTTCTGATGAAGCAGGAGGAGCCTCTCTCAATCTCCTTAACTCCTCCCTTGCAAAGTTGACCGAATGCTTGGATTGCAAGTGCTTCCACATGCTTGTAGTTCCGCAGGAGTACTTTTTGTTGGGGTCTCCTCTTGAAAGTACTTCCCTGCATATGCGGCAAGTAACTTTTGTTGCATTCACCTTATTTAAGACTGGTTGAAAGGTGAAACATTTCTAGACAATGCTGGTATATGTTTCCTTTGGTGGAGGTTCTGGAACAAATTCTTGCTGTGATGACTTCTCTGAATCAGAGGATGATGGTGCATTAGTAGCCATGGTATCTTTAAGTGAATCTCTTCTCCAAAAAACAAAGAGCAGCAGATCTTCTCAGGAGGTCTTTCCCTAAGAAAAGCTCTTAGGAGAGTGATTTAAATGGGTGGGGTCTTTCACTAGTTTCAATAGGAAGTGTAAGGAACCAATCAAATCTCTTTTTTTGAGGTCACATGGGGTGCGCGTAGGATGCGCGCACTCAGCACGCACCCTGCTCACACCGTGCTCGCACCCTGCACGACTTCGCGCATTAAAAAGTGATGTACTCTTCGAGAAAGTTAAAGAATATTATTTTTATAATAACTTCAGATAAACTCTTGTCTTAATATTTATATTAAATATATATAAATACGTTTTTCAACATTTAAAATAATTTGTGGGAGTTGCGCATCCACCGTGACTGATATGCATATGACGTCACGCGCTACCACGTGTCCACCACGTCGCGTAGTACGTACATCTCGCCTATGTGCCAGAAGTCACAACCCCCTTTTGTACCACAGAAGTCGCACACAAGTTGCGTACCCGCCGCGTTGGAAAAGTCGTACCCGTCACACACCCTACGCGGATCCTAACAACCCTAAAATGGCGGACCCGTTTCGCGCAGGAATGCTCATAGGGTGCGCGACTACCAAAAACAAGGAAAAAAATTATGATAATAATTTAAGTATGTTTTAAACAATATAAAATAATACAAATAATATATTTCTTTGTTAAAAAATGTAATAAAAATATGTGAAATGTAATTTAAAATATAACATATCTAAAAATAAAAAGATTAAAAAAATGTAGTTAAAAATTATTTTAAAAAAACAACAATAAATATATTTAAAAATTATCATTTAAAAAACCCTTCAAATTCACTTAGAAAATCAAAGGTTTGAGATATGTTATAGTTAGGAATTAGCATTTAAAAAACCTTTAAATTTCACAGAAAAAAACATAGGTATTAGGGATGTTATAGTCAGCTAGACATTTCACTCGTATAAAACCATTGAAATTCCCCTGTTATAGTTAGTTGTACTAACTATAAATCGCGCGCCCGCAATCCACTGCTGATGATGTCACATATTGCATCATTCATGACATGATCAGTGACATCACGGATGATATCACTGATGACATCTCAAATGACATCACTGATGACATCATTCATGTGACAAACTGATACACCTCATCATACAGTAGCATACTCTTTCAACACTCTTTATAAAATATGAAGGACCATATTTGAAACCATTTACACACCAATACAAGTTTCTAAAAACCCACTCAGTGATTCCTACATCTACACACCTATAGATTCACTATACATGCTATCAAAGATCAATAGAACAGTATTAAATATACTTATACACCTGTATCGACATTACTCACCAGCACACATCCTATTCACTTATGCAGACATCCTACTCACTAATGCAAACAATTGATCATACTTATATTTACTAAGCTACACACTTAACAAACACAACACCACTTAATTTATTCATATAGATAGTAACACATACTTAGTGTGGTATAAAATCACTATTAAAAGTATACAGTTATATATACATCACTCATATAATCACTGAGTCTTATGTATACTTATTCATATACAACAACAGTCACATACACTGCCTTTTATATTTCTAGTTTGTTGGACATATATCATTCAGAAATATATTTACTCATCCCCACGCCCATAAAGAGATTTACTCACATAGACTGTTTCCACATACAGTCTTAACCTCATATACCTACTAAATGAACTATTTACACATCTTTCGACAGTCACACACATCCCACCCAACCACACCCACATTCATTTACTATCCCATACAAATACTCACTTAAGTGATTAATAACTAAGGTAGACTTTCACATAGCTAGTAAACAACTTATGTAGTAGTTTATAGAACAAGAGATAGAGTGATACAAGTATTCATACAGTTTCATCACTATCCCATATATTTAGTGAGACACTTCAAATTCGTCACTTAGACAGTAAATCACATTGCTACTAAATGTTCCATTCAGACACTTATACATCGACTCAGTCTTCAAGGCAGATTGCTATGTATATATAATACTTATTTAAATACCGAAGTAAACCACATTCACTGGATGATGTCATCAGTGATGTCATTTGAGATGTCATCAGTGATGCCATCAGTGATGTCACTGACCATGTCATGAATGATGTAATATGTGACATTCTCAGCAGTGGATTGCGGGCGCGCAAGTTATAGTTAGTACAACTAACTATAACAGGGGAATTTCAATGGTTTTATACGAGTGAAATGTCTAGCTAACTATAACACCCCTGAAACCTATGGTTTTTTCAGTAAATATATATATATATATATATATATATATATATATATATATATATATATATATATATATATATATATATATATATATATATTATATTGATTATGTGTTTGTGAGACATTTTTCAGCCTATTGGGGGTATTGTCTGCAGCAAGCTGTTAGACATTAAGGACTTTAACCACGGGAACTAATATTTATAAATATTTGAGGACCACATTCTGTTACTACAGAGTAAAAAGTAAATGTAGCTACTATAAGACAAGTAGCCTTAAGTTGCATGTGAAAAGTCTCTTCATCACAAAAAAAATTCCCCTTTTGTTTTGGCTTCAGCAGCTTCTACGTTGTACTATGAGTTATGTTTTTCATACATGGATTAAGAACTGTTTAGACATTATTAGGCCTAACAGGGATGATGTTTACAAAAGTATATGGAAAAATGTCGGACATTTTGTACCAGATACAATAATATCAGAAACATTTTTACTATATAGTTGTTTTCATAAGGTAGTAAGCTATCATCAAGCCAGTATTATAAAACTTGTTGTGAATGTAGTGAACATTATGACATAGTTATAATGATCTACTGTGCATATTTGTTTTTTTTACAATCTATTGATTGTTTTTTCCCACTGTTTCATGATGGGTCTTCATACAAAGTACTGTTAAAAGTGAACAAGTATGAAAGCTGAAAACAGTAAATAAAACAGGCAAACAATTGTCTATGTTGAATTAAAGTTTTAGTAAAAAAATATTGTATGTTGTTTGGTTGCCTAATGGTCGAAATAACATTCTAAAATATTATTGTCTTTTTTAATTTCTTCACAGTGGTTCACAGTGGTTGGAGGTCGACATATCAAATTACTAATCTGGTAATGGATTTATTGAGTTACGACTCATGTACTCATCCCATTGCCCATGCACAACAGTTGTACTAGTCCAATCATCCAGCTACTACCTAAGCAGCCATCCAATCACTCAGGTGCTGCACTTGAATTCATCTAATTTCCCAGCCACTACTCAGACACTCATCCAATCACCCTGGTGCTATTCATGCACAATGCAAACACCCAGACACCATGTATGAACTCATCCATTCACCGAGGCACTGCCCATGCACTCATCCACTCACCCAGGCATTACTCATGAACTCATCCAATCAATCAGGCAGTACCCATGCACTCATGCAGTCACCCATGCACTATCCATGCACTCACCTAATCACACAGACATTTTCCCTGCATTCACCCAATCATCCAGACACTAACAGCGTATTCACTCAATCACCAAGCCACTACACTTGCACTCATCCAATGACCCAGGGTCTACCCTTGCACTCATCCAATCAACCAGGTGCTACTCTTGTAGACATCTAGTCACGTATGTGCAACTCATGCACTCAAATAATCAATTAGGCACTATCCATTCACTTATCCAATTACCCAAGCAGTACCCACACACTCATCCATTCAGTCAAGCACTAATTATGCACTCACACAATCCCCAATGTACTATCCATGCACTCATCTAATCACCCAGAAACTACCCTTGCACTCATCGATTCACTGGGGCACTACCCATGCACTCACCCATTACCCAGGCACTATCCATGCACTAATTCATTCACCCAGCCATTATCCATCCACAAATCAATTCACTCAAGCACTACCCTTGCACTCATCCATTCACTGAGGCACTACCCATGCCCTCCTTCATTCACCCAAGCACTACCCTTCTATTAATCCATTCACCCAGGCCCTGCCCTTGTACTCATGCATTCACTGAGGCACTACGCTTATGCTCATCTATTCACTCGGGCACTACCCATGCACTCATCCAATCACCCGGGCACTCTCCATGTAGTCACCCAATCATGCAGGCACTATGTATTCATTCACCCAATGCCTCAGGCACTATCTATGTACTCACCCAATCAACCAAGTAATAACCTTGCACTAATTCAATTAACGAGGCACTACCTTGCACTCATTCAATCACTCAGTCATTATCCCTCCACTCATTCATTTACCCAGGTACTACCATTGAACTGATCCATTCACTTGTGCACTACCTTTGCACTCATCTATTCACCCAGGTACTAACCATGCACTCATCCAATCACCCAGGCACTACCGATATGGTCATTCATTCACCCAGGCATTATCCATCCCCACATCCATGATATCCAGGCACTGCTCATGTACTCATCCAATCACCCAGGCAATACCCATGCACTTATCCAATCAACAGGCACTATCCATGTACTCATGCAATCATGCAGACACTATGCATTCATTCAGCTAATCACTCAGACACTATCCATGCACTCACCTAATCACCCAGGCACTAACTTTGCACTCATGCAGTTACCCAGACTCTACCTTGCACTCATCCAATCGTCAGGTGTTACCCTTCCACTCATTCATTTACTCAGGCATTACCCTTGCACTGATTCATTCACTCATGCACTACCAATGCAAGCATCTATTCACCCACATACTAACCATACACATATCGAAACACCCAGGCACTACCGTTGCACTCATCCATTCACCCAGAGACTACAAATGCACATATCCAATCACCAGGCACTACCCTTGCACTCACCCATTTACTGAGGCACTTGGTATGTGCTTTTTGCATCCATTCAATGTGGCACTACTCATGCACTCATCCAATCACCTAACCAGCCCTCATGTACTCATCCATTCTCTCAAGCACTGTCTATGTACACTCCCAATCCCCTAGGCACTATACATGCATTCATCCATTTACACAGGCACTACTCTTGCAGTCATTATTTCACTGAGGCATTACCCATGCACTCATCCATTCACTCTGGCATTATCCAATCACTCACCCATTCACCCAGGCGCTATCTCCCACTTCATCAACTGTGCGGGAAAAGTCTCGCTCAGAAGCCCCTCGCCGGCCAGGCAGCGTCTCAGTCTATGAGCATGCAAGAGCCCCCGTCGCCAGTTTGGTGGTTTCTTCATCACAGGCAATCTAGTGTTGGAATGTATGGCGGCTTGCCTGAGCCGCGTTGAAAACCCCGGTGCTTTGCACCCCAGCGACGACGCCACAGGACGCCGCCGTGATGGGAACTGGTCCCACTTGTTACAGGATGACATCAGCGACGGGGGCTCTTGCATGAATTTTCACAACCCACTGGGGTCTTATTATTTTGGAACTGCTAGGCACAACGACGGCTCTTACTAAAGAAGGACGCAGCACTACAGAGACCATCAGGCCTTGCGAAGGCCACGCCCACTGGGGAGGTGGTCGGACAATACTTCAGTGGTGCTGCGAAACCGCCTAAACTGTACCCGGCATCCAGCGCCTTTGAAAAAGTGTTTGCCTAACATGAAACGCGTCAGGCTTTGCTGGACTATTTGAGTGAATACCTGCGTGTGCTCCAGTACGCTACCTGTAACGAATAAAGGATGTGGCTATTCAAGACCAGTTTGGTGGTTTCTTCATCACAGGCAATCTAGTGTTGGAATGTATGGCGGCTTGCCTGAGCCGCGTTGAAAACCCCGGTGCTTTGCACCCCAGCGACAACGCCACAGGACGCCGCCGTGATGGGAACTGGTCCCACTTGTTACAGGATGACAACAGCGACGGGGGCTCTTGCATGAATTTTCACAACCCACTGGGGTCTTATTATTTTGGAACTGCTAGGCACAACGACGGCTCTTACTAAAGAAGGACGCAGCACTACAGAGACCATCAGGCCTTGTGAAGGCCACGCCCACTGGGGAGGTGGTCGGACAATACTTCAGTGGTGCTGCGAAACCGCCTAAACTGTACCCGGCATCCAGCGCCTTTGAAAAAGTGTTTGCCTAACACGAAACGCGTCAGGCTTTGCTGGACTATTTGAGTGAATACCTGCGTGTGCTCCAGTACGCTACCTGTAACGAATAAAGGATGTGGCTATTCAAGACCAGTTTGGTGGTTTCTTCATCACAGGCAATCTAGTGTTGGAATGTATGGCGGCTTGCCTGAGCCACGTTGAAAACCCCGGTGCTTTGCACCCCAGCGACGACGCCACAGGACGCCGCCGTGATGGGAACTGGTCCCACTTGTTACAGGATGACAACAGCGACGGGGGCTCTTGCATGAATTTTCACAACCCACTGGGGTCTTATTATTTTGGAACTGCTAGGCACAACGACGGCTCTTACTAAAGAAGGACGCAGCACTACAGAGACCATCAGGCCTTGCGAAGGCCACGCCCACTGGGGAGGTGGTCGGACAATACTTCAGTGGTGCTGCGAAACCGCCTAAACTGTACCCGGCATTCAGCGCCTTTGAAAAAGTGTTTGCCTAACATGAAACGCGTCAGGCTTTGCTGGACTATTTGAGTGAATACCTGCGTGTGCTCCAGTACGCTACCTGTAACGAATAAAGGATGTGGCTATTCAAGACCAGTTTGGTGGTTTCTTCATCACAGGCAATCTAGTGTTGGAATATATATATATATATATATATATATATATATATATATATATATATATATATATATATACATTACCTACTGGCGATAGCCAGTAGGTATATATAGTTAGGATTGTTTTCCATAGGGAAATCGCAACATTCTATTGGGAATAACTTTGGGGCCGGTTGAGGAATCTTCCTCACACATCTTTGGACAGTCAAACACCCCCCACCAAACCACACACACTTTCACACTCCCATACAAATACTCAGTTAACTAATCAATAACTAATATAGACTTTCACATAGCTAGTAACCAACTGTAGAATCAGTTTACACAACAACTGACAAAGTGATACAGATATTCACACAGTTTAGTCACTATCCACTATATTTAGCGAGACATTATAAATTGGTCAAGTAAACAGTCAATTACACTGTTACTAAATCCTCCATCCAAATATTTATTTATATATATCCACTCATTCTTCAATGTAAATTGCTATATATATATAATGCATATTTAAATAACGAAGCAAACCACATTCACTGGATGATGTCATCAGTGATGTCATCAGTGATGTCATTTGAGATGTCATTTGAGATGTCATCAGTGATGTCACTGACTATGTCATGAATGATCTAATATGTGACATCATCAGCAGTGGATTGCGGGTGCGCGAAATGTAGTTAGTACAACTAACTATATAGGAGCAATTTCATTGGTTTTGTATGAGTAAAATGTCCAGCTAACTATAACACCATTAAAACTTATAGTTTTTTGAGTGAATTTCAAAGGTTTTTTAAAAACTAATTCCTAACTATATAACTCCTGAAACCTATGTTTTTTTCAGTGAATATATATATATATATATATTACAACAACGTCTTCCCAGAAAGAGAAAGTGAGCCGCAACTCCTCCCGGTTTTTAAAACGAATTTTAATCTTCCAATCGGCATGTGTCTTACTGTCTTATGCATTTCGGTAATTTCTATGACCTTCCTCAGAGACGACACTCCTGCAGCTCACAGTGAAAGGCAGCCACACTGCACCTCGACCGTAGCTTATTTCCCCCTGGTGGGCGTCACGTCAGGCAGTTTGTCCAATGCATGCTGGTTTGTGTAGTGCGTAGTCCCCTCTCCATTCGCCGCGATGATTGTATTGCCGTGCCGGAAGCCAAAGGTAAAGTCCTTTTCACTTCACCCAGGACCCGACCAAAGTCCAGTCTTTGGGGGCACCTAAGCACCCTGTATGTGTCTCCACTTCCAACGATATGGTCCAATTGCGGGTGCTTTTAGGTGCTCTTTGTGGGCGGTGCGTTCCTCTTGGGCAGGACCAGCCCATACAGATTACAACAACTTCTCCCCAGAAAGAGAAAGTGAGCCGCAACTCCTCCCGGTTTTTAAAACGAATTTTAATCTTCCAATCGGCATGTGTCTTACTGTCTTATGCATTTCGGTCATTTCTATGACCTTCCTCAGAGACGACACTCCTGCAGCTCACAGTGAAAGGCAGCCACACTGCACCTCGACCGTAGCTTATTTCCCCCTGGTGGGCGTCACGTCAGGCAGTTTGTCCAATGCATGCTGATCTGTGTAGTGCGTAGTCCCCTCTCCATTCGCCGCGATGATTTTATTGCCGTGCCGGAAGCCAAAGGTAAAGTCCTTTTCACTTCACCCAGGACCTGACCAAAGTCGAGTCTTTGACGGCACCTAAGCACCCTGTATGTGTCTCCACTTCCAACGATATGGTCCAATTGCGGGTGCGTTTAGGCGCTCTTTGTGGGCGGTGCGTTCCTCTTGGGTAGGACCAGCCCATACAGATTACAGCAACTTCTCCCCAGAAAGAGAAAGTGAGCCGCAACTCCTCCCGGTTTTTAAAACGAATTTTAATCTTCCAATCGGCATGTGTCTTACTGTCTTATGCATTTCGGTCATTTCTATGACCTTCCTCAGAGACGACACTCCTATATATATTTAAAGCCACGGTCCTGATATTGAAGCGCTTTTCCTCCTTCCTAGGAGACGTCGCAAGATGAGGATAAAGACCAACCACACGGCAAGTTATTCTCTCAATGCTTTATTTCATGACAGCAGACATGACGCGTTTCGACTTGACTACATGACATGTCATGAGCACCCATCTGACTAAATACTGTTGTTTTAATTACAAGCTCCTCCCATCACCATGATGGTTATGGAAAACAGACTTAATACTTTCCTTATTTATAGATCATTTTAGTTGAATTAAAAAATATATATACATGAGTATAAATACATATGAGAAATACTGGGCAATGTCCCCTTAATTAATTCATTCATAATACATAATTTATCAAATCCAACTACAAAATTTGTCATGATCTGATTCTCGAGCTGTTTACCAATAAATAATTTCCAAGAACATGTTCTGAACAGTGTAGTCATTTTACCAAACAAAATGTGTTAGTGAAAAATAATAATAAATTATAAACAAAATGCAACTCTATCATTAAACACATGATTAGCTTGCAATTTTTTCTAAAATGTAAATGAATAAAATACATTGAGGCCATGGCCGAAGGTCGCTTAATTTCCAATGAACTCTTAAGTAAATTGCTAAGTGCAAAGTGCATAAAAAATTCATCATATCCGAAGTTATGTTCAATTCAAGTTGATACAAAAATAAACAGGCGTAGATTTCTGGTTGAAAATCTTGTGCAAACAGCAGTCAATGCAAACTCCCACCCCACAGACACCAGATAAAAACTAGTGAAACCGAAAACCTAGTAAAACCAGTTAAAATCCAGTTTAAATGGTGTTAAAAAGCCCACATAAGAACCATCTACAAAGATTAAAAACCATCAATTACAGAAATGAAATACAGATTCAGCAGCAACAATATATTTATAAAATCTGATTTTTAAATCTAGCAGCAATTGTAGAGATTCATAATTCATAGAAAATTATACAGATCAACCCCTGTGTTTAATCCATTAGGCATTATAGTGTCGAATTGTACTATATATTGGCTTTCCAGCAGAGGCAATTTCTTTTCTCTATTTCCCTCTCTGATGGATTTTGGCACGGCATCGATCACAAAATAACTAAGATCGTTAAGGTTATTGCGGTGTACTAATTTGAAATGCCGTGCCACTGGGTAGCTGGAATCAGAATTGACAATCGCACGTAAATGTTGTAAAATTCGATTAAAAACTGGAAGTTTAGTGCTGCCTGTATATCTTAACTGACGTACATTCTAAGATATAGACAGCAAAAGTCTTGCATGTAAAAAAACCTCTCATTTTGTATGGCTCTGAGGAAAATGCATCAAATACCTCCATTTTATTGACGCCAAATTTACATGCCCTGCAAGAGCTGCATTAAAAAAAATTGTCCTGTTAGATAACCAGTTAGTCTTCTCTTGTACTTCCGGGCTAGATTTATCTAAGGCATCTCTCATGGAGGGAGCCCGTCTGAATGTAATACTGCGAGAGTCCTCTATTTCAGGTACTATTATCATATCAGACTTTAAAATAGGCACATTTTTGGTAATAATCTGCCTGACCTTCTTATGAAAACAATTATATGTTGTTATGAGTCTTATCGGTGATTTATCTACTTTGGACTCTCCACCAGCCAGTGTCAAATTGACTTCCTGATTATCATTTGCATTTTGAGGGATGTCTATTTTGGATAAAGCTTTGTTTAAATCCTCCATACTATATCCCCTTACTAGGAATCTCTGCACCGCTTCATTTAGACAAGTTGTTAAATAATTTTTATTGCTGCAAATTCTCTTAATTCTCAAAAATTCCCTGTACGGGATACTCTTGATAAGATGCCTGGGGTGGGTACTGCTAGCATGAAGGATCGAGTTTCCTGCAGTTACCTTCTTATGTAGTTTGGTGTTTATAACATTATTACAAATGTATACCTCTACATCAAGGAACTCGACCCTCTCTTTGCTAATGTTAGCTGTGAATTTCAGGTTCAAATTGTTATTATTAATGACGTCAGTAAACCTGAGAGCTGATTCGACAGATCCCTGCCATATCACACAGACATCATCAATGAAACGCCACCAAGTGACAAGGTTATCAGGAAACATTTCTTTTAAGACGTGGCTGAGGACATGCTCCTCCCACCAGCCTACATGAAGAGATGCAAAACTGGGGGAGAAACATGCCCCCATTGCCATGCCCTGGAGTTGTTGGTATACTGCAGTATTAAACAAAAAATAGTTGTTTTTTAGACATATATATATCATTCTTAACAAAATTTTGTTTTGTTCTTAAAACCTGATATCTCTCTGAGAGAGATATTGTTTAGTTGCTTCAAGGCCTTGTTCATGATTAATGCTAGTGTATAATGAACATATGTCCATAACAATGAAACAGTATTCATCACTCCATGTAATTTCTTTGAGCTTTTCTAGGAAATGGCCAGTGTCTTTTATATAAGAAGGAAGGGTTTCAACAAATCCCCTAATAAAAAAGTCCACATACTTGGACATGGATTCTAACAGCCCTCCCTGTGCAGATATAATTGGACGGTCAGGCACAGGGTTGATCTGTTTGTGAACTTCAGGTATAAAATAGAGAGTAGGCGTAATGGGGTGATCAGTTTTAAAAAAATGATACTCTTCTTTATTGTTTAACCCTTCCCTCTTCCACTGAGTAAGTTCTTTAAATACTAGATCTATCACTGCTCTCAATTCATTAAATGAAGCCTTCTTGTAACATGATGAATCATTGGCTTCTTCTATATAGGCATCCCGAGGCCAGAGAACAATGTTGCCCCCTTTATCAGCATTTTTTACAACGATGTTTTTATGTTCTTTGATCTTTGATCTTTCTCATGAGTTTAGTATACTGCTGTTCATTGTATCTCCTATATGTTTTTTTATTGATAACACATCTATTCAAATTTCTCAAGTCATCTATGACACAGTCACTGAAAATGTCTATGGCATCTCGTGGCATTACCGGCATGAAAGTGGATGGGGGTCGGAACGGACTGATAGCTGGACTTGTGCTTACAATTCCCATCCCATGTAGTTCTTGCTGTGTGGTCAAAATATTTTCTTCTGAACAGTCTGCCAACGAGTGCACCTCTCTCAGTACTAGTACGTCTGATACTTGAAAATTCACACTTGGACGATTTTCACTTGTAATTGTAGATGCTGTATTGTTAGCTTTATTGGGTTTATGAAATTTGATCAACTTGAGTTTACAAATGAATTTAAAAACATCTATTCGTCAACTTCACGTCTAGGCAGTTTTCTCTTCGTAGAGGTACTAGACAAGGTTGCCCTTTGTCCCCGCTATTATTTTCACTAATGTTGGAACCCCTGGTGACTTGGGTGCGAAAAGATGTCATGACCAGAGGGCTGAGATGGTCCCCGGATTGTGAGGACAGAATATCGTTATATACTGACGACATAGTATTATACCTGGCGTATCCCTATAGATCCATTCAAGTGGTCTTAGACATCTTTATCAATTTTGGAAAGTATTCAGGGTATGCTATCAACTGGGACAAGTCAGTACTGTATATGCTCCACGGACAGGTTCCCGTCTTCCTAAAGATTGTGCTTTGATGATTGCGACAGATGGTTTTAAATACCTAGGGGTCTTCATTACACCATATTCGGCTCTTTTATACAAGAGCAATTTGGCGCTCCTGCTAGCGCGGCTGCAAGAGCGGACGTCCAACATTGGAGGTCCCTCCCCTTGTCATTGATTGGTCGGGCGGCACTCTTTAAGATGCTTGCCCTTCCTCGCTTTTTGTATATTCTACAGAATAGTCCGACTAAAGTTCCTGATACCTTTTTTGTGGCTGTGGAGGGGGAGCTACATACACTATTGTGGGATGGAAGAGCTCCCAGAATAGCGCTCCAAAAATTGACTAAAGGTTGGTATGATGGAGGAATTGCGCTGCTCGATGTTCGGTTGTACTATTGGGCTTTGCAATTGGTTACGGTAAACAGATGGAAGTATACCCTACCAGATGTTCCGGCGTGTGCCTTGGACAGATATCAAATGGAAGGAGCTGGCTATCTCGGGGCGCTTTATTCGTCCCCACGGAGCAAGAAGCTTGTAGGACCCACCCAGCATACGCTGCAAATATGGAGACTGGCTAATTCCCGCCTGGGTTGGACGAATAGACTCACTCAGATGACACCGCTGTGGTCTGCACAAAAGCTGGGCATGCTCTGTCGTCATCCAGGGTTTGACAAATGGAACATGACTGGTATCTTAATGGTAGGAGATCTGATTAAGAAGGGTAGGATCCTTCGGTTCGAGGAGCTACAGAGAAAGTACCAGTTGGCTCCAAGCGAAGTTTTTCAATATTTACAAATCAGGCACGCCTTAATGGTGGCGTTTCGTAGCTGTGAGGATATACCAGAATACTCCCCTTTAGAAGATCGTCTATTGGACGGACAGTTGCATGCCAAGGCAATTTCTCTCACATATAGAAAGCTCAGTAACAACATGCCAGATACCTTTGGACAGCTCAGAGAGAAATGGGAAAGAGAACTAGGACCAATGGAAGAGTAAGACTGTCTCCGAGAGAGGCTGCCATCACACTTAGGTATTGCCTTATACAGCTCCGTATACAACATCGCTCATACTTGACTGGGATTACTCTGGCGAAGATCGGGTCTAGGTCAGATGACCTGTGTTTTAAGGGATGTGGGCAGTAAGCTAGTTTTTATCGTATGATTTGGGAATGTCCTATGGTGCAAAACAGATGGGACAGGATTGTGACACATCTGCGGTCTGCTCTAGGTAAGACAGTCACGCTGACGCCACGACTGGGTTTATTAAACATATGGGACGCTACGGACCTTACGGAGACGGAACAATAGTTTGCAACGTTAGGATTCACTTTATTTAAGAGAGAACTAGCTAGGGGGTGGGGTAGTGCCAGGCCGCCAGGGGTCGCAATATGGAGTAGGGATTTGGATAAATGTATGGTGGCCGCGAAAGAAGTATTCATCGCACGTGGATGTCCAAAGAAATGGGATAAGAAATGGGCCAAATGGAATTTATACAGAGGTGAAATATGTGTGTCCCATCGGTAGACTTAGAAATGCGGAGGGTTAGAGGGAGAGAGCAAGAAATGTAATGAATCCTTGTATTGAATATATTGGTCACTGCAAATGTCACTATGATTGGTAATGTGAAATAACTGTATCAATGTCAATGGTCTGTCACTATTGTAAGGTTAAAATAAAAATATAAAAAAAAAAAAAACATCTATTCGTGACTGTACATACTGAAAACCAGATTTTGGGCAGAAAGAAAGTCCTAGAGCCAGGAGTTGGGTCTCTGCAGTGTCGAGGTGCAGATCGGTTAGATTGATTACCGTATTATTTAAAGTTTGATCTTTTGATATTGTTACTCCGGTTGGGTTTTCCCTTTCCCTCTTCTCCCTCGCCAATATTACCTACTGGCGATAGCCAGTAGGTATATATCGTTAGGATTGTTTTCCATAGGGAAATCGCAACATTCTATTGGGAATAACTTTGGCGCCGGTTGAGGAATCTTCCTGAAATTTTCCTTAACTTTGCCTCGCGGCGCTCCGCTCTTTCCCTGAAAGTTTGGGGGGATTCGTCAAGCGGGGGCCGAGATAAAAGGGGGGTCCCTAAACGTGTTTTCCCCATGTTAATTTCCATAGGGCGGTTGGACTCACTTTTAGCCCGAACGGCTGAATGGTTTTCCACCAAACTTGGCAAAATTGTAGGGACTGGTAGCCCGATGTGCCTTTGCTATGTCTCAAGATATGTGCTCCAGTGGTTTTTACGAAAATTAACTTTGAAAAAATATATATTGGGCTACATTGGGCTATATATATGTTAGAACCCAAATGTAGCCCAATGTAGCCCAAAGATGGCCACCAGAGACAAAAAAAACAAATGTAGCCCAAATATCAGCCAGATGTAGCCCAACTATAGCCCAATGACAGAATGTCCCAGAGTGTTCTAAAGAACAACTAGAGCGCTAACAGTCTTACTTATGACAAAAGTATGGCACACCTGAAGTCATCTTGATTGGAATAAAGTGTTAACACTTAAAACATTTAATTTGCAAAGGAACAAAATGAGGGGGGTTCATTTTGCCACAGAAATCATGATTAGTGCTGAAGAAAGAAAAATGAGGGCACATTTTGAGTGACTTCTCAAATCCTCATATTTCATTAAAAAACATTCTGATATGCAGTCTCCCAAGATGGCCACCAGAGACAAAAGAGCCCAAATGTAGCCCAAATATCAGCCAGATGTAGCCCAACTATAGCCCAATGACAGAATGTCCCAGAGTGTTCTAAAGAACAACTAGAACGCTAACAGTCTTACTTATGACAAAAGTATGGCACACCTGAAGTCATCTTGATTGGAATAAAGTGGTAACACTTAATACATTTAATTTGAAAAGGAACAAAATGAGGGGTTTCATTTTGCCATAGAAATGTTATATATATATATATATTCACTGAAAAAACCATAGGTTACACACCAGTTATAGTTAGGAATTAGTATTTAAAAAACCTTTGAAATTCTCTGAAAAAACCATAGGTTTCAGGCCTTATATAGTTAGGAATCAGCATTTAAAAAACCTTTGAAATTCACTGAAAAAACCATAGGTTTCAGGCCTTATATAGTTAGGAATTAGCATTTAAAAAACCTTTGAAATTCACTGAAAAAACCATAGGTTTCAGGAGTTATATAGTTAAGAATTAGTTTTTAAAAAATCTTTGAAATTCACTCAAAAAACTATAAGTTTTAGTGGTGTTATAGTTAGCTGGACATTTTACTCATACAAAACCAATGAAATTGCTCCTATATAGTTAGTTGTACTAACTATATTTCGCGCACCCGCAATCCACTGCTGATGATGTCACATATTAGATCATTCATGACATGGACAGTGACATCACTGATGACATCTCAAATGTCATCACTGATGACATCACTGATGACATCATCCACGTGACAATCACATACACCTTTTCATACACTATTACAATTTTTCATCACTGTTTGTAAAATACAGAGTATCATATTTAAATCCATTGTCACAGCAATACAAGTATCTAAAAATCCGCTATGGATTCACTTATACATGCTGTCAATGAACAATAGAACACTATCAAAAATACTTATACATCTATATCGACATTAAACAACAGCACGCATCCTATTCACATATGAAGTCATCCTACTCACTTATGCAAACAATGGATCATACTTACATATTTACTTAGCAAAACACTTATACAAACACCACTTCTTCTATTCATTTAGATAGTAAGTCATACTTAGTGAATTATAAAATCATTATTACAAGTATACAGTTATCCATACAGTCACTCACACAATCATTGTGTCTTATGTATACTTATTTATATACAACTGACACATACACTGCCTTTTATTTTTCTAGTTTGTTGGACCTGTACCTTTGAGAAATATATTTGCTCATCACCACACCCATTAAGAGATTCCCTCACCCAAACTGTTAGAACATGTAGTTTTAACTTCATATATCTACAGACTCAACTATTCACACATCTTTGGACAGTCACACCCCCCCACCGAACCACACACACTTTCACACTCCCATACAAATACTCAGTTAACTAATCAATAACTAATATAGACTTTCACATAGCTAGAAACCAACTGTAGAATCAGTTTACACAACAACTGACAAAGTGATACAGATATTCACACAGTTTAGTCACTATCCACTATATTTAGCGAGACATTATAAATTGGTCAAGTATACAGTCAATTACACTGCTACTAAATCCTCCATCCAAATATTTATTTATATATATCCACTCATTCTTCATTGTAAATTGCAATATATATAATGCATATTTAAATAACGAAGCAAACCACATTCACTGGATGATGTCATCAGTGATGTCATTTGAGATATCATCAGTGATGTCACTGACCATGTCATGAATGATCTAATATGTGACATCATCAGCAGTGGATTGCGGGTGCGCGAAATATAGTTAGTACAACTAACTATATAGGAGCAATTTCATTGGTTTTGTATGAGTAAAATGTCCAGCTAACTATAACACCACTAAAACTTATAGTTTTTTGAGTGAATTTCAAAGGTAAATGCTAATTCCTAACTATATAAGGCCTGAAACCTATGGTTTTTTCAGTGAATTTCAAAGGTTTTTTAAATGCTGATTCCTAACTATATAAGGCCTGAAACCTATGGTTTTTTCAGTGAATATATATATATATATATATATATATATATATATATATATATATATATATATATATATATATGCAAATTGTGCAAAAGATTTCCACTGAATGGCGCGTTTTGACCGGGTTACCCCGGTCTTGATCACATGACGTGCTTGGGTATATATATATATATATTTTATGCAGGATACGCCAAACTCAAAGGAGGGTTACTGGCCATGTATGTGGACATGAGGCTGATGTTTCAACTTCACTTTTTAGTTCTTGACTGCAAGACAATGCAAGCTGTTTGGTTAGGAAAGATCTTTTGTGGGTTTACCAAAAGCTGACGGGGTTTACATTCCAACCATTGCTTACGATTGGTTGGATTTATTGTCACTCTCATTTGCTTTCTTCTTATTCAATAGCTTACCTTCCTTCTCATGTGTTTGTGTCACTGGAGCAGAGCCACTTTAATATCCTTTTAATTGGCTGACTTGTATCTTTCCATTGGTAACTTTTAAGGGACTACTGTTTTCTTTTTGGTTAAGCACTCCATGAGAGTGCATATGTTTTCTAGATCTCTTCCTTTTGGGCTTCTCCCCTGCCAAGTATCCAGCCCTGCACCCTGTTTTGCTTTCTCGCTCGTGTTCTGATCACTCTATTTCTTGTGTAATTCTCCCTCACATTCTGTGCTGCTTTCACCCTTGTGTGCTTCACCACTGGTCCCTTAATTGCTCTCTCCCTTGTGTACTACTTCACCATCAAACTCCCCCGATCCATGTTATTTTCTCCATTGGTTTTTCCCCTGCATCGACCTGCTATCTCCCTCGTGTACTGCTTTTAAACTCCACTGAGGCACCCACTCCCCTGCAGTCCTATTTTTGCATTTACAATCCATGTGACATTCGTCTACTTGGATAGATAAATAAAGAAAACAAAGGAGAGTGCACCTGCGTCATTCTGCTGACACATGCATGTACTATGATGCATGCATTGTAGAATGACTAGACCACAGCTTTCCAAACTTTTCATGTTGGTGACACACCTTTTTGTGAAAACATTTTCAGGGACACGGTAACGCGAGCGAGCGCAGCGAGCTAGTCCGAACCACCCACAACCCCACACACAACCCACACACAACCCCACATACACAACCCCACACACACACACGCCCACACAAAGACACCCACACACACACACACCCACACAATCCCCACCACACACACACCCACACAACCCCACCCCTACACACACACAACCCCCCCCACACACACACACACACCCACACAACCCCACACCCCCAAACACACAGCCCCTCACACACACACACAAGAGCTGGAATTAAAACCAAAGGTTCCAGATCACCAGGTCACCAGTAGTTTCGCCCCTAGACTAAATCTCTGTGGTCTAGAATCCCAGAATGTTGCATGTTCTTGGAGGAATTCTGTCTCGTAAAACTCTGCTCTTCATGGCCACACTTTTGATCTAGTATTCTGGCTTCAGTTGGGTTTGCTTTTCCTCGCAGTGGGCACTGCCCTCACTGCAGTGAGAGCCACCACTTCTCCCCATTCTTATGCTTTCTCTCGTGGTTTTCTCTCACTTTAATCACCCGGCTCTCTTCATCTTGTTGTATTTCTCCTCCTGTGTTTCACCCCCTCCCCTCTCCTATTACACCTCTGCCCCCAGAGCTCACCCTTCAGTGCAGGGCCTCTTCCCAGAAGCTGCTCTTAGAATGTGTGCCTTTCCATTCCTGGTGCACTACAGCTCTCACTCAGGCAGACCTCTCTCCAGGGCCACCTCCTGTCTCTGCCGAAGTCTAGAGGGCACATGTCCTGCACCCCCTCCTTTCCCCCATGCCACATCTCTACTGCCTGGTAATGTTTGCTTTTGTAATTTGCTCTCTTGTAATGTTCTCATGTATCAGTTCTGTTCCTATTGTGAAATGCTCTGACACCTTCGGGTAAAGTCCGCGCTATATAAAAATGCATAAATAAATAAAGGTCTCAGAGCGTTTACACGCGCATCAGTTGCATTACACACAGACACATCCATTTTTAGACACGGGAGTTTATGCTATTTACCCATGTTAGACCTGGCCCCCTTGGCGTCGGTCCCCTTACATTACTCTCCCTGACCCCCGCCCCTCCCCCTCCCGCCCTCAGCAGCCCCCTTTATGTAACCCGGGCCTCTGCCCTCACCAACACCGGGGAAGGAGGAAAGACACCAGTATAGCAACCCGATCCCCCGGACTCCTGAAGCCCAGCCCTAGAACGAAACAGTCCCCAGCCTAACTAGACTGCACCCGTCCTAAGACCCCCTGGCTCCGAAAACCCCCCACGCAGGGCCTCGAACCAAGAAGAACAGGAGCACCAAACGCTCATGCCAGGCCTTGGCGCAGCGAGCCTTTTCCAAAGGAGGGGGGTGGAGGAGTTTCGATCCCACCTCCTACCTCCCCCAGAGATGGCCCCACTCCCCGCTGGTCTCCTGGGCATCGGGCGGCAAAACTTGAAAGAAGCCAGACACCAGCAGGCAGGAAGCCCTCGATCAACGCCGGAGTGTGTGCGAGTTTCTGTAGCACAAACTCCACTGGAAGGTCTCAGAGCGCTTTATCCTATATCGGCCGGCCGCCCCTGATGTCATCACATCACATCCCGCGACACATCTACGCATGGGGCGCTACACAGTAACGTGTCGCGCCACACAGTATGGAAAGCTGTGGACTAGACCGTCAGCAGCAGCAACGTCATCATGCCTTTTTAGGTTGAGCCTGGGAAGCGCATGCACTGCTGCGAGGCATGCAGTATTGAAGAATGGCTTTGAAGCCCCGCCCAATTTCCACCCATATTTTTATTTGGCTTGTGTCATTGGCCTTCGTAAACACTGGCTTCCGTTCCGAGTCATTATTGGGCTTGTTAGTCTCTCCTTGGTACCACCTTGTCTGCATTTGCTACCTTCCAACGACTGGACCTTTTACTTGTCTTGTTAAACAGTCTGCTTTATCTTGGCTGTGAGCACTATTTTGTTGAATGATTTGCCCCTATTTTAGCCACTAGGTCGCAGCATGCCACCTGCTTTCATCTTTCCTACTAATGGAGGTCCGCTTTACCTATAGTCACTGCATTTCTTTCTTTATTTATTTTAGCACTTCGAAGACTGAATAAAACTCTTTGGAGGACACTGAGTCATGAGTCTGGCAAAGTTCGTTTACGATTCAGCATTGTTTGGATTGATTTTTTAGGAGTTTAATTTAATTTATTAGGATTGACATGTTTTTAGTACAGCGGACAATAAGTCTTGCATTATTGAAAATTGAGCTATTGGCGTTGCATCATTATTTACAATGCCAATAGCTCGGATTTTCAGTAATGCGAGACCTATTGCACTGTAAATGCTTGTTTGTTCTTCTTTTGCCAATGCTACACAAGATGGTGTAAAAGCATTGCACTTTCTCCAAATGCTACACAGCATCGGAAAAAAATAACTGGTAAAGCCAATAAGGCAGCAAGGGAAACATATTGGCTATGCCAATGTTTGTGTTATAATGGCATCATAGAATCACCTTGCTTATTTATGTCCCACAGTTAATTTGCTTGTGTCTGGGTGTTTTTTACCCTCCAGGTAATATCCCAATCTTCTTTGAGATTGATGCAAGTGGGTTTTATAAGGAAATAACTGTTCACCATGAACCTTTTCATCTCTTGGATGTGGGAATACAAATGTCATTTTGCTGGTTAAACACACCAGCACAGCAGGAATCAAACGCATGGACAACAAATAATTAAGCTTAAGAAAATAATATAAAGACTCATTTTCTTCATCAAATCTGCAGTTTTTAAATACATGTAGTAAATACAATATTCTGGTTGCAAAATGTTGCCACTTAGGGTATTTTCTTCGATGGATAAATGGGCTCTTTATACATGGAAGACATATTTATATTTCTTTGTGCGGATATCTTTATTTGCTGCTGTAAAACACTCGTACATAATTGGAGGCCACTTCAGAGCGCCCATTAAAATGTATCATGGTCCCAATCTTTATTGCACAATGTCATCATTTATAAAGCATCACAAATAATTGCCTGGGATTTCATAGGTCATCCAGGATACCAACTTGAAGAGTTATAAATATATATGATAAATGTACGCAATAAGCATTGTGCACAATGACCCCGCAACTAAAGGACTAATGTAACATTCCACAGGTCAGTGACTGCAATGTCCTAGTATGTAAAGCAATGCCCCCAGGAAGTATCCATCACCACGCCACACTGACCGGTGGTTTCACACTTTTGTGGCTGCACTAAAACGTATATGTCCATAGTTTTCTCACCGGGATTGGAGCCTGGCTACACATGTCTCAGAAGTAGCTATATTAAACCACTGATCCGTCTCACATAAACTGGTGATTGACAGATTACACAGGGGGCTCTGCAATAGGTACATTATACACGTGGCAGCTCACATTTTTCCTAGCAACATACAAAGCGTTCTTATAATTCTATTTTATTTCTATGTTTGTCATATTCCGTTTATTCTCATTGTCTGCCACTAGTTTTGATCGCTGCTTCCTGTCAGTCTTGATGGAGCATGATTTTCCGTAATAAAATCTGATCAATGAAATCTACCTGTCCGAGAGACTAAAATAATAACATTCGGGTGATAAAATTACTAAATCTAACCTAAATAGTGTACAACATGAGAAATGTGCAAAAGCAGGATGATTGTCCTGCTTAGGGAAATGAAGTGAAAAACAATGAGGACTAAATGGAATAAATATAGTTTATATGCATTTTCTAATATGTGTTATTCTGTCTCCTATAATTTTTAGTAAAAGTATAGTGTAGGATTTTTAGAAATAATTCTTTCTTTGCTAAAATAAATATAGGCCTTAGAATATTAGGGGATGTGTTCACGTACTCCTCTCCTTGTTATTTTTGTAAGACAAATTCTGTCCTTAGCTTAGGCTTTCACGTGCTACCAGTTGCTTCCTAGAGTGTAGATTTTAGCCTAAATTTGTCTGAAATGATTACCCACTTTCCTGATTGAGCAAGCGTAGTCGGATGTTAAGAAGTTACTGTTTCATTAATAAAACACATTTGTAGCTACGTTACTTCCACTTACTTCTTCGGAAGCTGTGTAATGTTTTAGACAAAGGGGGTCTCAATTATGAGAAATGACGCATCGCTGCATGAAAGCAGCGATGCGTCACTCTTCAGTGCGCACTCCTTGCGTCATGATTCATGCATCATATTTATAATTTGACGCATCATGTCGCAAGGAGTTACAGATACGTCAGTATTTCTGACGTATCTGTAGGCGCAAAATGTTCGATGTCCATTAAAGACCTCGGTTATGGAGAAGCGATGGCATATCTCATCCTAACAATGAATATGCAAAATATGCAGCAACAGCCTCCAACAGGAAGTCACTGTTCTCATCCGAAAATAACAATGGGAAAGAACATACATGAACATACATGTTCTTTAATTACCGGAGCCTCTAGCACCATCAGAGGACAACTCGGTGGGTTCTCAATGAAGCTGTGTGCCAAGAAATCTTGCGCCGCTGCGAACACATTCCAACGACCCAGTATTCCATGCATCGCTGCAAAGGTCATAATCCCTCTGTCAGAACAAAGTAATTCATGAGCAACTAAGGGGCTCATAAACTGATTATAATTCACATCGGGAGACACCGTATTGCAGAGACACAAATCCAGGGCCCAGTCGAAATTGCAACTCAGGCAATGAAAGACAGGCTGGACACATGTAAAATAGGAAAATCAAAACGATAATCCATAAGCTGCACTTAAGGTTGCAAGAGGCAGCGCTCCATAGTACTCAAGCATTCGGTTGTGAAACAGCGCCAGACGTGACAGCTCGTCTCGAAACACAGGACGTGCATCCATTTTGAATTAAACAAAACAGCAAAAGAACGCCTGCAGCCAGTGCCAGTAGTAAGGGAAATCCACCAAATAGGCTGGAAAAAATCGAATGAAAGAAAGCAGGGAAGACACCGAATATAGTTTGAAACGAAGTCACATGGACACTGCTTATAACTTTAAAAAGTGCGTCAGCCCTGTTGTGGAGGATGCATTAAAGATTGTGTGAATTAATTCACCGAAATGCAAAGGCAAGTCAGTATTTAATAAAGCGTGCACCTCGGTGCGGGTGTTAGCCACGTGAAGGACGAATGTCTCATGAGCAGATGTGAGGGCAACTTCTTTCTGGGACAATAGATCTCTTATGCGACTCATCTTGTTGAACTCTGCTTTCAAGGTCGGAATCGTGGGCCAGATGGAAACATCAAGCTTCCCATGCGGGGGTGGATACATTACATTCTTACAGCAAACCACACGCTCACTGACGGTAACTACATAAGCAATTCCTTTCAATAGCCCACAGCAATCTTCATTGTTTAAAAGTAAATAACTCCCGTTTGCCAGTAATGTGAATGTGGGCACGATTGCAGGCACAGGTGTACCCTTCAAAATACAGGCTAAATTCGGCTCATTCTGGTTACAAGAGCCATGCAATTGGATATATCTGCACATCAATGAGTGATCTGATGTTTCAGTGCAATCTTCACTATTCAAATAAACTTCCTTAACCTCCCTGAGGCATCTATAGGTAAATGGAAACGACCAAGCTTCATGGAGATAAGCACTTGCAAGAGGTTCATATCTACCAATTGCAAAGTACTTCATACATCCCTTGAACTTGAACAGAGGGAACGGGAGAGTTATTAACCCGTGGATAAGCCACGTTGCAGTATTGGCCTCCACCACAGAAAACGGTAATGGTTCTAACCTTTCAATGTGTAACATAGAAAAGGATGCATCTTTCATTGACAGTAAACGCTGCTTATCAGTCAAATTAAACGGGTCAAACAATGATGACGTGTTCATGCAATGCCATGGCACTTTGCCAGCTTTTAAGGTTTGCAAAGTCCATGCAAATTGCTTAAAGGAACGCAATTGATTTTGACCATGGTACAAAACAGACACTTCATCTTGCACAATATCAACAACAGACGATACAATATTATCTAACGTGTAAATGCGGGAAGAAAGCGTATTAATGCTGTTATCTACAACTGCCAGCGCTTTCTCTAAATTAGCCTGATCTATAGCGCTAATGCGGGTAGCCGCCTCAATCTGGGAGGTTTTCCAGACTTCGTTGTAAATAGCATATATCCATCTTTTAGATCTGCCATTAGCCGGGCCCTTTATAAAATCATTCAGATCAACATCGTCAGTCAGTTTAGATAAATGCAGCTTAACTGACGCCAAAGTGGAATGTTTGAGCCAATTCTGACATAATTTGCCTACAGAATAGGTAGTAACAGAATGGCCACTTTCAAAACGGGGATCCACCCTGACCTGTGTAAAGCCTTGAGCCAAACCCAGAAAATGATGCTGGCGAGAATCAGCCCTTCTGTGCCAGAGCAACCAACCCTTAGGATCCAAACTGGATAGGTTAAAGGAAGAATTTAGCAACAGAGTTTGTAACTCTCTGATCAAAAATTTAGTGGCATTATTCCAATCGGAATGTTCTTCTAATTCAGGAAAAGAAGGAGCATTCAATTTTTTAGTAGTAGCGAATCCAAAGCATGTCGTCTGTGAAATTGTAGAATTGAAGAACAACATATGGTTCGGGATGAGGCATGCTCGGTGCAAAGCCTCAGAGCCTTGCACTTGCCAGCTTTTAGAACCCCAAACTGAGTTAAGGTCAATTGTATCCTTCCATAACTCGTAGCCACCTACAGCCAACTGGTCGAGAAAGGACTTCGAGTACAATAATTTAGTATTGGTAAGTCTAACTTTGGATGTGGACTTTTCGGTCATTTTAAAATAAAATTCATTGGGATTCGACTGATTAAAATCAGTAAAATAAGAGAACCTTTTCAAAAAGGAAGCAGAACTGTCTTGTATAGGAGCTGGACAATGTTCCCATTGTGTATAAATTACAGTGTTCCTCCTGGTATTAGTTTTATGCAGGTAGTGATTTCCAAAATGTTGGTAACAATATAAATCACCGTAATTAGCAGATTCTAAATACAAATCTTCAGCATCAAAGGCAGCATAATATTTCAAATCAGAAAACAAAGCTTCTACGGCCTGAACATCCCAATCTTCAGAACGTATATTTTGTTTAATTACATCCCCCATAGAAACTCTAAGTACATTAGGGACATTTATAACCTCAGTGGGTCCATGAATTTGAAAACGAACAGCATCCCATACAATCCCATCTAAAACAGGCCAAGCAGTGATGTTAACAAAAGCCAAGTCTCTCTTCAATCTGTGTGATGAGGAATGGGGAGCCAATGTTCCATTGATATGTCGAATGCATGTTCTCTCCTCGACATAGTCCATTGACAAGTCAAAAAAAAATACACCACAAAGCCAATTGACATGAAAAGGTAAGTTGAAAAAAGCACCAACCAAATGTAGGTCAAAGGGGGAATCAATAAATGTTTTTTAAACAATTTAGCCAAAACAGAGACCTTCGAAGGTTTCTTCGATGTTTGTGAATCAGTGTCAAATGAAAATCTGGATTCTGCAGTCAAGCGAGTTTGCAAATCAGGCATTGATAAGTCAGTTGGGTAAGTGTATTCAGTTTCATCAAGTTGAGTACCAGGCAGTGTACTCAACAAAGGACTAGAAATTGCAGGCATCTCCAGGGCAACATCAGGCACTGGATCAGAAGCCGGGGCCAAAACAGAATTTCTCAAAATCGAAGGATAAGAGACTGCCGGTGTCATACTAAGAAGAATCGGCCACTCTGTGTATCTTGACATTGTCAATGGAGATATACCTATTTTCCTTACGACCTGGAAGTGGTGGTAAAATGACTGTTCTTGTGCCCTTCACTCCAAGCACCGGAACTGGAGCTCGATAAGAGGGAACAACTTCTTTCTTGTTTTCGATCTTCTCTCAAACCAATTCACCAACTAGGGGTAGCCAGCCAACTACCGGGATCTGCAACGCATCATCCGAGATGGAGGGCAAATGTTCCTTTTCAAGACTGTCTCTCGTCTCTTGTAGATTCTGTAAAACATTGCAATGTTCATCTACGTCAAAGGAGGCAGCAACAGCCGCCTGGTCTAGACCGTCAAGGTCCGGTACAAACATCTTGATACCAAAGAGCATATTGTATGGGATCCGCCCACCCAGAGACCTTCTAGGGAGATTATTTAGAGCACGCTGCATGCTATAGAGGTGGGCCAGCCAGTGCCTATAACCATAGCTGTCAAAGACTGCTTTAAATCTTGGTTCATTCGTTCCACAACACTATTACCCTCAGGTCTGTATGGAGACGAAAACTTGACTTGGACCCCCAACGAAGTTATGGCATCCTTATACGCCTTAGAGGCGAAAGCCGGACCCTGATCCGAATGGAAGGTACCACAGGCAAAAATCCCTACAAAGACACGCAAGTCTCTTATGACAGTTCGTGAATCAGCGCTGCGGTGTGGCCACACCCACACAAAGCGTGTGCATGAATCAACTGCTACTAAGATGTACTTATACGCAGTATTAGAAGAAAAAGGACCGCAGTGATCTAAATAAACACAACCAAGTGGTTTATTAGAAATGTACAACTGTGTCTGGGGCGGACGCGCAGCAGTTGAAGGCTTAATCTGCTGGCAAATGTCACATTGAAGGACATAATCACGCTTCTGTTTGTACAGTCCTCGCCACCTGAATCGTTGTTGTAACTGAGATACAGTAGCCGAAATGCCCGCATGCACAGACGTAACACCTTCATGGGCTGCAGTAATCAGCGCTGGCCTGCGGTCCGCGTTGGGAATTAACCTCTCACCAACGTCAGGTATTTTCACATAAGGAACTTTATCAGGACTTAAATGGTATGAATACTTCGAAGGGAACCCCTTAGGATATTTACTTCCCTTCTCAGTCACAGCAACAGCTGCCAAGATATCATCATCAATCTTACTTTTGGAACGTGTAACTGCTGCAACCAAATATGTCGATACTGCTGATTTTGCGGCCTCATCGGCCAATGAATTGCCAACAGCGTGGACTCCTACGCGCTGATGACCGAGAGTATGAATTACAAACACGAGTGGCAACTGCTCTTTAAGCTCAGCCACTAGGACCCAGATCATTTTATGTTTTATTGTGCTACCATTGGAATCACGAAAATCATTCTGAATACAAAAGAACAGGTTTTCATTGTAAGACTGGACACAGTAGTAAGAATCACTCCCAATAAGAGTCGTCACACTAGGATCAGCATACTCCAATGCAAGCATCAGAGCAGGAAGCTCTGCCAATTGTGCGGTGCAGTCCCCTAAAGTCTGCGTGTGCCCGACTCTGGACTTGAACTCATCATTCACCATGGCACCAACCACAATGGCGCAAGCTGAAACGTATGTGTGCTAAGACCCATGCACAACTTGCGCTGAACCATCAGTGTATATGATGCAATGGAAATCTTCCAAAGGCCGCATAGTTAAAGGCGCAGGATGAACAAATTCATACTGCAAAAACTCCTGCGACTGTAGGGAGGCATCAAAAGTAAATGTGACATCCGGAGACGTCAATGATGCTGTCCATTGTATCCACCGTGGGTGCAAAGCTTTAGAATTTGGTACACTGGCTCTCATCACTGCCTCTAGTGCAGGATACGGGGTAACAACCAACATGCGATTTCCCTGCTACAGTGCACCTTCCTTAAGAATCGCCATCTGCACTGCTGTCAAAACTTTTTCCACAGTGGAAAACCGCATTTCCGCCAAAGTGTACAAGTGTGACTTGTAAACAATAGGTACCGTGTCTCCTTCGTTAAAAGTAAGGTAAGTGAAACCCACCGCCCCAGGGATGATTTTTATCACCAGGTTGGTGTGGTTATCACGAGTCAGTAAGAATTTAGATTCTAGAAGATCAGCCTGCAAAGATTGCAAAATAGCTGAATGTTCCGGCAGCCATCAAGATTTTGTAAAAGTAGGTTGTATCAAAGCATACAAAGGCTTGATACGCTGGGCATATTCAGGAATATATGTACGCCCGAAATTCAAAAATCCCAGCAAGGACTGTAACTTTTTCAGAGTTGTAGGAGCGCGCAGTTGTGCGCATTTCTACAAGAAGTGAGGAGCCAATCTTCAACCTTCATTGTTGAGCTTGTAGCCCAGGAACAGCACTGTGTACTCTGCAATGTGAGACTTTGCAAAGTTGAATTTGTAACCGAAGTCTGCAAAGTTACAAATTATGGGGTCAACGCGACACAGATGCGCCCAAAGCTCGTTGTCTGTTAGATAGATGTCATCCACATATGAACACGCATCCATGTCCACTCTCTCTAAGAGAGAGACAATGCGGGCAGCAAACACGCCTTGACTATTCTTATAGCCTATTGGTAAACGTTTGTACTGACGCTGTTTGCCACCACTTGTAAAACTGGTCCATTGGGAACTAAGACCATCCAAATTGTGGGCAAAAAAAACATTGGAAATGTCAAGTGTGGTTTTAAACCGTTTACGCACAAGACCATCCACTAAAGCAGAGCCGTGGGTATTCTGTACTGCACAGGTACGACAATGCGAGTTCAAATGCCGGTAATCCAATACCAAAGGGAACGAGCCGTCTGGCTTGGTCACAGTAAAAAGAGGGTTATTCATCGGTGACAAACAAGTTTTAATTACACCTTAATATTCCAATTGTTCAAGGATTTCCGCAACGGAAGCATTAGCTTCGCGTCTGATGGGATATTGAGGTTGAGGCTGGGGCATAGACTGTAAGGGAATCTTGTAGTGTGGGGAAAATGTATCCCAACCACAGTGTGTATGGTACAGAGCCGGCACGAGGGCTTTAGCCCACTCTTCTGCAAAATTCAGCGCATGCTCCTTTAAGACAGTGTGCGCGAAACTAGGGAGGATCAACTCCTCCCCTCTCGGAGCTGCGAGAACATAAGGTGGGGGCCAGTCAGCCTCCGCTAACAAAATGTCATAGGTAGTCGTAAGATTTTCCCAAAATACCCCTTTTATGTTACGTTGTATGTCACCTTCAATTAAAAGGACTATGTTATAAAGTCTATCAGGGGAGCTACTCTGGTATAAGCTGTCTCCACAACAACATACTGGTCAGTCGCTGTCACCTTCAGTAGTGGACGCAGGGCCTCTCGCACTATGGTAATCTCCGCCGCGCTGTCCAGCAAGGTCAGATCCCACGTCAGATTCCGAAGCTGCGTTCTCACTATCTGTGGCATATCTCGCTGTTAAAGCGGCAACTTTCTTTTTCTGAAACTGGGGTCTTTTCGGTGTTGAATTGTCCTGCTTGCCTTTACCATCTTTCGGGCGGGGCTGGTCGCGTCCCTGCTGACCACCCCGACCTCTGCCGCCTCCTCCACCACCGGTCTATGAGGCCGATGAGTCCTGAAAAGAACGAGGAGAGCGTTGTTCAGAAACCTGAAAACGATCAGGAAATGTTATCGTCGCACGATCGCGCAAGTCATAAACATGTTCTGTAGGTGCAGGCACTGGAGATGCAGGACGTGACCCCTGTTTCTGTTGTTGTTGTTTACCCTGTTTTTGTTTTCTCGGACAATTTTGCTTCTTAGCCTTGGGCTGGTCGTCAGTTTCCGACTTCTGCCCTTGGGGTTGTTTTTTCTCTTTTGTTGAGAAAGGCTTGACACCCAAACTGTTACGGCCCACGGTTTTATAAGCCGCCGTAATTATTCTCGGTAACTGGTGGGGTTTATCAGCATCTGGAACTGCCTGCAAAGGATTAGACACCTGAGTGCTTACCGCATCTCCCTTGACATTCGCAAGTACGAGATCGGAAACTACGTCAAAACTGCCGCATAGACCAAGGTCATTTCGCGGCCATCCAGGGACAGTGGGAATGCAAGCTGCTAAATATAGTATCAGTCTACATACCTCCAGCGCGCCAATCAGTCGCTATACCTGCACTGGGGAAGTTTCTATTAGAGCTACCAGCAGGGGACCTGGTCATAGGGGGCGACTTTAACGCAGCGGCAGACGAGACAGTAGACAGATTCCCTGACAGCCCCATGCGCCCGAACCCTCCCGATTCAATGACTTCTTAGAAGCACTGGGACTGTCCGACATATGGAGACACATGCACCCCACCATGAAGCAATACACGTACTACTCCACGACACACAACAGCCTTTCAAGGATAGACTACTTCTTGACACTGCGAACTGGGGCGCTAACCATCGACAATGTAGAGATACAACCCAGAGGAATTTTGGATCACTCCCCCATGCTCTTAACACTCTCATGTCATGAAAAGTCTCGCAAGAGAATATACCCAATATACCCTGGTTATCTAAAGATCCCTAAAATTCGTAAAGAATTAAAGAGGTCGACCCAATATTACTTTGAAGAAAACACAACATCAGTGACATCCCCCTCGGTCCTTTGGGAGGCATACAAAACAGTCTTGCGAGGGCAAGCCATAACATCCATTACGGGACACAAACGATCGCGACAGCGAGAACTGACAGAGTTAGAACTCGCGCTCCATACTGCAAACACAGCGCATATGGCCGACCCCATGCCTGATTCACTGCACACCCTGCAGTTGTGTCAACAGCAATATAGAGACCATCTGAAGAGGTGGATGATCGATAATATTGCAGCAACCACACCCAGAATATATGATGTGGGAGATAAGGCGGGGAAAATGCTAGCCTGGCTAGACAAGAAAGTGGGAGGCACCAAAGGCATATTACAGCTACGCGTGACGAACGGGGTACTCTGGTCGTGCCCTGAAGACATAGTCCACACACTGGCAGAATACTTCACCAGAGTATATACCCCAGACAAAGAAGTGACGAAGGAGGCGGCATTGGAATCACTCAGCCATATAACGACCCAAACACTTACGCCGGAAGCAGCCGAAGAGCTGGAGGCAGACCTAACAGCTGATGAAATAAAACTAGCCATCAATGCTGTGCAATCCGGGAAAGCGCTGGGCCCCAACGGGATCCCCATTGAGTGTTATGAATTGATTTCTGATACCCTTGGCACCCCACTGCTAGCAATGTATACGGAAAGTCGGGAGAAAGCGGAACTCCCACTAGATCAACGAACCACGACAATTGTGGCAATTTCGAAACCCGGAAAACCACCGACGGAATGCACTTTGTATCACCCAATATCTCTCCTAAATGCAGAAGCGAAAATTCTAGCAAATCTTCTGGCTACTAGGTTGATGTCCCACCTTCCGCAATTGATCCATCTGGATCAATCAGGCGTTATGCCTAATAGAAATACTGCTCTGAACCTCAGACGAGTTCATGGTGTCCTGGCGCGGGCGTCACAGCTCTCGACGCCAGCGGCGATACTATCTTTAGACGCTAAAATGGCATTCGACATGGTAGAATGGCAATATCTCTTCGCGGTCCTATCCCACATGGGGTTTGGGCCCAAATTTATAGCTTGGATACAACTCTTATACACTAACCTGATTGCGCATGTCACGGCTAACGGCCACATTTCTCACGCGATTCAACTGGCAAGGGGGACTCGACAAGGGTGTCCCCTATCACCTTTATTGTTCGCACTGGTGTTGGAACCACGAGCAACCTTGATCAGAGCCACCCCCTTGCAAAAGGGAATCAGCTGGGAGGAGAGGTGGGAAGATCGTCTCTCGCTATACGCTGACAACATGTTGGTGTATTTGACAGACCCGCAGTGTGGCATTCCGGAGCTACTTGCACTATACAATACCCATGGGAAGGCATCGGGCTACACAATCGGGCTACACAATCAACTGGACGAAGCCCGTGAGGGCGGACAGAGCACAAATGGGCACACACAGCTTACTAGCGGTACTCTACCACAGGGGTTTGGCAGCGAAATGAATAGGACCCACACACCACTCAGCGACAATATGGTACGCAGCACAGACAAAACTGAAATGGAAGGGAGTAATCACTTACCCCGCTGTGGGACGCCAAGGCACTGGGTCATTTGAGACGTAGCAAATGTTTCACACAATGGGACCCCATCGGAATATCGACGGTGGGAGACTTGTGGGACAATGGGACGGTCATTCCGTTCCTTCAACTCCAGCAACAATATGAGCTGGGCCCCAACGAAACTTACAGATATGTACAAACTAGGCATGCATTGTTGGCAGCCATACCGGCAGACACTGAAGTCTCCGAAGCATCCCCGTTGGAGGACCGGTTACTGACAGACTATATGCAACACAGCGCCACATCACTCACATATTGCAAATTGATTAACAACCTCCCAGACCCTACATCAAAACTGCGAGGGGAATGGGTAGAAGACGCGGGCGACATGGACGATTCAGAGTGGAATGAAGCACTGGCATCCCCAAAAGAGGTAGGAATCTCGGCCAAGTTCCGTCTAGTGCAGCTTAAAATCCTGCATCGGATTTATTACACCAGGACCACTTTACACAAGTTGCAAAGGGCACAACATCCCTACTGTCTTCGTGGGTGTGGGGAGGAAGGTACATTTCTACACACCATTTGGGACTGCCCAAGTAGAGTTGAATACTGGAGACAGGTTATGCGCACTATTTCACAAACACTAGAGATTTCTCTCCCACCTGAACCTCGTAAATGTCTCCTGAACATATGAGACCCGAATTATCTTTCTCGCCACGGTCAAATCTGGGGCACGATAGGTATTATGGTGGCTAAGAGAGACATAGCGCAGAAATGGGGTGCAGCAGATTTACCTACATTGGCGCAATGGTGCAGGAATATGGATATGCTGATGATGACAGAACGCGCGGTATACACGATCAGGGCGAGTGCATGCAAGTGGAATAAAATTTGGACTCCGTGGAATGTGTATAGAGGGGATATATGCAAACGACTACCGGAAGACGACTCTGCTGGCTCAGAAGAAGAAGATGAGGAGGAATGAGACAGGTCAATTGGGACAACTTAGATATTAGGGACAGAACTTAGCATCAGTAGCTAATAGCGTACTGTTGAGCTACCTGGGAATGATAGGCGTGTCACGGACTGAGATCGAATGTTTACTTGTGATATTATGATATGTATTCTGTCAGCACTGCCATTTTTCGTGTTTGGTTACCGTTTACCTTAACCAATAAAAAATGTTTAAAAAAACAAACTGCCGCATAGCCGCATACCCAATTCAACCGCTGCCTCAGATCCGTGCTAATCTTGAACACGCTTAATGACCGAGGGAAGGACGGTCATTGACGGAGTGCCGAAGCACCTTGTGTACACCGCCGCAAAAATCTTACCCCAAGATTCACAGTCACCTGCCTCTGGTATCAAGTCTTTAGGCAAACTAATTGTCAGAATCCTGTGTTTCTCAACAGGAGTTGTGTTAGGAAAAACTGCTTCCAGCTGGTCACATTTTTCGGCAAGCCAGAAAGACATGACATATCATCCTTATCCTGGGGGCGCTTGCCCATTACTGCATTAACCATAACAAGACTAAGCTTCATACCGCCCGGTCCTGCTGGATGCGCCGCAGCACCCGGGGCCCCGCCCGGGTGATTGCAGGTAATGTATTGCACTAACGACCGAATTACACTAGTTGCGAATGTATGTAGCAGCCATAAATCTGCAACGGGAACCGCTCCATGTCTACGATGCGGTGTAAATCCAGCCAAAACAGGCCAGGTAACGCCTGGAATGGACAAAGAACCTAACCTTGAGCCTAACAAAGTGTGGGGTAGGGCGCCATTAAACCAAATTCGATGCTGCCAAGCATTAATCGGAACATCCTGTGTCCTATATGGAACATATTCCTGAGGCACGGCAGTAGGAGTATAAGTGTCGAACACATTAATATTTGTGTTCACAGCCGGGAAGGTTACCCATGAATAGAAAATTTCATATGGGTAAGCCACTTCGGCACTCACAACCATAATAACTGCCATGCCCTCCAACCCGACGTCATACGCCTGTAAATGATTGCGAACCGCAATCCGACTATGCTGCGGTATGTCAACGCCAGCCATAGTGATACAGTAAGAAAGAGGTACAACAAAAAAACTTTGTAGCACAACTGGGTAGTAATTCAAAAGGAAACCGTTTGAAAAGATTCAAGCTTGAAAAGACCTATGTAACTATAGGTAGGTTTGTCCGACACCACTGTATTCCGGAAACAATAGTGAAGTAGGTTAAGGACTCATATAAGCACTAATTAAGCGTCATGTAATAAGACCACCAACGATTGGGCGCCATGTCGGAGGGATTCTGCACCTACACAGAACTGTGCACAGAGACCTAGAACCTCAGTGAATTAGGGTGTACCAAAACTCACCTCAGTATCCAAAATCCCCTACCAGACTAGCAATCAGTGACTCATTGGTTCTTCCATACCCCCAATGATTAGACAACCCAGAACATGGACTTAGAACACCTCATGTAACGTGGAACACATGAACACTCTTTCGTTATACTAACATACCAATCCAAAACGAGGAGTAAATCAAGACACGTGCAAGTTTGAAATGTTTATTTCTAATGCCGTGTTCTCAGGTGCAGTATCTTAGCTAATACAAGTAAACATATTATAAGCAACAAGGTTATCAGCATAGTTACTAGTCCATAAAATACAAAGGGAGAAAGAATGTTAAAATGCTAAAGGGAAGAAGGCTAAATGGGACCTAAGTCTTACCCTCCCTTGCTGGTATATTATATCTAAAGAAGGTTTTAGAAGGGCGACCCCATACCTCTGATCTTAGTGGAAAGGGATCACATCATCTTCCACCAGCTCTCTGCATGCGAATATTCATCAAGTGTGTGTGCATGCCCTGCGCAGTGCATTATTAAACGCGGCAAAAGCCAGAATTGGCCACAGCTGCATATGTGTTATGTCTAGGACGTGCGATGATCAGACCTCACAACAACCACTGTGTTGAAATAACCTTGAAGGCCTTGGCACTCACTGTTCAGACATAGCTTACCAAGCAAAGCTGATACAATAGGAAACATATTATTCTCGTGTGAAGAAAAATATTCTACTAGGGTCAAAGCATTAATAACAATATGTGCCGTGTGCAGAAGCAGCAGAAAGGAAAAATGGTGTTTAAACTCCTAATAAGCTATCTATATGACACTGTATGTCAGCAGCAGAATGCAGGAAGAAAAACAGTGGTAAGCAAGGACGGATTGGAAAGGCTGCAGGTCCCTTTACACGCATGCAAATCGATTTCATAGAGATGCCTCCTTGCCAGGGACTAAAATATGTTCTTGTGATTGTTTGTCTGTATTCTCGTTGGGTAGAAGCTCTACAACAAGACGAAATGACAGTTTAACAGTTGCTAAATTGCTTCTCAGAGAGAAAATACCTAGATTTCGGTTTCCAGTCTCTTTTGAATCAGTTAGAAGAACACATTTTAATAATGAAATAATTTGGATGATTTGTGCAGCATTACAGATTGAACAAAAGTTGCACTGTGCCTATAGGCGTGAGGTTTCAGGAGTAGTGGAACAGAGGAATGGCACAATTAAATCAAGATTGGCACAGGTGTGTGCTTCCACAACACTAAAATAGCCTGGCACACTTCCATTAGTGTTCATGAGCTTGAGATGTGTTCCAGACAAAAGAACAGGACTGCCCCCTCATGAAATTGTGATGGGCAGGGCTATGAGACAGACAACAGTCCCAGCAAATGAGCTAACGAATATAACAGACGATTTGGTGTTGGATTATTTATTACAAAGGATTGGCTGATGTGGTATATTCTGTATCTGGTTGGAGAAGTTGATACAACACCACAGCAAGAACAAGGACATGACCCGTGTCCTGGGACTGGGTCGTTGTGAAAAAAACACACGAGGAAGAACTGCCTAGAGCCACATTGGCATGGGCCTTATCAGATAATTCTGGTGATGACTACTGCAGTCAAGTGTGGAGGCTTACCAAATTGGATTCATGTGAGTCACACACGAAGAGTCCCAAATCCACTTGAAGGAGAAGAACTTGCAGAAGAAGATGGTCAAAAACAAAGAGATGTTCCCAGGCAAGCTGAAAACGAAGTAAAGTGGGCACAGGTTACTGGGACGAATAAAATTGATGCAATGATTGTCAATGCTGAAAATGAAGTGATCCCTGTGGATAACAATAAAGAAAAAAGGAAAAGAGAGACATTGAAAGTAAGCACAGAGACAATTTCAAGCGAAATTGAAAATGAAAATGGAAAAAGGACAAAGAATGATGACAAGTGGCCAAAAGGAGTGAACTAAAGTAAAATATACTCTAAACAAAAAATTACCATAGACAGTGTTTGAAATATCGAGCCAATCAGAACAGAGTGAAGCAGAAGAAAAAGAAGATCAAATGTGAAGAACAAAGAGAACGAAGGTACCAAATAGAAAATATACAGCACCGGAATGGACATATTTGGTGACTCTTCTTTAAATGAATGAGGGAAAGAATTTCTTGATTTCTGTTCAAAAAGCAGTTGTTCATACAAGCCACCTTAAGTGAACTGTCTTTTTGAAAAGGGTGCCAAAAAAGAGAGAGGAGATTTGTGAAAATAAAAGAAAAGCTCAGAAGAAATAAAGCAGTGTTGAAGAGCTGAGGGTTCAAGAGGTGTGAGGAACACAAACTAAAAGCTAGTCTAGTGAAATTCAAAGTTTTAGATTTACAATTTTAGTTAGGGAAATTTTTGGATACATTTTTGAGAATAGTTTTTCATTAGGAATACGATTTTTGACTGATCTTTGATTTTTCAAAAAAACATTAGAACTAGAATGGATAGAACTAGAAATAAGCCTGGCAAACAGATTTATAGATCATTTAGGCAAAAGTGTTTTAACATTTGTTTTTCATTTGTACTTGTGACAATGTTTTTATGGTTGGTATTGACATTTATTTTACCACATTTTGGGGCCAATTCCGATTCGGGAAAAACCGCTCCAAATAGCCATTCGGAGCGTTTTTTCTGTACGAATCGTACACTGCAACGTCCCCCGTACGTACAACGAAGTATGATTCGTACCAGGAACTGTACTCCGTACGAGTCGTACAGAGACCGTACGAATCAAATCCCCGTCTGAATCTCCCTCGGACCCCGCTGTACGTGACATCTGTACGGTTCGCGGCTGGTTTTTGCAACCCAGCAAGTACGATATGTGTCAGGTACGCACCGTACGACCCTTTTTCTATGGGAGCTGAAAACAGCCGTGAAAGCAGAGTTTGCACCGAAACAGGAACGGAATGCCCCCCCGCGGGTACGGTGCGTACCCCCCATGATCGCAGGGGTACGGTGCATACCCCTGCAATCATGGGGTCTATGCACCGTACCCCATGTACGATGGGTGTATGCACCGTACCCCATGTACGATGGGTGTACGGTGCTTACACCCATCGTACATGGGGTACGGTGCGTACACCTCATGATCGCAGGGGTACGCACCGTACCCCTGCGATCATGGGGGGTACAGACCGTATGGTGTGTATGTGTTTGTGTGCTTTTCAGTATGACTCGCCCTTACCTGACGTGGACCGTACGAATCGCACCCTCATACCCCGGTCCGGATCATACTCGTCGGGTCGTACGGCATGTGTACGAGTCGTACGGTTCGCGGTTTCAGCCTAGCAATACGTACGGATCACGACGATTTGGACGGATTCACGGAATACGGATCGTACTACGCGACTAGGACGGACGGGTACCATTCGTACGGAGGGGGCTCCGGATAAAAATCGTACGGACGTTTTTTTTGCCGAATCGGAATCGACCCCTTAACGTTTATTATAGTTGTTAATACCACTCCAACTAACAATAATGAGCATATAAATTTAGTTACTACTAGAAATCATCTTTCTCAGATCTCTTATAGTATCTATATTTACATGCTCATTATTGTTAGTTAGAAACTAACATTAGGGAATTAACTGGAAATGTTCTTCATGTTGATAAGTCTATTAATGACTTCTTCTTAAATGTATTTACCAAACTCCTCTCTGAGTACGTTGATGTTGTGGATGCAAGAGATTGTTACGTGTGCATGCAATTACCTTTGTCTGTGTCTGAAGGGGTGACTTATCACCAGCTTCCACTAGCATATGGTATTTCGTGTAGTGTATTAACCAGCTTGTTTTATGGAAAGGTGTCATTTCAATATTTTTATTTGAATTATGATCTAATATTTTCAGAAGTTCCTTTTAGAAAGAATATGAATATAGTGTATAGTGTGAGATATTCACCACAATATATGGGAGATTCTTTCCATACAACTAAATCCATTGATACAGTATACGCACACCGTAAAAATCAAACATGTAAATTACATAGTATAGAAATAGAATTTATTAATACAGTGGAAGATAGGCGTAGAGATTTTAAGTGTAGAGCTTTTCATCAAAAGAGTAGAGAACCACCATGGGCACATAAGGAAGGCAATTACAAAAAGGGTGAGTCTTTTGTTGCAATGACTTTAGATTGGCATCATAAAGGAAAGCTTTGCTTGTTAAGGCAGAAAACTGAATACAATAATCATTTGTTAGTTCCAGTGAATGAGAGCATGCATTTTTAATTACAGGGGGTTGGGGATTAAGAGGGGGAACTTACCCTGTATACCCTGATGTCTATTTTGTCTGTGGTAAGAATGCCTACTATAGGTTGCCACCACTTTGGTATGGGTGTTGTTATATGGGCATTGTTTTTCTGAAAATGTACCTTGTGAATGTTAAACTGGAACCAATGAAACAAGTCTAAGACGCATTAGAAGGGGTTTGAGTGTTGCAGAAATTGTGGGTGATATGTGTGGGGCATTGACACCTTCAGTTGGGGTGATTCTTAATTCGCAAAAGATTCAAAAATTGTCTACATTAGTTTATCATTTATCAACGGATACTGCTGGTAGGTTTTTGATGGTTGATACAGAAATGGTTGCTATGAGGACCATGGTTTTTCAAAATAGACTTGCCCTAGATGTGATATTGGCAAAAGGGGGCGGAGTCTGTACAATGCTGGAAATTCAACAATGTTGCACATGTATTCCGGACAAAAGATCTGGAGGGATATATCAGCATCATTACTCATTTACATGAATACTTGCCATTAATGAAGATTGATGGTGATTGGGAGAAACTTGGTAAGGGTTCCTGTTTTAAAGGGAATTGGTTTACTACTTTTGCTAACAGCTTATTAGGGAGGATAATAACTCCAAAAGTTGGTGTGGCTACTGGCATATTAATTATATTTTTGCTTTATAAATGTTGCAGAATTAAGACTAAAGAGGTTAAGAGAAAATCGGGAAAAAGAAAACGAGCAGAAATAGAAATGGAAGATCAAAAGGGTGCTTATTACAGTGTCATGCGTGATTAAGAAGGTGTAAGATTAAAACAGATGAGAATAAATGAAACTGCATTCTAGAAATTGATATCAGAGAGTAATCTGATATGGTTGGTTGTGATGGTTTCTGAAACCATCACATGGGGGATTGATGGAGCAAGATTTTCTGTAATAAAATCTGCTCAATTAAATCTATCTGTTAGACATACTAAAATAAAAACGTTCGGGTGATAATATGACTAATGTTCACCTAAATAGTGTACATCATGAGCAATGTGCAAAAGCACGACGATTGTCCTGCTTACTGATAGGAAATGAAAAACAATGAGGACTAAATGGAATAAATATAGTTTATAGGCATTTTCTTATATTATTAAATTTAATTAATTAGGATTGACATGTTTTTAGTACAGCCAATGCTGAGACTCAACCCTGGTTCCCCAGATACACAAGGAAGCAGCTCTGTAAGCTAAGCCACATCGCTAGCTTCGAAAGCAAACTTTTTTGTCTCCCTTCATGAACGATGGCAGGGTTGAGTGACTATTTGCTCCCCGTTCTGTCAATTTACATATGATCTTGTTTCTTTTGTTTCTGCGAGCGGCATAGGAAGTCTCTCTGATTGCACAGCTGCTCCCCCTTTGCAATTAAGAACAGGCCTGTACATCTTGTTTGTATTAGTTTCGTGTTCATGTTGCCTGCTTGTGTTTTGAGTTGTGTGCCTATCTTTTTTTATTATACTGTGTGCTTTTAACATGGGCTGCACACGGAGAAGGGCAGGGGCACTGGGTCATGTTGGTCATGGAAAAACAACAGTAAAAAAACAAGCATTTGCACTGCAATAGGTCTTCCATTACTGAAAGTTGAGCTATTGGCATTGCATTATTATTTGCAATGCCAATAGCTCGGATTTTCAGTAATGCAAGACTTATTGCACTGCAAAATACTTGTTTGATCTTCTTTTGCCAATGGTCCACAAGATGGTGTAAAAACATTGCACTCCCTCCCCTCTCCCTCCCCTCCCCCCCCTCCCCCAATGCTACACAGCATCGGAAAAAAATAACTGGCAAAGCCAATAGGTCAGCAAGGGAGACATATTGGCTTTCCCAATGTTTTTTTTTTGTAATGGCATACCTTGCTTATATTATGTCCCACAGTTAATTTGCTTGTGTCTGGGTATTTTTAACCCTCCAGGTAACATCCCATTCCTCTTTGAGAATGATGCAGGTGGGTTTTATGAGGAAATAACTGTTCACCATGAACCTTTTCATCTCTTGGATGTGAGAATACAGATGTTATTTTGTTGCTTAAACACACCAGCACAGCAGGAATCAAACACATGGACAACAAATAATTAAGCTTAAAAAAATAATATAAAGGCTAATTTTCTTCATCAAATGTGCCGTTTTTATTAAATACAAGTAGCAAATACAATATTTTGGTAGCAAAATGTTGCGACTTTGGGTATTTTCTTCGCTGGATAAATGGCATCTTTATATGTGGAAAACATGTTTATATTTCTTTGTGCGTTTATCTTTATTTGCTGCTGTAAAACACTCGTACATTGGAGGCCACTTCAGAGCGCCCATTAAAATGTATCATGGGCACAGTCTTTATTGCACAATGCCACAATTTTTAAAGCATCACAAATAATTGCCTGAGATTTCATAGGTCATCCAGTATACCAACTTGAAAAATATAAATGATAAATGTATGCAATAAGCAGTGTGCTCAATGACCCATCAACTAGAGGACTATTGTAACCTTCCACAGGTCAGTGTCTGCAATGTCCTAGTATGTAAAGCAATGCCCCCAGGAAGTGTCCATCACCAAATACCACTGACCTGTGGTTCCACACTTTTGTCCAGCTACTCCTGCAGAGTAAGGTCAAGTGTAGTCTGTTTTGTTTTTCCAGTGGTATGTGAGTGTCTGCACACATGCCTCATTGAAGCAACACAACTTAACTGTTCTACCTCTGATAATGATTCCTCTCTAGTGGGTAAGAGTAGCAGCATGAGAGGGTGTTTACAATGTAAAATGCTGTTTGGGGCAACATTTTTTAACATTACATTTAGGGCCCGATGTAGGTAGGCAAATACCGGTCGGAAACGCCTCAAAATACTGATTTTCGGCCGTTTCTGACCGGTATGTGGATATTGAGATGTAGGGGCAGGTAAAATTACAGAATCGGTAAATACCAATTCATTAATTACTGAATCATACCGATTCGGTAATTAATTCGGTAAATATACCTACATCCCGATTGCCAGTTCTTAAATACCGAATCGGTATGATTCGGTATTTAAGAATCGGTAATCTGGGATTACCTACATCCGGCCCTAAATGTTTAGGGGCCCGATGTAGGTAATTTAATGTTACCACTTCTTAAATACCGAATCATACCGATTCGGTATTTAAGAAGTGGTAAAATGGAGGGGGGGGGATGTAGGTATTTCAGAATCGGTAAATACCGAATCGTTGAGATTCGGTATTTACCGATTCTGTAAATACCGATTCGATAATGCCCATTGATTCCTATGGGCATTGAAGCCCATAGGAATCAATGGGCATTACCGAATCGGTATTTACCGATTCGGTAAATACCAATTGCAGCAAGGTTGCAGGGGGTGTCACTTTGACACCCTCTAGTACCCCAAATACAGTCATGTGTGCCATGTGGCACACAGACATGCCCTAAGGGCATGTCTGTCTGTCACATGGCACAGGTGTACATGCACAGATGTGCATGTACACCTGTATTCGGTATTTTATCACCCAATAGGATTGGGTGGTAAAATACCGAATTCTGAAGGCCTGTAGCACTGTAAACAGTGCTACCTACATCTGGAATTTACTGAATCGGTAAAATTACCGATTCGGTATTTTAGAGAATCGGTAAATTTACAGAGTCGGTAAATTTACCGATTGTGTAAAATATTGTCCCCTACATCTCAATCACCAAATACCGGTCGGTAACGGCCGAATTCGGCCGTTACTGACTGGTATTTGGTGACCTACATCGGGCCCTAGGTTTGCTTTTTTTTTTTACTTGTTTTTCTTTTTTAACCTTTTTCCTAAATTACTTTTTCTCTTTCAACTTTTTAGCTGAAAATCTGTCTCTCTTTCCTAGAACAAACGTATTTTTCCTCAAGCAACTTATTGTCCCCGATGAAGTTTAACATCAGGGCACCTTTGCTGGAAACAGTTGTGTTTTATAAGAACATAAAGTAAATAAAAAAATGAAATAAACCACAGGACTTCGGACGTGGATCTTAAATGGTCAGTATGCTGCTGGTAGGGAGATTTTACGCTAGGATTGGGACCAGTGACATATAGGTTACTCACAGATCCCTGTCCCATTAATCTGTCTCACTACGATGATAACTGTGACCTACAACTCTGCAAAACGTGCATTAGCCTACTAAACTTTCTCACTGGAACTGCAGGTCGTGTTCTGTGGCATGAACTAAAACATACATGTCCATAGTTTTCTCACTGGGATTGGAGTCTGTGTCATGCTGGCTACACATGCCTCAGCAGTAGCTATATTGAACCACTGATCTGGCTCACATGTACTGGTACTAGTGATTGACAGATTACCCAGGGGGTTCTGCTATGGGTACATTATGCACGTGGTAACTCACATTTCTGCCAGCATCATACAAAGCGTTCTTATATTTCTTTTTTCTTTCTATGTTTGCCCTATTCCGTTTATTCTCATTGTCTGCCACTAGTTTTGATCTCTGCTCCCTGTCAATCTGCAGTCTCTCATTTCAGCTCCCTTTCATTGTTTTCATTATCTATTCTTTTTTATTCAATTTGCGTTCTCTTCTACAGATCTAGCTCAGTCGTTTTGATTGAAATCCCCTTGTTCATTCATCTATCAATTATTGTATGTGTTCTAAAGTTTTAGTTTTCTTCATTTCCATCGCAGCTTGCTCTTTCTCTGCTCACTTGCTTTCTTACACTTACCCAGTAATGACTTCATCTCCTGATTCCCTGATTTCAATTGTATCCCACATTTGTACACTCCTGGCCATGGCTAAATGTAGACGAAGATACCACCCTCAGCAGCACAAACACACCACAGAGAGACCAAAGAGATGAAAACAGCTTAGCAGGACTTTCTGCATTGCTAAACATTCCGAGAATCATGTCTCTGTCACTTTCATGTACTGCACCGAGAGCATCTAAGATGTGGTTGTAGGAGACACCCCATTACCAGATAAAGCTCCAATGCTCTGGAAGAATGTGGTCTACATGGGAGCAGTGCAGACTAAGGGGCTCATTTAGGAAAACTGGCACATCACTGCAGCATAAACAGTGATGCAACAGTTTTTGTTGCGCCCTCTTTGTGACACGATGGATGCACCATATTTATTGTACGGAACCCCATGTCAAAGACAGTCTGTCGGCACAAAAGTCATGCATTGCTGGAGTTATGTCACAAGCATGACCCAGCTCCAGCAATGTGTGGGGAGGCCTATCTTCAATGCACTGTGTCACCCTTATGCCTGCCATGAGGCAGGCTTACAGTTTTGATGCAATGGCATCCTAGAAGTGGTGCACTGAATTCCTATAGATTTCAAGGTGCCACTTCTACGACGCTTTGATGCAGGGAAATGTCCACCCTGCATACATTATACCTGACGGAAGTATAATGTGGCGCAGGGCTTTACAAGGTGACGTATCTACCTAGATGCATCCCCTTCTAAATATGGTACATTGTTTACACTGTTGTTGCATCACAAAATGTGACGCAACAGCGGTGTAAAAGTGTTGCAGGCCTTCATAAATAAGGCCCTAAGTGAGTGCCCATTGCCTGTGTCCCTTTCAGGACTGGATAGGCAGGAGTGGTGGCTTGTTCACTGGGGCACTTGGGCATCACCATGCAAGCTGCAGTATTAACAAGTGTTAGAGCACACATTTTGCTTTTTCATTTGTAGGGGTGCATTATAATCATGGGTAGGAATATTTTCAATGCAAATATGATGACATTAACGTTGCAACCAGTGTTCCCCCTATAATGCGCGCCCACCCAGCCACCTGCCGTGCAGTAATAGGCTTAGAGCGCGCACATAAAGATATATCAGAAGTTTGTCTTTATTTTACCCGTTTTATGGATCAGGTTTTTTATGTTTTATTAGCATCCCAGGATCCGCGTTTCGAGAATTAATGACATGCTGCTACACAGGGCCGGACTGGCCATAGCGGGCACCAGGCAATCCCCCGGTGCGCCGCACGGGTGGGGGCCGGTTTTGGGCCGCTGGGGGCCAATTTTGTTACAGGGCCGTTTTTGCAGCATAGCTGCAAAATCGGCCCTGTACCAAAATCGGCCGAAAACCGGCCCCAGCAAAGAGCTCGACGGCACCTTCAACCCGCCCCCCCCCGAGTGGGGAGGGGGGGGCGGCCGAGCACTTTGCCAGGGCCGGTTGTTGTTCCCAGTCCGGCCCTGCTGCTAAACCTTTTGACCCCGTCATCTCGAGGCTGTCTGATTACAGGTTCTTCAGTTGAGGGTCTGCTGCTGCTGTACAAGGTAGCACAAAGCAGCTCTTAAATTCCTGTGTGCTACATGTGACCAATATAAAACGAAGCAGTGCTGAAAAAGAACTTCAGAAACATAACTGAATGTGCTAATTTGTTGATGCAATGCTCTTTGACAAGCCACCTTGTAGAAACAGGACAGTGTGCAAAGCCCAATTGCGTGAAAAGATTGGGCTGTTTTTTAAATGTAACATTTCATTGTTCTTCTGATAAAATTGCTTGTGTAGAAATAAGAGTCCAGCTTGCATGATATAATATGAATAGCTCACACAGAGACAAACGGCGCCGTGTTTGTGATTTCCCTCCCCCAAAAAAGTATAAAATAGTGCTGTGTGAAATGAGTGGTTCCCATCTCGTTAACAGGCTCTCCTCCTGCCTGTCTGCGATGCTTTCCAGTTTACACTGTTTTATTTAATCTTGCATTCCCTAGGTGTACTTGCTTTCCCAGGTGTGCTTCTATACTTTCTTAATGCAACACACAGATCTTGTATATTTCATACTGTGCTTTGAGTGCCTTCAACGTGTCTAGGTGAGCTCAACTTGTGGATACATGTTAATGACTGGGCACCATTGAAAGACCTGTAGTTGCACACTAGATGATAATCATCCTTGGCCTCTTTGTAGAGTGCAGAGGGCAATGGTAAGGTTATTGGTTATTGTAATCTCCATTTTATATGAAAGAATAACAGACTGGGAGACTATAGAGGAAAGTAGTGTGAAAAGAAGAACAGGAGTGAACAAGACACGATGAAAATGAGAGAGGTGTGGTGCAGCTGCCAGGGCTGCTGACTGCAGAGCACAGGCTTCACGGTTCGAACCCCAGCTCCATTGGCAGCTCAGCTCAGCACCATGTGACTCTGGGCAATAGCTCACTTAATTTCCACGATGGCCCCCAGCGCCTTGAGACCCGTAATGGTGAGTAGCTCGTGCTTTACTAGCATGGATTTACATTTATTTTTACATTTTATATATTATATATATATATATATATCTATACTTTCTTAATGCAACACACAGATCTTGTATATTTCATACTGTGCTTTGAGTGCCTTCAACGTGTCTAGGTGAGCTCAACTTGTGGATACATGTTAATGACTGGGCACCATTGAAAGACCTGTAGTTGCACACTAGATGATAATCACTGTAAACAGTGCTACCTACATCTGGAATTTACTGAATCGGTAAAATTACCGATTCGGTATTTTAGAGAATCGGTAAATTTACAGAGTCGGTAAATTTACCGATTGTGTAAAATATTGTCCCCTACATCTCAATCACCAAATACCGGTCGGTAACGGCCGAATTCGGCCGTTACTGACTGGTATTTGGTGACCTACATCGGGCCCTAGGTTTGCTTTTTTTTTTTACTTGTTTTTCTTTTTTAACCTTTTTCCTAAATTACTTTTTCTCTTTCAACTTTTTAGCTGAAAATCTGTCTCTCTTTCCTAGAACAAACGTATTTTTCCTCAAGCAACTTATTGTCCCCGATGAAGTTTAACATCAGGGCACCTTTGCTGGAAACAGTTGTGTTTTATAAGAACATAAAGTAAATACAAAAATGAAATAAACCACAGGACTTCGGACGTGGATCTTAAATGGTCAGTATGCTGCTGGTAGGGAGATTTTACGCTAGGATTGGGACCAGTGACATATAGGTTACTCACAGATCCCTGTCCCATTAATCTGTCTCACTACGATGATAACTGTGACCTACAACTCTGCAAAACGTGCATTAGCCTACTAAACTTTCTCACTGGAACTGCAGGTCGTGTTCTGTGGCATGAACTAAAACATACATGTCCATAGTTTTCTCACTGGGATTGGAGTCTGTGTCATGCTGGCTACACATGCCTCAGCAGTAGCTATATTGAACCACTGATCTGGCTCACATGTACTGGTACTAGTGATTGACAGATTACCCAGGGGGTTCTGCTATCGGTACATTATGTACGTGGTAACTCACATTTCTGCCAGCATCATACAAAGCGTTCTTATATTTCTTTTTTCTTTCTATGTTTGCCCTATTCCGTTTATTCTCATTGTCTGCCACTAGTTTTGATCTCTGCTCCCTGTCAATCTGCAGTCTCTCATTTCAGCTCCCTTTCATTGTTTTCATTATCTATTCTTTTTTATTCAATTTGCGTTCTCTTCTACAGATCTAGCTCAGTCGTTTTGATTGAAATCCCCTTGTTCATTCATCTATCAATTATTGTATGTTTTCTAAAGTTTTAGTTTTCTTCATTTCCATCGCAGCTTGCTCTTTCTCTGCTCACTTGCTTTCTTACACTTACCCAGTAATGACTTCATCTCCTGATTCCCTGATTTCAATTGTATCCCACATTTGTACACTCCTGGTCATGGCTAAATGTAGACGAAGATACCACCCTCAGCAGCACAAACACACCACAGAGAGACCAAAGAGATGAAAACAGCTTAGCAGGACTTTCTGCATTGCTAAACATTCCGAGAATCATGTCTCTGTCACTTTCATGTACTGCACCGAGAGCATCTAAGATGTGGTTGTAGGAGACACCCCATTACCAGATAAAGCTCCAATGCTCTGGAAGAATGTGGTCTACATGGGAGCAGTGCAGACTAAGGGGCTCATTTAGGAAAACTGGCACATCACTGCAGCAAAAACAGTGATGCAACAGTTTTTGTTGCGCCCTCTTTGTGACACGATGGATGCACCATATTTATTGTACGGAACCCCATGTCAAAGACAGTCTGTCGGCACAAAAGTCATGCATTGCTGGAGTTATGTCACAAGCATGACCCAGCTCCAGCAATGTGTGGGGAGGCCTATCTTCAATGCACTGTGTCACCCTTATGCCTGCCATGAGGCAGGCGTACAGTTTTGATGCAATGGCATCCTAGAAGTGGTGCACTGAATTCCTATAGATTTCAAGGTGCCACTTCTACGACGCTTTGATGCAGGGAAATGTCCACCCTGCATACATTATACCTGACGCAAGTATAATGTGGCGCAGGGCTTTACAAGGTGATGTATCTACCTAGATGCATCACCTTCTAAATATGGTACGTTGTTTACACCGTTGTTGCATCACAAAATGTGACGCAACAGCGGTGTAAAAGTGTTGCAGGCCTTCATAAATAAGGCCCTAAGTGAGTGCCCATTGCCTGTGTCCCTTTCAGGACTGGATAGGCAGGAGTGGTGGCTTGTTCACTGGGGCACTTGGGCATCACCATGCAAGCTGCAGTATTAACAAGTGTTAGAGCACACATTTTGCTTTTTCATTTGTAGGGGTGCATTATAATCATGGGTAGGAATATTTTCAATGCAAATATGATGACATTAACGTTGCAACCAGTGTTCCCCCTATAATGCGCGCCCACCCAGCCACCTGCCGTGCAGTAATAGGCTTAGAGCGCGCACATAAAGATATATCAGAAGTTTGTCTTTATTTTACCCGTTTTATGAATCAGGTTTCTTTTTTATGTTTTATTAGCATCCCAGGATCCGCGTTTCGAGAATTAATGACATGCTGCTACACAGGGCCGGACTGGACATAGCGGGCACCAGGCAATCCCCCGGTGCGCCGCACGGGTGGGGGCCGGTTTTGGGCCGCTGGGGGCCAATTTTATTACAGGGCCCTGCTGCTAAACCTTTTGACCCCGTCATCTCGAGGCTGTCTGATTACAGGTTCTTCAGTTGAGGGTCTGCTGCTGCTGTACAAGGTAGCACAAAGCAGCTCTTAAATTCCTGTGTGCTACATGTGACCAATATAAAACGAAGCAGTGCTGAAAAAGAACTTCAGAAACATAACTGAATGTGCTAATTTGTTGATGCAATGCTCTTTGACCAGCCACCTTGTAGAAACAGGACAGTGTGCAAAGCCCAATTGCGTGAAAAGATTGGGCTGTTTTTTAAATGTAACATTTCATTGTTCTTCTGATAAAATTGCTTGTGTAGAAATAAGAGTCCAGCTTGCATGATATAATATGAATAGCTCACACAGAGACAAACGGCGCCGTGTTTGTGATTTCCCTCCCCCAAAAAAGTATAAAATAGTGCTGTGTGAAATGAGTGGTTCCCATCTCGTTAACAGGCTCTCCTCCTGCCTGTCTGCGATGCTTTCCAGTTTACACTGTTTTATTTAATCTTGCATTCCCTAGGTGTACTTGCTTTCCCAGGTGTGCTTCTATACTTTCTTAATGCAACACACAGATCTTGTATATTTCATACTGTGCTTTGAGTGCCTTCAACGTGTCTAGGTGAGCTCAACTTGTGGATACATGTTAATGACTGGGCACCATTGAAAGACCTGTAGTTGCACACTAGATGATAATCATCCTTGGCCTCTTTGTAGAGTGCAGAGGGCAATGGTAAAGTTATTGGTTATTTTAATCTCCATTTTATATGAAAGAATAACAGACTGGGAGACTATAGAGGAAAGTAGTGTGAAAAGAAGAACAGGAGTGAACAAGACACGATGAAAATGAGAGAGGTGTGGTGCAGCTGCCAGGGCTGCTGACTGCAGAGCACAGGCTTCACGGTTCGAACCCCAGCTCCATTGGCAGCTCAGCTCAGCACCATGTGACTCTGGGCAATAGCTCACTTAATTTCCACGATGGCCCCCAGCGCCTTGAGACCCGTAATGGTGAGTAGCTTGTGCTTTACTAACATGGATTTACATTTATTTTTACATTTTACTACCCCTTCCACAGACATGAGTAATGTTTAATTCAGTCTAATATTTTCAGAAATGAAATATTTTCATTGTAATTATATACTCAAAGAATTATTGTTGTTACTCATTTAACAGATGCTGCCAGCAGGTGATAACAGTAGTTCTAACTTGTTCTAGGTGTATGTTGTTGATCTAAAGGCAATAACAGAAACCTCGGTAGCACCCAAATGCTGGTCAGGCAGCACACTCTCTGAAGCACAGGGTTTTGCTTTATATATTTTAACCCAGATCCTTAATTACAGAGGCAATGCATTGTGGAATGGAATCTTCCTTACACTTTTTGGGAGCATCCCTTTTTCTTCAGACCTCCCACCTCCAGCACACATTTTATTTCATCTCACTTTCAGCATGGACATCATCAAGGGGTCGCAGCTGCGACACCTGGCTTGCCCTTTGTAACCACTGGAACTGCCTTTGCGACCCCTGACTTCAGAGGTGGCAAAGTCATAGCCAGGAACACAGGAGCAGCTCATCCTTGTGGATGCTGGTTAAGGCACCACTTTCCTTGTTTTCAGTCAGTTTTTTTATTACAGTAATAGTGAATAATATATTTTCAGTATTAGCGTGGTATAAAAATGAAGTACAATTAGCTAGAATATGACACTATCTGGCCGCTGAGGTAAGTAAAAAATGTTTTTTAATGTATGTTCTGTGCGTTCTTGTGGGTGAGAGTGTGCATATGTAAAAGAGACTGTGTGTATGGGTGAATATGTGTGTATGTGTGTTTGAGTGAAAGTAAAGCTCAAATGGCATGTGATGTCACTTCCGGTACCCCGTACATTTTGGTGAATGGACGTCCAGGACGTTCAGTAAGATGTGTTTAGCTCAGAGGCAGGCAGGCATCAGAACTGGTGGTTCTGTTGCCTGCCTGCCTCTGAGTTAAAAACATCTTACTGACATCTTAACAACCTGCCCATTGGGAGTAACACTATGCAATGTAAACGAGTCATTAACTGCAAATTAATTTACTAATAAATATCACTAATCTCTTGCCTAATAGGATGTGACAGTGCAGAAGATATTTGTAAATCTACATGTTTTTTACGACTATAGTCCCCATGGCCACTTTTGCCCTTTACTTCGAAGCAGCTCATGAAGCTTAAAACAAAAAGGCTATATTATCATCACAACCAAAATCAATAATGAATTACCCCAGATGATAAAAAATAAATGCTCTTTCAAAAATATTTGTGTTTCTTTATTGAAACTTTGTGTGGCCATATTGAAAGTTAGCATTGCCATAAAAAGGCATTCACATTGCGGAAACACATTTAGGGGTCGATTAGGATGGCGGTTTTTCCGCATCCTCCGGGCCGGCGGAAGTGTCCGCTGGCCTGGAGGATGCGGAAAACCGCTGCGGAGCCTCCAAAGACCCACCGCCAAATTAGGATGGCTGGTGGGTCTGGAATTCCGTCCGCCGCTTTTCCGCCACGGTCGGCTTCCGACCGTGGCGGAAAAGCTATAACATGGCAGGCGGTGTCTATGAGACACCGTCCGCCATATTAGGATGTTCGTGAATACATGCTTTTCCACGGCGGCTTTTCCGCCATGGAAAAGCATACGGACATTCACTTTGGGGGCCCGTTGCGGGCCCCCTGGGTGAATGGGGGTGGGGGGTGCACATGGGGGGTACCTATGGTACCCCCCTGCATTTGCGTGCACAAAGCAGCAGGCACCGTGCGGTGCCGGCCGCTTTGTGCATGTAAATGTAAAACATGCTTTTTTAACATTGCGGCGGGTGCAGCTTGAAGCTGCACCCGCCGCAATGTTAAATATAGAGGATGTGACCGCCACCCTGGCGGTCACATCCTAATCAGCACGGAGGGAACGCCGCAGCCCCTGCGGACGTTCCCTCCTCCTCAAGGGTGGCGGACGGACGCAAGTCCGTCCGCCATCCTAATCGACCCCTTAATGTTAGTATTTGGTGGTAAATAACTATACTTCAGCATTTGGCAAACCACATTACAATGCTCCAACCTACTTGCATGTTCCCTCTTCTCTGGTTGAGCCTGGCTGGTACTGAAGAATAAGTCATACAAAGGAGTGTGGATGTTCTCCGAAAGACTTGCTGCTCTTCCTTCATTTATGTCTCTTACCATAATTTCATCAAGGGACCTTTGTACTCTACTTCAGATTTCACCTTAACTGAAAAAGTGACACTGTAGAATGAACCCAAACTAGATCATGGCCCTCTGGTGGTCTTTGAGACTTTGTGCCTGTGAAGTTGTAGGAGGACAGCTTCTCTCCTTCAAAGTAGATCTGTATAGGTTTGAAATCACATTAAAACATGTGGTATGACCTCACATGAATCTTACTAAGGAACACAGATTCTCCTTCCATTGAACATTCTGCATCCACTCTCAAGGGTTAGGAATGACAGCCTGGCATAGGAATCCAGTCTGAGACTTTTCACACTTTTTTCCTTCATCTACTTGTGAGTGTTCCCTGGTAAATGGGCAAGGGACTGCATCATCTGCACTCTTTGCAGGGTTGTGAAAAACACACTACTGAAGGGATGTGATGCACCGTCTCGGATCCCATTGCCTTCAGTTGGTTTTAGAAATTAGATCCATGAAAGAGGGCTTAACTAATTTTTTGGGTAATTGTGATAGACAAAGGATATCACTTTTAAAGTCAGATATGAAACAATCTCTCCAAATTAATCACGCATTGGCATCTATTACTATGCCACTTTGTGGAAAAACATAAAATAATTAGGTTCAGTGTATATTGAGTTGTTCAAGTTTGCTATTTATTTCTCATTATCTTTAAAAAGCCTTTTGCTGGATAAAAGCATGGCATCATAAACCAAAATCAATTTTTAAACCTATTGAGGTAGATTGGTAAGCATGCTTTAATGAAATCTTTATTTAATATACAAGCAACGGGTTCAAAACCTGCCATGGCTGACTTACCACTTCATCCATTAAAGGTTGATAAAATCACCACCACTGAATTGGGTAACTTTAAGATTTATTATTAATGGATCAACAAAAATTTAAAACAGTGGTAGTAAGTAATATGTATGAAAAACAGGTTAGTTTTTACTGTTTCCAGAATGTTCAGCATGACAACACAGAACTGTTTTGAATGGAGACATATGTTCATCTTGAACTATTTTAAAATCAATAGAATAAGTGTCTTTCTGGCTCTTTAATATGCCCCCCTCTTAAACAAGATAACTCGTGCACTACAATTTAACACTCAGGTGGCTCCTTGCCCTCTTTGAATGCCATGTATCTGAGAAAAGTACTCGCTTACATGATGAGCTGGTGCACAAAGCCTTGGCACCAGTGCACAGAGACCTTTCATTGCCGGTCAACAGAGGAAAGAAATTAGAGGGAACATTGATTGCAACTATGCGTGGTCAGTCGAAAACATTAACGTGCAGAATTCGTACCTGTCACTGACAAAGTACTCACACAATTGATGTGCTTATGTAACGTGTTAACTTATATGTGCTCAGTAATAATGTTCATTTTATATTTGTAACTTCATGAGGACTTCTGCTATTTCTAATGTTGAGTCTGTAGTCCTGAATTGTATTTTTCCTTGGTAGCTCTCGTATTTGACTTACTAGCGAACTTCATGTGAATGTTGGATTTGTTCTTTCTCACATTTCTGTTGCAGGTGGAGAATTCATCCTTGTTAGTTAGAATAATGTCTTTGTTTTAGAAGTTAGGATTAGGGAGGACAGGAAAAATTGAACAGAGATACTAATAATAAAGAGCTGTTGTACTTTCTCATCAGAGTAAGCCTGGGAATCAAAGTCATCTACTCTAGGCCTGGGAGCATCGCTGCAATGTGGAAAATTACCTACAAGTAGGTAGCTTGACTGGATGGTGTAGTGTATCTTGGGATACTACCTGCAAAGTGAATTATCAAAGTTAGGTACAGTGCCCCGGGTATACTGCCTTGCCTTGAGAGAGAGAGCATCTTAGAATGAGCTCTGTAGCTTTATGCAACTTGATCCATCTAAACGTGAAGAGACTTCTTAGGAAGTTTTCACGCCCTTAAACCTTTATGGATCTTGACTCTGGGAATGCTAAGTAGGGATGTCACGTTAGTGGTAGTGTAGGAACAGACAAATGCGTTATACTCACCAACCTCCAATGAAGGGTAATCTCGACGTTGGTGCTATTATCTTCTGTATCATGATTCTCAAACAGATTATTCTGTGCATGCTGCACCACCCTAATTTCACCCATAGGTTTGGCTTTGCATTAGTTCCAATGTATTTCTACACCCTCATCCTGAGGTGCTTGTATGTTCAACTGTTCTTGGGTTTGTAATAAACTAACAAAATCTATTCTTGAGTCTGTGATTCTTCTGAGTTATAGTTCATTGGAACTGAAATGATTGATTGGCTAGCGATTTTCTTCCCCTCCACGCTTTCATACGGACAAAAAGAGACATCAGCCTGGGGTGTCAGAGTAGATCTAGAACGTGGAACCTGTCTCATTTACAAGCATTGAAATGCAATAGGTCTTGCATTTGCTTGAGTTAGAGCTATTGGCATTGTAAGTGACATTATCTTTTACCCATGTGTTATGGAGTGTATGTATGTGGCGTGTAGTGTTGTTAGTAGTGGAATTGTGTGGTGTGGAATTGTATGGTGTGGATTTATGTAGTGCAATTATGTGGCATGGTGTGCAGTGTAAGTATGTGGATAGTCATTTTGTGGCATTGAGTGTACTGGAATTATGTAGAGTGGTATTGTGTGTTATAGAGTGTAATTATGTGGAATAATATTGTGTGTTTTGCGGGGTTTAATTATGTGGTGTGCTGTTGAATTATGTGGCATAATGTGGATTTGATGTATGTGGTGTGTTGTGTAATTGTGTTCAAAATGGCGGCTCATTAAGTGAGTTCTGCAGCCCTGAGATCATTTATCTACAACTCAGACATGTCTCCCTTATCCCCTCTACTACACCCCTTACCAGATGCTGTTGGAGGCTGTCTCTGTGGGACAAGGGAGGAGGGTGGGCACTTTATAACTAATCTTCTTAAAGCTGAAATGAATGCGCTTTCAGAACAAAACGCCTTCACCCAAAAGAGTTTTTTTGTTTGTTTTTTTCCGTAAAATTTTATTGAAAATTATATTTACATGGTGCGTCACATATACATGGGGGGTGATTTACAGAGAATAGGGGAGGGGGGGTTGGGTGGTTACGGGGAGGCAACACAAGTCCATCATCTTGGCACATCTGACCGTGGCTGTGCCTCTGTGCAGTTCCTGGCCGTGTGTTTCGTTAGTTCGTGCTCTGGTATCAATATTCTTAGTTTGCCCTCCGCCCCTCCCTGATGTCTTTTCGATAGTCTCTTACGCGTTTGTTGATTGCCCACTCCCCTAGTCCCAGAGGCCGAGAAAGAAAAGAAAGAGAAGAAGAGAGAGTGGAGAAGCTACCAGTAGGGGGGAGTAATTTGTGGTACTGTGCATGGGCGGTGTCTGTGACTCAGTTGAGGCTTCTGTGGCTGTGTTGCTTCTTGCCGTTACTACGGCGGTTTGTGTGAGGACAGGTAGTCGTCCAGTGATCGCCACATTTCGCATTTCTTGTGGGGCGTCTGTGTGTGTTTGGCCGTTATGGTGTCTCCCCCCCTTAGGAATGTGACCCAGTTGAACCATGCCTTGAAAGTGGCTTTCGCTGTGTCCTTCCAGTTATTCAGTATCGGCTTAGCTGCTGCCGTCAGCAGTAGGTCAATCAGGTCCCTGCCCTCTTTAGTTTTGATTGAGGGAGCCATGAAGCCTATGGCCAGACTGTGGAACTCAAGTTGGAGTGAGGCGCCTGTTATGTCATTTATCAGTGTGCCTATCATGTTCCAGAACTTCTTGACCTTGGTGCAGTGGAACAGGAGGTGTGCTAGATCTCCTGTTTGCTTGTTACAGTTCCAGCAGGAGTCGCTTCCCCTAATTCCCATGGACGCTAGGCGGGCGGGGGTCCAGTAAGCTTTGTGTATCAGCCAGAATTTAGTTTGGTCTAGGATGGTTGTCACTTTCTTCCTCGACGTGGATATCCAGAGTTCGGCCCTCTCTCCCTCGCTAAGCTCTCTACCTATGAGTGTTTCCCAGTATGATGTAACCTTGTTGTTAAGTTTCGTGGACTTGGGGCTTAGGACTTTGTAGAGGTGCGCTACCTGGTGTCCCAGTTTGTTTAGGTTAGTAGCGTATTGCAGGATTGAGGGTGCGTGTTTGTTAAGGCCTGCCTTGCTGATCGCCACTTTGATCTTTAGGAAGTTGTATAATTTGATGCTGTCTAGTTTGTGTTCATCTTTGAGTGTGTCAAACGTGCTGTTTTGACCGTGTTGATGTAGTTGGTTAACTGTGGAGATGCCATGTTTGTACCAAGAGTGTATGTCTAGTGTTCTGTCTCTGTATTTGATTCTGGGTTTGTGCCATATGGACTCAAGCTGTGAGTTCCTCATACTTGTTTCTAGAAGCCTGTCTATCCTAAGGAGCGCCTTCCTTGTGTTCCTCAGTATAGGGTTATGTCTGATTGCGGGGTGTTTGGTTGCAGTGAGGAGTGCGATGGGGTCCATACCTCCTAGTAGTTTCCTCTCTAGTGTGAGCCATGCTGGGGTGTATTCTTGTTGGGGGATCAGCCAGTGTAGTCCTTGTTTTGCTATACAAGCTGTTTGGGAAATCATAAAGTTTGTTATATTGAGGCCACCCAGGCCCTTGGCTAGTCTGAGTTTCTGTAGGCTAAGTCTAGGCTTCTTGCTCTTCCACAGGAAGGCGTTGAGCATTTTGTCTAGTCTTTAATGGAGGTCCGCTGTGTTGATCAAAGGGAGCATATTAAGCATGTAGTTCACTATTGGTGTGAGCATCATCTTGACCGTTTCCACCCTTCCCCACCATGTGGTGAATTTCGGTGACCACCCATCTGTCAGTTCTTTAATTTTGCGTAGTGTTGCTTGTTCGTTCTGATCTAGTGAGGACCTGAGGTCCTTTTTGAAGAGGATGCCTAAGTATTTGATGGACTTGTTCTGCCATGTGAGCCCTGATGTACCTAGTACTGTCTTCGTGGTATGGATGTTTAAGGGTTTGCACTCTGACTTTTCCCTATTTAGCTTATATCCTGATACGTGTGCATACTGATCTATGGTGTCCATGAGGGCTTTTATTGACTCTTCTGGTTTTTCCGTTATTATTAGGACGTCATCCCCGTAGGCAGCTAGTTTGAATGTTTCCCCTTCTATGGGTATCCCCGATATGTCCGTGTTTGTTCTTATCATGTGTAGCAGTGGTTCTATTGCTAGGAGGAAGAGGGCTGGTGAAAGTGGGCATCCCTGTCTCGTTCCCCGTTCTAAGCAGAGTAGTTCAGATGCTCCCCCGTTAACTACTACGCGTGCTTTCGGGTCGTTGTATAGAGCCAGGACCATCTTCCTGTATTTTGGCCCTAGTCCAAATTTCTGCATGCATTGGTCTAGGAAAGACCAGGATACTCTGTCAAATGCCTTTTCTGCGTCCAAGGCTATCATAACTGCCGCGTTGTTGCTTTTGCCTGCATGGTTTATTATGTGACAGAGCAGTCTGGTGTTGTCGTGTGATACTCTATTCTTAAGGTAGCCTACCTGTGAGCAATGTATGAGCTTAGGTAGGTATGTGTTTAGTCTGGTTGCCAGGATTTTCGCATAGATCTTGCAATATACATTAATAAGTGATATTGGCCTTTAGTTTTTGGGGTGCTGTATATCTTTGCCTTCCTTGGGTATAACTATGATGTTGGCTTCTGCCATTGTTGGTGTCATGCTACCTTGGTGGACGCAGTGTGTGAGTACGTCTGTCAGCGTCGGCTTGAGTAGTGGTAGAAACTGTTTGAAGAACCTGGCTGTAAATCCGTCTGGGCCTGGAGCTTTGTTGTCTTTGAGGCTGGCTACTGCTTTTTCTATTTCGTCACCTGTGATGTTTGTTTCTAGCATCTCTCGCTGAGTGTCATTCAGTGCGGGAGTTGTGATGCGTTCCAGGAGTTCCTTGCCTCCGTCGCCGCCTAGGGTGGGATCTATTTTGTAGAGTTGCGAATAGAAATATCTAAACGCGTTGTGGAGTTCAGTTCTGCTTTTTAAGTAAAAATGAAAATGCTTTGTAAAAGTGCAATCCATGTCGGTACAAAAAAAAAAGCAAAACATCAATCTTTCCTGTTTATTTTAAAAACGATTCCAGTCGGATAACCACATTGTGTTCAGAAAGCACGATGAATGTACGGCATGCATTTCGTGGGCTTGCTGTAATTGAGGGCCGGCATAATGGGGCCAGAATAACCTATTTTGCATCTGAAGTTATGTTTGTAAAGGAAAGGCACCTACTTGGCCCTATCTTTGATGCAGCTGGGGAACATCATCCGTAGCAGTTTTGTCTCTTCCGGTGCAGCAGAGGTAGAAGGAAAAAGTTGGGTGTTTAGATCTTCTGGGTGAAATAAAGACAAGTGTCCGGAGCCTCCCACCCAGTGCTTTAAATGGTGAAAGAGAAGTGCCGGTACTTATCAAATGGATTGGGGTGGGCCTGGGAGGGGCGTGTCTGGGGGCGTGTCTTCGAGGCAGCCTTGTACACTATCAGCATTTTCTAATGTAAAGTGCCCCTGTGCCCTTGGCCAAGTTCTGCTCATAGCTGCAGGGTGTAATTGGTGTTTGTTGTAATTATATAAAGCGTGAATTTAGCCCGAGGGCATTAATGTGAGAAGCAGAAGTTATACGCAAAAGCAGACTTTTTTTTTTAATGGCAAAAGGAGATTTAAGTGATTTGCCCTGGATCACAGGATGTTGAACCCACGCTGGGATTTCACCTGTGCCATAAAAACAAAAAGTATGCGTTCAAGTAGAACTTGTGCTTCTCATGTAAAGCACTTTAATGCCCTCCTGCCAAGTTTGCACTATATATAAGCCAAAAATGGACCAATGTGCCCTGCACACACGAGCCGAAGTTGGCCGAAGGGCGTGAGGCGCTCTGACAGACACTGGTGCTGCAACCTTTCCCTATAACTGACAGCGCGACAGTTCCAATGTGAAGAGCTCTAGCTGTCAAACCACACGGGTCTTTCTGTCCTGTCGCGCTGTAGGGGTGTGAGCAGGGCCGCCTGTAGAGTGGCGAGCTGGGCCCAGGGAGGCAGTATTTAGAGGGGCGCACGAAGCTGTGCACATTAAGGGAATACCAGCAGTAGAAGCTGCAGAACCCCTATCATCTTGCAACCGCCTTGTTCATGTCCCTGCACCCCTGTCTGACTTGCCAGATTAGAGTTGATTTAATTCATTGATTAGGCTTTTGGGCAATGTTTTAACACCTCATTGTCCCTTTCTTCACCCTCTTTCACTGTCTCACCCCTGCTGACACACACCAACAGACACATCACCGTTAGCAGCTAAGCTATCGGTGATTTAGGTGAGCTGGGGAGGACCCGAGGTGTTTGGGTTCACGGGGCAGTCACTGTTCATCCAGGAACTGACCAGTCAACTTGAAAAGGACCCCCTGCTGCCTCATTTCAGACACAATTAGCAAGGGCGCCAAATGCCTAAAGCGCTATCTTAACAAATGCTGGCTCTGAGTGTAGGGCTGCAGCCGCACCTAGCGCCGGAATACACTCGACATTAACTGTCACGCGCCCATAACACAGAGACTGACCACGCATGCCACCCACTGGGAGTACCGGTACTCTCTTAATCCTTAGGAGAAGTCCCGGTACTCAGTGGGAGAATACGGAGAAGTGCCGGTACACAGTACCGGTGAGTACCGGCCCATTTAAAGCACTGCTCCCACCCGATTCTGGAGGGTAGGCATGTAGGATACCTGCCATATAGGTAGGTGGCCTCAGTCAGTGTTTCTTACTGAAAATAAAAGAGCATGCAGACTTTTATTTCATACAATTTTGACAACAATGTTGTGCAAGACATTTAAAGAAGCTCCTCCTGAGTTTGATAAATTTGCAAAAACGCGATATCCCCATACCGTGCTTTCACAGAGATGTACTTCGACGTGGTCTGGTGTAACAGAGACTTTGCTCTCTTTGCCGTACACTCAGAGGGGTCGAGTGCAGATGAGGCAGAGGTGCCGATAGATGCCAGTTAATTAGCAGTACCAAATCTGAAAACACGGGTGGAAAGCAACAGTTATAAAAAAACTTCTCCCAGAGGACAGATAAGGAATGCAAGCGTAAGGAAACTGTACTTGGCCGGTGTGTCTAAATAAAGCATGTTCAGATGTGAGGACGATATGTCTGGGTTGATTGGGAGGGAGAAGAGGCAATAGAGGGAGTGAAAAAGAAAACAGGAGTACTCTCTGGAATGCTCAAGGCAACACGATTCACAGTCACTTTCCAGCGTTAAATAAATACAAACAATAGTTAAGCAAACTTGTTTGGCATCGTTTTGTGTAACCTATCCCAGCGTAGCACAAAAGAGCTGCTTCTTTCACTCAGAGCAATACAGCACATCTAGCCAACATGACTTATGGGAAAAGACAGTTTACCTGCTGCGACAGTAGTCTAATCATTCAAGCTCCCCCGTCCATTCATGCTACCCGCAAGTGCATGTACTTCTATGCTTCCCCACAAATATGACTAGGAATAATAGAAATACAGGAAATATTTAAGGAGAGGATAGTTTTGTAGTCTAACTTCAGTCCACAAGTATTTTGGGAAACTGTTTGCGCTCATCAAAAGGTTTAAAAAAAGAATCTGTGCCACTGTGCATGCTGCTCAGTTGGCACTGGAGACATTCTCAGACAGGAATAAGAACAGCTGGTGCTGTCATGGTCAGCAGAAGCCCCTACCGCCCCTTTCCACAACAAACAAAGAAAAAACATGTTCCCGCTCCGTCTTAAGACATTCTGTCCGCATTTTCATTTTGGTATACTTTGCTCTGGGATAGAAAGAACTACAGCACCTCCGCCCCAACTGCACTGGACCGCTCAGAGTGACAGCTAAGAGAGCAAGTCATCCTTGGACCATAAAACATTATCTCACTTCAGTGAAAGCACGTAATAGCGATATCACGTGTTTGCAAAATAGTCACACAATACATAATGAAGGGAGAAACTGCACGCTGTATGTAGCCTAAATGCAAGGGTTACTTTATAAGAAGCCCCTGCTACACTGAGCATGTGCACGCTGACAATCAGCATGCAAGCCCACCCGAAATAACTAAAGAAAGGGGCATGTACACTCCACGATCACCAACAGGAAACACGATGTTTGCTTGCATGACCCTCTCTCTCATTTGTTGCTGACTAGAAATAAATGGTCAATGTAAAAGTAGGACTACCTTCGCAAAACTCCATTAAGCAATTGCCAAAGCCATGTTTGGATGGGCCTGGATTAATATGCAGGGAAAAGGGGCAATTATTAAGCGTAATCAAGTCAGTGTATTATAATGTTTTATCAGATGATCCCGTGCCAGTCACCTTGCTGATGCCATTCGCTCTTCTTCTGGTAAGATGGTGTTTGTGACCGGGTGGCACTGCTGCTCCTGGCTTCTGTTCATGAGCAGTAGGGGCAGGGAGTGGGGGCCTCAAGTGGGGACGAAGCAATGCTAGAAGGCATAGAGTGGGGCGGTTACTAGGGAGATTGGAGAGCAGCCAAAAGATATGGCCCAGTGGAAACCTCAAACAACATGTGCACCAGATAAAATATGGGTTTTGATCAGCATATTGCTCAATAAAATATTGCAATTCTACGGTATTTGCATCTATGCCATTAGCACTACTCTCTCCAAATCAAAAGGCAGAGGGAGCAGCTGCGCAAGAGGAGAGCCTTCCCATACCGTGAGCTAAAACAACAAGACTTCAGCATGCCCAATATCCCTGAAAAGGAAGCCCAAATCCAAACCAATATCCTACCCAAAAAAGCCCAACTGATGGTCGTCGTCAAAAATTGCAAAAAAGGCAAAATAAATTTTGTAGCAACGGATCAGGAGCCAGCACTAACACAGAACTGATACAGAAAAGGGGGTGGTGATGAACAGAGTGTCTGAATTAAGCAGACCACTCTTACCCAGTCCAAAGATCAGGGCTTGATCCATCACCGTTATTTATCTCACTGCCCCATCCCAGCTCAGAACCTGGCTATATGCAAATCAGTCTGTCCCTGGCCCAGTGCATCATGGGAACAGGGCAGACCAAACTACCAAGCCAATTCTTCACCAGAAAGGAGACAAGCTACCGGGGACCGGTTTCTGGCATTTCAGCCTCTTCGGCCCGGCTTGCTTGAATCCTGATGGAGCAGTGAGAAAGGGACTCATGTCTGAGTATACCCTGCCACACCTATAGTGGCCAAAAACGATACAGAAAAGGGGGTGGTGATGAACAGAGTGTCTGAATTAAGCAGACCACTCTTACCCAGTCCAAAGATCAGGGCTTGATCCATCACCGTTATTTATCTCACTGCCCCATCCCAGCTCAGAACCTGGCTATATGCAAATCAGTCTGTCCCTGGCCCAGTGCATCATGGGAGCAGGGCAGACCAAACTACCAAGCCAATTCTTCACCAGAAAGGAGACAAGCTACCGGGGACCGGTTTCTGGCATTTCAGCCTCTTCGGCCCGGCTTGCTTGAATCCTGATGGAGCAGTGAGAAAGGGACTCATGTCTGAGTATACCCTGCCACACCTATAGTGGCCAAAAACGATACAGAAAAGGGGGTGGTGATGAACAGAGTGTCTGAATTAAGCAGACCACTCTTACCCAGTCCAAAGATCAGGGCTTGATCCATCACCGTTATTTATCTCACTGCCCCATCCCAGCTCAGAACCTGGCTATATGCAAATCAGTCTGTCCCTGGCCCAGTGCATCATGGGAACAGGGCAGACCAAACTACCAAGCCAATTCTTCACCAGAAAGGAGACAAGCTACCGGGGACCGGTTTCTGGCATTTCAGCCTCTTCGGCCCGGCTTGCTTGAATCCTGATGGAGCAGTGAGAAAGGGACTCATGTCTGAGTATACCCTGCCACACCTATAGTGGCCAAAAACGATACAGAAAAGGGGGTGGTGATGAACAGAGTGTCTGAATTAAGCAGACCACTCTTACCCAGTCCAAAGATCAGGGCTTGATCCATCACCGTTATTTATCTCACTGCCCCATCCCAGCTCAGAACCTGGCTATATGCAAATCAGTCTGTCCCTGGCCCAGTGCATCATGGGAACAGGGCAGACCAAACTACCAAGCCAATTCTTCACCAGAAAGGAGACAAGCTACCGGGGACCGGTTTCTGGCATTTCAGCCTCTTCGGCCCGGCTTGCTTGAATCCTGATGGAGCAGTGAGAAAGGGACTCATGTCTGAGTATACCCTGCCACACCTATAGTGGCCAAAAACGATACAGAAAAGGGGGTGGTGATGAACAGAGTGTCTGAATTAAGCAGACCACTCTTACCCAGTCCAAAGATCAGGGCTTGATCCATCACCGTTATTTATCTCACTGCCCCATCCCAGCTCAGAACCTGGCTATATGCAAATCAGTCTGTCCCTGGCCCAGTGCATCATGGGAACAGGGCAGACCAAACTACCAAGCCAATTCTTCACCAGAAAGGAGACAAGCTACCGGGGACCGGTTTCTGGCATTTCAGCCTCTTCGGCCCGGCTTGCTTGAATCCTGATGGAGCAGTGAGAAAGGGACTCATGTCTGAGTATACCCTGCCACACCTATAGTGGCCAAAAACGATACAGAAAAGGGGGTGGTGATGAACAGAGTGTCTGAATTAAGCAGACCACTCTTACCCAGTCCAAAGATCAGGGCTTGATCCATCACCGTTATTTATCTCACTGCCCCATCCCAGCTCAGAACCTGGCTATATGCAAATCAGTCTGTCCCTGGCCCAGTGCATCATGGGAACAGGGCAGACCAAACTACCAAGCCAATTCTTCACCAGAAAGGAGACAAGCTACCGGGGACCGGTTTCTGGCATTTCAGCCTCTTCGGCCCGGCTTGCTTGAATCCTGATGGAGCAGTGAGAAAGGGACTCATGTCTGAGTATACCCTGCCACACCTATAGTGGCCAAAAACGATACAGAAAAGGGGGTGGTGATGAACAGAGTGTCTGAATTAAGCAGACCACTCTTACCCAGTCCAAAGATCAGGGCTTGATCCATCACCGTTATTTATCTCACTGCCCCATCCCAGCTCAGAACCTGGCTATATGCAAATCAGTCTGTCCCTGGCCCAGTGCATCATGGGAACAGGGCAGACCAAACTACCAAGCCAATTCTTCACCAGAAAGGAGACAAGCTACCGGGGACCGGTTTCTGGCATTTCAGCCTCTTCGGCCCGGCTTGCTTGAATCCTGATGGAGCAGTGAGAAAGGGACTCATGTCTGAGTATACCCTGCCACACCTATAGTGGCCAAAAACGATACAGAAAAGGGGGTGGTGATGAACAGAGTGTCTGAATTAAGCAGACCACTCTTACCCAGTCCAAAGATCAGGGCTTGATCCATCACCGTTATTTATCTCACTGCCCCATCCCAGCTCAGAACCTGGCTATATGCAAATCAGTCTGTCCCTGGCCCAGTGCATCATGGGAACAGGGCAGACCAAACTACCAAGCCAATTCTTCAACAGAAAGGAGACAAGCTACCGGGGACCTGTTTCTGGCATTTCAGCCTCTTCGGCCCGGCTTGCTTGAATCCTGATGGAGCCGTGAGAAAGGGACTCATGTCTGAGTATACCCTGCCACAGCTATAGTGGCCAAAAACGATACAGAAAAGGGGGTGGTGATGAACAGAGTGTCTGAATTAAGCAGACCACTCTTACCCAGTCCAAAGATCAGGGCTTGATCCATCACCGTTATTTATCTCACTGCCCCATCCCAGCTCAGAACCTGGCTATATGCAAATCAGTCTGTCCCTGGCCCAGTGCATCATGGGAACAGGGCAGACCAAACTACCAAGCCAATTCTTCACCAGAAAGGAGACAAGCTACCGGGGACCGGTTTCTGGCATTTCAGCCTCTTCGGCCCGGCTTGCTTGAATCCTGATGGAGCAGTGAGAAAGGGACTCATGTCTGAGTATACCCTGCCACACCTATAGTGGCCAAAAACGATACAGAAAAGGGGGTGGTGATGAACAGAGTGTCTGAATTAAGCAGACCACTCTTACCCAGTCCAAAGATCAGGGCTTGATCCATCACCGTTATTTATCTCACTGCCCCATCCCAGCTCAGAACCTGGCTATATGCAAATCAGTCTGTCCCTGGCCCAGTGCATCATGGGAACAGGGCAGACCAAACTACCAAGCCAATTCTTCACCAGAAAGGAGACAAGCTACCGGGGACCGGTTTCTGGCATTTCAGCCTCTTCGGCCCGGCTTGCTTGAATCCTGATGGAGCAGTGAGAAAGGGACTCATGTCTGAGTATACCCTGCCACACCTATAGTGGCCAAAAACGATACAGAAAAGGGGGTGGTGATGAACAGAGTGTCTGAATTAAGCAGACCACTCTTACCCAGTCCAAAGATCAGGGCTTGATCCATCACCGTTATTTATCTCACTGCCCCATCCCAGCTCAGAACCTGGCTATATGCAAATCAGTCTGGCCCTGGCCCAGTGCATCATGGGAACAGGGCAGACCAAACTACCAAGCCAATTCTTCACCAGAAAGGAGACAAGCTACCGGGGACCGGTTTCTGGCATTTCAGCCTCTTCGGCCCGGCTTGCTTGAATCCTGATGGAGCAGTGAGAAAGGGACTCATGTCTGAGTATACCCTGCCACACCTATAGTGGCCAAAAACGATACAGAAAAGGGGGTGGTGATGAACAGAGTGTCTGAATTAAGCAGACCACTCTTACCCAGTCCAAAGATCAGGGCTTGATCCATCACCGTTATTTATCTCACTGCCCCATCCCAGCTCAGAACCTGGCTATATGCAAATCAGTCTGTCCCTGGCCCAGTGCATCATGGGAACAGGGCAGACCAAACTACCAAGCCAATTCTTCACCAGAAAGGAGACAAGCTACCGGGGACCGGTTTCTGGCATTTCAGCCTCTTCGGCCCGGCTTGCTTGAATCCTGATGGAGCAGTGAGAAAGGGACTCATGTCTGAGTATACCCTCTGCCACACCTATAGTGGCCAAAAACGATACAGAAAAGGGGGTGGTGATGAACAGAGTGTCTGAATTAAGCAGACCACTCTTACCCAGTCCAAAGATCAGGGCTTGATCCATCACCGTTATTTATCTCACTGCCCCATCCCAGCTCAGAACCTGGCTATATGCAAATCAGTCTGTCCCTGGCCCAGTGCATCATGGGAACAGGGCAGACCAAACTACCAAGCCAATTCTTCACCAGAAAGGAGACAAGCTACCGGGGACCGGTTTCTGGCATTTCAGCCTCTTCGGCCCGGCTTGCTTGAATCCTGATGGAGCAGTGAGAAAGGGACTCATGTCTGAGTATACCCTGCCACACCTATAGTGGCCAAAAACGATACAGAAAAGGGGGTGGTGATGAACAGAGTGTCTGAATTAAGCAGACCACTCTTACCCAGTCCAAAGATCAGGGCTTGATCCATCACCGTTATTTATCTCACTGCCCCATCCCAGCTCAGAACCTGGCTATATGCAAATCAGTCTGTCCCTGGCCCAGTGCATCATGGGAACAGGGCAGACCAAACTACCAAGCCAATTCTTCACCAGAAAGGAGACAAGCTGTTGTAAATAATTTTGTCCACCCTAAGCGTGGAAGGGTATACTCAGATGTGAGTCCCTTGATCATTGCACCATCAGGATTCAAGCAAGCCGGGCCGAAGACGCCTGAAATGGCAGAAACCGGTCCCCGGAAGCTTGTTTCCTTCCCAGTGTAAGAATTGGCTTTTGTAGTCTGGTCTGCCCTGTTCCCATGATGCACTGGGCCAGGGACGGACTAATTTGCATACAGCCAGGTTCTGAAACTGGGATGGTGCAATGAGCTAAAAAACGGTGTTGGATCTAGCCCTGATCTCTTGACTGGGTGAGAGTACTCTGCTTAATTCAGAGACTCTGTCCATCACCACCCCTTGTTGTAAATAATTTTGTCCACCCTAAGCGTGGAAGGGTATACTCAGATGTGAGTCCCTTGATCATTGCACCATCAGGATTCAAGCAAGCCGGGCCGAAGATGCCTGAAATGGCAGAAACCGGTCCCCGGAAGCTTGTTTCCTTCCCAGTGTAAGAATTGGCTTTTGTAGTCTGGTCTGCCCTGTTCCCATGATGCACTGGGCCAGGGACGGACTAATTTGCATACAGCCAGGTTCTGAAACTGGGATGGTGCAATGAGCTAAAAAACGGTGTTGGATCTAGCCCTGATCTCTTGACTGGGTGAGAGTACTCTGCTTAATTCAGAGACTCTGTCCATCACCACCCCTTGTTGTAAATAATTTTGTCCACCCTAAGCGTGGAAGGGTATACTCAGATGTGAGTCCCTTGATCATTGCACCATCAGGATTCAAGCAAGCCGGGCCGAAGACGCCTGAAATGGCAGAAACCGGTCCCCGGAAGCTTGTTTCCTTCCCAGTGTAAGAATTGGCTTTTGTAGTCTGGTCTGCCCTGTTCCCATGATGCACTGGGCCAGGGACGGACTAATTTGCATACAGCCAGGTTCTGAAACTGGGATGGTGCAATGAGCTAAAAAACGGTGTTGGATCTAGCCCTGATCTCTTGACTGGGTGAGAGTACTCTGCTTAATTCAGAGACTCTGTCCATCACCACCCCTTGTTGTAAATAATTTTGTCCACCCTAAGCGTGGAAGGGTATACTCAGATGTGAGTCCCTTGATCATTGCACCATCAGGATTCAAGCAAGCTGGGCCGAAGACGCCTGAAATGGCAGAAACCGGTCCCCGGAAGCTTGTTTCCTTCCCAGTGTAAGAATTGGCTTTTGTAGTCTGGTCTGCCCTGTTCCCATGATGCACTGGGCCAGGGACGGACTAATTTGCATACAGCCAGGTTCTGAAACTGGGATGGTGCAATGAGCTAAAAAACGGTGTTGGATCTAGCCCTGATCTCTTGACTGGGTGAGAGTACTCTGCTTAATTCAGAGACTCTGTCCATCACCACCCCTTGTTGTAAATAATTTTGTCCACCCTAAGCGTGGAAGGGTATACTCAGATGTGAGTCCCTTGATCATTGCACCATCAGGATTCAAGCAAGCCGGGCCGAAGACGCCTGAAATGGCAGAAACCGGTCCCCGGAAGCTTGTTTCCTTCCCAGTGTAAGAATTGGCTTTTGTAGTCTGGTCTGCCCTGTTCCCATGATGCACTGGGCCAGGGACGGACTAATTTGCATACAGCCAGGTTCTGAAACTGGGATGGTGCAATGAGCTAAAAAACGGTGTTGGATCTAGCCCTGATCTCTTGACTGGGTGAGAGTACTCTGCTTAATTCAGAGACTCTGTCCATCACCACCCCTTGTTGTAAATAATTTTGTCCACCCTAAGCGTGGAAGGGTATACTCAGATGTGAGTCCCTTGATCATTGCACCATCAGGATTCAAGCAAGCCGGGCCGAAGACGCCTGAAATGGCAGAAACCGGTCCCCGGAAGCTTGTTTCCTTCCCAGTGTAAGAATTGGCTTTTGTAGTCTGGTCTGCCCTGTTCCCATGATGCACTGGGCCAGGGACGGACTAATTTGCATACAGCCAGGTTCTGAAACTGGGATGGTGCAATGAGCTAAAAAACGGTGTTGGATCTAGCCCTGATCTCTTGACTGGGTGAGAGTACTCTGCTTAATTCAGAGACTCTGTCCATCACCACCTCTTGTTGTAACTAACACAGAACTGGGCATTAAGGAATGTGGGAGAAAGGAATGCTATATTAAAATGAAAGCAGCTATGGCACCAAAGCTAAATACAGGCAACCAGTAACAGAGCAGGAAACCTTGAAAAACATAGTCCCCCATAGAACAGATAACGAACCATAGCGTAATGATACAGTACTTTATTCCTGCTCTGTGGGAGGAATGGAAAGGAAAAGGAGGGGCAAAGAGGCAGGACGGACCACTAGCAAGCAAGGTCATTTTAAAGGACACTGAAAATGTACTTATTTCTAATAAATTATACTTTTAATTTAAAATTAAAATGTCTCCTTTACACCCACAGCACTCTCTTTGCTGCATCACACATTGGGTATCTATGAGGGTGCGGCTGGACCAGGCCAATCCTGTAGATTGCCATCAGGGACAAATCAGACTACAGTTTTATACATGCCAACATTTTGGAAGAGGAAAGTGGGAGATTAAAAGAAATTATCTGGAGATTATATCCCCCATTGACTTCTATTGAACAAGAGGCAATTGTAGGTGGGAGATAGCCAAAATAAAGACATATTTGACTTAAAAACATCTGGAGTATCTCACCTGAATTGGGTCTATTGGCATGTATGCAGTTTATAGTTTGTATTTTGGTTTGGACAGGTGTCTTGATGTAACCAGCTTGTCATGCACACATTAACCCTCTCAAACATGAGCTGTGTTAGGAAGCTGGGAGGCAGAAAGAGTTGGACTCAGACACAGTCCCCGGTCACCTATGGGAGGCTGCTCTCATGCTGTGTACTTTCATAAATAGTATGAAAGCAGTCTTTGGAATGGTTAGCTTGGTTCCCTTGCAGTTTCCCCGTGGGCTTGTTCACATGAGGCAGGAAAGGAGAGGATTAGGATTATAACCAATAACTGTATGCCTTTATTTGAAAGCTTCACAGTTATTTGCTATGTTTCTCTCCATAGCACTGTGTTGTGATGCTCTCAGCCATTACAGAAGAGCACAACATGTGTGTATGCCTGTGAGATGCAGTAGTGGGGAACTCCCGGTCTGCTCTCCAGTTAGGACATGGCATTCTACAAACTTTTTACTAATGAGTTCACTGACTTAGTGGGGAAAATATCCCCGGTAAAAAAACATGTAAACACATTTAAATACTCTTCATTTTCTCTGTTTGAAGACATAATGTCCTGGTTATTTTCCAGCAATCTTCATTACTCTGAGCCCTAGACTTTCTCTCCACATGAATCAACACATGAGCTTTAGGCTCCCATAGAAACTCCATGTAATAGAAGTCAGCTTTCTAGTTTCCCATCTATCCAACATGGCCCCCTCCTCCATCTACCAATGGGATAAAAAGTGGGACCATACATTACAAAGACCTGCAGCCAAAGTCACAGAAGCATGAAGCCCCAAAGAAGGGCCGGGAGGGATGGGAAAATATACTGTTGTGAGGAAGACTAGGACTCGGACTAATAAAGATTACCGGTAAGAAACCGGGCATTACTTCCTCACCCGGCTTCCTCGCCACAGTAAACAATACATGAGCAGATACCAAAGCAAAATCGGCTTTATGAATAACAGACGTCTGGACTAATGAGGCCAGCCACCAACTGTGAACAACTTCTCTGGATCAGAGACTGCCATTCAAGAGCCAAGCCTGAAAACGTATGGATTAGAAAACTGGGAAGGGAACCTGTGGACCCAACAAAGGATACAGATGAAACGGAAATGTCCAACCTGGATGCACCGCCAACACCAACAACAGAGGAAACCAAGGGCGGCGTCGCCGATATGGGTCCACTAGAAGCACTAATGCCCCGTCCCTCCTGATTTTGTGCAGAACCAGCGGATTCAGGGGAACCGGGGGAAAAGCATGCAAGAGACCCCAAGGTAACAGGAAGGACATTGCATCTACCTTCGGAGTCACCAGGCATGGCATAATCATGCAGAAAAAAGGACCTTGGCATTGTTCAGAGAGGCAAACAAGTTCACCCTCAGAAACCCAAACGTCACCTGCAACATCGGGAACACCTTTGAGTCAGAGACAGCAAACCCATGGTGGGAAATACCCTGTTCAGACAGTCCACCACCACATTCTCCTTGCCCAGAAGGCAAATGGCAGAAAGGGATTCCAACATCGTCTCTGCCCAAGAGCAAATTACCGGGCTAAGACAACTGAGGGAGCCAAACTCTGCAGCCTCCCTGAAGATTCAAGTACAACTTGACAACCTGGTTGTCAGTCTGGACCTGCACATGGTGACCCACCAGAAGAGCTGCAAAGGCCAAGAAACCCAAGTGAACTACCTTCAATTCCATGTAATTCGAAGAACGAGATATCAGGACCCTGGACCACTTACCGTGGACCAGAGACTACCCCAGGGTAGCAACCCAGCCCAACAGATCGGCATCTGTCGTCAACACTCGAGAAGGTACCACCAGAAACTGATGATCCCAGCAGAGGTTTGCCGCCTCCAACCACCACCCTAGATCCTCCCTGGTTTGGGCAGTCACTGGCACCCCTTGACAGAAATCCCTATCACACAGGAGCCAGTGGGACAAAATATGGTTCACAACCGGGTAAATATGCAGGCGGGCCAAAGGAACCACCATCAAGGAAGAAGACATCAGGCCCTGCACCCTTAGCCAATGTGTCACAGGAGGACAGTGCATGGGCAACAAGGCATGAATCTCCGACATCAGTGTCAATATGCGGGCCTGTAGCAGAAAAACCTTTCCCAACAGAGTCATGTATTGAGCCCCAATGTAAGTGAGATCCTGAGTCGGAACAAGGAAAGATTTCTTCAGATTCACCAGAAATCCATGGGCCCCCAGTACTTGGCAAACCTCCTGAACATGACACTCCGCCTTAGGGAAAGAAGAGACAGAAGTCAAAAGATCATCCAGGTAAGGAAAAATCTTAATCCCCCTCCCATGCAACAGCCCATTCAGAGTGGCCCATACTTTAGTAAAAACCTAGGGAGAGGAACAAAGCCAAAATGCAATACCTTGAACTGATAATGATGGCCCAACACACAGAATCCGAGAAACCGTTGTGACTCCCGATGAACTGGGACATGGAGATAAGCATCCTTCAGGTCAAGGGAAGCCAGAAAATCTCCTTGGTTGATCAAGAGAAGAATCAGTTGTAGCGACACCATTTGACAGGGGGGGATGAACTAATTCAGCCATTTCAGATCCAACATGGGTCCTAGGTATCCGTTGTGTTTCTCGATCAGAAAAAGAATGGAATACACTCCAACCCCACCTGCTACAGAGGTACCGGAACCACAGCATCCTTTTCTACGAGACTCAGACCCCAGCCAGCTCAGCCTCCCTTCTTAAACCATCCTGGGACAACACATGATCCGAAAACTGTCGAGGTGTCACAGAAAAACCAATGCGAAACCCCTCCAACACCACCTGAAGGACCCGTTGATCCGAAACAGATCCCCAGGGCCGCACGGGTACAGGAACCACTGCCTGCAAACAGGACCACCCACACATCTCCAAGCCGAGGAAGCCGAGGAGGGAAAGGCAAAGCTGGACCTCGACGACCTCGCAAGGCGTGAAGGGAGCATAATGGAAAACTCAGAAAAGAGCAGAAACTAAAAAACAGGTCTTTGTGATGTATGGTGGCTCCTTTTATCCCGTTAGTGGATGGAGGTAGGGGCAATGTTGGAGGAATGGGAGACTAGCAAGCTGGTTTCTTTTGCTTGGAGTTTCTGTGGGCACCTAAAGCTCATGTGTTGATTACTGTGAGAAGGAAGATGAACGAGGAGGTAATGCACTCTAAGCATTCTGATAAGCTGAATGTTGTAAGTGTACATGAAATTCACTTTATGAAGTCATGAATAGAATTGTAATGTAAGCATGAGAATGTGTAATAGGTTCTGAGGTTATAGCAGTGACCAATATGTCAGTTGCTGCTATGATCTTGGAAGCAAAGACGTGTTCAGAAGGTGTTCGTTTTGTGGGCAATTTGTGATTTCATTTTTTAATTTATAGAGCGCAAACATGCACAGAAGTGTCTTGGTACTGCCAGTGACAAGGATATAGGAAATCACCTGTAGCTAACATGACTAAACCACCAGGATTTCAAAGATTTCCTGAAACCTGATAATGAGGTGGCTGCTTTCAGATTCCGAGGGAGAAGGTTCCAATTTTGGGCGGTTCAGATGACAAAACTTCTGCCTCCGCAGGAAGACAGTTTACAGGAGGGGACTACCAGATTTCTGTCAGAAGGGTCCTACCCAGGTGGTACTATTTGAACCTTTCTTTCAAATAGGCTGGATGTAGGCCGTGAAGTGCTTTGAAAGCAATAGGGAGAGCCTTGAAGACTATACATTTATTTACAGGAAGTCGCTGTAAACTACTGATGGCTTGTGAGGCCGACTGGAATTTTCAAAAGCATCAGGGCTGCAGAGTTTTGAAGGATTTGCAGTTTGTTTATTGACTTTTTAGGAAGGCTTTGATAAAGGCCATTACAACAGTCTACTCTGGATAAGACTAAGGCAATAACAACTGTTTGTGCAACAATAAAGCATTCTTGAATCAACCCACTTCGAGTAAGAATTCTCACTTTATATTGGCAAATGAGTGATAACCTGTTGGGTGCCCATCCACCCCAGGAGCATCACTTCAGGAACATTGGGTTCCCGTTGTATACGAAGCTCACGTTACTACGTTGTTGTCGGTTATGTAAAGGGGAAGGTACATGAAGTAAACTTTATGAGGTCATGATAGAATTGTAATGTTAGAATGAGCATATGTATAGGTGTTAAGGTTCTAGCAGTGCCCAGCATGTCAGTTGCTGTTAGGATCTAGGAAGCAAAGACGTGTTTAGGAGGTGCTCGTACATGTCTCGAATCAAACCACTTCGAGTAGGAAACTCACGCCAATGAACCGCCCTACATGTGAAGAATTCTTAAGGCTTTCACTTTTCATACTTGTAGGGTGGGTTATTAAAGAAATGTCTGCTGTTGGCCCCAGCTGGGGGGATTTTCTTTATCCAGGGCAATATGGATTTTGAGCACGTGTTGTTTTAAATGTCATCATGTGGGTGGTATGTACACAGTTCAGGTTTTAAAGAACAAGAGTGTAGCATTCACCCAGATATGACTCTGTACTCAAGGGGTGAATAACATGGAAGTATTTATTCAGGATACAAAATCCTGTGACCTCAGCCACAGCCTCTCGAACTCTTGTCGCCTCCAGAGTGTCCCCGGCGCTCGCCTTGGAATGCTGGTCGCGGTGACATTCTAAGTGATGTCACCGCGAGCAGCACCATCACACGCAGAGCCGCCGGGGGGGGAAACAGAAGAGGGAGATACCACACATCCCCCTTCCCTGCAGAAATTGTAAACATTAGATAAAACAGTGAGCAGGAAACGGAAACAGGAAAACACTTGCAATAGGCAGAATGGCAACAGTCACATCATTACATATTGGTCAAAGTGCCTGGGAGGCCTGGTCACTCTCCTGTTGGGCCTGTGGCCTGGGTGAGGGACACACGACGGCCTCCTGATAGCGCAACCACCATCCTGTCTGGGACCACTCTCCCCCTCCCTTGCACCTTCAGTGACATCTACTGGGGGGTGGTGCCTGACCACTCTCCCTAGGTTCCATATTTTCCCTTCTTGAGTTTTGACCGCATTCTTGTAGAGTTTGGTGATTTTGGTGGGGCTGCTGTACTCTGACCAGCTTGCCTTCCCTGTGGGAGCTTTGATTTTGATATTGTCGCCTACTCTGAACTCAACCTCCCGTGTGGCCTTGCGTTGGTCGTAACTTTCTTTCCTCACTTTCATGGCCTGTTCTTGTTTCCTCAGACTCTCCTTTTCCCTGGTGCGGTCTGACCACCCTTTGTGCCACCCCATCCACCCTGGGGTAAGTTTAGTGTTGGGTGTCCTTGCGCGGAGCAATTCGAACGGGGTGACTCCCGTCGTCTGATGTGGCGTGAATCTGTATGCCTCTAGCCGCCTCCACACCTCTTCTTTCCAACTTATGCCGCTGGCTTTGGCCAGCTGGATACTTTCCTTGATGGTTTTATTAAAACGTTCGACCATGCCATTGGTTTCCGGGTGATACAATGCGCAACGCTTGTGTCTGATGCCTCTTTCTCCTAGGAAGTCTTCCATCTCTTTCTAGCATAATTGCACTCCGTTGTCAGTGAGGATATTGCTGGGGAGCCCCTCTCGGATAAACACTTCCTGTAAGAAGCCAATGACAGTCTTTGTCGTGACTTCACTGACAAGTTTTATCTCTGGCCACCGAGAATACAAGTCTACAAGCACCAAAATGTAAGGTGTCCGCAGCTCCCCAGACAACGGGCCTACGATGTCTAACGCCAACTCGTCCCAGGGTCCTGACGGAATCGGCCTACACACCATGGGTGGCGTCTGTTGCCTCAGGACCTTGTCGCTATTGCAACACGGGATGCACTCCCTGATTCTCCTTTCGGTGACCAGGTCCATGTTCGGCCACCAGTAGCTCTCCCTGAGTCTTTGCTTGGTTTTGGTGATGCCCAAATGCCCTTCATGAGCTATCTCGATCAGGTTGTCTCTCACTGTAGCTGGCGGCACGAGCCTAGTTCCTCTGAACAGACATCCGTCGACAATGGTTAACTCGTCTTTGACGGCCTGGAAGGGCCGTAGTTCTTCATCTCGTTTGTCGCTATGCTTCCATCCATCCTTCACTCTTCTGCAAACTTCCTCCATAGTCTTGTCCTCTTCCTGTGCCTTTCTCCACGTTTCTTCACCCAAAGCCTTCTGGATGGTGCAGACCTTCTCAACCATGTACCCTTCTTCATCTTCATCTGACTTTCCTCGCATTTCACTTGTCTCTACGTCATCGACGAGCCTGGACAAACAGTCAGCTGCAAGGTTCTGAGTTCCTGGGACATATTCGACATTGAATGTGTACTCTTGGAGGCTGACCACCCAACGCCTTATCCTACTGGAGATGGCGTCCAAACCCTTTTTGCTGAACACTTCAACCAACGGTTTGTGGTCGGTGCGGAGGGTGAACTGCGTACCCCACAGGAAGTCTCTGAATGTTCCTACTGCCCAGGATACCGCTAACGCTTCCTTTTCGATGACTGAGTAGTTGTTCTCAGATTTCTGGAGCGACCTTGAGGCAAAGGCTACAGTTACCTCTCCTTCCACGCTCTTCTGGGTGAGGACAGCCCCCAACCCTTTTGCACTTGCGTCAGTGGTGAGGATCGTGGCCCGGCCGGGCAGGTAAGACTTCAGACTAGGGGCTTCAGCAAGAGCTCTCCTTACATCCTCGAACTCGCTCTGGCATTCCTGGCTCCATTTGAATTCACTTTCCTTTTTTAGTAATAGCCTGATGGCGTAAGTCCTGCCTGCTAAATTTCTTATGAACTTTCCATAGAACTCTAACATCCCCATAAATGATTTGATCTCGTCCTTGCTTCTGGGAGGTGACAGATTTACAATGGTGTCTTGCAGTTCGGCCTTGGGACGTATGCCTTCTGTCGTTATCTTGTGACCCAGGAAATCCAACTCGGCACAACTAAAAACACATTTGTTCTTCTTCACGTTAAGGCCTTGGGACAAAAACCTCCTCAGCACACATCTCAGTCTCTCATCATGCTCAATCTGGTTCCTAGCGAAGACCAACACGTCATCCTGGTAACACATGACGCCTGGGATGCCTTTCAGGATGTTACCCATGATTCTTTGGAATACGGCAGCCGCCGAGACCAGGCCGAAAGGCATCCTTTTGAATTTGTAAGCGCCCATGGGTGTCACAAAAGCAGTGAGTTCCTGAGACTCTTCGTGAAGTTTTATCTGGAAATAGGCCGAGGTGAGATCGAGGGTGGAAAACACCTTTGCCCCCTCTAACATGCTCATCATTTGGTTGATGTTCGGCAAGGGGTATCGGTCAACAACAACCTCTTTATTGAGTGCCCTCAAGTCAATGCAGAGCCGGACTGACCCATCCTTCTTCTTCGCTGCCACAATGCGCGCCAACCATTCGGTCGCTTCCACAGGTTCGATCACCCCAGCCTTACACAGTTTCTCCAATTCGGATCTGACCTCCTCCTGAATGGCTATAGGGAGTCTTCTAACTTTTGCTACAATAGGCTTGGCATTCGCCTTCAATTTTATTTTATGACAGTAGTTCTTCAAACACCCAAGACCTTCTCTGAACACCTCCTCAAACTCTTTAGTGATGTCAGACTCACATTCTTGTATCTCTTGTACCAAAATCTGGGGATCGCTGTTGGGATTGAGATACACCCCCAAACCCTTCTGAGCACGCCACCCCAAAATGTTGTCCCCTACAGTGGATACATAAACTTTAGAGACAGTAGACCTGTTTCTGTACTCAATTTTACACAGAAAGTATCCTTTCATGGAGATGGGACGCCCCGCATACCCTCCTGGCCTCAGGTCTAACCTCTTCAAAATTATCTTTCCTTTGGACACACGTGAGAACTCCTCGGCATTGATAATTGTAATTCTAGAACAGGAGTCAAACAATGCCTCTAGGTCAACCTCCCCTACTTTTATGGTGTCTTTTGGACTATCAACTTGATCTTCCTCAACATGTGTTGTAACTTCTGCACACAGTTGGTTTCTGGGACCAGGTGCCTTCAACTCTTTCACTTGCACCACAAACTCGTCGCACACCACATTCGTTCTGTCTCTACCCTGTCTACTACTAGCGCCCTGCCCACTCTTGCAATATTGTTTGAAATGGCCTTTCTTACCACACTTGCTACATGCGAATCTGAGGGCGGGACACTCCTTGTCGTTGGCAAGGTGTCCTTGTTTGCCACACCTGTAACAGGTACCTTTGAAAGATCCACCCGGCCTGCCTTCCTTCTGTTCCTTGCCCACTACCTTCTGACCCTTAACTACAGACACAGTCTCACATTCGGACACCACCTCACTGACATTGGTCTTGTCATCGTTCTTTTTCTCCCCTGCATCTTGTTTAATCTCCTTGACGCACTGCAACATGTGCTCTACCTGCTTTGCTATGATGAGAACTTCTCTCAACGGCGGGTCATCCTTAAGCCATAACTCTTCACGCACCCGCTCCATCCTGCAAGTCAAAACAAACTGGTCCCTAATTCTCTCCTCGCTCGCTCCCCCAAACTTGCACGTTGCAGCTAATTTCCTCAACTCAGACACAAAATCTTCTATAGATTCCCCATCCTTTTGTGCCCTCTTACCGAAATGATACCTCTCCATGATTGTACTGGTTTTAGGGAGGTAGTGCAAGTCTAACTTCTTTAAGCTAACTTCAAATTCATTCAGACCCCTTGCCTCCTGTGCTCCTAAATCTGGGAGATGGTCTAGGACTTCTTCTCCCTCTGCGCCCAGGTAATAGGCCAGCAATGCAACCTTCCTTTCTAGTCCTAGGTTGGGCCCACACACAGTAGCGTAGTTCAGGAATACCTTTTTCCATTTTTTCCACAGAATGGTGGGGTCACCTGGGCTGGTTAAGAAAAAGGGTGGAGGGGTCACATTTTGCATGCTTGCTTACAATAAACAGGGATAAACTTTACCCTCCAAACGTGCACTATAACCTGCCCCTTGAAAATACAATGCTTACACAAAATATTTCAAAATAGTTATGCTTTCTTGGTGCAGTCAGTAAGGACAGCACTTCCAAAAGGGGTTCAAATTTCCCCAATGTGCACACTCTTTTACCACTGCTCCGACGTGGGTCAAAATAGTCAGCTATCCTTCAAAAGTGCAGGGCAATTCACTGATAACCCACTGTCAGGGCACCTACATACTCATGCAAGTCACCCTTGTTGCTTCCAGTACCGTAATTTCACAATGAAGACAGTAGACTGTTCACTTTCCTGCGGTGCACACCACTACGCCACACCCACATTGAAATGTAACTGGTTTCCACTTCCCACGCCGCACTGCCAGTTCAACACACGGTAATTCAAAAACGTGGCTGGATCTACTGGATGAGGTGTGTAGTCTCACTGCGCTCCTAGGCTCCTATCTCCTCCCACGTCGCGCTCCTAGAGGCCTCTAGGTGTTCCAGCACACGACAAATGAGGTCGCCCAAAAGCTCCTTACTTTCTCGCAGCGCTGGCCAGTGAACATCTAACGGCAGCCCCACACGCTGTGCTTCGTCCTCAGATGCGGTAGGGAGTTCCGCACTACATCTCCACTAATTCGCTCTTCCGCGCTGCCCAGAGGAGGGAGGACACATCAAGGGAGGTCAGTCTTAAAACGCCCCTAATGCGTCAACACACAACGCTGCCCTGAAGTTGATGAAAATGAAGCGCGCGGTGAAAGTCTCTGGTGAAGGGCTGAGAAACTACGCGCCTGGCACTTGCCTTCAGTTGAAGCTCCGTAGCGCTATAAATAGCCGCTGGCAGGCTCCGACATGAACGGGAGATACCTCCCCTCGTCAGCTTCCGATGCCGAAACTCGCCACACAATACGTAGATGGAAAGTCTGGGGCCAGCGCGCAGGGTGACAGCAGGCGTACCTCTCCTTCAGGGTGTCAGTCACCCGTCCTTTCCCGGGCATAGACAAACCCTCAGCCTTCCTTCGAGTGGGCACACCTCCCTTCTTTGAGCCGCTTCACACTCCGTCGGCTCTCCGCGTCGCAGCCAGCAACGCCTCGACTCGCTGCCCTGACCGGGATACTCGAGTCAGCTGCCGTCCTCAAACTTTCTTTCCGACGGCTGCGCTCTCCTGGGCGTGTTGAGGTCACAAGAGGCTTTAACCCTCGTCGCCAGTGTAGCATTCACCCAGATATGACTCTGTACTCAAGGGGTGAATAACATGGAAGTATTTATTCAGGATACAAAATCCTGTGACCTCAGCCACAGCCTCTCGAACTCTTGTCGCCTCCAGAGTGTCCCCGGCGCTCGCCTTGGAATGCTGGTCGCGGTGACATTCTAAGTGATGTCACCGCGAGCAGCACCATCACACGCAGAGCCGCCGGGGGGGAAACAGAAGAGTGAGATACCACAAAGAGCTATTGAAATACATTCATAATTACAATTACATGGAGTTTGCAAATTAATTATACACTTCTGGCTTCCATATTACCGTTTTTTATAACAATACAAAATAGTATAAAAGTAAAAAGCGTACAATTCATGCAGCCCTGTTGGAAGAGTTTTCAGTAGAGGTGTTGATACGCCCGCAGCTCACAAGGGCCCGAGACTAATGCAAAATGTCACCTTAGCACCGGCCAGTCAAACACCTGACTCAGAGGTCAGCCTTCCATTACGGTCGGTAACAGGAGCATCTTATATTCGATAATGAAACCTGCTCCTTGCCAACACACGTATGGAAGACGTGATTATCTTAATGTGCAGCGAATTCTTAAAAGCTGTTGCTTCCTCCTATTGCACGAACTAAAACATTGCAGCATGCCTTGGCGATGGTTTAATTCACAGGACAAGTCAGTGTAACGGAATGCTGCAAGCATGTGAGTAACTTCATCCTATGCGGAGAGAGACACTATGGCCCACCTCTATAGAACCTTCACTCAGCAACTAAAAATTGCAAACCAACATAAGTGGGTCGTTTCAGTTTATCACCATTTGATGCATACTGCTCTTTTATCTGAGCGTGGTGAGGGGTTGGGGGCGTCCACTACAAATGACTTTAGAGCACTAGTTCATACTATTTCATAAAAAATATCATGGCTTTATGAAAAATAGTTAAATTTACGGTAACGGAACTACTGAGACTGCTAAATGTCCTCAAAAATACATTGGAGAATATTCACAACATTCGGTGTAAACTAACGCTAACCTAAGTTAGCGTTAGTTTTTTTATCGCCTGGTATCCCGAAAAATTATCGCCGTGTTAGCGACATATTCACAACACGCCGCTAACAGGCGATAATTTCCACTACCAGATCAAATGCCCAGCGTTAAGGTTAGCGTCACGGCGATAAAAATCCTGACGCTATCGTAAAAAAGTGGCAACGAGCCAATTAGCTACCAGGAACGGCACGCTAATCAGCATCAGTGTACCTTTTTCACGTTTGGCGCACAAAACCACCATAAAATGTGAGCTATGCAGCCCAAACACAAAAAAAGGATACATATCAGAAGAACCATGGAGGAGCCTGGACCTAGCACAGAGGCCAACAACAACCCCAAAACACCCAGGAGTAACAGCCAGAGACTCAGGGGAAGGCCAAGAAGAAGAGGAAGAGGAAGACGCGGTTCAGTCAGCGGGAAAACCAGGTCCTGATTGCGGAGGTGACAGAACGCCAACAACAACTTTTTGTCAGCTCCACTGTGACATTGGCAACCAAAAACGCAATATGGCAGTCCATCGTGGCAAAGGTGAATGCTGAAGGAGATGCATTCCAAACTTTATAATGTTTATTTTTCTTATTTATTAAATATTATTATGTAAACTATAATATTATTTAACATCAAAGATATAAAAAATTCAACACAAAAATGTTTAGAAAATATATATTGAATAATAATATAAATTCTATAACATTATTTAATATATATTTTAAAAATAAGCAAAATATTATAACTGTTACAAAATAAATATTAAATGAATGTATGTATGCAAAGCCCCCAATTAATTATGTAAATTTATGTTTACCAACTTTTGCATTATATAACAAAAAAATGTCGAATAATTACTGGGTTTAAAAATAGTATCATCGGTGTTAAAATATTTACAAAATATGTTAAATGACAAAAAAAATGTATTATTAAGTTGCTTTATAAAAATGCATATGAAATATTGTTCATAAAATAAAGTGCACTAAATTTCTTTTCTTCATTCTTTGAATAAAAATATATTGAAAAATGAAATATAAATCTTTTTATTTATTTACTTTATATTTTAATTTTCATATATTATACTTGCAATAAAATCATTTACTAAGATGAAATACCTTTATAAATAATTATTTCAATAAACATTTACTAAGATGAAATACCCGTTAGAAATAATTATTTTAATAAACATATATGATGCATTATTACCACTGAAACCTACATTAACTCAAGGAAGGTGCTGGACACTAAACATAAATAATTTACTATTCACGCTCCAAAATTATATATGTGTAGTGCCTTGCAGCGTCTCAGAGACGGTGCAAGACACTACACATATATCATTTACTATTCCCACTCAAACTACATTGACTCAGGGAAGGTGCTGGTCACTTAACATACATCATTTAATATTCGGACTCCAAACTACATAGCAACAACATTTCCAAATGTTATCAAAATATTTTTAAATATAACACGAATAAACAAATATTTAAATTTTTTCCAAAATCGAAAATTCACATTTTCAAATTCAATCATAAATAACAAACATCGCACCATAATTAAAATTTCGTTTTTATAGCATTTTAACATTTAATTTTTTTTTACAAATTCTTTTTTTTTAACTCCCCACCCGTATCCCCTATAAACCTAAGATCCCACTCCCAAAAACAATTATTTGAATTTTTTTTTAAATGTGGTAATTTGTTTAATTTTCTTTACAAATAATTTCAAACACTCCCCACCCTCATCCCCTATAAACTCAACATCCCACTCCCCAAAACTAATGTTTCAAAAAAATGTTTTACATTTTTTAACATAATTTAAAACACTTCCCACCCTTATCCCCTATAAACCCAACATCCCATTCCCCAAAAACATATATTTTTTATCTTAATTTTTACATTTGTTTAAAACTTCCCGCTCCTAAAAATAATTGAGATTTTGTTATAATCTTAAATGTTTTATATTTTTTTAAACATATTTTAAAACACTTCCCACCCTTATCTCCTATAAACTGAACATCCCGCTCATGAACACATTAATAAAAAAAATTATTAAAATGATAAAAAAATAAAACAAATAAAAACAAATTAATTACTACACAAAAAATAATTTTTTTAACTATATTACACTAAAAAACAATATTTTTAACAATGACATTTTCAACATCGATATTTCTAACATCAATATTTAATACATCTAAATTTGATATTCTTGACCTCGATATTATATACCACAATATTTTCGAATGAGGATATTAAAAACACGATATTTCTTTGCCACAATATTTTAAACTCGATATTCTGTCTAAATACCATCAAAAAGAAGTCATTTATCTGAGTCTTCACATGGAGACGGGCAAGAAAAGTGTTCAAAAAACAAGTTTCTGCAATTGTGAAAATGAATCCTCCAATTACCCAAAGGGAAGTGAGGATGTTCTTGTGAATAGTTGGCAACTGTCGTCAGTAAAATCCAATGTTATCTTTGATTGCAAAACCTTTAATCAGGCTAAATGACAGCAATGTAGAACATCTGGTGCCATTTAATGCTGACTGCATAAAAGACATCCTAGAGGTTAGAAAAAATCTCTTTAGTGCAGCCATGGGAAAGCCTAATTAGGATAGAGAGTTTTTTGCTGCATTGCCTCAAAAAAGCAAAAGGTGTGCTCTATCAGATCTCACTCAAAGGCATGGTTAGGTAAAGTTGCCTGTCTATTACTACTGTGTTACATTAGTACTCACAGCTCTTTTTGGTTGTCTGAAGTCCATAGCAGCTATGTGCCTTGGTTTGAGCAGAGTGAAGGACTTACACTTACTGTGTTAATCTCTCATCTGACAAACAGCCCCATAAGAAAATATAAACAGAATTAGCAGCTAAGAATATTTAAATCAGAAGGTAGAATACCTTGAATCTTGCAATGCAGCTACCGATTCCAACAATGACGAAGATGATGAAGGCCCTGATCATGATTGCATCAATGTAAAAAAGTTGTAAACCAAACCAAAGCCATGCATTAAAGTTGTTTTTCTTGAAATGCCTGATATGACTCTATTTGCTCATGGTTCTTTTCTAAAATACCATTGAGGAATATTGAGAGGAGCTTATGTAGCCTGTTCTATTTTTTAAATATTTGAAGCATTGTACTTGGGCAGGATTAATCAATGAAGGAGTAGATTTATTTATGAATATTTTTACTTCTGTTTACACCAGTCGATACTACTAATTGTAGTCTTCTTTATAATTCCTGCTTTTAGAACAACGAAAGAAGGCCAGGACCAAATGCAAGGCCAAGGATACTGCTAGCACATTTTCCACTTCCACCAACTGAGTGCTGCAGGCATGCCACCGGTTGTTAAATGACGTTAATTTATTCTCTTACAATAATTAATCTCGTCTCTTTCTTTTACAACCTGCTCTACATATTTTCTTTTTTCATTTGTTCTGAAATACCCCTCTCGTCTATTATTTATTTGTAAACCAATCACACCTCCATGTGTTTTTCCTTTTACTTTGCTTCATTTCCCTCACCTGATTTCCGCCTATCTCCTTTGATGTTTCCTTTTCTTTTCTCCCCTTTCTCTAACTGTGGCAATTTCTCTCTATTTTGAGTTTTTTCTCTCCTTTACGCTCTTCGCTTTCCCTTCTTCATTCTGCTACCAATCCTCTCCAAACCATTTTTTACAATTTTTGACTTCATGGATGTTTAAAAAATAGAAGTAAACCTTTCAAAGTGATACTTTAATTAGCAATAATTACAAATTCTTAAGGTATTAATGTAGTCAGCCATTGTATCGTATTTGGGACCGCCCGCCTACAAGGCGGTGGTCGCACCGGCCAAATAATGATTTGGCCACTTTATACATTAGGGGGGTGGTGCAGTGCACCCGCCACAATCTCAAACAGGGATGTTTTACTTATCCCAGTACTATGTGACAGGCACATGGTGCCTGTCACTTTCAGGGATATGCAGGGGAGGGACGATAGGTGCCGCCCAACACCCAAAGAAATGGGCCTTGGGGGAAGTGGGGCCTGATGCCAAATGTCCATCCCCCCAGCCTTTTCATGGCAGGTGGCGGGGAGGGACTTCCTCATCCCTACAGCAGTGCCTGGTAGGCACTGCCACCAATTCAGGGATTGAGAGGCCCTCTGCTGCACCGGCAGGCACAGGGAACCCGTCGGATGCGTGGCAGTTGGAGTATCCGACCACCATCGTAATGTGGTGGACAGGGAATGGCATTCTGATGAGGGTGAGAACGCCACCGACAGCCTGTCAGTGGCGGTCTTGCCATCATCATAATGACCCTCTAAGTTTTGTTCTTACATATACAGTTACTGTGGCAGTGATACTACTAAATGAGAAAACATATTAAAAACCAGCCCATGAGGAGCAGGAGGAACAGGCAAGGTGGTGACGGGGGCTAGGAATTCGCTGTTGGGGTGAGTGGTAAATTAAGTTCATTTAGTAATGACCATTGCTTTATATGTTAACCATAGCAAGGTACGTCTTCCTTGACTTTTAACCCATTCCCCAACTCTTTTTAACCACCTCGCTATGGGACTCATTATGATGGCGGGAGGACCACCACCGCCTGGCCGGTGGTGGCGGACCTTCCGCCACCAGAATAAGATTAACCCACTGCCAAATTAGGATGGCGGTGGGAATCACATTGGTTCCACGGCAGACGGAAAGTACATCCGCCATGGTTCCGCAAGTGGGTCCTTTTCTGCCGCATTGTAGGAGCCGGAACCAGGGCATCATTACAGCAGTGGCATGCAGGCAATGCCGTAGTGCAGTGTTTCCCAAACTGTGGTCCGCGGACCCCCAGGGGTCCGTGACACATTCCCAGGGGGTCCGTAGGCAACAGTTTTAAAAGCACAGAAACATTTCTTGTATAATTAGCAGCTTTCCAGCAACAATAAAAGTGTCAAGAGAATGCCAGTGATTAATGTACCTGCTGGAGCTGAGGAGAGTTTTGTTCAGTTGCAGCTTTGATTGAACTAATGTAGCACCGAGGGTTAATGTGCCTACTGCAAAGAACGTGTATCATGCATCTTAGAAAGCAGTATTTTATGTGCATAGGTTTGTGGTTACTGCTTTTGTCACAGAGATTATTTTGTTACTGTGTACTTCATAAGTGACAATCATAATCTAGCAGAGGGACCTATAAACTGTCATCAAAGAGCTGCTTGCAAACTGCATGGTACCAGTTAGTAACTTATATTTTTTTCTAGGTATTCATTATTCCGATGCTGCTAAAAAGATTTATTTGGGTGGAAATACATTTTTAATGTTAAAGTCAGTGCTAGCCCCTGTGTTATGTTCTGAATCCTGAGTTTGTGCTTTTCCAGACCGGGCACTCTTTAAACATTTCATATACACACTGATTTACATGTATGATTCAATGTCTCTATATGTGTGTGATGTAAAGTGCTCTGACATCCTACAATGGTATGAGAGATGCTATAAAACAAATGAAATACATGTGACAGAGGGGCTATCACTTCAATATAAAATACTAAGCGCCAGATGTACGATCTACTTTTATATGCGCGAACGGGTTCGCGAACCCGTTTATGCATGCAAAAACCTATTTAGCCATGTACATAGCCTATTTTGCGAGTCGCAATTTGTTTGCGACTCGCTAAATAGGTCTTGCAACTTGCTATTTGGAAGAGGCATTCCCTTCCAAATAGGGAGTCTCGAAACCATGTACAAATGTTTTGCGGTTGCAAACCAGTCGCAATTACCACCTACTTCAAGTAGATGGTAATGCATTCGCAAATGGGAAGGGGTCCCCTCGGGACCCCTTCCCCTTTACAAATGCATACAAAATTATTTTTTAAGGGCAGGCAGTGGTCCCAGGGACCTCTGCCTGCCCTTAGAAAATGAAACGAAAATGTTTCATTTTCTTTCTTTTTTTTAAATGCATGGTAAACAGGCTGCATTTTTTTTTAAACTGCTTTATTTAAAAGCAGTCCGAGATATGGTGGCCTGCAGAGCCCAGCAGGCCACCATCCCTGGGAGGGCTGGCATTCCCAATGGGCTTGAAAATTGCGAGAGGCTCATTAATATTAATGAACCTCGCAATTTGCGAACCCATTGGGAATCCCAAACAGTGTTAAACACACTGTTGTACACTTCATTTAGCGACTCGCAATTTGCCACTTGCAATGTGTCGTCAATTGTGAGGCGTTAAATTAAATGGTCGTACATCTGGCCCCAAAATCCATAGTACTTTGAGTATTTGTTTTGTGTGCACACGTGTGTATTTTTTTCGAATTACTGTTTTAATTTTGAAATTTAACTCCTACAAATTGCTTGGGGGTCCCCGGCTCCCAGTGGTGACTCAATGGGGGTCCTCAGGAGTCAAAAGTTTGGGAACCGCTGCCGTAGTGATTATGATGAGCCCTTCCGCCTGTTTTTTTGCGGCTGATATCCCGCCGCAAAAAGACAGACGGAGACTAGCTTTGGTGGCCCGTTGCCGGCCCCTCACTGTGGGTAGGGGGTGGGTGGGTGCACTGGGGTGGTACCCATGGTACGCCCACTACATTGCCATGTGGTGCATGGAAACACACCGTGGCATTTTAACATTGCGAATGGTGCTGCAGCCAGCACCACCATCCGCAATGTTAAAAGGCCAGGATGCAATCCTAATTGGGCTGGTGGGACCGATGCACATCTAGTGGGCGGTCTCAGCACCGCTATTATGATGGCAGGTGGACTGATGTCCACCCGTCAACATAATGAGCCTCCATGAGCCTCCATGTTTGTATATCTGACTCGTGGCCACCTATTTGATCAAAGTTGTGCTGCACATACATACTTATACTTACAACCTCCTGTCACATCATGTGCCACACTTCTCCCATGTCTTTGTCCAAAGTTTTGTTTGATGCTGTCTCATAGGGCAGTCTATATCCTCATCTGTCCATAATCATACCTAAACCAAGATCTAACCCTGGCCTAAAGTTAACCTTGCCTATCACCCACTCACTCTCTAAGATAAGAAAAATCTTTGGGCATCATTAGGATGGTGGGCAGACTTTGTCCCTCCGCCATCCTGGCAGAAAACGGGATCGCCCGCCATATGTGCGGCGGACCTGTGGGGGAGATTATGATGCGGCCGCCATACTGGTGGGCGCATCACACCTTTTTAACATTGTGGCGGGCGGTGCTTTCAGCAGCACCTGCCGCAATGGTAAAAATGCATGTTGTGCATTTGCATGCACAAAGTAGCAGGCACCATGTGGTGCCTGCTGCATTGTGCATGCAAATGAAGGGAGGTACCCCCCATGTGCACCCTCCACCCCCCCAACTACCTGGGCGCCGGGCCCCCAATTGTGAACTCTGCATGCCTCTCCGTGGCAGCAACGCCACCACGGAAAGGCTGCTCTCTGCCTGCATACTAATATGGATGGCGGTGTCTAGCAGACAGCCACGGCCCGTGGAGGGTGTTCCATGGGGCAGAGAGGCGGGGCGGGGGAGGGGCAGGGTGGGAGGTCCTAAACACCGGAATATGGATAATTGGAGGTAAGTAAACAATTTAATAAATAAAACGAATCTCGTAGCGCGCCCTGCATTGCAAAATGCAACCCTGCTACTCCCTCGCCCCAACTCTCTGCCCCACGGAACTCTCTAGCCCCCTCGCATTGACCATGAGGCACAGTACAGCCTTTGAAAAAGTATGGGTTATATGTTTGTATTTGTTTTGTATTTCTATGTGGCATCACAAGGATCATTCTTTCTGTTAAATACACCGTCTTTAAAAAAAACACTACTGGGACACCGCGTACAGCAACACGATGCCCTTTTTCCTATCTTAGGTTCATAAGCGCACGTTTACTTGTTTTTCAACAGGCATGTTCACTATGTGTATACAGTCTGGCGCATGATATGTCCGTCGTAGGCACCACTACTGAGGAACTTTGAATACTTTCTAATAGACCTGCCACAGGCAGGATGCTGTTGAATAACATTGTTTCTCTTTATTGCAGGTACCTACCAAACATTATTAAATGTCGTATGTATTTTTCAACTTATGCTTATTATTCAGCATTATAATCACTAATTATTTTGCACCTTTTGGAGTGGTACTCACAGGGCTGGTCCCTGTGGCGTCCTGAAGAAGAGCTTAGGGGTTAGCTTGAAACATGTTGGCACTCTTCTAGGTCTTGTGACTCATTGCTGACCTAGAGACCCACCCCACTTTTAATATATCAACTAGGAGCAAGAATAAAAAGAATTACGCCCACTAGTTAGGTCTTTTTAATCATTCCACTCCACATACACCGCTGCACTACACATAGTTCCTCACAAAAAAAGTGCTCCTAAGTTTTCTCGCAAGTCGCAGCACACCTCAACCCACAGCGGGTTGGGATGGCCCCAATGATGAAGCATGTCACGGTGGGGAAACCCTGGTGAGGGAGGGGACTCAAGAAAGGACATTTTACCTTTCTAGATCACGTCAATCACTTTGATGACGATCTACAGCTAGGTTCTTGATCCATGATCTCGGATTTTTTTTTGTCTACCACTAGGACAGGAGGGTGAACCTAGCATATCCCTCTGCCTCCCCGCTTTTTTTTTTAACTTATTAGATGTAAAACACATTTAAAATGTGGAGGAGTGTGCGTGTGCACTGTCAGAGAACTGTCAAAAGAGGGCATGAAAGATCTGAAATTAGATCATATTTTCAAAGCTGTTTTGAATAGGGGCCCCCAAAATATGTTTGGCCCAGGGCCCTCTAAATCCTTAAGATGTCCCTGAATTGGACATACAACTAGAGCTTTTGGACAATCAGGAAAGGGTGGCTCTCCTATGAAGTTTGGGTTTCAACCACGGTTCTATGTGCAACTGAATATGCAAAGTGGGTTGACACTTCCTTTAACAAATAGAGACTATTTGTTTTAAGTCAGAAACAGGGCATAGTTTACCAGGAATTGTGGTAATTGGAAACCACCTGTACACAAAGAGGGAGGGAAAAATGGGGGAGATCTGCAGTCAGTAAAAATAATGTTGTCTGTGGAGAGTCAAGTACTTCTCTTCTAGGACCTTCATCCAGACCCTCCTGTGAGAAAGATATAACTTTTTGGTTAGTGGGCAAGAAAGTGAGGGCTTTGATGGTACTGACTGCATCAGTGGGCTTGCCAGTAAAATTAAGGCTTGAGCACCAGGACAAAAATTTTATTTTCTCACAGGCAGATTAGGTGAGATTCTCTCTGGAGGGATAACCATTGGACTCTAGATGAATGTAGACTAGTTTTGTTTGGTAAAAAGTCTGGTTTCCTTGTTCCAGGAGTTGGGGCTGTTTTAGTCTAGGTTCAGTCATATCAGGATGATCCTTCATAGGGGTGAGAGTCCTGGCACCAAATTTAGAAGATTTTGTATATCAATATATTGTTTTAGCTCTCTGTTATCCTTCTGATTTCCTGTGTTTACCTCTCCAAGCCCCCTTGGATATGTCTTACAGTGGTGTTCTTCTGTGTAGTTTTCTACTCATAATTTTCTTGATATTCTTGTAAACTGAGGTTTAGGGGATGAAGAGGAGAGAAGAAATAATGCAGTGGTATATTGCATATGTTTCCTACTGTGTGCCTTGTCAACATAGTTTAACCTCAGACGTAATTGCAGTCCTGCTGAAAAGTGATGTAAGCTTCCTTCACTGATCATCAACGTGATTGATATTGATACTTACCGAAGGACATAAGACACAGGATGGGGATAACATGACCTTACAATACTTGGGCTCTCTTGCTGAAACTACCAGAAAGTAATATGCATTCTTACAAGTAAATAGCTTTTGATAAAAGCTTCTCTTTAAAGATTCTATGAGTATGTATGACGTTACTACGCGGTCAAAACACCGCACTACCATCACAACGCAGCTTTTACAACGCAAGTCGTTACCACGTGCTGGACTTAGGAATAGTATGATTCACTATTCCAACTCCAGCCTACGTACAGTAGGGAAGGTGTTGGAATAGTAAATCACACTATTCCTTAGTCTAGAGCGCCCTCCAGTGTAAGCCGTGGTAACGACTTTCGTTGTAAAATCTGCATTGTGATGGTAGTGCGGTGTTTTGACCACGTAGTAAAGGTTGTTTCCCTTCTAGGACCACCAGCCCTAAAGAGATGAAAATCTGCATTTGCAGGCTTAATTCCACACTCCCATGAAGATTTATGACTGTTTCATGAATCAGAAAGCTTTCCAGAGTATGTTTGGAGAACATTTAGCAAATTCCTGATTTGTTTATAAGAAATTAGGTCAGATGAAAGATCACAAATGCTGCACATCTCAAAATCACTGAGTTGATGATTGTAAAAAAATCTGACTTGCCAAATAGGTTTGTGACCCATACTGAATTGCAATTTGGAAATGATATAAAAGCGACATTCCTTTCAAATGTGATTTGGTATTCAATGTATCAAAGGCCCCATTCCGACGCAAACCACTGCCCAATTACAAGCACCTCAAATGAGGTTGCAACTTATTTTTGAAGGAGACCATTTGAGAATTCTCTCAGCGCTGTCCAGCACGTCCTAACACCTATCCATGAGGGAATTGCTTGCACGCCCCCTGTGGGTCCTCCCACATGCCTCCTCTAGAGTTGCCAGCAGAAGCACTTCTGATGCCACCCATACTCCACCCCTGGTGATCTGATGATGTCAGCATGCTCACGGCATGCCAAAGTCAACAAATGGTGCTAGGAATGTGCTAAAAGCTACTGCTGCCAGTGCATCCAGGGCGAAGGACGTCTTTTGGTGAGTCCTCACTCCCGGGAGAATTCGGTACGGCAGAAAGACACTGGGGGAAAGGAAAGATATTTTCCTTTCCCCCTGTGTCCCTCTTCAGTGCATTCCTGCTGTGGGATTGCGGTGGGACTACGATCATGCAGCAGGAATGCCTACACTAGACACCAGAGATGTTTTGAAGTAGGGGCAGCGGCCTCTTTAGCAAGGGTCACTCTCCAAAAGACTGGACACTAATTTTTGCCATACCCTCCCTGGGGATGATCAGTCATGTGTTAGGCCAACCTACCCCCAAGGAGAGTGGGGGGTGGAAAGCCAATAGGCACCAGGGACTTGGTTTAATATTTTGTTGGAAGCAGACCCTTGGGCAAGGATCACTCCCAAAGCATACTTGCTAAGCCTGGACGGAGTTTGAGGAGTTATGGTATGCAGAACTCTGCAAAGTGCGAAACAATCTATGCCACGCTACACGGAGCTTCGCAAGCGCCAGAGTGCGTTAGAAAAATGCCATTCAGATTAATTTTCAGTGCCTGGTGTTTGTCTGCGCTGTGAAATTATGACAAACCACACACTGCACAATGCAAGGGGGTGCTGCTTCCTTCCTGCCGCTCGAGTAGATTTTCTACTCAAGCAGCAACTTTTTCAACACAAACAGACAGTTTCTCAACGCGACGAGCATATGCAGTGAATGAGGAAAAATCTCACCAGGAGATGGATTCCCCTCGCTCTCTAACTTGATGTTGACGAGCGTGAGTAAGGAAAAAAACTCTGAAAGCTCTGCATAATGCGGAGTGTGGAAAATACTGCAAACTCTGCGAGCAGAGCAGAGTTCACCGCCCAGAATTAATATTTGCATGGGGCTTGGCTGTTTTAAGCCCCCTGGGCCAGACCTGCCTTTTTCTAAGGGAATCTGTCCCCAAGTGGGGTGGAAACCACTAGACACCAGTGATTTGGTGTTTGGTGCATTTCTGGGCGTGGCCCCTTAGGCGAGGGTCGCACTCTAAATATATTTGCACATGGTTTTGTTTCATTTCCACCCCTTTGTGTGGAGAATGCCATTTTAGGTCAATCTACCCCGAGGTGTGGAATACCACTACGCACCAGGAAATTATTTTTTATATATGTTGGGGGAATGGCCCTTTGGCAGATGGTATGTATGAACTGGCGTTTGGCTGGCAGTGTGTGTGAACTGGAGTTTGGCTGGCAGTGTGCGTGGCTGGTGGTGTGTTGGGCTGGCCACTAGATGGCAGTGTGTGTGAACTGACATTTGGCTGGCAGTGTGTGTAGTGACTAGCTGCTGGTCCCTATCTACACACTGGCAGCCAAACACCAGGCCCCACACACCACCAGCTAAATGCCAGTCTACAAACTCTGCCAGTTGTCAGGTGGTGTGATTGCTGTTTCAGTCCTGTGAGTGTATGAAAATGATGCACCCTTGAATGTTGCAGTTTGTTGACCGTAGTGCTGTAATGTGCTGAACCTGTGGCTGGCAGTGTGAACTGTTTTGTGTGAGACTATCCTTGAAAGCAGTTGGTGCCATACCGTTGCTTTACACTTTACCAGCTGCGAGTCACTGGTTCAGTATTGCAAAATTATAGTTATTTTAATAACAGTGATTTCTAAACTTTCATGAAATCTTTTGTTAATAAAATTTACATTTTGTACTTTTCTCCCACCCTCGTGCAAAATCCAACCAGAATGTGTGTGTACTTGAGTAGTAGACGGTTGTGCAGTACTATATGTCTTTTCTGTCTTTCTCTACGAGGGTCATTGGTACATTGGGCCAGTGGGGGCTATTGAAAAAGTGATTGGCTTGGACTGAGGGTGTGAGGAGAGATTAGTTGCAGGTCAATAGCTTTCCTATTAATGCTCTTTTATTATTAAAACATGTGAAAGCTGCATAATAGACTTTGGGCCCGATTTATATGTTGAGGGAGAAAGAACTCTATTGAGTTTTCTCCCCACCAACATAATGATCTATCCACCTGCTTTTAATTTGGGTGGGCCATACTTTGATGATGGCGGACACTGCTCCATCTCCACCGTGGTTAAACTCCTCCATTGACCTGATGGAGTAAGGGCCATTGCAGGTTTAGTTATATCCTCCCATCTAATTTAGATGGGCTGACATGCAGTCATTTTTCAATGCCTGTCACTGCTGTAGGTGATACTTGTAAAAATTAGACATACTAGAGGTCATGAGAAACCACACCCAAAATGTGTAGGGCAGTTAAAGTTAATACGGTCTTAAACTGGGTGATTGAAGCTGAAGGCAGGGTGGTGTGGAATATGAACACGGCTGTGGTGTATAGAGCCTGATTCTGATGTCAATCGGAGTTGCCTCCAACCGTCGCTGTCACGGATTCAGGACTGACCGACCTCCGGTCTGCAATCCCGACTACATGATTACGATTCGACTGCACACTGTCCATAGCGCAAGCTTCCATATAGAAATGGGAGTTTATTTAAATTCCTGCAACCTGTGGGTGGCAACTCAAGGTGTCTGCTACAGGGTGAAGGGATTTTACATTTACCATAGGTGCCCCCTAAGCCCACAGCCATTGGCTGCGAAGGCAAGGGGGCCTGCCAGGGGCACCCAAAGTTGCATTCCAACAGCCTTTCTGTTTTGGAAAGACCACCACGGAAAGGATGTTGGAAACCGATAACATAATCCCGATAGCGGAAATACCGTCCTATAGGGATTACGGTGCAGTTTCCGACTGGCCGACGGGCTCCTCGGAATTGAAAACGCAATGTTAGTCAGAAAGTCTCCGAACACCGGTCATATTACCTACATCGTAACCACCCCATAGTGGATAGGGTGGACCTTGTGTTCTTTCACATGAATAGGAGGTTGTCTGTCCCAGTTTACCTAAAGATGATGTTGCTTTTGGGTGTGAGAGTCAGTCTGGTTTGGATAAGGCTGATGCTTTGTGCCTGGTTGGAAGAGGTTTGGATGATAGTGGTGTTAGGTGCACTAAGAGAGTGTGGATCAGTGGTGATGTTAGATGCAGTGGTAGACATAGAGAGATTCCTGTAAGGGTCAGGAACGTGCAATGTCCTAGGTTTTCAGGTGTTTTGGCTGTATTATTTCCCCTACCTTTTCCTGTTCATGAGTGTTGATGTTGGTTTGTTGTTTCCTGTTGTTAGGAAATCGTTATTGTATTTCGAATTTAACATACGTCAAAGTCATGAATTATTCTGCAAAAACAAAATTGTGTATTTCTCTATAATGCAACACATTTCATTTTAGTAAGTAGATTACACCATTGCATTCATTGTAACTATTAGAGGTGATAGATTTAAAAAATAAACGTAGAAATATTCTTCCCCTGAGAAAGATGCCATTAGTTAAACAAGAGGCGGCAGTTGCCTTGTGCACCCTGCATGATGCTGAGGGTATTATAGAAGGAGTGAAATTATAGTCTATTAAACCATGTATAAGAGAGGTGTTTGTACAGTACACCTTGATGTATTCAATGTGGTCTCATGTGATGATGCAAGGAAAAGAGGCACTGTGATAAAAACTAATTGATTGGGTCACGCACTGTAGTCAGGCAGATGGTGGGAATAATGTACATTTTCCTGGATTTATTTTGTGTGTTTCAGACCACTACATGGGTATCTTTTTCTCTCTCCCAATTTAAACAATGCTTAATACTTTGTGGTGTTAAATCAGTGCATTGTGTTAAATAGATACACATATTACTTGTTAAATTAAATTGTCATAATGAGCCGAGCTGAAAAAAAGACAAATATACAATGTTAAGGTAAGACAGGTGTACTATTTTATTGTTGGCATGACCAGTTTTCCCTAATTAAACAAATAAATCATTATTTATAGTGGCAGAACACCTCAGTGAAGGCAATTACACCTTTTAGCAAAACAAACGGTCTGAACGATGCATTAGATTTAAATGTCTTTACATCAATGTACGTGAAGTACAGGACTGAGCTGCCATGCAGTCTTAGTGTATTTTCTTTTTTTTTCACCCCTGGGGTGGGCGTGCTAGTTCAGATTATCAAGAACTTTATTAGTGCTGCACGTGTGTGCAAAAGTTCTCAAGGGGAACATTTGTCTGAATTCACAACAAGCTGAAACATAATTAGCATAACTAGCACCTTCACAGCACTCTACTGGTCACCAGCATATTCCCATAAATTAAAAGATCACATTACAGAACTGGACTTCTCCCATAGGACAGGTTTGAGAGTTCAAAAGATCTCAAGTTTAGCCCGGCATATGTCTTGAACCAGTATTGACTCTACGATGGGTTACCTACCTCTAAAAGTGTGTGGTATGTTTCAGTAGAATGTGGGGTGATGGTGTCTGTGTATGTGCACATTTGTGGGCGTTTGGAAGGTTACGGTGTAATGGTTATCGAAGGTATGGAGTGATGGTGAAAGGTCTTTAGTTGTCTGCACTGTATTCTGTTGCTCCTATTTATTTCCTGTATCATACTAATAAACTGGTGAATTTCTATTTTAAAAAGAAATCTTTTTATTTAAACAAGAGAAAACACAACCAACGATCAGCAAGTCAATAAACGCTCAGTACTGTGTTACATATCATGAAGGCAACACCAAGCGGAGGAAATCTCATCAGGCGAAATATACATTTCCAAGATATCGTTGATCACAATCCCCCTCCCCTCACAATCCAGTCCGTTATAATCTGATTTCGTTGCCTTGCTTCTGGTATAGGTGTACATATCATACTTCTGTATTCATTCCATTTCCCCCAAACGTTAGTACATTCATATGGACAGCCCCTACTTTCATATACAGTTTATTAGGCTATCATGCACCAGTCCATATCTTTTTCCCACTCAGTCAATTCCGGTGTTGCTTGGGCACCCCATAACCTTGTGATATTCTGCCTAGCCACCATGCATCCCAATGTGACACAAATGCGTTCCTTACTGCCATAAGTACTTCTTGCATGCAAGATATCACCTTTTCCCAATACATTTGTATAGCTGGGCGGTCCCATATGATGTGAAAGAAGGAGCCTTCCTGTCCACACCCCCTAATACAACTTGGGAGATCGAGTTTACCCATTTTTACCAAGGTTGTGTGGGCAACGTATGATCTATGGAGTACATTTAATTGTATCAGCCTAAATTGTGATCCAATGGCTTCTTCCTTGGATGAGGCTAGAGCTTCCATCCAGTCCTCATCTTCCATCTGCCCTTGGTCCTGTTCCCAGCTAGCCCGTAGGGTCAGCAAGAGCTCTGTGGAATTAATAATACTTTTTCGATATATCAAAGACATCGCCTTCTTCTCAAGGCGTTCGTCTAGGACCCTATCTACCAGTGGAGAGGAATCCGGATACTCCTCTCCCCTTGGGAGTTTAGCCCGTAGTGCTTGTCTCACTTGTAGTTATCTAAAGGTTTCTTCCAGTGGAGAGGAATCCGGAAGTTCCTCTCCTCTTGGGAGTTTAGCCCATAATGCATGTCTCACTTGCAGGTATCTAAAGGTTTCTGATGGTGCTAACTGATATTCTTGCTACAGTATTGCGAATAATTCGATGTCCCCTTTTTCCCATAGATAACCCAGCGGGGAGAGGCCAATCAAGTACCAATTCCGAAAATCTCCATGTTTTTCCAAAAGTCCCAGACATTCTGAGTCCTACAATGGCATCATCCGAGTGATCCTACCCTTTCACCCAAGAGCTGTAAGTGCCTCTTTCCAAATCCTCAATGTGGTGGGGGTGGACTCAAGAAAGCTTTCTGCTTTATCGCCTCTGTAAATAGCCCTCAAGTACGCCCCTGGTTGCATGTTATGGCGGTCCATTTTATATGCGGGGTCCTCCTGAGGGTGGTGTACCCAGTGATTAATCACCATGAGTTGGGCCGCCCAGTAGTACTTAGACAAAGCTGGGACCGCCGCTCCCCCATCGTACCATCCTCTCGTCAGTTTCTGTAGGAAAATTATTGGGGAGCCACCGTCCCATAAAAGCTATGGCACAGATCCTTAAATTGTCTGAAAGTATGTGTGGGAGATCCGAAAGGTTGTGTTATGTAGCATGTAAAAAAAACGTGGAGGGCCATCATCTGGAACAGTGCGGCTCTGCCCAAAAGCGATTGTGGGAGTGATCTCCAGTGCCGTCTATATCACAATGTAGACCAAGGAGCGGGAGTTCTAGGTTACGTTCATAAAACACTTTTGGATCTCTAGTGACATAAATTTCCCAAGTATCTAAATCCCTCGATTTCTAAGGGTATCTCACTTCCTCTAGGTGGGTGTGGTGGGGTTCCCCTAGAGGACATATAGTACTGATTTTACCCAATTAAACGTATATCCAGAGTATTTTCTATAGAGTTCAAATATATGCAATGCCTGCATATAACGATATTCTATCTTCCCAGTCTGGTGTCCATTTTAGCCCCCTGATCATGGGGTCCCCCTAGACCAGACCGCTAAACGTTCAAACACCAGAGCAAATATCAATAGGGACAACGGGCATCCCTGACTAGTTCCCCGGTGTAATAACTAATAACTTGGCTAGTATTTTCACTTCTACATTCAAAAGTGATATCAGTCTATAGGAGGAACACTTCCTTGGGTTTACCTGCTCTGTATATAACCACTAAGCTATTCTCTGATCTCTGGGTAGTGTGCCCAGATCACAATGTTCCAGAAACATTCAGAGGGGCAATGGGGCAACCTTTGACGCTGTCTGTTTAGATAGTTTGATCGGTATACCATTAGGGCCTCCCGCTTTTCCTGATTTCAGCACCCCAATTGCCTGAGTGATTTCACAATCATTTATTTCTACCTCTAGGGCTGCTCTATCTGCCTCTACCAGCCTGTGTACGGGTAAATGGGCTAGTAGCTCTTGAGTTTCCTCCGTTACAGACATGACTATAGAACGACACAAGTTCTTCTGCGATTTCCTGACCTTTCCTTGCCATGGTACCATCTTCCAGTTTAATCTCATATACCCATCTCACTGCACCCTCTCTTCTATCTAACCAGGCCAGCAATTTCCGCACCTTAACAACCACAGCATATAAATTAGGTTGCGTTGCGCAGTATCTAGCCTTGGTTGTTTCTTCAGCTGTATCTCTAAATTCCTTCTGCTTAAGCCAAAGGCAATGTTGCAGTGAATCGTTATTATCCTGTTATAATTATGACTCTAGATCTTGTAATTCATGTTAAAAAATTTCTAACTTAGCCCTTTTTTCCTTCTTGTGACCTGCTATTAGGGAGATCCATTGTCTTCTAATTACCGTCTTATAGGCTTCCCAGAGGATATTGGCAGAGTCCACCATGCCCTAGTTTTCTGCTATGCAATTATCCATGGCTTTGTGTAGTTTAACACGGATTTGGGGTATTTTAATATACCACAGGTTTAGTTTCCCTTGGTAAGTGTGATTGGTGGAGCCTAAGTTATAACGTGCACACACCGGGGAATGATCGGGGATACCTCATGCCAGGTGATGTGGGTCGTTGGAATATGGGAGTAAATGTGCTAATGTAAAGATATAGTCAATGCCAGAAAGGGTACCATGGGCACCTGAGTGGTAGGTGCTTTTGTGGGGTTGAGTATCCTCTGAAGGTCTAAATGGCCTAAGGCTGACAGGAAGTCTTTTAGATTAGTTCCCACATGTTTCTGTGGTTGTATTGACCAGTAGTCCACTTCAGTGGCAAGAGCAGCGTTACAGACCCTCCCCATTATCAAGTTGCCGACTGGAGTTCAAGGAGTAGTGCCCCCAGTTTCAGAAGTAGCTGTGTCTGTAATAGTGATGGCACATAAAGTGAGATTAGGTTGAATAGTTGCCCTTCTTATATTCCTGTGGCGGCCACATTTCTGCCGATGTCGTCATGAATAATCTTTTGGACTATAAAGGAGAAGGATGAATGTACTAGGATGCCGACCCCCCCCCTAGAACCTCAGGTGTATCCTTTATGCACTTACAGTTTGTACCTCCATCTATTTAGTGCTCCATAATGTGTTCCTTGGATATGGGTCTCCTGCAGAAGGACCACCTCGGGGCATACCTTTTCAGGTAGTGTAAGACTACCACTTGTTTAATTTTATCCCCAGGCCATTCGCATTCAAGGAGAGATTTTTAAATACTTTGGATGGAGCCATATGCCCTACCTCGCCTCTGTTCTGGGGTTCGTTCTAACCCTTCCCTGCATTACCCTCAAGTGGGGGGGAGAGCTTCCCAAACCCTCGACTCCCGGCATTGCCTCCAACATGCATTTTGTTGCTGATCGGTAAAAGGTAAAACAATAAATCAAAACATTACTAACAGAACTTCATCCCACCCCCCTCCCTGTGTCAGCTCTTGTAGCTCTTGTACACTCTGATGATACCTCGGAGTTGGTACGATGCACAAAAGGGGTCCACCTCTTGATCGTCTCAATTCTGTTTGCTAATATAGCACAGATGGTTGATATGATCAAGCAAGGGAAGGAAAGGATGGGGACCACAGGGAGGGAGACTTGTAAGGTGAAGAAGTAACCATTAGTACTATTCCCTCACTATAGAAATGTCCCGATTTCTAAGACCATGCTATACCCTCTGTTAAAGTACCTCTAAAGAAAAAGAAACAGCTTCTTCTAGTCTTCTTAGAATGATGGACTAAGATTGATGGCTCCAATAACCATAGCATCAACTGTGGAAATGAATAGCAAAGATGAAGTTACTATCCACTCTATTGCGACATCTATAGAAATAACATTATGCCACTTCATTTCTCACCCACCATAAATTGTACCTTTTTGAACATCACAGGGGATGACATCACTAATCCCTTATCAACCCCTTTTATAATAAGGCATAAAACATAAATGATTCATTGCATATTGCCTTTAAATGATTCCTTGGATTCATTGACATTCATCAGGTAGGTAATGATATCACAGAAAACAAAATAAACCTTTGTCAATAAATGCCAAAAATATGCACTAGTTGACATCTTTGAACAATAGTGACTCTGGTATAGATTCCCGGTGCATTGTTCACGGCTAAGTTAATTGCACCAAGTAATAACTCAAATATGCCGGTTCTAAAACTGGCTTCCGCATGCATCAAAGGAATAAACAAACCAGGCTGTTTCTCAACACGGATTCGTCAGTGTCTTAGCGCTCATGTGCCAGCAAATAAGCTGTTTCCCTCACAGCTGGAATCACCAGACTGCAGAAGCAATTACCCCAACTCTGCAACTTCCACTGACTGAATGGGAGGAGAGAAGCGTTGAAAATCTCCAACAGCAAGGTACTCTGTAATTAATGCGAACTGGTGCCGTAGCACCCTTACCAGACCGCAGATAAGAAGAGAGCACTTCGAACCTCTGATTTCATTCTAGCAGTAGGAATAATCTGCAGCGTCTCTCTGAACCGGCAATGATTAAGAGCCCACCATTTCCGGAAAACGTCCTCCAGGTGCAACCTCTGCCCCGGAAGTGCTACTGGGCATGCGGGGAGCAGTAGTTTGTGTTTCCAGCAAGAACTCTCAACTTTCCACTTACGTTGAGCTACGGGGAATCCTACATCCATCACAGTCAGGCTTCAGATCCGGCTTCTCAACAGAATCCACCTTGTTGGGAGTCTCGGAAAACATCCGTCTCCGAGTCGACAGGGTGGAAACCGTGGCACTCATTCTGCTGGATTTGAGTGCCGCATTTGACACGGTTTCCCACCCTATCCTTGTTAATGCCCTCCGATCTTTGGGCATTACCGGATCAGCCCTTAACTGGCTTGTCAGTTTCCTATCCAACCGCACCTTCCAAGTATTTTCCTCCTCATCTGCCTCCCAATCCTTTACATCGGAGTATGGAGTCCCTCAGGGTTCCATCCTGAGCCCCTTGCTCTTCAATTTATACGTCAGACCTCTGGCGTCCATTGCGGAGCAAGCTGGGCTCACTATTTACTCCTACGCAGATGATACCCAGATTATCTATTCCCTCTCCTCCGACCCTCATGCCCCCTCCTCCACCCTTCGTTCAGGACTGAGCAGCATTGCAGCCTGGATGTTGGACAACAAACTCCAACTGAATGGGGGAAAAACAGAACTTCTGCTGTTCGGACATAACACCACTCTTTGGGGCCCCCAACACTGGCCCGCTCAAATGGGCACTCCACCCACTCCTTCTAAATCAGCTCGCAACTTGGGAGTGATCTTTGATGATCATCTATCCATGAAAAGCCATGTGATCAAAACCTCTTCCACCTGTATCACAATTATCAAATGGCTACGTAAGATCATCTGGATGCTGCCGGTGGATACCCAGAAAACGTTGTCCAGGCTCTAATTACTTCGAGACTGGACTACAGTAACATCCTTCTCCTGGGCGCCAGCAAAGAGGTAACCCGAAAACTCCAAACTGTTCAGAACATGGCAGCACGGTTGCTCTGCAAATTACCCAACACTTCCCCCACCTCTAACTCCCTCCGTTCACTACATTGGCTTTGCATTGAAAATCGCACGAAATTTAAAGCTCTCTGCATTATGCACAAAATAAATAATGGCCTGGCCCCACCATATCTCACCTCCTTGGTCCATCATCACTGTCCCCCCCGCACTCTACGCTCATCTAATCAACACCTTTTCTCAGTGCCTAGAATTAAAAAAGCTAGAATGGGAGGCCGTTCATTTGCCTGGCTAGCCCCAGCACTCTGGAACTCTCTCCCCATTCAGTCACGAAAAGAACCCAATTATCTCAAATTCCGTAAACAAGTGAAACACTGGCTATTCAATATGTAAGCTTCCTTCCTCTGCCCTCTACTCTGTCTAGGTTGATCTTTAGCGCCGAGAAACCTATGGGTAGCTGAGCGCTCTACAAAACCAAATATAATAACACGGATTGAACCTGGCAAAGTTCCCTGGCAACGTTCCGCATAGGTAGGAAAGTCGTAACACTCAGCCTCCATGCATGATTGGCTAAAAGTTGACCGACCCCCCAACTACGCCGATTGCCTTTGTACCTCTTAACACATATTAACCTATTTTGGGGGTAGACCTCAATCCAATCTTTCCTAGTGCCGCTATTACTCATCAATCAACATTATTACACTATTTCAACCAAAGGTCTATAAAAATGAAAACATGACATCTGTAAATCTGCATCATATTCAGGAGATCTCTGTTCATGTACAGTTCGGGCATCATTGCCCTTCTCGGTCGTTTTGAACAGGTTTTAGGAGCTCCCTACTAAATCTTGCAAGTGTTACTTCGTATGATTGCGAGTCTTCTGCTGGGTCAGTCAAGTCCTTATTGTGGGTGTCAGATGAGTCGGCTCGCCCTCTTCCTTGGTCTTTCCCCCCTTGGCCCTTCTGTGCCTGGGAGTTCTCCAACCATCGAGCCAATCCCATGCATCCTCTGCTGTAGCAAAAAACATGTTTTTCCTTCCGAAAGCACGCGTAGTTTTTTGCCCGGAACAGCATAGCACACTTTGAGTCTTTTTCCCGTGAGACTTTTTTAACCTCTAAGAAAGATCGTCTTTCTTTCTTCACCTTTATTGTAAAATCCAGAAAGAAGGAAACTACGCTATTTTCCCTTTTCACAAGAGGAGAAACTCATTATGTCACATCTCGGTCCCTAAAGTAAAAAATGCGGGCAATGATAGATCTCGGCGAGGCCTCTGGCTTTGGCAGAGCCCCTGGGACCCAGTGCGCTAATTCCACTGAGAAAAAGTTTGAGAGGTGTTTAGGGTTTAGGTGCTTGAATATAAGGTCTTCCACAAACTGGTCTTCTACTGGGCATTCGGCCCTCTCTGGCACTCCAATTATTTGTATATTGTTTCAGCACATCCGTCCTTCGGCATCCTCCATTCTAGCATCTAGCACTTTACCTAACTTGCGCACTTCACTTACATAAGTCAGTAATGTTTTGGTATTGGTCTTGAGAGAGGTGCTATGTTATGTTATGTTAGGCGGTTTATAGAGCGCACAGCTGTCCCAGCAAAGGGACGTCCTAGCACTTAAAGTCTGAGAGAAGGTGAAAGTAATGATTCTGCTACTGAAACAGCCATGTCTTTACTGCCTTTCTGAACGCCAAAAGATTGGGGATGATCCTGATAGAAAGAGTCATTGAGTTCCATAGAGGAGGTGCTATGACTTCGAAAGAATGACCTCCGCGATGGCTCTACCGAATCGTGGCACCTGCATCAGGTATTGATTCTCAAAGAGCAGAGCACAAAAAGGAAAATAGTGGTGACCTAGGTCACTGAGAATCAACGGGCAGGAGCCCGCCTGTATTTTATGAGTAGCACAGAGTGCTTTGAACTGGATTCTTTGCTCAACGGGCAACATGTGGAATCAACGCAGCACACCTCTTATCTTATCTTATCTTAAAGGGGTTTTCTATAGCGCTCTATCACCATGAGTTTCCTGGCGCTGGGTGAGTGCTGAGGAGTATAGAAGAGGGGAATTAGCCAGACTGTGTAAAGAGACTGGTTTTCAGAAGTTTTCTGAATTCCAGGAGGGAATTGGAAGATTTAAGCGAGAGGGGCAGCTGATTCCAGAGTTTGGGAGCCAAGTGAGCGAATCTACAGCCACTGTATTTTTTTAGCTTATTTGGAGGTGCAGCCAAGAGTTGGCGATGAGAGGACCGTAAGTTACGTACCGGACAATAGGGAGTGACTAAGGATTTGAGAAAGGCGGGTGAGGTTCCAGTCACAGCTTTGAAAGTCAGGCAGCCGATCTTAAATGCGACTCTCTGTTCGACCGGCAGCCAGTGGAGTTTGCGAAGTAGTGGTTTTGCAGACTGCCACTTCGGGGTATTATAGGCCAGTCTGGCCGCCTGGTTCTGCACGATTTGAAGCCTATGAAGAAGATATTTGGGTAGGCCATGGTACAGGGAGTTGGAAAAATCCAGGCGGGAGAGCACCAGGGCGATCAGGACTTGTATCAGGGCCTCGGGTGTGAGGAGATGGGAGACTTTCCTGATTTTCCTTAGCTGAAACATTCAGGATGACACAGCAGCACCCACCTGAGGCTTGAGGGAGAGCTCTGTGTCTATGATAACCCAGAGGCTCTTTGCTGACTTCACCGGGGTAGGCGGGGAGCCAAGCTCCAGCGGCCAGTACTGTGGGCCCCAGTAAGTGGGGCTGTTGCCCGGAAGGATTAGCTCTGTCTTTCCCGGGTTCAACTTAAGCTGGTTGGAGTTCATCCATTGCTAGATGTGTAGCATGACCGCCTGACAGTGAAGAGCTGCATTAGGAGTATTGAGAGGGAAAATGATTTGCAGATCGTCTGCGTAATTGAAAACGGTAATGTTCCATCTCTTCAGAGAATCGATGAGCGGGTGGAGATAAAGATTAAAAAGCAGGGGGGACAGAGAGGATCCCTGGGGCACTCACAGATGGATGGTTCCCTAGAGGCCATGAAAGGGCCTAGGCGAACCGCCTGGGTTCTGCCTGTCAAGAAAGATTTGATCCAGGCCAGAGCCAGGCCCTGCATGCCGGCTTGTTCGACACAGTGGAGAAGGATGTTATGGTCCACCGTGTCGAACGCTGCTGACAGATCCAATAGGACCAGCTCCTGCGGAGACCCTTTGTCGGCATTGCCCCTGAGAGAGTCCATGACTGCCAGAATCACAGCCTCGGTAGAGTGGGCAGGTCTAAAGCCGGCTTGATTGGGTTTGAGGTAGTTGGAGCACTCGATAAACTGAGAGAGGCAGCTGGTGACGTGTGCCTCCAGAAGTTTGGATAGATAGGGCAGGAGAGAAATAGGCCGGTAGTTGGCAAGGTCCTCCGGGTCAGCTCCAGGTTTTTTCAGCAGAGGTACCAAAACAGCCTCCTTGAAGGTGCCAGCCTCAAGAGAGGTGTTTAACAGAGGCAGGATGCAGTTCGGCAGAGCCAAGCAGATGTCTCCGAGGACGGAGGGAGGACAGCAATCATTGGGTGAGCCGGATTTGACTCGAGAAGTGAGTTTGGCCAGGGTGGAGGAGTCAAGAGCAGGAAAGCGTGATAGTGAGAATGGGTTTCCAGGCGAGGAAGCAGGTTGGGCAGCGAAAGGGACGGGGGGAACGGGGTTCTTAATCTTAATGATTTTTTCAGTGAAAAAACTATTTAAGGCGTTGCAGGACTCTTGGGTGGGGACCTGGGAAGGGAGGGTTCAGGCATCAGACGTCAGCTCACCCATGATTCTGAAAATCTCCGTAGACTTATTGGGGGCAACGGAGATCCTTTCGGAGAAGTATGAGGATTTCGCTGCTATGATTGCGCTTTTATATTTTTTTCATGCCGCAACATATGCCTCTCTGTCAGTCGGTGAATAATTGCGTCTCCACCTCCGTTCCGTCTGGCGTAGTTTAAGCTGCTGGGATTTCAGGGAGGTATTGAACCACCTGTCTGATTTACTGTGGCGAGAACGGGGGAATCTAGAGAGAGGGGCAAAGAGATCGCTGGCTTTTGTAATCCAGTTGGAGAAGTCGTCTTCCAGAATCTGGACAGTCGCGGTGCTGCGCGATGGAGGTTGGGTATCAGCCAGGAAGGAAAGGAAACCTTGCGAGTCTAGGGTATTCCATTTACGAGCGACCCCACCTGCCAAGGGAGGAGCTTTAAAACGGCCCCTGACTGTGATCACCGTGTCGATCATATAATGGTCCGACCAAATGCAGGGGGTGATCACAGGAGAGCGTGAGATTGTGGGTCCAGATATGGTCTAATATATGACCCCTGATGTGGGTGGGAGAGGAGACAAGTTGGCTCATGTTGAAGTTAGTGAGAACTTCAAACAACTCGGCTGCATGGGGACCTGCGTCGCTATCATTGTACCAGTAGTTGAAGTCGCCGAAGATAGCGACTCGGGCAGATGAGGTGATCAAATTAGCCAGCTGTTCGCTAAAGGTGGCAGGGAACAGAGGCATAGAAGACGGGGGCAGTAGAGGACAATGAGAGTAAGAGCTCCCTCCCCTGTTTCGAGGCTGATAATGAGATTATCTACGCCAGCAAGGGTGAAAGAAGACATAGAGATAAATTTGAACTCCTTCCGTATGACAGCTGCCACCCCCCACCAGCACGGCCGGGAGGCCGGTTCATTTTGAGCATGTAGTAAGCTGGGGGAAGTGCTGCCAGAATATCGGGGAGAGAGTCATCTGTCAGCCAGGTTTCGGTAATTAGGAGAATATCGGGGCGTTCATCGGTAAGTAGGATGAAAAGGTCAGTCTGATGTTTTACGAACGAGCGCGTGTTTAAGTATAATACACGTATGCACGAGTTACTAATATTCGAACGTGCTAAAGGCTGGGCAGTGGGGTGAGGGAGGGAGGCTGTACGCACGATGCCCAGTGATGAAATGCGATCTAGGCAGGCAGGGGATAAGGTATAATGTGCGGATTGTAGATTTCTCAGGGCAGAAGGAGAATAAGTAAGGGAAGTAACAACCTCCCTGGGCACTGGACCCGTCCAGCCGCGGACGGGCGCCGAAGGGCAGGACTTTGGCACGACTCCGGCGCGAGTCAGGCGCGCCCGCAGTGCGCGTCCGCTGCGCGGAGGCATGGGCATCCCCTTTTATGCACAACTAGAGCGCGGTGAATCCCACCCACACACAATATGGCCGCCGCTATTCTGTGCTCGGGACCAGCTCCACAGCGTCAATGCTCAGCTGGGAGTGGCACAGGGCAGCGGGAAAGAGGGGGAACGGAGTCAGCGATTAAAGCTTCTTCAATCAAGCTATTTTAGGTAGAGTTGCGATTAAGCAGATAAAACGCCGATTTTTGCAGTTTTTTAGTTTAAGAGCAAGTAAAATCAAAGCAACACAAAGTAACACAGCCTCCCGGCTTCCGCCTCAGGAGGGACTCAAGCACTCACACCTGAAACCGAGCTATACTTAGGCAGTGCAAATAAGGGACGAGCTGCCGCGTTCATGATGCTTTGGAGCCTATTGGTCATGGATTTATTAGCACCGAGCAAGAGGCTGTTACAGTAATCCAACTTAACCAGGATTGTGGCTTGCACAACCAACTGGTGCGTGTGAGGGTCAAACAGACCCAGATTGGGTTTGAAACCACACTAAAGGCTGAAGCAGGTCCCTGCCACATACCTGGTGTGCTCCTCAAAAGAGAGGGCGTTGTCAAAACCGAATGGCGATATTTTTTACCGAGTCTTTAGGCAGGGGAGGAGTACCCAACTTCGGTGACCACCAATTGTTGCCACAGAGATGGGAGTCTCTGCCTAGTAGGAGGATCTCAGTTTTAGATGAATTTAGCTGAAGTCCATTAGTCTCCATCCAGCCCGCTATGGCTGCCAGATCCTCCTGGAATTTGATGACGTCCTGGCTGGAATCATTGGTACAGGAAAAGACCAGTTGTGTATCATTCGCTTATGAAATATAGGCCAGCAGATGAACGTAAATGTTGAACAGAGTTGGACTTGATGCCGATCCCTGTAGGACACCACAGCACAAAGGTTGTGTCTGTGAGTGAAAAGGTGGAGTGATGACCTGAAAAGACCTGTCATACAGAAAAGAAGAAAACCAATCAAGGGCTCTACCCTTGACACAGATCTCATGCAGCCGATTGATCAAGATGTTATGTGAGACCGTGTCAAAAGGCCCCACTGAGATCAGTGCAGTCAAGTTGCCCTCATCCAAGGAGGCCCTTAGTTGCTTCATTACAGCTAGGAAGGCTGACTGCGTGCCGTGCTTAGGACGGAAGCCATTTTGGGACGGGTCCAATGTGCAGTGAGACTCCAGATACTGCGTCAATATGCTGTTCACATAGGATTCTGTTACCTTGGCTAAAAAAGGCAGAAGGGAAATCATACGATAGTTCTCCCTCCTGGTGGCATCAAGAGAGGGTTTCTTCAGGAGGGGGATAACTTTAACATGTTTCAAACTTTGTGAAACCTCAGAATTGGAAAGGCAGTGATTAATGAGATCCAGACAGATAGTAAGGAGGCAGTCCTGATGTTTAACAAAAAGATCTGGGTTGAGAGGGTCATCAGGGGACCCTGATTTAATCTTCATAACAGAAACATTGAGGCTGTCTAAAGTAATGGAAGGGAAAGTAGACAAAAAGTTGGCCCTGTTTCCTGCAGACTCATCCATCAACGTAGCAGTGGCTTCACACTTCCAATGGAAGCTATCATAAATGCCCACCACTTTATTGATGAAGTAGGTGGCCAGCACCTCACACTGGTCATTAGAGCTGATGGAACTATCATTAGTCAGCAGAGATTTCATCATATCATTTAGTTTTCGAGGGATTATTGCACACATTATTCTTATTAGCAAAAAATGTGGCACGAGTTTTCCCAATCAGTTTGTGATAGATTTTCCTAGTGGCTATGTATTCAAAGGTGATTGTTTCTTCTACTTGTTTGACTCTGGTACCTATGTTGTACCTATTTACATTTACATTTACATTTACATCAGTGTCATTTCTGTGGTGACTGTATCGATTTTACCCTCCAACGAGGTTTTGATATCCTTAATTGCTGCCATAACATCCTGCAGGGTTGGTGGTTCCTATTCGCAGAGGCTTGGGCGTCGTCTTGGGATTGCTGTTGTGACGCCTGAAGGAATGGTGATTCCAACCAGGGGTGGGCGTATTTTTCCATCTTGGTTTGCGATGTTGCACTTGAATTCTTGGGCCCAGACATTATGCAAAGTCCAACGTTATTGAAGGTGTAGTCGGGTTTTCGGGGAGTGTAACGTTTCAGAAGGGAGAGGAGGGCCATCTCCGCCACCTACCTGTGGGGCCAAATGCTCCCTCAGGTGCCTGTCGGGTCGTGCCTCCCTTGACCAGCACCCCTTCAGGTGTCTAGCACTGTCCAATCTGTGCACTCCCCACCAACTATGTCGACACAGGAGTCGCTCCAATGCTACTGTATTCAAGCCCACACTGGATCTGGGTAGGCGACTTCCGGTGGTTCAGGTAGTCTTTACGGTCTTTGTCACAATCTGCACAGGCTGGAGAGGGATCCAGGGGAGGGGGAAACAGCTACGGCCGCTTCAGTCCCTCTCATCGATCTGAACTGCACTCCTCCCTCACCAATCCGGTGTGGGGTCCGTGAATGGTCCAATCTATTTTGGGGGAATAATGCCTGGATTGCCGGCTCTGTTGCTTACACAAGGTTTAGGGGCCAACAGGGCAGGACTCCACCAGGGGGGCCGTGATATGGCTGGTGTGATCTTATCTAAATGGGAGGAGGGTGGGGGGAGGCTAGTCCCAATGCCTTCACCCTTTCCACCCCAGCCCAATGCCAGACTTTTAAGTTGGGGGGGCCAGTCACTGTTTCCCCCCTTCTCCTGGGAAAGCCACCTCAGCCTTGCAAATGTTCCTGCCCTGATTGTGGGAAGGGCCAAACTCAGTTGAGTTTCTGAGTCGTTAGGGTTACTGATGTCACGTTTTAATTACCGCAGGTCTTTGCCACCTCTGACACTGACTTAATTCTGAGCCCTGCAGGGGATTAAGGCCTCGGGCGGGCTGATTGTGGGAAGGGCCAAACTCAGTTGAGTTTCTGAGTCGTTAGGGTTACTGATGTCACGTTTTAATTACCGCAGGTCTTTGCCACCTCTGACACTGACTTAATTCTGAGCCCTGCAGGGGATTAAGGCCTCGGGGCGGGCTGATTGTGGGAAGGGGCAAAATCAGTTGAGTTTCTGAGTCGTTAGGGTTACTGATGTCACGTTTTAATTACCGCAGGTCTTTGCCACCTCCGACACTGACTTAATTCTGAGCCCTGCCGGGGATTAAGGCCTCGGGGTGGGGTCAATGTGATCGCCGAGGCTGCTGCTGCCTAGACGGTAAAGCGAGGATTGACTCCAACCCCCGAGCGGTGTCTCACCTCTCCGCATAGACGTAGATCTACCTATGTTGAAGCCTGTATACAAGGTTGGTTGGGTCTGTTATTACTTGAGGCTGGGGTTGGCCTGTCTTGTCACATGTAAGGGCCCTTCAGCATTCTCGGGCAACTGTTAGGACCCCAAGGCCGATGGTAGGGCCCCACCACCCAGAGAAGCACACGCTCACTCTGCTGCAGCACGGAGATCGCCTCCCACACTTGAACGGCGCCTCACCTCCGACGATCACTGTATTCTCCTCACTGCTGCCAGCACTCAGGTGAGGGCGGTTATGTTCTGCGGTCTGCTGCATATCCTCAGGAGCTGGGTCAGCTGAGCGTTACGCCGATGCGAGCCGTTCACTTCCACAATGTTGCTCTTGATCCGGGCCTCATCCGAGGGATCCACGTCATCGGGTGGGGTCACAATGTTCCACGAGGCTCGCAGCTGTTTTCTGTTGCTCCTTCTGATTGTGCCCACCAAATCTAAGGTGAGCCATGCCATTTCAGGTGCTCCGGAGCCCTGCGATGTTCTATCTCGGAGTTCTGGGCACCATGGGCAGGTACCATTGATTGTGGTAGGTGTGACTGCGGAGGTGCTTCAGTTGGCGCAGGCCACGCCCCGTTGCAGGCGCATCCTACGGTTGCTGGTGGAATTTACTTAGCCCCACCATGTTCGTGTGAGGTTTAAATAAAGATCTCCTACCAGGGAACTCGACCCTCGTCAGGATACTGTCGTTTTTTTTTGCGGCGGCAAGCTGGAGCTTCCTTACTTTGTTGTAGTGTTAGTCTTTCTTCTATGTTTGTGTTTGATCACTGCCACTGTCATGTAACTATCTTTACTGTTCCACATTCTACATTTTGCGTCCTCGCAGAGAGTGTATCTTCAAACATGTTTATGTTTGAAGATGCATCTCTCCTGGGCAACCTTACACTTATATCCACAGCTGTTGTAGTAACTCATTCAGCTGTTGGACTTACTTGAGGGCGGCAGCACTCCCGTGTTATGCCTACAAATTTGGAATAAATCTTTTCTTGGATTACAACCTGTTTCAGTCTACTTCAATTCCTGGAAATCAATTCAACATTACATTTGGCGACGGGATTTTAAGGTTTTTCTGGATATTTTCGGCATTTCACAAAAATCCTTATTTACTCAACAATTTATTCAACATCATCCAAGGGTTTAATTTGTTACTGCTGCGCATTTTATTACTGAAATTCACAGATCTACTCTGACCTTTCCACGAACGAAATCGGAGCAGGTTTCACCGACTTCTTCATTTTCATCTAATTTGCCGATTTCTGCTGCTTCCGTTCGCTTTTCCAACGCAAGATGAGAGTGTGATGACATCATCACGCAATGTGACGGCCATTTTGGGTGTGTTTGTGCCGATTTTCAAGGTTTTACACACCAGTTGTTGAGGTGTTGCAACGCGCAAAGCTTATAACGCGCGAGGCACTTCAGTTGAGAAATCCTTCTTACACGCTGTGCAACTCCTCCAAAAAGTCCTGCATTCGTTGGAAAACAAGGGAAAGAGAGGTTTATTTAATGTTTCAGAATTGGTATGTACATTTCGAATATAAATATTATTCGTACATTTGACAATTTTACTTTCAAGCTTTAAAGGACGCTTACTTATAACCTACAAGGAACTTTAAAATACATATTCATTTCTGAAATTGAAAAAGAATATATTACTTAACTGCTATTACAGAGAAAGTATTAGAAGAAGCTCAAGTAACATTTTAAAGTATTTTCAAAGACAATTATTTGTTTTTGACTGACATTCAAAGTTGAAATACCCCTCTTTAACATGGCTAATAATCAACAAGTAATTCTCTTGAATCATTTTCTTCCTCTTAATGGCAAACTAGTGGAACCATGGAAAATTTGGTTTCGGAGCTTTGAGAATCACTTAATTGCCATTGATGCAGAGGAATATTCTGCAAAAAGGAAATTAGCTATTCTTTATAGTCATCTTGGAAGAGCTGGCAGACAGATTTTTGACAATTTACCGTTATCTATTCCGCCATCTGGAAGAGGAGAGGGGTGGAATGTTTACACTGACGCTGTTCAAAGACTTAACAGGAAATTTTTAGAACAACCTAACGTCATGCTTGAACGTTTCAATTTTACAAAAAGAAAAGAGAATCCTGAGGAGAGCGTGGAGGATTTTATATCAGTCTTAAGGAACATGTCAGCTGAATGTAATTTTGGAGCTTACTTGGACACCTATATTAGAGATCAATTTGTGTATGGGTGTTGTCACAAAAAAATTGAAGAGCGTATTTTGAGTTGCAGGGATCCTACGTTAGCTGAAGTAATTGATATGGCAAAGAGCATTGAAAGGAGTATTATTTCATCGAAAAGTATTGTGAATGATAATGTTCCACCTGTCAATTTTGTATAGAATGATGTATCAGTTAATGCTGTCTCTTTTAAAAACAGACTTACTAGGCCACAACAAAGGAGAACTAACACTTTTTGTTTCAGGTGTGGGTCTAGAACACATCTTAGTAATAGTCCCATTTGCATTGCACTAGGTAAGAAATGCACAAATTGTCACAAGATTGGGCATTTTAGTAGTGTGTGTAGAGCGAAACGCACTGTTCATGTTAGCTCCATTGCTACACATGATTCTTGTGATCAGGATGATGTTGTGCCAGGATTTTATGTTGTTCCACTTGAGTTATCCATTTAAAATCTCGATATCAATACCATAGATCTATCCTCAGTTTGATCATGAATGTGCGCCTGAGCCTACCTGTAAAGTATTCATTGGGACCAACTCACTTGATATGATGGCTGATTCAGGTGCCCCAGTCACCATCATTTCTGACAGCATATTTGATGAATTGTGGTCTTCATCTACTAGTCTATCCAAAATTGACATTATCCCAAAGGCATATGGGGGTAAAAACATTGATATGCTTTATGTCAAAAATATCTTATCTTGGTAGGAACACCTATACTAAAGTATATGTAGCAATTAAGGGTAAAAGTATAATAGGTTGACAGGATCTTGCTAGAATGAATTTAAAACTTGTCCCTGGATCCAAAAATCAAGTGCAACTGAATGACTCCGAAATCTCATCAATAGATGAGGACAATAATTTAATTATTAATGACATTATTAAGCAATTTCCTGAAGTTTTCAGTTAAAAAATAGGTAAGATTAAAAAATGTGAACACCTCATTAAACTTAAACCAGGAGCAATACCTGTTTCGCATAAATTAAGGTCCACTCCCCTTAGTGTCAGAGATGAGCTTAAGAAGCTATTGGATAATATGGTTTCAGAAAAGATAATCAAACCCACAGATTCATCTGAATGGGTTAGTCCTATTGTGAGTGTACGCAAGAGAGACTCCAGCATTCGCCTATGTGCGGATCTTCGTTCTCTCAATCAAAATATTCTCATTGATTGCCACCCCTCCCCAAAATTCAAGATCTTCTGACCGGCATTGATGGTTAAAAAATGTTCACCTTACTTGATTTGCGCAGCGCATATCATCAGATTCCTCTTTCTCCTCAATCTACTGATTTGACAACTTTTATGTTGAATTGATTTCCAGGAATTGAAGTAGACTGAAACAGGTTGTAATACAAGAAAAGGTTTATTCCAAATTTGTAGGCATAACACAAGAGTGCTGCTGCCCTCAAGTAAGTCCAACAGCTGAATGAGTTACTACAACAGCTGTGGAACTAACTGTAAGGCTGCCCAGGAAAGATGCGTCTTCAAACATAAACATGTTTGAAGATACACTCTCTGCGAGGACGCACCATGTAGAATGTGGAACAGTAAAGATAGTTACATGGCAGTGGCAGTGATCAAACACAAACATAGAAGAAAGACTAACACTACATCATCTCCCTTCCTATATGATAAACAAAAAAAAACTAAAAATAGTAAGCGTCTTAAGACATATAAAAATCTCTGAACCTTGTATGAATAGAGCAATTACGATAACTCTTATGTGATCCAGACATTTCTTTTGCAGAAGAAGAAATCTGGTGAGTTACAGGTGTAACATGCAAATCCATATCTGAAGAGTAAGTAGAGGGTAAAACAGGAATTAAAACTTTGTCAGAAGCAGTCCCTAAAGGAAAATGTGAACAACCATGATCACTAGAGGGAGGCTTGTACAGAAGTATTTTCTTAGCTTGTTCATTAGAAATTTTAACAATAGCTCTCTTACTCCACCACCACCTCCTCTCAAGAAAAACTGAACCTTTTGAAGTTTTGACAACCTGAATGGGTGACGAGAATTTTGAAAGGCCTTTTTTGACCTTATTCGGATTTCTAAACATCACCCAATCACCTACTTGAAAGTGCTTCATGACTGATGCAGACGATTTATCGAAGTACTTTTTTTGTAAACGCTGTCTCATCAAAACATTTTCCTAAAAAAAGATGAACTGTCGCTCTTGATATCTTTTAACCAGTTAGGACAAATAACACCATTAGGATTTCTCTTCTTAAGCAATCTAAAAGGAGAAATCCCTGTTGTAGAATGTGGTGTGATCAAATATGACCACATTTTCTTTTTCAAAAATAACTCAACAGGTAAATTGCAAGCCAAAGCTGTCTGAATGCCCTCCTTTATGAATCTATTCATCCTCTCAATGAGCCCATTCGAAGAAGGAGAATTAAGAGCCACCTTTAAATGCCTGATGTCATGACTCTTAAAATAATCCTGCATAGTTGATGAGCAAAAATAAGAACCATTATCCGTGACTATTTCCTTCGGTAATCCTTCTGAATGAAAGACCATGCTTCTTCAGGCGCAGATACAGGATGAAGAGGACATTTTCTGATCTTCCAATGTTTGTCCGAAAGCAAAAAAAATCACACTTATCTATCCATAACGTGACATCCTTGTCTAAAGCAGGCCACCAAAAATGCTCCTTGAGTTTCCTAGAAGTGCCTCCTATACCCAGATGACCCTCATGTGCGAACTCAACCAACTTCAAGCGAATTGAAGAAGGGGGAATACATTAGTCTCCACGCATTAGGACATCATTAACAATGGAAAGATCTTGGGACACCTGGTCATAAGACTTAAGAGAATCAGGTAACAAACGTTCTCTAGGCCAACCACAAATAATCATGTTCCTTACGGCCTGTAAAATGTTATCATCTTTATAAGCTTTCATCCAATTCTCCTGTGACAAAAATGGAAATTCAATGCTAGAATCATTAATGGATGCTACGACACACTCAACCTCATTAAATTTAGTGTCAGAAGAACTTTCTTGAAGCGGGAGCCTAGAGAGACAATCCGCCCTGACATTAAGTCCATCAGCAATGTGACAAATGGTAAAATTAAATTTGTGTAGCCTGGAAAGTATACCCACCAATCTTGCTGAAGCCTTGCCAGTTCCATTACCATTAAGCAAGTGCAGCAAAGGTTTGTGGTCACTTAACAAATTAAAATGTGAGCCCCATATATAACTTTTAAACTTTTCAACAGCCCTTGAACAAGTCAGGGCCTCCCTTTCCATGGTGCTATAGTTCCTCTCTGCAGAGGAAAGAGATCTAGATGCAAAACCTATTGTTCTTTCAGTTGCACCAACCCATTGACACAAAACAGCGCCTAAAACTAACTGACTTGCGTCTACTGAGATGGTGCACTTTACCCCCGGAGTAAAGGAAGACAATGCTGGAGAATCAAGAATAGATTTCTTGATTGTTTTGAAAGATTTATCCACAACATCAGACCAAATAAACTTCATATTTTTCTTAAGAAGATCACGTAAAGGCTGAACAATTTGTGAGTATCCCAGGATAAACCTGGAATAATACTCCGTCATTCCTAAGAAAGACTTTAATGCATCCTTATTAATGGGTACCTGAACAGTCGAGATGGCTTTTGTGAGGGAAAGTTTTGGCTTAATACCATTTGGAGAAATAGAATGACCAAGATAATCTACTTCTGATTTAAAGAATTTACATTTGTCTTGACCCAAGGTAATTCCCACCTCTCTAAAACGTGAAAGAACTTCTATGAGTGTTTTAACATGCTCCTCTTGTGTGTTTGAAAAGATCAAGACATCGTCTTGATAGGCCTGAACGGATTTGATGTTACCAAGTAAGGAGTCCATAAACGTTTGAAATACGCTAGCCACTGAGGCTAATTCAAATGGTAGCCTTAGTAGCTGGAGCTTCCTTACTTTGTGGCCATGTTGGTTGTCTGCAGGCCACGCCCCCCAACTGGTGAATTTCTTACACATGAACAATAGGCTCGTTTTTGTGCCCATTTACGGAACATAGAATCAATTCTCCCTAATGTTGATTAGCCCATACCCGTTTCCAGGCATCAATGAGTTTTAAATATGAGGTTTCTCTGGGTCACTTATTTTCGATGTTTAGACACCGCCCCTACCTCACCAATTGATGCAGGTTGATAACTTTCTACAGCTATGGTTGTATTGGGGCATTTACTTACTTAGGGGCAATCTAATTCTGCCTGCCTCGTTATTCTGCTAGGAGTTAAGGAGCCCACTCTTCACTGTCCGGATTGCACTCTCGCACTGCCTGAATCCAGGAGTGGAGTAGGGAGGATGCCCCAACAAATCTTCATTTCTGTCTGTCACTGGCAAGAGTCACAAGAAGTCTAGATGTTAGCCCAGGACCTTGGAAATGGACAGCCCATGCTCTGGTGCTGCTTTGATTGTTAGTCATAGAGGGCAGGACCTAGATGTCCTGGAAGGCTCAGGGTGTTCATAAGAGACGTACTTAACACCCTTTTCGCAGAGATGTCCAAATCCATGGCAGCCACCACTGAAGATAAATTAGTTGAAAAGATATTGAATAGGCAGTCTTGATGGGCTCATGATATCTGGTGGCTTTGTTACAACACAAAGAAAATCAAGAACACATCACCAGAGAGAGGGAACTCCCATAGGTTGGACCCTGACTAGGCAGACCTCCTTTCCCAGGGACTCCCTGTCACCACTGTCAGTAAGGAAAGGCACATAGTACTTTGTAGTCGCAGGCTCCCTCTGTATTGCTCTAATCTGAAATGGTTCTTTGTAGATCCCAAGCAAGAAATGCCTAGATATTGTTACTAGGCCTGTGAGCATTGGAAAAGCATAATTTAGGCTCCACCCTCTGTACGTCATAAATATACATGCATGTTCTTTTATATAACATTTATATTCAAAGTGTGACTTAACTTCATTAACATGTGTTACATTTAAGAATTATATGTGAGTGTATTAAGTTGATCAATTGACTGTTGTAGCCATGTAAGGTATATACACATTAAACATTGATGATTGATCTCATTTTACATATACTTAATATTGTATCCAGCGTTCATTTTGATTTTGAAAGAACCTAAGAGGAAGCAGATCATGACGCTATTGATGCTAGGGAACAACATTTGTACACCTTTTTGGTGCCCTTTGATCTGGAAAGTGTAGTCTCTACCACTTCAACATTAGCAATACCAACATACATTCGGAATGGCAGTGGCTTAACAATTGATTATGCCTTTTTATCTCAGAATCTGCGTTCACTGAACACGTGGGAGGGTTCTTGCTTCAATCTATAATAATTATAACTCCCTAGCACTTCAAATCACAATCCATATTAAGGTCCTACGTGTCACTGAACGGTGTCGCCAGGTATTAACTACTAAGGATACAGGGCATAGGCTAATGTGGCACTCTTCTGATATGAAGTTAGTTATGAATCAGGTAATCAATTGTTGTGCGGACCTGGTGAAGTATTGTTCTCTGGGCGTTGGAAGTCCCAATGCTGTTTTAAGAAACTTTGTTGAACTCATGTCTCATTTAAAAGACATGCTGACTAGACCTGTAGGGAGGGGTCCAGTCCATAGTAAGTCTTGGGTCAATAAAGACTGTAGAATGGCTAATTATAGTTTGTGTAAAGCTTTGAAGCAACCCCCTAGAGATCAGGGTGCAATTTCAGCATTCAAGAAAGCCTACACTATAGCAATGAAAAAAAGGAAGCTGGCCCTTAATGATGAGAAATGGGAAACTATTTTAGTCGCCTGTCGCAATAAGATTCCCAGGCTTTTTCAAAGGCTGTTCGTGGTAGTCTTGCTTCCCCTACCCCACGCTCCCCCAGTCTGATGCCTGGATAGAAATTTTTTCTGCCATTTACATTTTCAATGCTGCAATCCTAGAAGAGGGGCTGGAGGAATGCCAATTTCCCTTGAGCCTTTTCTGAAGAAGAGAGGCTTAAAGCTATTCATAACAGCCCCTCAAAGAAGGCCTCAGGCCGGGACGGGGTCCCGTTAGATATCTTTCAAGAGTTTCTGGTCTCCTGTTCTTACTAGTGATTTTAAATCTGCATATCTGTGGTTGTACCCATCTTTAAAAAGGGAAATACCCAGGATCCAAGGTATTACCACCCAATATCTTTACTTGATTCTACCATTAAAATAATCAGGCGAGTCATTTTGGATTATCTTCTTTCTTGGTTAAGCGAGAGTAACATCCTTTCCCCAGAACAATATGGCTTCAGGAAGAGTCTCTAAACTATCCAACAGTGTCTTAATCTACATCTCCTTGTGGCCATATACAAATATGCAAAGGTTACATCCATACAACTCATATTTGTGGATCTATTAGTACCTTCAATTGTGTTAATAGATCCAAACCATGAGATACTCTTGTATCCTTGGGCCTCAAGGCAGATCTGGTTTCTTTTTTAAGACTTCTTCATCAAGATGTTTTGGCTTCCATTAGATTTGGGGACAAGTTAATCGTGGCGTGCGTCAAAGTTGTGTTCTTGCCCCCTTTCTTTTTTTACTTTATATCAATGACTTGGAGAGGACCCTGATGACTGCTGGGACAGATGTACCACGGGTTGGCAATAAAGCTATGCCCGCACTACTACCTGCACATGAAGCAGTACTTTTAGCCAGGATGGCAAATGGCCTCAGGAATCTGATTTCCAGCTGAGGGGTGTTCATGAAAGGACTTGACTGAGAAACAAACTTTTCCTCAACTTTTATTGTGTTGTGTGGCTCAAGAAATATTAAAACTTGCACCCTACACATAGAAGAAATAGAAAGGGTGAGTTCATTTCCAATTTGACAATGCTTGTTCTTGGGAATAGCTTGGCTCGCTTTCTGTGTTGCAGTGGGAAAAACTTTTTCATGTGATGCTTGTATTGGGAAGATAACCTATGGCACCGATTTTAAACATTTACAAAAGAAAATGCCTCCCCACCTCCATTTATGGTATGGGGGTTTGGGGTTGCAGAGATGTTTATTTCTTAATTTATTTTAAAGGTTTTATATAGCGCTGGCTGGACCCGGGGGTATCAGAGCGCTTTACATGAGTGAAAATAATACAGGCATATTGCAATTGTTCAGATCATGGGGATAACATAGATTCGATTGAGGAGAACAAGTAGCAAAATACAAATAAACAAAATGGTACCGTGAGAGGGATAAGAAACAGAAACAGATGGGTACAGGTGGTCGAGTAGTATATGGTATCCTGAGATGGAGGACGGCTAGGAGGTAAGGCAGGCAGGGAAAAGGAGACGAAAAAGGAGGAGGGGAGGGAAAAGTAGGGGAAAGAAAGGATTATGGACCCCAATATTTTTTGAGCAAGTGCAGTTTGAGGTCTTTTTTTAAGCTGTTGTAGGAGGGGTTGCAGCGCAGGTCTTTGGGGAGGACATTCCATATGCTGGGTGCATTTCCAGAGAAAGAGCGAGACTGAGTCGATTTCTTTTTTGTCAGTGGTGGGATTTTTCGGGCTATCCAAGTGGAAGTTAATAAATTTTGGCAGCGCCTGTTGGGGGTTCCACCTTCGACTCCACATTTCTCTTCACACCTGGAATTAAGCTCAGAATATGTACAAGACCGTCTAACTACAGCCCCGTAGGTATTCTGGTGCTCGATTTGCGTGAACAAGGAAGCTGAACTTAATCAGGCAGTTATTAGATATTGTATCTCCTGTAAACTTGGGCAGAAGGTCCCCTGGTTAAAATATATAAGGGAAACAACCATAGCCTTGAGTTGTGTGCATCTATTCGAAAAATCCGAGACCCTCACAAAAAAAGACAAAGACTGGGTTAAGGAGCGATTCATTAAGCACAGGCAGGACACAAGGGAGGCTGTGGAAGCAATGGAGCCAGCTGTGAGAGAATATTGTCTGATTCAGTTGTCAGCCGGGGTTGCTCCTTATTTGTTTTTTGTTCAGAACGTCTAGGAGTGAATGTAATTGACCCAGTTTAGATTAGGATCTATACGCTGGCTGTTATGCTTCCCACAAGGGCAATTTTTTCACGTAGATACATGCACTTGTCCATGTGATAAGCTGTCACCCAGCAGGGCCGGACTGGCCATAGCGGGCACAGGGCAATCCCCCGGTGCGCCGCATGGGTGTGGGCCAGTTCTGGGCCCATGGGGGCCGTTTTTGTTACAGGACAGTTTTCGGCCCTGAAACAAAATCGGCCGAAAACCAGCCCCGGCAGAGAGCTCGGCGGCACCTCCTTCCCCCTCCCAAGTGGGGAGGGGGGCCGGCCGAGCACTTTGCCGGGGCCGGTTTTGCTTCCCAGTCCGGCCCTGTCACCCAGACTATCCTACACTTTGTATTTTTTTGCAAATACTATCTCCCTTTTAGTAGCTGATATTTATTGCCCCTATTATGGAGATATACATTTACCAAGTGTACGGCTGCTATCCTATTCCTACAACAGCTTGAAGACTATGACATATGTTATTCAGTTGGCTGCTTTATGAAAAGAAATATAGGCAGGAGAAAAACCACAATGTTTTAAATGATGGTAACCGCATATGGCATTGATTCTTACGTCCTGGCTCTAAATGATTTGCCCCACTTTTTAGTAGAAAATGTATTTTTGTATAATTATTGGTGGTATTGCTTTTATTAAGTAGATTTACCTTGAGGAAATGTCTTTATCAGATTTAGAAAATACTGTGGTAATGGTTTATTTTTTTATATTCGTATTATTTTTTCTGCTAGATTTACAACTTATTTTATTGTATTTTTAATATTTGGTTGTTATAAATATGTACCTTTTATGATCTACTATTGTATGATTGAATAAAGATTTTTGATTGATCGATTGAAAGAACTCAACTTGACATGAGGCCTTGGTTGAGAAGATTTTCTTTAATTTACCAGTGTGTTTACTTTTCATTCTGCAGCTGCATTATCATGTTTATCATTAGTTATAGAAAGGCTTATTGTTTGTGTTTGACGACTAATAGTGAGACCTCCAGGGACTTAGTTGGCAACAAACTCAAAAAGATAATGGTCAAAGGAAGCCTTTTGTTTACGGCGTACCAGGAGTGTGAGGTGTCTAAGGCTGTCAACTGCATACCTTATTTCAAGGAGATGGAACTTAGGGAGTATGTTGGCCCTCCTCACAATCAGCAATTTGGTTGGTTCTTGATGGTTGAAGAGAGATATGGATGTTTTTAAGCTACTTTTATATTCAATTAGTATTTTCATAACTGCTTAGGCAAATGTTTCCTTGACTCTGAGAGGGAGCAGATATCCATATAGGGCTTTTCCCCCTGAGTGTAAAGCTTCATGGGGAATGCTTCTTTTACTTTCATGAAATTCTACAGAAGTTCTATTCTATCCTGACACTTTCTATGCTCCCTAGATAGAAATCCCAATTAGCTAATCCTGTTCTCAGCCTATGATTAGATTAGAAAGTGGAAGTTTCTTTAAAGAACACCGTATTGTGCCAGTCTGCTCTATTTGCATTATGGCCTTTACTATTCTGTATCTCATTTTATTATGATCTAACTTACTTGCGCATTTTAGCATTCAAACTAAATCACTGTGGGGCATATTAACAAGGCCAGGCGATAATTATCGCTAATCGCACTTAGCGCTAGGATAATTATCGCCGGCCAACTCTGAATTTTATCACAGAGATAGCATGCTATCAGCAACGCTCATCTCCAAAGCGATATAATTCAGAGGGCAAGCTGCCAGTTGTGAGATTATCGGTGGAAATACAGCGATAATCCCACAAGGTTTGGCAATAGCTTGCTGATAGGGATAGACATACTAAGCCAAGATATCCACCTTACATAGGATATCATGGCTAGTATATAACGCTAGTATATCCCCCCCTCGATACCCTGCCCGCTTTCCAGCTCACTACTCAACCATTCACCAATGACTCTCACCACCAACCCCATCCCCAATGCATCTCCTGACCTGACTTTATCCACCCTCCAACAAGTCAAAGAGGATATTCTACAAATCAAAAAAGATGTCCACGCAATCAAAGACCTTCTCTCCTCACAGCCCAGTCTACCTCCCACCACCCCCCTACCCTACAAACGACGCACCCTCCCGACATACCCTCGCCTCCGACGACACCCGCGCTGGCCGACTATCCCCGTTCGCAATAACTCCTACTGCCCCCGTCGTGTCCTCAACCCATTGTCGGACCGCGACCTATGCTCTCTCCTATGCTCTTATGGCCCAGGTCCGGTAAAACACATATCCAACACGCACATCCCCATACCCACAATTCTTACAAACCCTCTGAGGCTCCCAACACTCAACAACAGAGGTTCCGTCCCTAACAACCTCAGAAAAGTTCCACTCACTCTAGAAAGCTCGACCACCCTTCTCTCTCCCAAACTCAAATGCATCCTACTCAATTTCAGATCGGCCCAGAGACACTCCTCCGACATCGCTGATCTCGTCTCAGCTATGGATCTGGACCTAGCCATTCTAACGGAAACATGGCTTACTGAAGCCTCTACCCCGATTATGGACATACTAGTCCCCCCCAATTATCACATCATTAGGCTGGACAGGTCCCCTGGCAAGACGGGCGGGGGAATTGCATGCATTTTTAGGAGCAACCTCTCCGTTACTAAAGTCAACTCCCCCTCCCTTTCCTCCTGTGAACTCCTCTGCCTCGACATCACCAGGGAGGGCAAACAAGTTTGTGCTTTACATCTCATCTATCACCCGCCTGGTGACAATCTCATATTCACCCAACAACTCATGGACATGATCACTTCCAATGCCGGTCGGCAGACCACCCAAGTCTACCTGGGTGACTTCAATCTACACTGGAACGATCAGAAAGACACAGTGGTGAATAGTCTCAAAACTTTCCATAATGCGCTTGACCTCACCCAATTATGCGATAGACCAACACACGACAAAGGCTCGATACTCGATCTTATCATTACCAAAGAGAACTCTACACAACTGGAGGCGATCCAACCCTGCGACTGGTCAGATCACCACATTATCACCTTCTTTATCAATGAAAAAGTTAAACCTAACCCGGCTCAACCAATCAAATCCAAAACATGGAAAAGGGACATGAAGAATCTCAACCCCTCTACCCTGCCTTCCCACATCGGCAATCTCCTCCTTCCCCCTTCAGGTGCCTCGGATGTTCAATCACTGACCGACCACTACCGTGACTCTATGAATACAATAGTCAATGAAGTCGCCCCACTGCAACTGAAGAGAGTCTCCACCAAAATTTCTAACCCCTGGTATGACGATAGACTCAATGACGACAGGCGTACCATGCGAATGGCAGAGCGCACCTGGAGATCGGACCCTTCAGCACTGCACCTCAAAAGGCTTAAGAACAAGAGAAAAGCCTACTTCAGGAAAATAAAGCGCACAAAGTCGGACTTCTTCAGCCGCCAGTTGGACCTAGCAAAAAACAGGCCAAGAAAGCTGTTCGAACTAATCAAGACCCAAACAAAGACACAACCCTTACAATCAAACAGCACAACAAGCGACACCCCACACTGTGAAGCCTTCTCTGCTTTCTTTAAGCTAAAGTCTGACAACATAAGAAATGACCTCATCATGGATGTAAGCCGATTCCCCAACAACACCAGAATGTCTAACAATCAACCTAAAAACAAGGCATCCTGGCTGTACTTCGATACCTACTCGGAAGAAGCAATACACAAACTGCTCTGCACCGTGAAGCCCTCTAATCACCTCACAGACCGTCTACCTGCTAATGCTGTAAAAGACTTCATCCCCTTGCTCCTCCCTCTCTGGACCAAAATAATCAACAGCTCCCTATAACAAGGCCTCATTCCAGACTCCCTCAAGGTGGGGCAAGTCACGCCTATACTCAAGAAACCTACAGCTGATCCGTCTGACCTAAACAATTACCGACCCATCACCAATATCCCCACCCTGGCCAAACTGCTGGAGAAATGTGTCCAACTCCAACTAACAAAACACATTGATCAATTTGACCTCCTCAACCCTCATCAATCAGGCTTCCGAGCTATGACACACATAATTGATGACGCCCTCCAAATTCTTGATCGCAATGAGTCCTGCCTCCTCATCCTTCTTGACCTCTCTTCAGCATTTGACACGGTCAAACATGAGAACTTGCTGGAGCTGCTAAGCACTAGAATGGGTCTATCGGGAACTGTTCTCAAATGGTTTTCGTCCTTCCTTCACAACCGGTCTCAGAAGTTCAAGATTGACAATGTGCTATCTACACCTGTGCCTGCAGATCTAGGTGTCCCACAAGGATCCTCCCTCTCCCCCACACTGTTCAACCTCGTCATGGAACCGCTCGCCACCTTGCTCCAAAGCTTCCAATGTCCAATTCCATATGTACGCCGACGACACACAACTTTACCTAAAGCTACAATCCCCGGAAGATATCAAACATCTGAACTCCACACTTATTGACACTCAATCATGGCTAGCCGATAATCACCTCAAACTAAATGCTCTGAAAACTGAGTTCCTACTCATCTCACCCCCGGCGAAAATTTCCACCACCCAAACCTGGCTCAATAACCTAACAGCACTCAATGTCCAACCTACCATCGTGGATTCGGCAAAATCCCTAGGCATCACACTCGACGCCAAGCTCAACATGCAGCAGCACGTTAGCAAAGCCACAAAAGGAGCTAATTTCCAAATCAACACACTGAGGAAAATTAAACCTTTCCTCCCTGCCGAAGACTTCCAAACTGCTGTACAAGCTTTAGTCATCCCTCGAATAGACTACGGAATTGTGGCCCTCAGCGGACTCCCACTATCCACAACAGCACCATTAAGAGCCTCACTGAACGCTGCCGCGAGACTCATTACTGGCTCAAGAAAACACTCGCATATATCCCCAGATTTAAAGTCTCTAAAATGGCTGCCTTTTGAAGCCAGAATACAGCTAAAAATTGCTGTTATGACACACGCCGCCGTGCACCACAAGGCACCCAACTACCTCGCTCAAAAGTTGTCTATATCAGGAGGTTCGAGATCCAATAGAAGCACAAAAAATCTACTCCTGAAACCTCGTAGATTCCGGAAAGAGAAAACATACAAGCGCTCCTTCTCAGGAATGGCACCCAGGATCTGGAATGCGCTCCCTCCTGAAACCAGGCTTATCTCCTCCACCGCACTCTTCAAGAAAGAGGTGAAAACCATCCTTCTGGCCAAGATCTCCTGATCCTTATAGGTGCTGGATCAGAGACTCTGCATTGCTCTGTATCACTGTTCACCTTGTCCTTTGGCACTATACCTCTACTTGATGGGGGACACTCCTACGCTACTCTCTTAATACCGACCAATATATGTTACACTTTGGTTTACTGATTCACTCTCCCGATGCCCCCACTCAGTGTTCTCTATACACTAAGACATTGGTATAAGCCATTCACACACCCAAGGTGTACCTGAACACCTCTGTAGTGGGATCAATGATTGGTGCCGTCTTATATTACCTGTTTACCTGTTTGTATATTGATATGTTTTATGTATGTTATTATTATCCTACCATGTCAGTGACTATTATATTGCTTCCGTTATCTCTGTTCATTCCTACTGCCCCTACCCTGTCTTTGTGAAGCGCTCTGATATCTGTAAGGATCTTGTTCGCGCTATATAAAATTTTGAATAAATGGCTAAGTCAGAAAAATACCAGGCGTACAAAAGCAGCGCCAACTGTGTTTAGCGCTGCTTTTTATCGCTAACAGGGTTAGCGATATCCATGATAATAGGAGAAATGTCCTATTATTTTACTCTGGAACGCCCCCTTTGCATCTCATTAGAGATGCAAGGGGAAGTGTAGAGTAAAATGGTGCTAATATGCAAATTTGCGTGTTAGCACCCTGTTGCTGATAGGGCGCTAGTTTCATCTCTGCTTTTTTGGCTTTTAAAGCCAAAAAAGCAGAGCTAACACCCTTGTTAATATGCCCCTGTATCTCTTGAATTTGTTTCTGCATTGCATATATAATGGATGGATAAATATCATAAAATAAACGCATTTACTTAAAACCATTCATGGTCTTTATTGTGGAGTCACATTAGCTACACAAGTCGGAAATATATTCCCGATGTTAACTCCCTTATAGCGCTTCAAGTCGACTAACAAAGGGCAACAATTGATGATTTTACCAAGAGAATGATGTTTCCATCAGTCTCTGCTGCTTTTCGCAGGATGCAGGCCAGCAGTGTCCAGGGCAGTAGGAGCTGCAGCATTTGCCTCCACAGTTACAGCTAGGAGGGATTCAGTTGCAGTAATCCTCCTCCATTTTCAGGGAGAGTGTAGTGGGGCTGTATTACTGATCTTGTAACTAACCTGAATAAATCCTCTTGAACCACATCAACCTGCGTGGACCTGATTTATACAGAGAGTTGTCCTCCGCTGAACTGCAACATGAAATACCATTCACTACTTTGTGTCCTAAAGAGGAATCGTTCCTTTGACTGGCTTTATTAAAGTAACTGCAGGACATCCCTTTTAGCTGCAAAGTGTGGATGTACAGATGCTAGAGAGAGAGACAGCGTGGCCCTGCTCACCCAGTATTTATGTATCATCCCATCCCACCCTGACTGTTTGTAATCAGGTACATGCATGACAAATTGACTATCATGTATTTAGCCCTGGGATGCCCTTAGCATCAGCAGCTGTCCGTTTCACACCTCTCATCCACACAGCTGGGCACGCAGGAGCACTAATTACGACTACAAAGAGTCACGCTCCCAGCTCCCAGTGCAAGGTAATTAAAGGCAGAAATATCATTTGTCAGGCTCTCCGAAAAGACAAACCATTTCCCTAGAAATTATGCATAAAAATGTTCCTGCAAGGAAGCATTTCGCCTGAGCTTGGTTGGGGTTTTAAATCAGAAAGGAGGGGTGATGTGCACACACCTGCAGCAAATTCAAACCACTGAGCTATTTGTAGTGGTATCATTCACAAATCAGAGTACAAACAGTAAAACCTGGGGAGCACAGTATCTGCAGCTGCACCCACCCAAATGCCCATTCACTTCTCTACGTTCTCGCTGCCTCCTCCAATCCCACAACCTCCATCCATCGCCCAATACATCATCACAGTGTCCATCTTCCCTTTAAATAATACATAAAATAAACAAATTTCAAAAAAACTTCAGATTTCATTAGTGTCAATGTATTAACCATAAAGGATGTTTCCGACAATGTTTTCCAGTTTATAACTCAGTCTTATGGACTTATGCTGTATACAAGCCTTCTGACACTGTTGACAAACACTTCTCTGCTTCCAACGGTACTCCGGCAACTCCAAAATCATATAATGGTGCAGTTTTTAGAGGAGTAACTTAACTATGACTTCGATGATCAGAAACATCCAAGTCCGTCTGTAATTAAAAATGTGCAAACATTCGTGACAAGAATTTTCAATTCTATTAAGGACAAAGGAGGCGAGGATTATGCTTTCTCGATTTCTTTACTACAATCAGCAGCCAATAGGAACACAGTAAAGAAAAACGAAAAACTACAGCTCCCATGAGCACTTAGGTAACCATAGAGCACATATCACTATATAAAGAACCATAGAGGGTAAGACTTCCTCTTTCTTTGGTCAGTAAAGTAAACCAATAAGTCAATGAAAAGAGTCAATTCACGTGGAACCGCAGAACAGCCTGGAAGAAACATCCGTAGGCAACAGGAGAACGAACAGCAGGCGACCATGCAAGGAAATCAAGGAGTAGACGAACTGGAAAGGCAGAACTCCACAGGTCCAGACTCCAAAACGGAAGAGAAAAAACTGAAGGAGCTCACTTCTGGTCAGAACCTAAAAGAAAAACCAGAGCCGTAATACACCATCCCAGTACCATAAAGATAAATACAGAGGGTAGGGAAACAGTGCAAGAAAACATGTCACAATGTCATATCAATGAGAAAATACATGATACATGCAATAAAGCACATTTGGGTGGGATAATCCTCGCCTCCTTTGTCCTTAATAGAATTGAAAATTCTTCTCACGAATGTTTGCAAATTTTTAATTCTATGGCAGGACAGGAGGCTCAGATTATGCTTGTTCAAAGCTGGTTCACCACCACAGAAGCAACATCAACAATGGGTTTGAAATAATACGTTTTAAACACAGTATCGGAAGACCAATCAGCGGCCTTCATAATGTCCATCAAACTCACACCAACAGTAAAAGCCTTAGAGGCCATGGCACCCCGAGCTGAATGAGCTCCGAAAATGGAGACATCAATTCCAGCCTCAGACATAAGCCAACGAACCCAACGGGCCAGGGTAGCTGGCGCCACAGGCCTGAAAGGCTTCTGCAAAGCAATCAGCAACTGACCAGACAAATCTGTGCGAAAAGGAGCAGTACTTACCTCATAATCCTTTATGCATTGGACCACACATAATTGTGGGTGCTGAGGAAAAGCAGGATAAGTCACCGAAGACATGTTACTCTTGGTGCGTCGGGAAACCGTAAAAGTGACCCCGTCCGGAGAAAACGAACGCCCCGCGAGGTCCAACGCTCGCACATCCGAAATGCGCTTACAAGACACCAAACAAAGTAGCATCGTCAGCTTTGCTGAAAGTTGTTTACGAGACAAGGAAGTGTTGTGAGGCCAAGCCTCCAGAAAACGTAAGACAATGGAGACATCCCAAAGGGCCACATATTTTGGACAAGGCGGTTTTACCAGCCGAATGCCACGAAGCAATTTAGAAATCAAGGGATGCTCCCCAATAGGCTTCCCGTCAACAAAATCGTGGCCCGCAGAAACAGCGGAGCGAAAAGAATTAACTGTCCTATAAGCAGAACCAGAAGACGCTACGGAAGCAAGAAAATTAACCACTAAAGTAACATCCGCTGAAGCGGGATCCAAGTTCCGTTCAGAACACCAACCACTCCATCGTCGCCATGCTGATGCATAACGCTTGTGCGTGTTGGGGGCCCAAGCCTCACCGATAAATCGTGTAGCGTCTCCAGATAAGCCAGGGACTTTCCAGCGTTCCCCGAAAGGCGCCACGCCACCAGCCGGAGCTGACCCGACAGAACTAGAGGATGCGGGTGGAGAAGAGGATCTAACAACAAGTTCCACTTCTGTGGAAGCAGGAACGGCGTCGAGCAACTCATCTCCAGAAGATCCGGAAACCACGCCTGAGCCCTCCAAAGAGGAGCTATCAGAATGATCTCCGACTGGAAGTGCTTTGCTCGTGCCAAGACTCGCGGAATCATCGCGAATGGGGGAAACGCATAGCAAAGTTGAAGGGGCCAAGTTTGGAGAAAGGCATCCGTGGCAAGAGCCTCCGGATCCGGACGCCAGCTGTAAAACCGTGGCAACTGGGCATTGAGGCGAGAGGCGAAAAGATCGATCCAAGGCCGACCCCAGAGGCGAGACAGGAGCCAAAAGACACGGGGATGAAGCCGCCAATCGCTGAAATCCTGCAGATGGCGAGAGTGCCAATCGGTCACCTGATTCTGGCGACCCGGGAGATACTCTGCAATAAGAGTGATCTTCCTCTGAAGGCAGAAGTGCCAGAAGTCCTTCGCAATCTCGGCCAAGAGCTTCGACCTTGTCCCTCCTAATTTGTTCACATATCTCACCGCAGAGATATTGTCCATACGGAGCAGAATGCAACAGCTGGTCGCCCGAGGAGCAAGGCTGCGGATCGCAAAGGATCCCGCCAGGAGCTCCAGACAATTGATGTGAAGATGCAGCTCTTCCTGTGACCAACGGCCGCCCGTTGTCACAGAACCGCACCGGGCTCCCCAGCCCCAAAGACTCGCATCCGACTCCAGCACCACATCTGGAGTTGAGCCGAACAGGGCTTTCCCGTTCCAAGCCTCCATGTGGTTGAGCCACCACAACATCTCCGACTTTGCGTCTGGCGACAGAGGAACAAGATCGGAATAGCGAAGACCCTTCTGCAAGTGTCGGATCTTGAGACGTTGCAGGGCCCGATAATGCAAGGGACCTGGAAAGATCGCCTGAATGGATGAAGCCAACAGTCCGACAATCCGAGCGATCGATCGTAAGGAGACACTCTGTTTGGACAACAGTAACGTCAATTCTCTCCTGATAGACCTGACCTTCTGGGAGGGCAAGAGCAGTTGACAAGAGACCGAGTCGACTAGGAAACCCAGGAACTCGATCGACTGAGAAGGAATTAAAAGAGACTTCTGAGGATTTACTAGAAACCCTAGAGACTGCAACAGATCGACCGTCCAAGCCAAATGGGTCTGCAGTTGGACAGGACACTGAGCCATCAACAAGATGTCGTCCAGATAGACAATTAGACGCACCCCGCGCACCCTCAGCGATTCCATGACAGGTCTCAGGAGCTTCGTGAAGCACCACGGAGCGGACGAGAGGCCGAACGGGAGAACCGCGTACTCGAACCACGTCCCCAACCATTGGAATTGAAGGAAACGGCGATGAGGCGGGAAGATGGGGATGGACAAGTAAGCGTCCTTCAAATCTAGGCGAACCATCCAGTCGTCTTTGCGAAGGAGATCCCTGAGAAGATGGATGCCCTCCATCTTGAAGTGGCGATAGACCACCCCGTTGTTGAAGTCCTTGAGGTTGAGCACTAGGCGAGAACCTCCCCCTTTCTTCTCCACCAGGAACACATTGCTGACGAAGCCCTGCGGGTGCAGAGAAGTCCGCACAATGGCGTGCTTTGTCAGAAGCGACTCTATTTCCACGGAGATGACGGCCTGATCTCGTTGGGAAAAAACAAGGGGAGAAGGGGCGAGAGGCTGAAGGGGAGGATGGTAAAACTCTATGTGGTAACCTTGGACAGTCTGTAGCACCCAAGCATCGCTGGAGATCGTACGCCAATTGGGGAGGAAATATTGCACCCGTCCCCCCAGGACAACTGAATCGTAAGGAATTAGGCTCACCTGTGTTTGCGAAATCTTGACGTCCTCCCTGCTGTCCGCCATAACCGCCTTTAGAGGCCTGCCCACGGCCTTTGCGGGAGGGGTAGAAATTGCTCTTGGGATAGGAAGACTGTTGACCTCTACCTTGTTGGGACTGAATGCCACGTTGTTGGCCTGAACCACGGCCGAACGAACGTCCCTGGGAGCGTCCGGCCCTGCCAAAAACCGGGCGGAACGCCCTGCGTAGCTGAGATTGCGCCTTATCCAGGCCACTAAATGTAGAGACGAACCTCGTCAGCTCCTTAAGGAACGGTTGCCCAAACAAAAGACCCTGGGCAAGAGCCCCAGATTCCGAAGAAGCCAGTTCAGTTAAGCGTGGGTCCATTTTAAGAAGTATAGAACGACGACGCTCCGTGGAAAGGGCACAATTCGCATTGCCCAGCTGGCAAATGGCCCGTTGGGCCCAATAAATCAGCTCATCCGGGTCGATGCCAGAAGCAGACCCCTGAGCCTGGTACCCCATGTCCAAGAGCTTAGTGAGCGGACCAAGGAGATCTAACAATTTATCTTGGCATAGACGCCAGGACCTATCAATGCCCTTCTTGGGATCTTTTGTGAACTTCCGAAGGTAAGTAAGGATGGTGGGATCCACCTCAGGAGTCTCAGCGAGCTTGTCCGCCAAATCCGGGCGAGGACATTCGGACCGCATACGAGAACGCACCTCCTGGTCAAAGGAATCACGAATATGGGCTTGAACATACTCCGCGACTTCAGGAGCAGGGAGCCAAGATTTTGAATTAGGGTGGATTATGTCTGAAGGCTCAAAGGTAAGCACCGGAGGATGCGCCGACGCGTCAACAAAATGCTCCTTCCTCGACTTTTTAGCAGGAGGAGCAGAGGGACCAGAAGAGGAGGACGAAGAAGAAGTCTCATCAGTATCTGGGGTAGAGGGCCGAGCCCTTTTAGAGCCCTTGGAGCTTGACAAAGATTTGGCCAATTTAACAAAATCAGACGTGTGTGGATTCCCAGGGGACTTAGACGAGCGCTTAGCAGACGCAGAAGGAATCCAGCCCTGCTCCTGCGCATAGTCCGTCAGGTGACGCTTCAGCGGCCCAATGGCACGGACCAACGCAGTTTGAACAGAGTGTTGCACCCCTTGGTCAAGTGCATCGACCAAATTGTATTCAAAAGAGTTCTCAGGCTCTGCGTCGTAAGTATAAGAGTCCTCTTCCTCATAACCAGCCATGACAACAAAAGCGAGGCTGAAAAAAGGATAGCCGGACAAGCAGCCCACAGAAAAAAAGGAACAGGACACAAAAGTGACCCAGTCAGGGGGAGTGACAACCCCGCAGCAAGCCAATAATGGAGGGTGACACTCCCCACGCAAAACAGTAGAAAGTGGAGGGACAGGCTCGCTGAAAGCCACTCTAGGCAATTGCCTCTACAAATTATCCAACCCCAACTCGAATTAAGTAAGGGTGTCAGTTGGGGAACCCAGCGGCAGGCTGTGGGCACAGGCTGTGAAGAACGCCGCCTCAGCGTGTCAAGAAACCGTGAGACACACGGAAGTAAACAAAAGGGTCGTCGCGCATGCGCAGACGCCCGCCTGCTTGTAAAGCTGAATGAGAGAGCGGCGTGCGACTGAGACGCGCGACCGCTCTTGTTCCCCGTCCCACTCCACAAACAACGCGGGCTGCAAAGCGCCCGAGTCCAAAGAGAGAGGCGACCGCGCGCTCTCAACAAAGCGGCGCACATGCAAGCCGACAAGAAACACAGCGCAAAGAGCACAGCAGCGGCAATGAGGACGCCGAAGACGGCGAAAGTACACACGCTGCAAGCAGGCAAGCGGGAAAGAACGCGCGCACAGCTAATATAACGCATTCAATGTCACAATCACATTAAGGAAAGAGTATAAAGGCAAAATGACTTAACTGGCTGCGAAGCAGCAAAGAAAGAGGAAGTCTTACCCTCTATGGTTCTTTATATAGTGATATGTGCTCTATGGTTACCTAAGTGCTCATGGGAGCTGTAGTTTTTCGTTTTTCTTTACTGTGTTCCTATTGGCTGCTGTTTGTAGTAAAGAAATCGAGAAAGCATAATCTGAGCCTCCTGTCCTGCCATAGAATTCACATACACTATGGACAGGGCTTCCCTTTTTTCCACTCCCCCCTCGTGTTCCCCAGACAACCAATCAGATGCATTGGTACTCCAGTCCTCATGCTTGGCATTCTCTCCAATGATAGCAAATCCTACTCAGCACGGTTGATGCAACAGTCTTCCATCACACAATCTCACAGCATTGCAAAGAACCTCCCTGTTGCATTTCTCTTTATATTGCTCTGCCTCTCATTCTCGTGCTCTTCCCCTGGAACATTGAATGCTGTACCTGCGTTGTACAAGTCCCATTCCATGTTCCAGTCTGGGCAGTTAGATGAGCTTTTCTTACTGTTAGACGTACTGTGCCTCCCTTAATCCTATCTTCAAATAACTATTTTAATTTTACCTGCTTCTTGAAATACTTCTTAACAAATGGAGACGAGGGACTGAGGACTTCACCTGCTATGTTCATCCTCGAGGCACAGGTGCTGTGATGTCTTCTTTTGAACCCAGCTGCTTTCCTCTGCTTTGGGGCCTTCTGTATCCTGTTGTGTACTGCCTGTTTACCCGGAGTGCTGCCTCGTGAGAGCCCTGCTGTTTTCCTTGCCTTTTATTGCCGATTTCGGAGTAGGAAGGACACCTTCTTCTGCAGTTGCTAGCTTGCTGTGTGTGTCGGAAGAGGCGAAGTGACGTTTCCTGAAAATCCCGAAGATGCATTTGCTTCTCTGCATATTTGGTGGATTTTTGGGCATTTTCGTACTTTTACTAACCTAACCAACGCCTCCAGCTACGTCAGGAGCAACATTCCTAGGATATCGGCTATGACGTGTCTCACGTCAGCACAGCGGTTACCCTGGCCTCCAGCTATGTCAGGAACAACGTTCTTAGGATACCGGCTCTGACGTGTCTCACGTTGGCACAGCGGTTTCCCTAGCCTCTCCTTTTATTGGTCACGTCATGCGTCATCACGCCGGCAGCCATTTTGGAAAAAAGATTGAGACGGTGATTTTGCCTCGGTTGCTCTCTATTCAAATATTTACTTCAACCATATTTTCAGCATCAACTTTCTTTTTTTTTTTTTTTTTTATCTTTATTTGAGCAAGCACAAAATACATATATCGATAATAAATAATCAAGGAAACTAAACCAATTTAAGTATGCATCATAAATTAATAGAATGAAAAATAAGAACATCGTAATCACAAAGTGTGTACATACAGCAACAATGAAAAAAATAGTCAATTCATATATTTATATACATAAGAAGAAATAATTAAATAAGAATATAATTCAGTCCGTTAAAAATAAAAATTTTAAGAGTTCATATTGTTATCATACCATCTAGTAATAGGAGCCCAAATCTGAGCCCCAAGTGTTCTTGATTTCATTCCTCTAGTTTTATAGATGGCTATCTCATACTTATAAATTCCCAGGAACCGGCATAACCACATTTGAAAAGTAGGGGCTTCTGAGTCTTTCCAGCGGGCAGCCAGGATAATTTGGAGGACTGCCATACCCAAAAATACTAACAATAGTTCTTCCCTACTATAACACATGGATTCATCATGACCCAAAACATACATTGTCGTTGAAGTTCTTAGTTCATGTCCGAAAATTTCAGTCCAGTATTCTGAAATCATCATTTTAATTAAATCTAACTTGGGGCATTCGGCAAACATATGGATAAGATGCGCGGGAGATTGACCACACCTAGGACAGTTGTCATTTGTCCGGAGACCCCATGAAAATAATTTAGAAGGTGTAAAATAAAGATCATAAACAGTTCTATAATGTTGGGCTTTTAAATTAGAAGCTAGAAATAATTTAGATGACAGGATCAATGACGTATCGATATCTATATTTGGGTTATCTAGTTTAGCAGCCCAGCCTGTCTCGACTCGCTCCATATCATCGCTAAGATTTTTCATCAATATTTCATAGATGGTCCCTATCCTAGTAGTTCGCTTATCTATAATTTCGAAGAAGGGAATATTATCTAATTTAATCTGTGGTACGTTCAGTCGAATACACGATTTGATCTGAATGAATTTTAAAAAATCGGTTGGGGATATCTGAAAATTTTGTTGTAGGTTCTAAAAAATTGGTGTAGGTCCCTGTCCAATAAAGTTACCTAAGGTAATAATACCTGATTGTTCCCATCTTCTAGAAGTATTATCATTAAGATATGATGGTAAGATCGAGCTATGCCAAAGAGGGGTATATTTAGTGTACTTTGGTATGGCTAGATTTTTAGATACCTGTTTCCACACCTTCCACGCATCAACAATTACCTTGAATTTAATTTTTTTTAAATATGAGGGTTCTACTTGTCTTAATAATAACCCTCTAGCTGTGTCCCCCAAAATTAATTCATAAATTGAAGGTATGTGATGGTCTGTTGTGGTAGAGGCTATAGGTTTAGTATTAAATAAGGAAGCCATTTGTTGGATAAGAGTTGCCCAAAGATACAATGTCAAATTTGGAATGGCTAACCCTCCCCTATGTTGAGGTAGCGATAAGAGTGGTAACGCTCTCCTAATTTTGCCAAAGTTCCAGATAAACTTTGACATACTAGCATCCAGAGCCTTGATGATATTATCCTCAACGATCAGGGGAATTGCTCGAAATAGGTATAAGATTTTTGGGAAGATATTCATTTTAAGATAGTTCCCTTTACCTATTATTGACAACCGGAGATTATTAACTCTGGTAAGATCTATTTTTATTTTCTTAATCAGAGGATTGTAATTAATCTGAGTAATTTCTTTAATTTTAGGAGATAAGACCACACCTAGATACGTAGCCTGGCTAGTTCTATAGGGACTCTCAAAAACAGTATTTTCAGTACACAAGACCATGGTTTTATCCCTATTCAGGGAATACCCTGAGTAGGAGTCAAAAGTTTGAGTAATTTTCTCTATTTCTTGAAAGGCCTCAGTGGGGTTAGAAGTTAATACCGCCACATCGTCGGCATAGGCAAACATTTTGGTGCTAGATGTTATTGTAATTATGGGTTCTATTGCTGGAGATGTAAATAATTTTAATATTAGAGGGTTGATATACAGGGCAAATAGAATTGGGGAGCACGGACATCCCTGCCTCGTGCCCCTTTGGATATAAATAAACTCTGATTCGATACCGCCTATGGAGAGTTTTGCTCTAGGTTCTACATAGAGAGCCTTAATAGCTTTAATAAAGGCCTTTCCAAAGTTGTTTAATTCTAATACTTCCCACAGGAACTGCCAAGACACGCGATCAAAGGCCTTCTCGGCGTCGAGCAGGATCATTGACATCCGGCCCCCCGTGGCTCCCATGATGTCAAAAAGGGAAATAGCTCTCCGGGTATGATCTGTTGTGCCCTTACCGGGAATAAAGCCATGCTGCAACGGGGAGACCAAACGCTCAACAACCCTGCTCAGCCGGTTAGCGAGTATCTTGGCATATAGTTTCGAATCAGAGTTTATTAGAGAGATGGGACGATATGAAGATGGTAACTTGGCAGGCTTCCCTTTTTAGGAAACATAACAATATTTGTATTTTTCCAGGATTCAGGTGGTGTACCATTATATTGAACTCCAAGGAACAAATCCAATAAGTGGGGATGATCTGCTTCCCAAGGATTTTATAGAGGACCAAAGGGATTTTATCGGGACCTGCTGCTTTACCGTTAGCAAGTTCCAATAATGCTAATTTGAGTTCTATTTCCGTAATTTCTTTATCAAGATCTTCTCTGACTATGGTGTCAATAGATTTGATTTCCATATGTAAAAGCCAGTCATGTAAAAAGCTTTTGGTATCTATTGTATGAGGTTGATCTTCATTTTGATATAGTTTTTGGTAATAGCGTTGGAAAACGTCCGCGATATCAGCCGGGGATGTGTATTCCTGCCCCTCAAACTCAATTAATTGGATAGCTCTGTGGGATTGTTTCTGGCGTGTTCGTAGGGCAAGTTGTTTACCAATTTTTCCCCCGTTTTCATAGGTATTTCTTTGATTTGCCTGAAAGGTCTCGGCAGCTTTTTGTGTAAGGCCAGCATTAATTTCAGTCTTAAGAACTAGTATTTTCCGCAGGGTGTTCTGATTTTCTTCTCCAAGCTGTATCTGAGTAGCGTGGAGAGTCTCTAGATTTGCTAGTTCTAAATTAAGTTGTTGATTTAGGTTGTTCTGATTCTTTTTTTGCTTGGCCACAAACGCGAGAGTCTCACCTCGGAGAGCCGCCTTAAAGCAGTCCCAGACCATGAATCTAGGGGCACTGTATTGATTGTAATCAAAGAATTCCTGAGCCGAGATCGTTATGTATGTTATATAGTCCCTATTAAAAAGGAGCCTACGATCAAATGTCCATTGAGAAGGTGGTTTCCTATAGCTGGCAACATCAAAAGTATAGGTTAGGGCGTTCTGGTCTGATATAGTTTTGGGCAGTTTAGCTATCTTAGAATCTGATATGATTTCATTGGATACCAGTATGTAGTCTATCCTAACATATTTATTATGGGGAAAGGAAAAATAGGTGTAACCAGGATCATTTAAAATTTTCAGACCCCAGACATCAGTTAAGTTATAACTGGTCATGAGCTGTCCTATAGCACTATGAACCTTAGGTTTACGCCCAGTATAAATCTGTTGTATTTGTGTATTCGATGCAGTAACTAGAACTACATTGAAGTCCCCACATAGAATCAGTGGACCAACCCAGGATGCTAGTTCTAGCTCTAGATCTTGAAATATCTGGGGATCGTCTAAATTTGATCCGTAGACCGAACAGATGGTGAGGCCTAGATTGAGGTGTACTATGGCCCATCTACCATGTGGGTCTACTAACTTCCGTGTTGGTTGTCCCAGAAATGTCTTTGCCAAAATGGCAACACCTCGTGTTTTTGAGGTTTGAGATGTCATAGCCAGAATGTTGTAGCCTGGTATCGTTAACAGCTCTTTGTCTCCTACTGCAATGTGGGTCTCTTGTAGACACACAAAATCATATGAGTCTTGATGGATTGCCTGATAGAATTGAGCCCTTTTACCCCTGTCGTTGAGGCCAGCAATATTCCAACAACAAAGCTTTAACTTCCCCATTGTAACAATTCAATATATATACCAGTCATACTTATATAAATCAATTTGTGTATAATTAAATATAATCATTGTTCCAAATCTTTGATCACTACATGTATATTGTGAACTGTAGTATTCAATACATTTTTTAAGTATTTTGCTCTTTTTAATTTTGTTAAACACACCCACCCCCCCCCTGCCTTGCCCCCCCAGAACCCCCCCCAAAAAAGGCAATTAGACTCTGTAAGAGTCTATAGCGATGGTGAGATGGTTTCCCGACCAATACCGTGCAGTTCTGACCTCATAAATAAAGTGTGAAAAAAAATGAAAAATGAGAACGTTTCAATGCGGATGGGAGAGAAAAAGAAGAAAAAGGAAGATTAAAGAAAGAGTAGTAGGAGCAGAATAAGCCACAGGAGAAAGAAGAAAGAGCAATAAATTAGCAATAGATAAGACAGAGAATATATTCTAGAACAAAACCAAAAGGAAAGAAAAAGACAATAGAGAAAATGAAAAAGGAAGCTCCAATTAAATAAGTTTTAACATAGTGCACCACAAAAAACACAACATCATGAATCGTCGCTTTTTCCAAGTTACTTGGGCAATAATCTTCCTAACATAATAAGAGTCATGGCACTGATACATTTTCCCTTTCTTTCCCCCTCCCCCCCCTCTTAACAGCCCTTGTGGATTTGTATCATAGTTATAGGCTATACCTTAAGCATAGCATAGTAAAAAAATAAGAAGAGAGGACAGCACAAATATAATACTAAACAAAAAAACATACATTCTTATCTTTTCCTTACAGGATCCTTAGATCCATATCTAGCTAATTCAGGCTATCAAGAAATTCTTTTGCTTTAATTTCTGATGTAAATAATCTTATTTGCCCCCCAATTATGATTTTTAATTTGGCAGGGTTGTTAAAATAAGCCTGTGCTTTCTGATCCAGAAACGGTCTAATCAATTGGCGTAAACGCCATCTTCTTTCCACAGTTATGTGGCAAAAGTCTGGCCGCACAAAGTATGACATGGTATCTCTACTACGCCGTGCTTCAGGCCTTACTTTATCTGAAATAGCCTGTCTTAAAAGAAATTTCCAAAATAGACTAAAACTGCTCGAGGATAGCCACCCTGTTTAGTTGACGGTTTCAGAGTCAATGGTACTCTATGAACACGTTGCACCTCAAGGTCCCAGTTCCAGGTGGAAAGTTCTGGCAATGTATCACGAAAAAGTTGTATGATAAAGGCCCGGATGTCTGCACCTTCAATTTTTTCTGGGATGCCTAGAACGCGTAGATTTTTTCGGCGTAGCCGATTTTCGCAATCTTCTAGTTTCCACCTAATATCTTCTAACTCAGCCTCGTGGGACTCAACACGTTCTCGAGTTGTCGTGGCTTCTGTCTCGTTAGACATGATACGGGTTTCCATTTCCGTCATTCGGTCATTAAAGGTGCTCACTGTTTTGGTTAGCTTGCGCACGACCCCCTGAACTTTTTGAATGGCTACCTGCGCCTTGCGCCCATCTCTGGAAGTCTCTTCCCGATGAGAAGCAATGGCCTGGAGCACTGTGTCCATAACTGTAGTTAAGGTAGCCCCTGAATATTCAGGATGATCTAAAGACACGGGCCGTGTGGTGCAATGAGAATGATTCGGATTTTGGTTTTGATTTAGAGTCTGGGCTGAGGGTGTATAATCCCAGGTTAGCTCTGGTGTTCCATGATAGCTTCTTTTCTTTTTGAGAACGGTTCTGCGGCTAGCCTTGGGGTCATTAGTTTTCAAAGCCTGGTCACTGTCTGTAGTAGTGTTAGACTCAGTGTCACCATGTTCGTCTTCCTCAATTTCATTTGACCAGCCAGCATCCTCAGAAAAAGAATAAAAGTCTGTGGGATCTCTAGCAGTTTCTGCTGCGTCTGCAGATATCTCTAGAGCTGGTGCAGGGAGATTTGTAGCTTTAAATGACTCGGATTCGTTCCCTTCGAGGGTCGCCTCAAACATATCTGTGATATTAATAGGAGTCAAAATCAAAGTAGCTGGAGCAGCCTCAGCAGGAGTCAATGGTTCTGATAGTACCCCACCAGTACTGCATATAGATTTATCTGTGTTATCAACCACCGTCTGATCAGTACTTAGAGTCACACTTTCTTCACACACCAACGGCGTCGCCTGGGCAAAGACCCGGGACCCCTGGGTTTCAACCACAGATGGTACAACGGGTGCCCCCGCGCCAGCCATTGTCACTGTCATTAAATCCCGCCCTGGGGGAGCAGACGCAAACGCCATTGATCCATCCTCTACTAGCAAAGCCTCCGAGCTATTAATAGTGAAAATAGATTGAGGAGTCATACCTTTTGCCTTAGTGTTCATCGTAGGGGGATTCGCAGCGTCTGTACTGATCACCATTTCACTCGGAGAGATCCCAGCTGGTGGTGCGGTGAGAGCAGGGTCAGAAACAGCGTCAAACTCAGCTCGGTCGCTATGCTCCAGAATAACGCCTCCGACTTCCACATCCTGCGTCAGGCTCGAGTGAGCACCAGGCTGTGTATCCTCATTACGGGCTAAATGGAGCTTCGCCGTTGTCTTTGCAGATGAAGCACTTGAGTCTCTCCGAAGCAGCTCCACAACAGAGGGTCCGGGTGATATACCTGGCCGCTTTGCTGATTTAGACGGGTGTTCCACGGCTAAAACTTCTGTGTCTCCGTCGCAGACGCCGGAGGGGGCTTCTCGTTTGAGCAGCAGCTCCTTATCTCTGAAAGCTTGTTTTGCTGCTCTTGTTTTCGCAGCTGCAGCAGCCACCGCTGCAGTATTTTTCGGGGCCATAGCAGCAGCAGTGTATTCCGGAATCAGCCCAGCAGCCCAGTGAGTGTACGTCGAAGTTGCGCTCCCGACCGCAGTTTTGGGGAACTTTAGGACCCTTAGCACGGCAACACCGATTAGTGAAATGACAAGGGAAAGCTGAGATTGTAGCACAGCCCTCCTTTCGTTTAGCGCCTCTAGGGGCTCCAACGCTGCCGCCTCCATGTAGATCGCCAGTCACTTCATTTTAAATATTCCCGGAGGTGCGATAAAAATGGTATTAGAGTCTTATCCACAAAAACTCGAGCACGGGTGTTTAGCAGATTTCCTGTCTCTGTTCATTTCGACTCATATCCCTTCCGCACGGTCATAGCTGCCAGCGTCAGTCAGGGTCCATCTCTCAGCGGCTAGCACGCCGCCACCATCTTGCCTCTTCAGCATCAACTTTCAAGGTACTATTCTACTATTATACATTCTATTATATTTTACAAGATTTTCTACCGATTTTTCAGCGATTTTATTCATATTTTGAGTGCCATTACATTGGGAAAAATCTACAGAGAAACTACAATCTTTGTTTTCCCAAGTTGTACATGTTCTATTTCAGCTGTGCGATCATTATTGCATTAAAGTCTAGAGTGTTGCTGCCCATCTACTATTTATATATATTTATTTGAATTCCTGCCAGATCGCTGTGTCCTGCATACCCACCGGTGCTATTTTTTTAATTTCCTCATTGCAAATTCTAATTCATTTGACTTTGGGAGTATTTTTCAATTTTTTTTTTTAATTTGTGGATGTTTGCCTGTTTTGTTCGGTGACGGGCACACCTTTATCTTGACAGTCCTTCAAATTAGTGGATTTTAGCCTGTTGCACAACTATATTATTACTAAGTCTTACATTTTAGTGCTATTTCATAAGCAGACTTACTGTATTTATTCAATCAATCAATCAATCAGGTCATTTGTAGAGCGCACTACTCACCCGTAGGGTCTCAAGGCGCTGGGAGGGGGGGGGGTGCCGATACTGCTCGAACAGCCAGGTCTTGAGCTTCTTCCTGAAGGAGAGGTGGTCTTGGGTCAGGCGCAGATTGGTCGGAAGTGAGTTCCAGGTCTTGGCGGCCAGGTAGGAGAAGGATCTTCCTCCTGTTGTCGCTCTTCGGATGCGGGGGACGGCGGCGAGGGCGTGGTTGGTTGATCTGAGGAGGCGCTTGGGAGTGTAGAAGTTGATCCGGTTGTTGAGGTAGCTCGGGCCTTGGTCGTGTAGGGCTTTGTGCGCGTGGGTGAGGAGCCGGAAGGTGATTCTCTTGTTGACCGGGAGCCAGTGCAGGTCTCTCAGGTGTCCGGAGATGTGGCTGCGTCGGGGGATGTCGAGGATGAGTCTCGCCGAGGCGTTCTGGATCCGCTGGAGTCTCTTCTGGAGTTTGGCAGTGGTTCCGGCGTAGAGGGCGTTGCCGTAGTCCAGTCGGCTGGTGACGAGGGCTTGGGTGACCGTCTTCCTCGTCTCGGTGGGGATCCACCGGAAGATCTTACGTAGCATGCGCAGGATGTTGAAGCATGACGAGGAGACGGCGTTGACTTGTCTGGTCATGGAGAGGGAGGAGTCCAGGATGAAGCCCAGGTTGCGTGCGTGGTCTGTCGGTTTGGGTGCGGTGCCCAGGGCGGGGGGCCACCAGGAGTCGTCCCAGGCGGAGGGCGTGGAGCCCAGGATGAGGACCTCCGTCTTGTCTGAGTTCAGTTTCAGGCGGCTGGTCGTCATCCATTCGGCAACGTCTCTCATCCCTTCGTGCAGGTTGGCTCTGGCGGTGGCGGGGTCGTTGGTCAGGGAGAGGATCAGCTGGGTGTCGTCGGCGTAGGAGATGATGTTCAGGTTGTGTTGGCGTGCGATGGCCGCGAGGGGGCTCATGTAGATGTTGAAGAGGGTTGGGCTCAGCGAGGATCCTTGGGGTACGCCGCAGATGACTTTGGTGGCCTCTGACTTGTACGGTGGTAGGCGGACTCTTTGTGTTCTTCCGTCGAGGAAGGAGGTGATCCAGTCCAGTGCCTTCTCCTGGATTCCGATGTTGCTGAGGCGCTGTACTAGGGTGCGGTGGCAGACAGTGTCGAAAGCCGCGGAGAGGTCCAGGAGGATGAGGGCCGCTGTTTCTCCGTTGTCCATCAGAGTTCGAAGGTCGTCGGTGGCGGCGATGAGGGCGGTCTCGGTGCTGTGGTTCGCTCGGAAGCCGGACTGTGATGGGTCGAGGGATCCATTCGTCTCGAGGAAGGCGGCCAGCTGTTTGTTGACGGTCTTCTCGATGACTTTGGCCGGGAACGGGAGGAGCGAGATGGGACGGTAGTTCTTGAGGTCGGTGGGGTCTGCTGTGGGTTTCTTGAGGAGAGCGCTGAGTTCGGCGTGCTTCCAGCTCTCAGGGAAGGTGGCGGAGTCGAAGGAGGTGTTGATGATGTCCCGCAGGTGGGGTGCGAGGATAGCGTCGGCTTTGTTGAAGACGTGGTGAGGGCAGGGGTCAGTCGGAGATCCGGAATGGATGGAGTTCATGGTGCGGATGGTGTCTTCGGTGCTGATCGGGGTCCAGGTGCGGAGGGTGGTGGTGGGTGGCGTCGTTGCGGTTGTGGCTTGCGTTGGTTGGTTGTTGAAGCTGTTGTGTATGTCCGTGATCTTGTTGTGGAAGTAGGACGCGAGGGAGTTGCAGAGGTCTTGCGACGGGGTGATGTCGTTGTTTCCGGCGCTGGGGTTGGAGAGCTCTTTCACGATGTTGAAGAGTTCCTTGCAGTTGTGTGCGTTGTTGTCCAGCCGGTCCTTGTATTCATTTTTCTTGGTGGCGCGGATCAGTTGGTGGTGTTTCCGGGTGGCGAGCTTGAGGGTGGTCATGTTGTCCGTCGTTGGTTCCCTTCTCCAGGCTTTCTCGAGGGCTCGACAGTTCTTCTTGGAGCACTTGAGTTCGTCGGTGAACCATGGTGTTTTTCTGCTGCAGGATCTGCTGGGCGGGGTCCTCAGAGGGGCGAGTTCGTCCGCGCAGTTGCTGATCCACTTCGTGAGGTTGTCGGCGGCCTGGCTGGGGTTCGCTGAGTTGGCGGGAGGGTGCTGGCTCAGGGAGGCGGTGAGCTGGTCGGCTGTGATCTTGTTCCAGCTTCTTCGAGCAACCTGTTGCTGGAGGTGGTGGATCGTCGTTCTTCTGAAGGTGAAGTGGACGCAGCTGTGGTCCGTCCAGTGGAGTCCTGTTGCGTGGCTGAAGGTGACGTCTTTGCTGGATGAGAAGACGGCGTCGAGTGTGTGTCCGGCGAGGTGGGTGGGGGTGGTCACCAGTTGCTTGAGTCCGAGGTTGTCGAGGTTGTCGAGCAGGGTGATGGTGTTGCGGTCGTTGTTGTTCTCCAGGTGGAAGTTGAGGTCCCCCAGGAGGATGTAGTCGGCGGAGGGGAGAGCGTGCGGGCTGACGAAGTCGGCGATGTCCTCGCTGAATCGTGTGCGCGGTCCCGGGGGTCGGTAGATCAGGGTGCCTCTGAGGGTGGTCTTCGGGTTGGTGTGGATCTGGAAGTGCAGGTGTTCAGCGGTGGTGAGGGTGTCATCGGTGTTGGTACTGATGCGGATGGTGACTCTGTGGATGATGGCGATGCCTCCTCCGGTCTGGTTGTCGCGGTCCCTCCGGGTGATCTTGTAGCCCTCTGGGATGGCGATGGCGATGTCAGGGGCTGAGGAGGCGTTCATCCAGGTCTCGGTGATGAAGGCAACGTCGGGGGCGGTGGTGTCGAGCAGGTTCCAGAGTTCTACGGCGTGTCTGTGGACGGAGCGGGTGTTGAGCAGGATACACTTGAGGTGGGTGCTGCTGGAGTTCGGCTTGGCGGGTGCAGGGAAGGTCCGGATGCAGGTGAACTTGCAGGCGAGGCAGCTGAAGGGTCCGTGGGTGTGCTTCGGGGCGGCTCGATGACATCCTGGGATGTGGCCGGTGTTGAGTGCGATGAGGTCGGCGGCGCTGTAGGTTCGTCGGGTCGGCTTCCGTCGGTGGGGGCCAGGGGTCCTGGCGCTGGTCGCGATCCGGTCGCGGACGGGCGCAGACGGGCTTACCTTTGGCGCGCCTTCGGCGCACAATCGGCGCGCCCGCTGCGCGTCAACGCTGCGCGTTCGCACGGTCGCCATATAAGGCGAAGTGCGCGGGTGGGCGGAGCAGCTGGGAGGCGGGAGCGGGGAGGGAACAGAAGGGAAAAGGGGCGGGGTCGGTGGTAGTGGCGGGAAGCGGGGGCGGCGAGGGAGGCGGGAAACCGAGCGCTAACACGGGTAGAGGATAGAGAATCTGGACAAGCAGACAGGAATGTAAAAACAGGCTAAACGGGGAAAAACGCTGAAATACAGGCACAAGTGATAGACAAAATAGCTAAACACGGAGAAAAAAGCCTAAGAGAAGAATACAGGCACAAGTGATAGACAAAATAGCTAAACACGGAGAAAAAAGCCTAAGAGAAGAATACAGGCACAAGTGATAGACAAAATAGCTAAACACGGAGAAAAAAGCCTAAGAGAAGAATACAGGCACAAGTGATAGACAAAATAGCTAAACACGGAGAAAAAAGCCTAAGAGAAGAATACAGGCACAAGTGATTGGCAAAAACAGACTGAACACGGGGGAGGGATTTGAAAAATAAAAACAAGCACAAGCGCGTGGCAAAGGAAGGCAAACTGACGGCAGCAGGGTCAGTCGGCAGCGAGGCAGCGAGGCAGCTAGGCACAGCTAGGGGGGCACACGCAGCAGCTGGCGGCCGTGCGGCGCGGGGGTGTCCCACAAGTGGGTCACACTCACCTGTGTCGCACGGTCGCCATATAAGGCCAAGTGCGCGGGTGGGCGGAGCAGCTGGGAGGCGGGGAGGGAACAGAAGGGAAAAGGGGCAGGGTCGGTGGTAGTGGCGGGAAGCGGGGGCGGCGAGGGAGGCGGGAAACCGAGCGCTAACACGGGTAGAGGATAGAGAATCTGGACAAGCAGACAGGAATGTAAAAACAGGCTAAACGGGGAAAAACGCTGAAATACAGGCACAAGTGATAGACAAAATAGCTAAACACGGAGAAAAAAGCCTAAGAGAAGAATACAGGCACAAGTGATAGACAAAATAGCTAAACACGGAGAAAAAAGCCTAAGAGAAGAATACAGGCACAAGTGATAGACAAAATAGCTAAACACGGAGAAAAAAGCCTAAGAGAAGAATACAGGCACAAGTGATTGGCAAAAACAGACTGAACACGGGGGAGGGATTTGAAAAATAAAAACAAGCACAAGCGCGTGGCAAAGGAAGGCAAACTGACGGCAGCAGGGTCAGTCGGCAGCGAGGCAGCGAGGCAGCTAGGCACAGCTAGGGGGGCACACGCAGCAGCTGGCGGCCGTGCGGCGCGGGGGTGTCCCACAAGTGGGTCACACTTTGCATTCATATGACTGTACTTTCATTTATTGTACTACAACATTGTCACTGCAATTTGATCCGCCCTCTAAATTCTTGCAATCAAAAGGTGAACCACCAATCCCTTGAACAAGATGGAAGGAAGAATTTTTTACTTATCTCGAAGCTATTGATGGAGAACGCATGTCAGCCGAAAGGAAAAAGAAAGATTTTCTCCATTGTTTAGGTTCAGAAGGACAATTGGTATACCGAACTCTTCCTCCAGTCAATTCCAGTGGTGAACACAATGTATATGATGAAGCAGTTTTATGTATAGAGGGTATATTTAAACCTACGACTAGTGTAGCACTTAATAGGTTTAAATTCTACACTAGAGCTCAAGAGGATACTGAAAGTTTTGATGAATTTGTTACTGCTCTCCATGCATTATCTTTACATTGTAACTTTGGTTTAATGACTGATGAAATGATCAGAGACCAGATCATTGTACATGTAAAGAGTAAAAAAGTCCAGGAACAACTTTGGATATTAGGTGATCCAAATTTAGAAACAGCTATTAGTACTGCTAAAGGGGGAACAGCGTTTACAACGCAACTTTTACCACGCAGTACCTTTACAACGCAACTTTTACAAAGCAAGTCGTTACAACGACTTGCACTGGGGGGCACTGTAGGATAGGAAATAGTTTAATTTACTATCCAAAACCTTCCCTACTATCCACGGGGACTGGAGTTGGAATAGTAAATTAAACTATTCACTATCCCGCGCCCCTCCAACGCAAGTCGTTGTAAAGACTTGCGTTGTAAAACCTGCGTGGTAAAGGCATGCGTTGTAAAAGCATGCGTCGTAACGACATACATCCCTGCTAAAGCGTTAGAGCAATCTGATAAATGGATCAAATCTCTTAATAAAAAAACTAAAACTAGTACTTTAACTGAAGTTAATGTTATTAACACTAGTACATCTAAAGGATATTCCAACTACAAAGGAGAGAGTAAATCAAAACAGTTTTATTGTTATAGATGTGGTAATCCTGATCACATATCTTCAGCTCCTCAATGTCCTGCTATTGGTAAAGAATGCAGTAAATGCAGACGTTCAGGACATTTTTATAAAATGGGTAAAAATGTTTTTAAACTTACATTAGATTCTAGGATATTCTCTTCTGCCCCTTCTCATCTAATAGAGGGAAAGTTTCTTGCGTTTCTCATGACATTCCTTCTGATGAACATCTTCAAGGTTGTGTTGAGTCTGGTATTGTAGTTTCAATTCAAGGTATGTTTGATGTATTTGAAACAGGTAAGATTTGTTCCCCTAAATGTATTGTATATATCATGGGAAAGGAATTGGAACTTATGGCAGACTAAGGGTCTCCGTGGACTATAATCACACGTGATTACTGTTTACAATTTTAGGAGAACTTGTTGATTTTGATTTGTTGGATGAACCTGATATTGTTGCTTTTAATTTTGATGGTTCCAAAATTGATTTCATGTGCTTCAAGGAAGTTCCCATTGTCTTCAAAGGAAATTCTGCTACCATCAAATTATATATAGCTTTCAAAGGTGTAAATGTTCTAGGTTGGCGTGACCAAGACCAAATTGAGTATTGTGTTGAATCCCAGGAACAAAGAACCTGTTTCTGTACTTGCACTGTCATCACCTATTGTGGAGATTACTGAATTATTTCCTCAAGTCTTCTCTGATGATTTAGGAAAACTCAAGTGTTTTAGCCACAGAATTAAAGTCAAAGAGGGTTCTGGTCCTGTTAAACAAAATTTAAGAGGAGTTCCCATCAGTGTAAGAACGGAACTAAAAGATATGTTAGATGCTATGGTCAAAGACGACATCATTGAAGAAGTAGAGTCATCTGAATGGGTATCTCCCATAGTTTGGCCCTAAAACCTAATAAAAGTATTAGGTTGTGTATTAATTCAAGAGCATTGAATACTAATTTAGTTACTGATTGTCATCCTCTCCTTAACATCAACAAGATGGTTTGTATGTTAGGTGGTGCTCGTGTGTTTTCCACCCTTGATCTCCATTCTGCTTACCATCAGATAGAACTTACCAATGATTTGGCTTAGCTTCAGCTGCTTCTGTATTTCAGAGAGCGATGTATCAAATTTTTAAAGATTTGAGCTTCTTTGTTAAGTGTTTCCAGGATGATATCCTCATTTTTTCTAAAAAATGAGGATGAAGACTTTCACCATCTTAAAGAAGTTTGTTCTAGATTAGCAGAATACAGACTTACTCTCAAAGCTGGTAAATGTAAGCTATTTTGTGAATCCGTAGAATATTTAGGTCATACTTTGTCTAGTGAAGGTGTGGTACCCAAGAAAGCTTTAGTTGATGCTATCATAAATGCTCCAGCTCCAGCTAATAAAGAGAAACTTCTCTCTTTCGTAGGTCTTTGCTAGTACTGTAGCAAATTCATACAGAACTTTGCTACCAAAATTGAGCCCCTCAGAGAATTGACTAGAAAATCTTCTGAGTTTGTTTGGTCAGAAGACTGTGATGCTGCTTTTAGACAGATCAAAAAGGAGATTATCAATGCTCCGACTCTCAAATCTTTTTGTCTTAACAAGAGATGTATCATTACTGTGGATGCTAGTCTGTATGGACTTGGATGTGCTCTTAGTCAATGTTCAGGAAAAGATTAATGGTGTGTGGCTTTTGCTTTAAGAACTCTGTCAGCAACTGAAAGGAGGAATGCTGTAATTGAAAGGGAGTTATTAGCATGTATCTGGGCTATTGAACATTTTCGCAACTATGTGTGGCGAAATAGATTCACACTTAGAACAGATCATAAACCCCTGGTTGGCACATTGTCTCCTGGAGGAGGTTGGAATTCGACTGCCCGTATAGCACGCCTTACTACTCGTATACAGGAGTATGAGTTTGAAGTGGTTTATGTCCCTGGCAGAAGTAATGTCACTGCAGATTTTCTGTCAAGACTGCCATGTACTGAAGATTGTATTGCCACTATTGAACAAGATGAAGACATGATTGCCACCATAAAGGACTTCATTTCGCATGAATTTGTAAGTTTGGCTGAAAGTGAGGGGACTACGGAAATGAATAAAGATGTTTTATGTCAGCAGATTTTTGAATGTGTGAAAAATGGATGGCCAAAGGAAACATCTGCTCCTGCTGAAATTGCTCCCTTTTGTCGTGTTTCTGCTGAGATTGAAGAAATTGGATGTTTACTTTTCAAAGGGGGTAAGATCATTCCTCCTGCCTCCATGCAAAATAGGATTTTGTCTCTCACTCATCAGGGACATTTAGGGATGTCCTCTATGAAACGTCTTATTAGAGCCAATTTTTGGTGGCCAGGTCTAGACAAAATGGTTGATAGAACTGTTGGAGAATGTCCAGAATGCATAAGTAGTGATGAAATGCTTCAAGTTTCTTCTGCTCCTCTCAAACCTGTGTCTTGGCCTATTCATCCTTGGCAAAAGGTAGCTTTTGATGTTTCAGGTCCATTTAAACATTTACTGTTTAATGCTCGTTTTGCTTTGGTAATGGAGGACTACCATTCTAAGTGGCCAGAAGTTAAGTTTGTAGCCAATGCTTCATCTCAAGTAATCATTACCTTTTTCAAAGAAATTTTTGCACGTGAGGGGTCCCCAGAGGTCATTGTTACTGATAATGGTACACTACTCACGACACATGAAATGAAAGATTTTTTCCAAATGTGTAACATCAAACACATTACCACATCATTATATCAACCAAGGGAAAATGGTCAAGTTGAGCGTTTCAATCGTGTCCTTAGGATTGTGTTCATTCAGCCAACTTGTCCAGTGAACCTTGGATGGATGTGGTGAGAAAGAAGTTGTGGATTTATCGTATTACTCCACACTCATTTACTGGTAAAAGTCCTTCTAGATTATTGAAAGGCAGGGAACCTTCTTCAGAGATTTGTCTTTGGTGGATAAAAAAGTTGAATGAAACTGATGACAATCTTGACATCAATCTAATTGCCAATCGCGTGGAAAAAAAACAAGATAAAATGAAAGAGTTATTTGATTCTAAAATAAAAATGAAATTTCCTGATTTTGTGGTGGGAGAATGGGTCAGGAACAAAAAACCCGGTTTCTTAGCAAAGGGCTATTCCAAGTTTTATCAGCCTATTAAGATTGTGAAAGTTTGTAAAAACAGTGTTATTACTCAAGATGGTAGTGTGTGGAATGTAAGGAGAGTTGCTGTGATCGTGGGCGGTCAGCGGACTGGTAAAGCAGGCGAGGAGGCCGGATATAGTGGGCGATAGCGATTTATTAGGGTTTGTTTATACAAGGTTTATACGGAGACAATAGGAGAGTCCGGTCCAAATCACGGGAAGAGGTGTCCGTTTTCTTCCTTCTTGTCTGGGCGGGATGAGGGTCCAAGGGAAGGCTGGGTCTTTGGTGTAGCTGCCTCGTTGGGGTCGGAGAACACCTCGGAGGATAAACAAGAGACAAGAGGGAGCCGTTAGCTGTGCTTGGATTCGAGATCCTGTACCTTCACCGTTAACCCGGGAGTGTGAGGATACGAAGGGGAAGTGAGGGCGGTACGGGTATGGATCAGGGAAAGGAAAGAAATAGAAGTGCACAGGGATGTGGGGAGAGGGGTGCTCTTTGTACAGTGTGAAGTGCGTATTTACAACCTGTGTAGTGCTTACTTGTGACGTGCCTAGGATAGCGGGAACAATTTACACTGGGAGGGCTTTATAACTATTTACACGGGCACCTAGCGTGCTCAAGGGAGCAACTGGTACTCACGCGCTCCGCCGTAACTCTCCTCCGAGTTACGGCCGCTCTCCAGCCTCCTCCGTGGGACTCCACCACTCTTCGGACCACTCCTCGCGTTCTCCGTTCCCGTCTTCTCCGTCCGTCACCGGTCCAGCCGAATTCTCCTGCCACAATCCTTCGACAACGCTCGTGTCTTCTCTTCCGGCTTTTCTGTATCCGACGGTCGGTGGAGAGGCGGGCCTTCCGGGGTCACGGTGTATCCCTTCCGGTCCTTCGACGCCTCTGATTGGTTCCTGTACAGGAGAGAGGGGCGGGATGCCTGTCGTCAGGGACGCTGTTGTTGGGGGCTCTACGCGTCTACCTGAACGGGCTATGGTGTGAGGCGGTAATAGGGGAGCTAGATAGTCTCGGTTATGGGGATCTCGGGTCTCGAGATCACATTCCCTTCCCCTAGCTGTCTTTCTTGTACCCTCAGTGGACACAGGGTAACGAGAAAGGTAGTCTGCGTTACCTTGTTCTAAGCCCTTCCTGTGTACAGTGGTGAAGTGATACGGCTGGAGGGATAGGAACCAGCGGAGGATTCTATCATTGTGACCCTTGTTCCGCGCCATCCACTCCAGGGGAGCGTGGTCAGTGTAGATGGTGAATTGTCTCCCCTCCAGATAATACCGTAGGCTGTCTACTGCCCACTTAATGGCCAGAGCTTCCTTCTCCACCACGGCGTAGTTTTTCTCTCGGGGAAACAGTTTTCTGCTAAGAAAGAGGACAGGTTTCTCGTTCCCTTGGGGGTCTTTCTGGGAGAGGACCGCCCCGAGCCCCTGTTCGGAGGCGTCCGTTTGAAAAATAAACGGCCGTGTATAATCTGGGCTTACTAACACTGGATGGGAGGTCAGGGCATTCTTTAGATCCGTGAATGCCTGCATCAGATCAACCGTAGGGGATTTGAGAAGGGTGTCTGTTCTCATAGACTTTTTTAGGAGGTCGGTGAGGGGGGCTGCTCTTTGTGAGATGTTGGGGACAAACCGTCGGTAATAACCCAGGAGCCCCAGGAAAGCACGAAGGTCTCTTTTGCTCTGGGGGAAGGGGAGGGACTGTATGGCTTCGATTTTGCTCTCCTGGGGTCTGATTAAGCCTTCCCCTAGGAGATAACCTAGGTACTTCACGGTCTGTGCTGCTAGGGTAGTTTTGGAGGGATTAATGGTAAAACCATGTGCCCCTATGGAGGAGATGACCTGGTACAGGTGGTCCAAATGCTGGGACCAGTTGTCACTATAAATCACGATATCATCGAGATATGCACCAGCATAAAGAGAGTGAGGTTGCAGGATGTTATTCATGGCCCGTTGGAACGTGGCTGGGGCGCCATGAAGCCCAAAAGGAAGGACCAGGAATTGGAATAACCCGTCAGGTGTGGAGAAGGCCGTCTTTTTTCTGTCTTCTTCCCGTAGGGGAATCTGCCAATACCCCTTACAGAGGTCTAGCGTGGAGATGTATTGGGCCTTCCCTATGCGTTCGACCATTTCGTCGACGCGGGGTAAGGGGTATGTATCAAAGGAGGATATCTTATTTACCCCCCGGAAATCAATACAGAAACGGACAGACCCGTCCGGCTTGGGTACGAGTACTATCGGGGAATTCCACTCACTTATCGAGGGCTCGATGATACCCATCTGTAGCATCAGTTCCGTTTCACGTCGGATTACTTCCCTGCGGGCCTCGGGGACTCTGTACGGCCTTTGACGTACTACCTGCCCGGGTATGGTTTGAATCGTGTGTTCAGTTATAGAGGTATGTCCCGGGGAGGAGGAGAACACATGTCGCAAAGGAAATAGGGCTGTTTCGAGTTCCTGTCTCTGTCGTGGGGTGATGTCGGGATCGATACAAGGGTTGAAGGAGAGGAGTCCTGTGCGTGCTGACCCACTTAAGACGGGGCGGGGGCCTTCCCATTTTTTTAAAAGATTAACGTGGTATATCTGAGTGACTCCACGACCGGGATCTATGTCTAGCTCATATGTGACAGGGGTCACCTGACGTAGGATGCTATACGGACCTTGCCACTGTCCCAGGAGTTTTTGATCGGAGGAGGGCATCATAAGTAACACAAGATCCCCTACCAGGAAGGTTCTGGGTTTGGTGCCCTTATCGTATTGGCCTTTTTGTCTGTTCTGGGCGCTCTCGAGGTTCTGGCTTACTATATCTCTCATAAGGGATAGGTGGGTTTTCAGATTTTCCATGTATTCAGGAAGGGGCCGGGTACGGTCTGGTTCTGCCTCCCATGCTTCTTGGGCCATATCAAGAAAGGTGCGGGGGGGTCGGCCATATAACAATTCATAGGGGGAATACCCGGTGCTACTTTGGGTGGCACAACGGATAGCAAACAGGGCAAGGGGTAGCATGTCTTCCCACCTCTTGGCTTCTAAGCCTAACAGTTTCTTAAGGGTCTGTTTTAGGGTGGCGTTATACCTCTCGACTAAACCGTCGGTTTGCGGGTGGTACGCCGAGGTTCTGATCTGTTTGATCCCCAGGCTGGCGCATACCTGTTTCATCAAAGAGGAGACAAAAGGAGTACCCTGGTCGGTGAGTATTTCCCTGGGAAAACCGACCCGAGTGAATACAGTAATGAGGGCCTTCGCAATGTTCTGGGTGGTGGGTTGTCTCAGGGGTAGGGCTTCAGGGAAGCGGGTGGCATAGTCCACAATTACCAGGGCGTAACGACACCCACTCCGGGACGGTAATAGGGGTCCGATTATGTCCATCCCTACTCTGCTGAATGGGACGTCTATGATGGGAAGGGGTTGCAGCGGGGCCCTAGGGGGTCGGTATCTACTGTGTTTTTGGCAGACTGGACACTCTTTGCAAAACTTTTTGATATGCTGGTGTATTCCGGGCCAATAAAACTTATCCAGTATTGTTTGGCTGGTCTTCTCTTCACCGAAATGCCCTCCCAGAAGATGGCTATGTGCTAGGAAGAGTACTTTCTCCTGAAAGGGGCCGGGGACCAGGAGTTGGGGTTTCTGGTGGATCCCCCCTTTTCGGTATAAAAGGCCGTTTTTCTTAAAGAAGTAGGGACCTACGTTAAGGGGGTCCTCTTGATCCACTGCCCTTCCCCAGGCTTCCTGTAACAGAGGGTCTTCCTGCTGTGCGGCCCGGAATTCACGGTCCGTTTGCCAGGGGTGTTCGTCTGGAAGCGCTGGATAAGCGCCCGTGTATTCCCTTTTTTCCTTTTTCTTCTGTGCTTTAGTTTTGGCTGGTTTACGGTGTTGTAGGGGGGAGGATAATCCCTTAGGGAAGGGAGCTTCTTCCCACCAGTGTGTCAGGGACTCTGTGGTGTCATGCAACATTCCGGGCAATCCGGGGTAATCACTTCCTAGGATCGCCTGTTCTGGTAGGGCGGGGATCAGTCCCATTGTAAGAGCCGTGCCGGGATCCTTTTCATGCTGCACCAGTACTTGGGCGGTGGGGTAACTCTTCGTGTCCCCGTGCACACATTGAATGGCCACTCTGTCGGACGAAGGCTGCACAGGGTAGGGTAGGTCTTGAGGCCTGATAACACTCTGACGACACCCTGTGTCCGTAAGGGCCATGAGGGGTTGTCCATCAAAGTTCACTGGACGTCTGAAAGGGGGTGGAGGAGCCCCTGGTACGGAACACACATAGTTCCGTGCTAGACCCACTTCCATCGGCTCTTCCTTGTGTGGACAGTTCCTGGCAATGTGACCGAAGCCGCCACAGCTATAGCATTGTGGTCCGGGATTGACAGGACGTTGTATCACCGGGGTGGGGAAGAAGATAGGAGGATCAGGTCTTCTTGGTACCGGGGGTCGTGGAGGTCGTAGTCCTGTGGCGGAATGTGGTTTGTGGGGATGATCGTCCTTTCCCCTCTGGACCTCCTGGGCCCTGCTGTAAGCGCTTGCGATTTCTATTGCTGTGTCCAGGGTCAGGTGAGCATGCTGGCGTACCCATCTTTGCGTGCTGGGATGCAAAGACGATAGGAATTGTTCCAGGTAAATCTTTTCCAGGATATTCTCTTTCGTGGAGCTGTCGGGTTTCAGCCAGCGGTTGGCGAGGTCCTTGATTCGGAAGGAGAGGGCCCTGGGATTCTCTTGGGGTCCTTCTTTTACTTGGCGCAGACGTACGCGGTAGGTTTCCGCATCTATACCCAGCCGCTCAAGTATGCATTTTTTTACGTCGTCATAAGGGGTATTGCCTTGTATATTCGCTTGCTGGTAGGCAGCTTGTAGTTCTCCCGTTAGCAGGGGTCCTAGATAGTGGGCCCACCGGTCTAACGGCCAGGCGGCGGCCTGGGCCAGCCGTTCAAAGTTGGTAAAGAAAAAGTCAGGGTCCTCCCCCGGTACGTATTTCTGCAGTACCACTGACGGGAGGGAGGACATCGGGCGCGGTTGACCCAGGACATCGGTCAGTTTCCCCATAGCCTGGTCGTGGGAGGATCCCTGTCCCTTCAAGACATCATGGAGCTGCCCCCGATCGTCCTCGGCAGTCTTGAGGAACTGCTCCATCAACTTTCCCAGTTGTTCTTGAGATTCCGCCATCCTTTTCATCACGGCCTCCATTCCTCCAGTGAATCCCACTTCTGACACCAGATGTGATCGTGGGCGGTCAGCGGACTGGTAAAGCAGGCGAGGAGGCCGGATATAGTGGGCGATAGCGATTTATTAGGGTTTGTTTATACAAGGTTTATACGGAGACAATAGGAGAGTCCGGTCCAAATCACGGGAAGAGGTGTCCGTTTTCTTCCTTCTTGTCTGGGCGGGATGAGGGTCCAAGGGAAGGCTGGGTCTTTGGTGTAGCTGCCTCGTTGGGGTCGGAGAACACCTCGGAGGATAAACAAGAGACAAGAGGGAGCCGTTAGCTGTGCTTGGATTCGAGATCCTGTACCTTCACCGTTAACCCGGGAGTGTGAGGATACGAAGGGGAAGTGAGGGCGGTACGGGTATGGATCAGGGAAAGGAAAGAAATAGAAGTGCACAGGGATGTGGGGAGAGGGGTGCTCTTTGTACAGTGTGAAGTGCGTATTTACAACCTGTGTAGTGCTTACTTGTGACGTGCCTAGGATAGCGGGAACAATTTACACTGGGAGGGCTTTATAACTATTTACACGGGCACCTAGCGTGCTCAAGGGAGCAACTGGTACTCACGCGCTCCGCCGTAACTCTCCTCCGAGTTACGGCCGCTCTCCAGCCTCCTCCGTGGGACTCCACCACTCTTCGGACCACTCCTCGCGTTCTCCGTTCCCGTCTTCTCCGTCCGTCACCGGTCCAGCCGAATTCTCCTGCCACAATCCTTCGACAACGCTCGTGTCTTCTCTTCCGGCTTTTCTGTATCCGACGGTCGGTGGAGAGGCGGGCCTTCCGGGGTCACGGTGTATCCCTTCCGGTCCTTCGACGCCTCTGATTGGTTCCTGTACAGGAGAGAGGGGCGGGATGCCTGTCGTCAGGGACGCTGTTGTTGGGGGCTCTACGCGTCTACCTGAACGGGCTATGGTGTGAGGCGGTAATAGGGGAGCTAGATAGTCTCGGTTATGGGGATCTCGGGTCTCGAGATCACAGTTGCTAAATGTAAAACCTCACAATGTGTTAAACCTCTTTTGTTACATGATCATACTATTTTGTTTGATGCTGTCTCTCAATCTCATCAATCTATAGCACCCAGGGTCAAAAATAATGCTCGGACAAAGAAATTGCCAGGAAGTTATCTGTGTTGATTTCTCTTAGTTTTTGTTAGGAATGAGATGTGTTGCATTTCTCTTTGTATTGCTCTGCCTCTCATTCTTGTGCTCTTCCCCTGGAACATGGAATGCTGTACCTGCGTTGTGCAACTCTCGTTCCATGTTCCAGACTGGGCAGTTGGATGAGCTTTCCTTACTGTTAGACGTACTGTGCCTCCATTAATCTTATCTTCAAATAAATATTTTAATTTTACCTGCTTCTTGAAATACTTCTTAACACTCCCCCACTTCCTTTGGTTCATAGAACTAAGGCTGTGCCCTAGTTTCTTTATTCTCATCCATCAAATTTGGGACACTTGTTTTTGTTGTTATACATTTCTCTATATTTTACATGCACAGTGTTGATTCGTTTTCTAACCTCATCTACAGACCACAAACTAAAACACAACTTAAAATAACCACCCAGGAACATCTACCTCTCATTATCTCAGTAGAAGACACACCAGTAGCCTCATGAACGCATATTGTGTGCCCACATTGTATTTTAGCAGCAGTTCCAAATCTTCATTGCCTTCAATGACAAGTTAGATCACACCTTCAATACCATGAGTGAATCCCTTGATCAATCCTTTACCACTTGGATTATATAGTGACATAGTCCTATGCTTGATTTCAGTTCCCAAAATACTGCTGAGCTTTATTCAATATAAATTGGACACCATTATCACTAACCAAGGAGAGCAGGCAAACCTCTCCTGAAAAGATAGTCCAAGAACCTCAGAGCGGAATCAGGTTCTATCTTATTGACCACCTTGATCTCTGGTCAATATGTAAAAATATGAAAATAAGGCATTAACATATTTGTTAGAATTACCCACAGGGCCTAAAATTATCTATCACCACACACGTCCATGGACTGTTAAGAATTGCAACTCCAGACATGGGAGTCTTTACAGGTTCCAATGATCTATCTGCTGTAAAACATAAATAATACTCCCTCATCATTCACACCACCATGTTGTCGACACCTGGCCACCAATATTGCCCTTTGACAGCTAACTCAGAACTCCTGATACCAAAGTATCCTTCATGTCACAACCAAACAATCCTATGAGGTACAACCTTTTCTCCTATCATCACAATATGATCTTCCACAGGTAACTCACAACATACCTCCCACTATGGTTTCAAGATTTCATTCAATACACTCTTACATGACCAACCACTTCCTACATGCTTCTTGACATCTTGTAAAATTTCATCAGACATGTTTCTCCTCCTACGTCTTCATGATGATAGCAGAAAACCCACTATCATGTGCAAATGCTACTTGGAAATCAATCCAAATGTCATCGGCACATGCCTCTAAAGGTGTTGGTACTCTTGAGAGGAAGTCAGCATTGACAGTTTCCTTCTCTGGTATATAAACAACACTTTACACAAAATCATGCAATCATATAGACAGTCTCACAATTCTAGCACATGTATTTACTGTTCCCCATGCCATTAAAATGTTCACGAAAGGTGTGTGATCACATATAACAGAAAGTAGTTTTCCCCTTGCAAAAGCTGCAAATTGTTTTAGTGTCCATACACATGCAAGTGTTTCATGCTGAATGCCAGAACATGTTCTTCCCTTGGGGTTAATGATTGTGAAGCATAAGCAATAGCCATTTCCTTTCCACCTTTATTAATCTGCAACAACACAGCTCCCAATCCATTACAACTGGCGTCCTTGGTTAAAACACTATCCACATTCTGATCAAAGCCCACCCATGTAGTAGCACTTTCAAGGGCATCCTTGACCTGATCAATTTTATTCTGGCAATGACATGAACTTAATACTCCGTTCTATTCATGAGCAATTGTATATTATGATACATTCAATCTGGAAATCTTGGGACATATCTACCATAAAACTCTGACAGAACCATAAAGGATCTCACATCTTCCTTAGACATATGGGAATGACATTCAAATCGTATCCACCAATTCTAGTTTGAGTTTCACACCATCTTCACAAATACCATGGCTCAAATACGTCACACTGTTTTCTGAAAATGAATACTAAGAATACTCCCATGTAAGCCCTTTATTTCTAAGAATACGAAAAAATAAAAGGCAACCATCTTGGAAAACATTTGATTCCTGCTACCCTTCCAAATAATTGAAATTTTAAGAGCTGGAATACAGCATCAGATGATTCCAGCTCCAGAGGGGATCTGATTGAATTGGAAGCAAACATCACGTGTTATAAATTCTTTATATTTACTGATATCTTCCAACGTGGTTGTATGCAAAAGACACATCAGCTGCTGAGAACCATTTGACACCTCATCCATCGAATAATTCTACAGTTTGTTCTTTTTTTAAACTCTTTTTATTGACAAAATGACAAAAGAAATACAGACAAAAAACGAAAATAAATATCGGGTGACGCAGTACATAATTCTACAGTTTTAAGTAAAGTAAACCTTTCAATGATGTTACTATCATTCAAATATCTATTGTCTACACACAAATATATTTTTCCATTGCTACGTTTCTCTACAACCAATGGGCAGTCCCAATCAAAAGCCTCCATAGGTTCAATTATATCTGCGGGCATCAATTTCTCCAGCTCCTTAGATACATTTTTCCCCAAAAGCAAAGAAACATGTCTTGTCTAGGCACCTTAGGTTGAACATTTACCTTCAACAAAATCCAATGCTCAAAATCACATTGGATGTCAGGCGGAAAGCCACCGACAGTTTGCCGAAGGCTTTCCGGTCGACATCCGGGGGTTTCCCTCTGACTGCAGTATTATGATGACGGCGGTCGAAGGGAAACCCATGGGGGTATTCTGTTCCTCTTCCAACAGGCTCAAACAGCCCGTCGGAAGTGGAGCGGAATTGTAATCACTAGAATGAAGGCACAGCCAGCCTCAGCTCCGTCGTCAGTATTACAATGTTGGTTTCCGGCAGACTTTCCATGTCGGCCTTTCTGATGTGACGATACAAAAGGGGATGATGGACGGAGCGTTTGAACAAATCAAACACTTACCCCCAGTCAACTGATCTGGGTTTAATCCATCACCATTCTTTAGTTCACTCAGCCACCCCAGTTCAGACATGGCTATATGCAAATCAGTCTGACCATGTGCCTCATGGGAACAGTCCAGCCTGAACTGCCAAGCCATGTCTTCCCTGGACCGGAACCAAGCATCCTGGGACTGGTTTCAGATTCATAATCCTCATCAGCCAGGCTATCTTGAATCCAGTGGCCAAGTGAACAAGGGACTCACGTCTGAGCATACCCTGCCACACTTAGGGCGAACAAAGCGATACAAAAGGGGATGATGGACGGAGCGTTTGAACAAATCAAACACTCACCCCCAGTCAACTGATCTGGGTTTAATCCATCACCATTCTTTAGTTCACTCAGCCACCCCAGTTCAGACATGGCTATATGCAAATCAGTCTGACCCTGTGCCTCATGGGAACAGTCCAGCCCGAACTGCCAAGCCATGTCTTCCCTGGACCGGAAACAAGCATCCTGGGACCAGTTTCAGATTCATAATCCTCATCAGCCAGGCTATCTTGAATCCAGTGGCCAAGTGATATGGAAAGGCTGTTGGAAGGTTTTTGACTTTGGGGGCCGCTAGCAGGCCCTCATCCCCCAGCACTCCGCTATGGGTCCTGGGGGCCTCTAAAAGGATGTTTACAAACATACATTTTTCAATGGAAGCTTGTGCTACGGGCCTTTTCCATCCGCCGCATATGCTTAATTGAAAAATGAATGTAGGTGAGTGTCCTATGGGCATTCGCATCCTAATCCTGCGGTCAGAACCACCGAACTAAGTTCAGGCAGTTCTAAACCACAACAGTGTTGGGCGGACATAAGTCCACTAGACATCGTAATGAGGCCCATAGTCTTTTGTAGTGTCATTAAAAACTTCACCGAATTTCCCTAACGTGTCCTTCCTAGTACTCTCACTCTCATCCACAATCAATACCTTTTCCTTACTGTTGCGATCCAATATCATATATTATCTAACACAGAAAGTCCTTTCTTGGCTGTATCCAACTTACTGACAGTTTTTCCATTCTTGAATCTTCAAGCAACGGTTTCATTTTCTAACATCTCTATAATTTCCCCACTACAACCTTCAGGACAAATGTCCAGTGCGCAATCTTTCTCCAATCTTGTTTACAAATGTATCCTTCCACATCCTCAGTCCCAATTGTGTATGGAGATCCCGAACGAATCAGCTTACATCTCAATACCCACACCACAAATGTTCAAATAGCAATTGCGTTTGTTACCTTTTAAATACTTGTCACTCACATTTAAAACCAATGTGTCTCATACCTTAACAATAGTTCTGAGAATTATTTTCTTCATCACTTGTATAAAGGAGACACTCTTACTTAACACAATTAATTTTGTTACTTCTTTTTCTTCACACTTTAGCATAGTGGCCAATAACACCATCTACCATATCTTTTTGTTTTGTATCGGGACATAAATTGCTATATGCCAAAAGATTGATCCTAGCACATCTATAACATCTAGGTGTTTCTCATTGCTTTCCCATATTGGATTTAATCTCTGTGTAAATTGCTTTCTTTTTTTTTTTAAACACTCCCACCATGTCATGCACACACTATCCTTTATCTCAGAATTCGCACACATTCCATATATTTGTGCTTAGTGCACAATCATTAATCTTAAGCGTTCCTGAATTGAATGATTATATGTATGCATTTCAATGTGGTCTCTAATAGGATCTTTTTCCAAAACTCCAAACATACAATCAATGTCCTGTTTCCTTAGTGCAATGACATAGTCATCAGTTGGCGCCTGTTCATCCTGTTTCCATTGAAAAAAATGTAAAACCTATTAATGCCATTGCATACTTCTGGAGAAAGATAATTGTCAAAATCCATAATTGTGATATTAAATACATTTGCATAACCCCTTCACCCGTTCTCCCCGTCACAGTCTTTTATGTGAGTCCACCCAGCCCCTCCAAACAGATTAAAGGCAAAGCTTTGTACAGCAACTTTCCTATTTCTATTACCTACCTCCACATTGCCCATAAAGACCACCCTTCCCCTCCACCTCCTCCTGCTTTGCTCTTTCTCCTCAGACACTTCGGAGACAGGTAAGATTTATTACATTTTATTTCAAGAACACAATTACCATTTCTGAAGTTGTGTTTCGACTTAGCAGGTGCTGGCCCGGCTGCGTGGCATGTACTGTGACTCCCTGCCCATGTGCTGAGCTGAGATGGGGTGACTTACTGTAGCAGTGCTAGAGGCTGTTTCTTTCTCCCGCACAGTGGAAAAGAGGGGTTTCTTTCTGCCGGCTGCTGTGTGAGTTGTTAATTTAGATTGGCACTATGGGTTGGTTTCTCTCCCCTTCCAGATCTTGTCAGGGGCGGCCTTAGGCATGTGCAAGCTGTGCACCTGCACAGGACCGCCAAACCTCAGGGGCCGCCACGCCAATATATATCCTTAATATAATAATGCCCTGAGGATGGATACATATTTGCGTGGCGGCCCCTGGCAGGGATTTGGCGGCCTCCGACTCTGTTCCACTTCCAAACACCCTGACTCCCCCCTTCACTGGCCTCCGCGCCTGCGTTCCTCTGGGGCCCCCTACCTACGCTCCCTGCCCAGGGCCGCCAAGAGACTAGAGCCGCCCCATATCTTTTGAGAAGATATATGGTTGCTATGAAGCCATCCTGAAGCAGGAAGCCACTAGCACTATCGTGGTACACAGATAACTTTTGTGACTATGAAGGCAAAGAAGTGCACACAGAAGAGTCAGCATACAGAAGAGGAAGATGATCAGGAGTTCATATCCCTTGCATGGATTGATGTGCAAGCCACGATTCAGGAGCCAGTGTCAACAGCCTTTGGAGCACCTGCAATTAAGAAACAACTACTGGATTTTTGAAATGAGGAAAGTCAGGACTCTGTGCCAAATGGCAAATATATTGAAGAGGTACAGTTCGGTTAGATGCTAACTCACATTAGAGAGGGCGTGGAATTTGAGGCTGACTCTTAACCAACAGAAGGTGTTTACTCCCAATATGTTGTTCAAGAGTATATCAATTATTTTTATTCAATCATATTCATCTCAAATTATAAGAATATGTATATCCATCATATATCAATCCACTTTTGGCAACAAAATGGTATACTGTTTCCACAGTTTCTCAAAATATACAGTACCATGTGACACCTTTGTATTGAATATGGATAGTATTTACATATCTCCCATATATACAGTAATTTTGCAAAAATATGTACATGGGCATGGTCTATTATTCAGCACATCTGTGATTACATTCAGGGCCTCTACTTGTGGTATATTAAGGTATAGACTTTCAATGTCCATGGTTACTAGGACATTTGTCTGTCTGTCGTATATTTTTCCTTCTAGACTGTTAAGTGCACTCGCACTGTCCCTAGTGTAAGATTTGGTGAATAATACATCAGACTTTATAAAATGATCAACATATTCAGCCAAGGATTGTAGTATCGATTGGCATCCAGCTACGATAGGTCTACTAGGTGGTTTTTTATCGTCTTTATGCACTTTAGGTAAAGTGTAAAAGGCTGGGATAGAATAATCATTTTTGTTTAAGTAGTCGAATTCTTTTGGGTCTAAGCAACCACCTTCTGTGCCCTGTTTAGTAAGACTTAAGATCCGTGATCTGATGTTGTCTGTGGGATCTTGTGGTAGTTTTTTATAGTGTAAGGTATTGCGCAGTTGTCTCAATGCTTCATCATCATTGGCTGTTATATCCTGAACCATAATACTGCCCCCCTTGTCAGCCCGTTTGATAATATTGTATTGGTTTCTGTACCAGCCACGCCGAGTGTTGCATGTGCGACCTTTCTGTGGGGTCCGGCCTCTCCCTAAAAAAGGGGAAGGATTTTGACCTCTACCAAATCTGTAGCTGGAACTATTAGTTCTGTCAGTATTGTCCTCAGAACTAGATGACCCTGTATCTGAGAAGTTGGTATGTTTAGGAGCCCAAGTGGTTTGATTTGGAGCAAAGAAGTCTTTTTTTACATAAGGATATGTACGGTCTCTAGCATAGTTCTTTATATCTTTCTGCAGCTTCTCTGTCTTTTTCAAGATATTTGTTCTTTGGAAATCTGCAATTGTGGTTTCTAGTTTTTTTAAGAATTCTTGGTTGTCTGTAGAATTACTATCTTCCAGAACTTATACAATCCTGTGGTTATTCCTGTGTACGCTGTATATACAATTCGGGCAGTTTTGAGACCTAATGTTGTTTTATTTTGTTTTATTTTATTTCATTCCAAATAGGATTAGTGATATCTTCATTGCTTTTCTGTGAGTACTTTTTCTGATGTGTTTTTTTCCCACGTTGTCACTAGAGGTGTGGGTGCATGTCGGTTTGGGACATGACCACTATATATATAGTTGTAAATAAGATGATTTAGTCCCTTGGCACATATTGTTGGCACTTTTATTTTCATTTATGTTCACCATTTGGTTCGGTGTGGGCAGTCGGATCTAGACTATGCTATCAAGAGTATCTACATACAGAGTTTGATTCTATGTACATTATTCTGTAATAGGTCCATGGTGCAACACATGTCCTTATGATGGTCTCGCTGAACTGTACTATATGAGACCAAAACGTCGACGCAACAACACTTCTTTGTAAATAGTATCAGCATTGACTGAACTGTAATTTTGTATATATTTTTGCAAAATTATTGTATATATGGGAGATATGTAAATACTATCCATATTCAATACAAAAGTGTCACATGGTACTGTATATTTTGAGAAACTGTGGAAACAGTATACCATTTTGTTGCCAAAAGTGGATTGATATATGATGGATATACATATTCTTATGATTTGAGATGAATATGATTGAATAAAAATAATTGATATACTGTATGTATCCCTCTTGAACATTATACAATTCATGCTCACTACGGTGACAAAAAATTTCCAACTGTGAAGTTAATTTTGAATAATTCGCCTAAGGAACATATCTTTTGTGTTATTGAACATACCCAGTTCCTTGGGAATATTGGGTTGCCCTATTGAATTTTGATACTCCCAATATGTGTCATAAAATACTGACACCTGTCTTTTCATGATGTCTTAAATAACTTTTTATTAAAAGAATGGTCAGAAATAGATATAAACAGCTTTTCGCTCTTTCTAAATAAGAAATATTATATGCAGGACGGTTCCTCAGGTCCCCGAAAGAAATTCAGTACTTTCAAGTATGGCTTCTAACTCTTCCTTGCTTCAGAGGACTCCTTGTACAAACCCTGTGACAAAAAAGGTGAAAGTGCTTAGAAGCTGTCCTATGCAGCTGCAAACTTCACAATCATTACATGTTTGTATACATCCTATGCTGCACAAACTCTAGTGAATTTCTTCCAGTGTCTGTTTAATTGTTTTCAAGAGGGTGAATACATTTCAGAGATTTTGGCCAAAATGGAGTTCTTGGCAAAGTTCCTATTTGATACCATCTTCATTACTTGTGGTCCTTTCAAACCTCGGCAGCGGCTTTGATAGCTGCCAGGACACTGTTATGGTTGGAATTTTAGAAGTTAGACGTAGGCCAGAGCTCCTTGATACATCATCAGAAACCTTTTGGACCAGAGCTAAACTAACTGATCCAGAAAAAACTGGAAGTAAATAAATCTTACTGTCCTTTAGAGCAATTCAAAATAAGAAGCAGAAAAAGGTAGAAGTAAAGAAATCTTGCAACTCTTTAAACAGTTTTAAATAAGAAGTATTTTCTGCGGAGATGAATAACCCAGAATGTTCCACAGACATATGGTCCTATTCTGTGCTGAGCCTGTGGCCAGTTAGCTGCATTTCTGGATAAATCTAGACTCCTGCAACCATAGTTCTCAGCCTCAAAAAACATAATTATGGAGGGAAGGTGGTAAAAGGAAGATCATGAAGTTCTAGTGCAAGTTGATCCATGAAGTAAAGGACTAATGGGCCCTATCCCTCATAAAAGATGGATATTCTATAGAGCTACAATAAAAAACAATTGTAGCCTTTTGAAAAGCACCTAGAATGATTAGATTAATAAAGAGAGACTTATTGCTGCTAGGGATAGAAGATATGTTCAGGAAAGAGCAACTGTGAAGGTTTCCTATCTTCAAAGGCATCTAGGAACATATTCCATGCTGTTCTTGGTGTAGAATTCGGATAGAAACGTGCATCCACTGGACCGAAACGGTGTTGACTTAAGTTATTTGTGCAACATATCCAATTAAAAAGGACCAACATTCAGACTGGGACTTAATCTCTTCATCTCCAAGAAACTTATTTCCACATTCCCATCCACTTGAAAACTCAGTTATTTCTAAGATTTGCGGTGTGGCAGTCAACACTTTCAGTTCTAAGCCCTGCTATTTGGACTAACAACAGCTCGACAAAGTGTTCACAAAGGTACTTGCTCCAGTTGTAGCTTTTCTGCATTGGAAAGGTTTTAATTATTTTCTATTCCTGTATGACTGGATACTCTCTGCTCCTACTTTTACTAAGGTGCTGCTCGATGTGGTAAATGTTTGCAAGTGTCTTCAAGATCTAGGATTTATGTTGGAGCTACATAAATCGAATCTACACTCAGACCAGGAAAGCTTGCTCATCGGTGCCTTGTATCATAGACACAAGGGTCGAGTTCTTGAAGGAAGGAATTGGAGGAGTTGATCTCCCCTGGATTATCTTCAGTCCTGGGACTGGAAGGAACTGGTGGCAGTTCTAAAAGCCCTTCAGGGTTTTGCCCATTTTGAAGGGAAAGTATTTGTTATCAGAACAGACAACCTAGGAGGCAAAAGCTATGTGAACGGGCAAGGAGGAACTAAGGTGTTATCTCTGGAGACTCTAGCAAAGCTGATTTTTGCCTGGGCCGAAACCACTGATCTCCTTGAGGGCTGTGTACATCCATGGTAGGACAACTTACACCCCAAAAGCTTAAACAGAAACATCCCATCTTCTTTAAGTTTTCCATCGAGAAAGGAGTAGTCCCAATAGATCATAGCATACTTACGTCAGCCAGGGCTGGATCTATTTGCACCTCCTTCCAATGCTCTACTTCCTCAATTCTGCTCATAGACAATGAACGATCAAGCATCGGGGTGGGAGCCATGTCAACCCTGTGGCTGAAAGGCCTTCTGATTGCATTCCCTCCCATGCCTTATTTCCCAATGGTGCTGCAAAAGATTTGGGGAGAGGGGGTGACTTTTTTATGTTCAAGAAGGACCTGGTTCCCAACCCTAATGCAGGTGTTAGTCTGCCAGTGTTACCACCTATCTCTGCATCCATCTTCTCTTTCTCAATCCCATTTAACACCAAAAGTGTTACAGCTTCTACATTCCACAGTATGGAAGTTGAAAGGTAGGGCTACGGAATTTAGGTTGTTCAAGTGATGTTGCACTTCCCATTCAACAGTCAAGAAAGCTTCCTACCCTCTCTTCGTGTTCTTAACGCTGGATAAATATTGGTAAATGGTGTGAAGAGAAAGATTTTCATCCAGCATCTTGTGACCCGTTTAAGGTTTCTAATTTTTTGTCGGAGGGACACCAGAGGTTCCTTCTCCTTTGACCTTATTATCTACACGGGCAGGCATTACAACTTTCAGAGGACATGATAATATTGCTGCTAATGCTACTCCACAGGTCAAAAGGCTAAAAAAAGGTATCACCCCTTTAGCAGATCCTCCACGGGACTTACATACAGATTTAAAAGGTCTTAAATCTGACCCTTTGACCCACTGGAGACTGCATCTCTCCAGTGGCTAATTGTGGTAATTACATCAGCAGGAAGACTGGGAGAAAATGGAGCTCCGCTTTCCTCTCGACCATACATAACATTATTTGCAGACAGGCTGGTTTTAAAGTCGTATCTTTAATCCAAACCCAAAGTACTTTCCAAAGTTCTTTTATAAGAGGAGGTTGTGCAGGCTTTTCAGCTGGATTTGGAATTTGGATTGCCTTATCTCTAGATGTAACGAAAGCCCTTCTGATTTATCTAGAAAGGATGAAAATCTAAGCTTTAGAGAACCAGAATCTGAGTTTATTTACTATGGCCCTGCTGCCTCCATCTTCAACCCTGAGTTGATGGGTGCAGCTGGCAATAGCACAAGCTTATATTTCATTGTGGGGGAAAGAGGGGTTCCTATTCTTGGAAAAATTTAAAGGAGGTCTACCAGAGATCTAGTAGCTTCATGGGCAGAAAGATCTCGCTTTCTAAAACATTATCTTCTTTTGGACTTCGGAACAAATTGTGTTAATTATGGATCAGAAGTGATAAAATCTGGAGTAAACAGTAAGACATTTTATCATTTGATTACAAGTTTACTATTTGGCAAACAAAGAGGAGCTATGTCATTGCTGAGTGAACAAGGAAAATGAAAACGTTTTGATATGCTCACTGTGAATATGAGGACGGGTGAATGGGTAATGGACCTATTATCTTCTGGTATTATTTATTACTTTGATCCTTAGTACTAATTCCCTTCCTTCCCTCTATTGCTCCAATTTTTCGTTATCACTCAGTCTAGTTTGATAGTTTTGCAGGTGGAGGGGTAGTGGGCTTTATAAACAAATGGAAGTATTTCATAAAAATAGAAGAGTTACTGTTCAAAGCTTTGCATACCATCTGCCTCTAGGGCCATGTTGGTCTCCTATAGTAAGGACTGTGATGAGGAGGTCAATGGATCGAAATAATAGCCCTTACGGTTCCAAATCAAATGGAGAAAAAGAGTTGGGAAAAGATGAGTACGTTCAAAATTAAGTTCTGTGACTGCAGTTTGTTCAAATCAAAAAAATGTGACCAAGAGATTTATTGCTGAATTGTCATTTCCGCAGATAATTTGAATATCTCCAAAATGCGACCTACAGCCTTAGGTCATTTATTTCCAAAATGTTGTGCACAAACAAAACAAGCATTTGCAATGCAATAGGTCTCGCACTTACGAGAGTTTTGGCTATTGGCAATACTATAGCTTAAGCTCTCGCAAATGCGAGACATATTGCATTGAAAATATTTTTTTGATTACTAGCACCCCTGGGGCGCATTCACATTTATGGAGGCAACGCCCCTTTCATTAAAAAAGCTGTGTCTAAAGAAAGGAGTGTGGCGACATTAAAGTGAAACTGACAAGCAGATTTTTTTTTGTAAAAGTGGTAATGCCGCGCTTTCACTTTAATAGCAGCTGCGCACCCTTATTTAGACACAGCTTGTTTAAAAAAAGGGGCATGACCTCCATGAATGTGGAAGGGCTGCATGGGCACTAGCAAACAAACAAATAAGTAAGCACGGCCGCTATACTTAATGCGGATCGACATCAGTAAGTAAAATAAAGAAAGAAAGGTGTCCGCTATAGTTAAAGCGGACCGCCACTAATGAGTGCAATAAAAGCGAGTGGCATGCTGTGACCCAGTGGCTGGAATAGGGGCAAATCATTAAACAAAATACTGCTCACAGCCAAGATAAAGCAGACTGTGTAACAGGACAAGTAAAACTTTTAGTCGTTATGGGAGGTAACAAATGCAGACAAGGCGGTACCAAGGAGGGACTAACAAGCCTAATAATGACTCGGAAGCCAGCGTTTATGAAGGCCAATGACAAAAGTGAATAAAAAATATGGGCGGAGATTGGGGGGGCTTCAAAGCCATACTCCACTACTGCATGCCTCGCAGCAGCGCATTCGCTGCCCAGGCTCAACCTAAAAATGGCAAAAGAGAGTTTAGGAAATCTCACCTTAGTTTGATGAAAAATTTTAGCTATGTTACCAATGGACAAGGAAAAGAAAGAACCGCCAACAGTACATGAAAATCAGTCCAAATAAACAATCGACCTAGATAGCAACATGTACAGTCACGTAAACTGACGTTACGCATACACATGTAGGCTACAGTGTTGTCAATTGATAAACATGTTTTTTTAGAAGAGGTAGGAATGCTCTTGCGCCTTATTAAACTGCACATCCAATGTTGCCTGTAAAGTAAGAACTGTTTATTATGCAGCTGCACATTGGGTGATCCATTAGTTTCAATTCCTCATAGCTGGTAATAAAATCCAATCATCACTGAAGTTCAATATTGAGCACTGCTAGGTTTTTCCCCAGGATGCCCACTCGTTGCCAAAAATTATTTTAAAAACATTTTATTGTATTTTGACAGAAATAGACAACAAAAAAATCCCCCCAACTGCAGAAGGCATATGAATAAGCATACACCCAACAAAATACAATGGAACCCATCAGTCTCAGACTGGACCATGTTCCACTGCGGTATATTGTAGACGATTTGGCCTCCCTATAGGCTTTCAGACTCCATCCAGGGCCCGATCAGGTCCCCCTCCTTCTTGTCTTCCTCCTCTACTAGAACTCTACCACGACTCCCCTCTCTCGATGGACCCCATATCCTTTCAAATGTGTCTGGGTATCCCCTCGCATAGTACACCAACTTTTCTACCCCATACGCTAGCCCATGTTTTTCCCTGACTCGCCCATGGATGGCAGTGTCCTTGCCCTCCCCCAATGTTTAAAGAGATCCCTACATGCCACCATTAAGGCCACATTGATAAAAAGAAGGTCATATTGATCTAAGAATTGTTCCCCCGGTATGCATAACGAGATCAGCTGGGGCGTAAGCTGCACTCCACATCCCCATCCCAAAAACCCATACAATCTCTTACCTATCGGCTCCCAATAAACTCTGACCTCCTGACATTTCCATAATGTGTGGATCAGGGTGGCCCTCATCCGGCATCCCTGCAGACAGTGTTCGTCGGTCATCCTCCCCATTCGGAATAGCCGGGTTTGTGTGTAATATGACCTGTGAAAATGTTTTAGATGGATGAAGCGGAAGCCTGCACTGATTGTGGCCTCGCTCAGGTACCTGCATGCCATTCCCCAGTCATCATCTTCAAGTCTACCGATGTCTCTTTCCCGTTTCTCCCTGAGTTAATCAATTGGTGTAAGAATATTATTCAGCAGTGTGGAATAGATTTGGGACACCGCATCGCTCGCCAGAGGAGCGCCTAACATTATGTACTCTAGCGAGATTTCCTCCTCTAGTTCCTCCTAGAGGGCCTCACATTTCCCCAAGATGAACCGCAGCGCCCAATACCTTAAAACCTGGCTTCCTGTAAGCTCATATTCTGTCTCTAGGTCGACAAATGAGATCATCGCCCCTCCTTCCGCACATCTCCTAGCATAGAGATACCTAGCAGGTCCCACATCCTGTGGCCCTTCACCTCCTGCAGTCCAATCAGAAGGTTTGAGTCCCACAGGGGGGCTCTAGTTTCAGTCTGCCCTGCCATCCAAGCTTCTGTGTCATTCTTTTTCATATTGTCACCACACTCTCCTTGGAATAGGGGCTGTGGAACAACCCCTAACCCCATAGAGTCTTCATAGGTAGCAATCTGTGGCCATAGCAGTTTGATCAGACTGTCACGTGGCCCATAGGGACATTGTTGTCTTCACTAACTTAGCACGAGCACACTGCAGCTTGCCTGCTACTTTGCGCACGTTACTACACGTCTTTATTTTTGGCAATCATTTCTATAGCTGTTTACACTGGAGAACTCATTGCTGTGTTCACTCTCTTCGTGTCCCTGGGATTTTGACTGAACATTATATGCAAGGTCGAACAACAGTGCCCCTTGTTATTTTGTTCTGGCCAGGCCTTAGCCCTTAGACAAAACATACCTATGCAGCTGTTGTTTAGGACAACGTACTTGGGTTTTATTGGAATACACGAATAGGGAGAAGAGCGAGACAGCACCTATGATGTAGATCTACCATCTATAGGCATGGGGTCTGCTGACAAAGCCCAGAGATGTTCTAATATATAATAACACTACTTCTTACCAAGGGAAGGGAAGTTAGGCTCTATTGTCTTTCGATGATGACACCACCCTTCATGATTTATGGACTAGCTGCTACGCTGACTGTATTTGTTCTATGCATTTTCCTGCTTGTTGTGGCACTTATACTGCATGTTAGGGCGCGTTTGTTAAAATAAATATTTTTAACTGTTTCGTGTCTCTTTTAGATCTTATTGTGGAAAACTACAAGAGTGCGAGCAAAAGCGTGAGTCTTGTTACCATGAATCCTAAGAGATCTGTCAGTGTTGTGTTCTGGGGTGTCTAATCATTTGTTTCTCTGTGAGTGAGTAGGAGAGCAAGTGAGACACTATAGTAAAAGAAACTCTGGAGGGACCAAGATACCAACTACCCACGTCCCCACCTGATGTCACTCCTGACAACAATGATACTACCACTAGAGACGCCAACCGAACTGGTGGCCATAACATTCAAACGTCCAGCTCTGGAGATATAACTGAAATTGAGACGGCAACCCCTGAGACAGAAAGGACAGAGAGGTCTACTAATCTTGCAAACGAAGAGCAGGACCAGGTCCAAAGGGAAGAGCTGATGCCGCCCCCTTTCGGTGCGAATTTACTTGAAGAGGGTACCCCAGCTCCAAGCGAGTCACCCTATGACCCGCTACCTCTCTTGAATTCGATACCAGAGTCTTATAGATCCTCACCCACAAATTCACTACTAGCACCACACAACTTAGATAATACTCGTGACAGCTCAAATAGAATCGGAAGTGACAACCTATCCAAGGATACAAAGGTAAGAACTGTGGGAATGAGAACAGATCAATTACGGAGAAGAGCAAAATGCAAAACCCGGACAGACAGATCAATCCTCCCTAAGAAATCATCCCGAAACCAGAAAGAAATTAAGGAGCTCCAGAAAATGGTAGGCAACCTGGCACAAGGCTCGATGAAAATTTCACAAGCAATCGAAAAAATGTGGGAGATGACGGTAAGCACGCACTCCAAGGTCTCGCATATCCAGAATCTAGTACTCTCCGCACAACGAAGGAATGACGAGATGGCCTTGTCTCAAAAAACAGGCTCAATAGACCATACAGGATAAATCCCTTGTCAAATGAAGATACCCTTGCCTTACTCCGAACCTATGAACAACCGGCCCCGGGGAGAGAGGAGAGAATCAAAACAGTACCAATTGATTCTAACAGAACATCCAGAAAGAATGACAGGAAAGCAATCCACCTCAACTTACAGCATATCCAGTTAACAGCAACTGAATCCGAAAATGGGAACCTCATTAACTCAGAGAAACCCTTGACCTGCCTTCTACTCAATTGTCGTTCGGCAACCAAACATGCATCAGACATAGCAGCCCTCATCATCAATAAGGAAATTGACCTGGCAATCCTCACGGAAACATGGCTAAGTGAATCATCATCTCCCGCCATTGATCTCTTAGTACCACCTCAATATAACATTGTGAGATTAGATAGGCTAAGGAAAGTAGGAGGAGGTATAGCCTGCATTCACCGATCAGAGATAGAGGTCAACCAAATCCAAGCCGACCCCCTAGAATCTTGTGAATACCTTGGTCTGAATATAAGGTCATCAAGTAATCAAAAATGCAACCTGCATGCTTTCTACCATCCACCAGGAGATAACGCAAAGTTCACAGAGCAACTAATAGAGATCATAATGGCCAACTCCAATTCCGATGCCAACAACATATTCCTGGGAGACTTTAATTTACACTGGGACGACGGCAATGACAAACTGGTTAACTCGCTTAAAGAGTTCCTCGCCGAACTAAACCTCGCACAAGCATGCACCCAACCTACACATGCGCAAGGAGCGACCTTAGACTGGATTATTTCAAGAAACAAAGAGACATCAATCCGCGCTATAGATCCGTGTGATTGGTCTGACCATCACGCCATAACATTTGTGATCCCCACAGTGAAAAAGGGTAGGACTGTGCAACCCCTCAAGTCCAAAAAATCGATCCGAGATACAAAAGAGGTGAATATTGAGCTACTGGTTGAAATCTGCGAGAGAGACTTAAAGCCACCTAACGACATGCAGAATGTAAATGAGCTGACTGATCACTACATAACCTCAATTGGAAATATTGTCAATGACACCATGCCACTAAAACTGAAAAGAGTTACAGAAAAGCAAAAAAATCCTTGGTTTAGTGGGTCACTGAATGAGGACAGGCGCAAACTGAGAACGGCCGAAAGAAAATGGAGACAACACCCTTCCTCCCCTGAGCTGAAAGCCCTCAGAAAAATCAGAAATCAATATAACAAAAAGATAATCAATTCCAAAAAAGAATTTATAAGAGCAGAACTTGACAATGCCAAAAACAGACCACGAAAACTCTTCGAGATCTTAAAGCAACAATCAGATAAACTAGCCAAATCGGCTCAAGAGAACTCAAAAACTCCCTTAAGCTGTGAGGAATTCTCCACATTTTTCACGGAGAAGACCAAATCGCTAGAGGTAGAGCTCTCAAGCGCCGCGGCTATCCTCCTGACCCAACCTTTGTCGACGAGCGAGGCCTTCATGACAACAGAGAGTATTAAGACAAAAAATAAAGCAAATTGGGACACATTTGAATTATATGACCAGGACAAGATCACCAAAACGCTGTCGGAAATCAGACCGAACAACCACTATCATGACCCTTTACCTGCAAAGTGTGTAAGAGAAATCAGCCACACTGTGGTTCCAATCTGGACCAAAATAATAAACGCTTCACTTGCACAAGGGATCCTCCCTGACTGCCTAAAAACAGGACAAGTAATGCCAATAATCAAAAAACCGACAGCGGATGCAACAGATCCGAATAACTATCGACCAGTAACCAACATCCCTTTACTGGCCAAACTAATTGAGAAATGCGTGCAGAGCCAATTGAGTCAACACATCACCAAGTTCTCCTTACTAGATGAATGCCAATCAGGATTCAGAGCAGGGCATAGCACGGAAACAGCGATCCTGCATATTGTCGATGACGCGCTACAAGCCCTAGACCAAAATCAAGCATGCCTATTGATTCTCCTAGACCTGTCATCTGCATTTGACACGGTAAATCACGAAGCACTATTGACCAGGCTACAGGACAGGATGGGATTGTCCGGAAATGTGCTGAAATGGTTCAATTCTTTCCTACAGAACAGAACACAACGATTCCTGGTTAACCAAGCAATCTCACCCCCTTGTCCTAATGCAATTGGGGTCCCGCAAGGTTCAACGCTATCCCCAGATCTATTCAACCTGTATGTCGAACCTTTTACAGACATTCTGCGGAAATCGCAGATATCCTACCACATGTATGCAGACGACACGCAAATATATTTAAAGATCGCCTCCCTTGATGACATTGATCTAATGAATGAGACACTAAAGATGGCTTTGCAATGGTTAACTGCTAATCATCTGAAACTAAATGCCCATAAAACAGAATTCTTGCTAATTTCACCTCCAAGGAGCCATTCTGAAGTAAAGGAATGGACTAAATTTGTGACTGCGCTAAACTGCACCCCAACCCTAGTCAACTCAGCTAAATCACTAGGAATCACATTAGATGAGAACCTTGACATGAAAGCCCACATTAATTCAATGGCGAAAAGTGCCCGCTTCCATTTGAGATACTTAAGAAAATTAAAACCATTCATCTCAGAGGCAGATCTAAAACTGGCTATACAATCCCTAGTTATCTCTAGGATCGAATATGGTTGCTCCACATTAACCGGCCTACGTAAAACATCCACAGCACCACTAAAAGCTTGTCTCAACGCAGCGGCAAGACTCATCACTGGATCTAGGAAATTTTATCATATATCTCCTCACCTGAAAGCACTAAACTGGCTACCTTATGAGGCCAGAATTCAAATGAAGATAGCATGCATTACCCACAAAGCGGTGCACTATAACACGCCAAGATACCTAGCCAAGAAAATTAAGCTATCGGGAGGAAACAGACCTACTAGAAGCGCCAAGGAGCTGCTGTTGCGGCCAGCCATCTTCCGAAAGAAAAAGACTTATGACCGAGCATTCTCTGGAGATGCCCCCAGAGTCTGGAATTCACTCCCTCCAAGCATTAGGAAGATCCAAAATATTGTAACATTCAAGCGGGAATTGAAGAACCTAATGATGAGCAAATACCCTGCATAGGGAAGCCGACGGATCGCTGGTACGAATATTTACGTCAGCTGAAGGTTGGCCCCCACCATGAATATTATCATTGACAAGTGACTGACTCCACACACAAGCCTCGGCTGTTATCCTTATCGCTACCACATTCCTATGTGAACTTATAACTGTTTCTCACAGCCAAAACTATATAACCTCTACCTCACCTTATTTTTCGATATGGACCGTGAAATAAGCTAAGCCTTACTTACCTTTTAATGCTAATTGCACATGCGTTTGGAATATATATATTTAGGCACCCCCTCATAGCCATAGTTTCTCCTACCTCATATCTGTTTGTTTGTATAATTGATATTGTATTGTACCTCTACCTCACCTTACTTTTCGATATGGACCGTGAAATAAGCTAAGCCTTACTTACCTTTTAATGCTAATTGCACATGCGTTTTGAATATATATATTTAGGCACCCCCTCATAGCCTTAGTTTCTTCTACCTCATATCTGTTTGTTTTTTATAATTGATATTGTATTGTCAATTTGTAACCTACCTCGATGTTAAGCGCTCTGATACCCTCGGGTCTTGTTCGCACTATACAAAACACTATAATAAAATAAATAAATAAAATAAAATATGTGCAGGAAACCAGGACCTCGGTATATAGTGGTGCACCAACCTATCACCTCAGTGCCCAAAATCCCCAAAACAGACTAGCTAGAGTGTCTCATTGGTTCTTCGACTATTAGGGAAGCTACCAGTGATTAGACAACCCAGAACACAACACTCACGATTCTCTCAGGAATCGCGGTAGCAAGACAACTCTTTCGCTCACTCACTCAGACCCATCCACAATAAGAGTAATCAGACTCACGGTATAGTTTAAAATGTTTATTTTAACTAATGTGCTCTATGGTACTGTACACGCGCAGCAAAATGCATAAACGCAATAACTTCAGCGTTGTTACAATTTCAAAGAATACAAAAGGAGATGTCATTATATAAAGACAGTGGAAAAGGGCTATAGTACCTAACCACCCACCCCGTGGTAAGATATAATTCATTATAAAAAAGAAAACCTCTGGGCTTTGTCAGCAGACCCCATACTTCAAGGCCTAGATGAAAGGTTTACATCTCAGGACCAGCATAGCTCTTCTCTCTTGAAAGGTCTCTTTCCAAGTGTGTGAACCACACGCTTTGCTGCAATATTAAAGCGTGCGACTTTCCGTAGTGCAGCTGTGTGTCATGTTATGTCTAGGTGCGAGGGACTGACCAGAACAGAATAACAAGGGGCATTGGTTATCAATCTTGTACATCATGTGCAGACTAAACCCCGGTAAACAGCAGAGAATGCGAAAAGCAGACAGTTCTCATGTGAAAGGCATAAACAAAGTCTTGCAATATAAAGGCATGTAGTATCGTGCGCAAAAGCAGCCTCATGGCAGAGAAGCTCACACTGATTTAGCAATGTCGACAATGAACCCACCATCCATACAACAAACTCTTGTGGCCTCGTCCACTTTCTGGAAGAATCTTTTTGAGATCGGGAAATGGGTATTCTGTATTATATATACAAACATTTGGACAAATAGATAATTTTATAAAGGGCTGCGGGACCCAGCAGGGATAGCAGGAGTTTTCTCCATCCCTCCACATCATGACAATATGCCTTGAGGACCTTCAGCATTTGTTCTTTAAGGAATGTGTCTTGCTCAGGACTTACAGAAATGCCAAGGTATTGAAACCACTGAGTCACCTATCAAAAGGGACATCCCCAATTCCAGTCCAGACCTTTGTTCCCTATGGGGAATGCCACCGATTTGTACCAATTAATATCGATTCCTGCATAGAATCCAAAGATTTCTGGGATGTGCAGGAGTCTCTGTATAGAATGCGTAGGGTCCACCAGATATAAAAGGATGTCATCGACATATAACGAGATGACATCTTCCCAACCCAGATCCCATCGGAGACTGTGTATCACCATGCCTGGGCGTATCTAGGCTGCCAGTGGGTCCAATACCACTGCAAACAGAAAACGTGACATTGTGCACCCTTGTCTGGTGCCTCGGGATAACACAAATCTTCCACAGAGCACCCCAATGACCCAGACTTTCACCACATGGTTGCTATACAACAGCCCGACCCAGACCGACTAGGGAATCCTCCACCTACATCAGGCGGTTTGCCAGGATGTTTGCTAGAATCTTCGTTTTAACATTTATCAGTGAGATTGACCTATGTGAAACACAATCTTCCAGGGTTTTCGTTCCTTATGTATCAGGACAATCGTCCTCTCTCTGAGGTCCAGTGGCAAACTGCAGAGCTTCCTAACTGAGATAAACATTTTAAGCATTGCGCCACTACTTTGGACTTCACACATTTAAAGAATTCTGACTGGAATCCATTACGTCCAGGGTTCTTGCCACTATGTAGCTGGGAAATAGCCTCAGCCATCTCTTCCCCAGTAATCTCCTTCTCCAGCAGGTCCTTCTAATTGAGGTCAAGCTGATGGGTCGGAAGATCTCTAATGATGCCATCCAGGTCACCTTGACCACCCATTGTGAGGGCACTATAGAGCCCCTCAAAGCAGTCAGCGAACTTCTGTCCAATCTCCAGAGGGGCCTCTCTCAAGCCTGACTCATCTGTTTTCACTCCCTGTACCCACCTCTGTCCCGCTTCTTTTCTGCCCAACCAGGCCAGGAGTTTGCCTGCCTTGTTGCCTACTTTGTACAGTCTGCCATGCGTTGCTCGGAACTGGGCCGTGGCCTCCTGGCACACCAGGTCTGTGTGTAATACCATTGCACCTCTTCTGTTCTATGGGAAGTGCTCCAGAGGGAGAGATGGTATAGTCTCCCTCCCATTTCATTAGCTTCTCTTCAAACTTCCTACATCCCGCATCTCTCTCTTGTCTCTTGCCCACCACACGTCCAATTACTTGTGCTCTATGGACCGTTTTATACGCTTCGCATAGGTCGGCCTCAGATTGGACGGATCCCTTGTGTTCCTCAAAATACCGGTCAGTAGCGGTGACCTATAATTGTCTAGTGTCTCTGTCTGTCAGTTCCCAGGCATCAAGCTGCCATGTCCCCCTCAGCCCCATTAAACCCAACTGAACCACTGTAGTCAGAGGCAAATGGTCCTCGAGGGAGAAAGCCCATGTGGATAAACCTGTCCGTCTGGTGTCTGGGCACCAGTAGATAGTCTAGTTTGAACAAGGTGCCCATGGAGTTGGCCGTGTAGAAATACCGACATTGCCTCAGGTGTGTCTGCCATCACAGGTCTACCATCCCCATGGCTTCTACAAAAGTGGCCAGTTCTGTGTCCACCCTTGGCCTCTCCCCCCGACATCACTGCCCTGTCTGTTGAGATACCCCTACAGTGTCAGGTTGAGGTTGCCCCCAATTATTGCCAGCATACCTGGGGAGCTTGCTATCAAGGGCCTCAAGACTCTAGGTCCTCAGACTGTAGGCCTGGAGGAAAGTACCGCGAACCTATCACCAAGGCTTCACCATAGCAGCTTGCCGACCTTTCTCACTGATCTACATCTTGGTGACCTCTAATGGGAGGCATCTAGGGGCTAGGATTCTCTCCCCCCCCCAGTATCGCATGGAGAATCCTGCATGTGCCAACAATATGTATCTGCCACCGGCCCATGAACTTACATTTGTTACCCAGTAGATGCATCTCCTGCAGCATGACTATATTGGGTTGTGCCAAAGCAGGTATTCCTTACCACCCATTTCTTGACCTTATTAGCTTGAGTTATGTTCCTTGAGAGGCCCTCCGGGGTCTGGCTTCAATTTGAGCCTGATTTGGTCATACTCCCCCATCCATTTCATGAGTCACTGCTTACATCTCCAGTCCCACCCAGCCAGGTGCTGCGCTGTAGCCCACATGACCTCAAACAACCTTGTCACCTTGCCCTTTTAAATCCCCCTCCCAATCACCTCACACTGCAGGCTTGAAACTATCCACCGTCCCAATGCCAGAGATGCCTGTTGCCCCAAAATTGTCACTGTAACTTAGGTCGAAACTTGTCACTAGGTAACAGCTGTAGTCATGTTCTGATGCAGGTCGTATTGCCATCCTGGATTAGCAGCTTGCCCTTGATGCGACTGCCCGGGGTACTCCCCCTATGTTCCAGGAGGCCATTTGTATTGACCCCTTGACCCTGTCCGCGAGCCACTATGGTAAGCCCAGCATGTCCACTATCATGGGAGTCACCACCTGGAGGTCATTGTCTTCTCTGTTCGTCAGAGAACTTTCGGAGTCCTCTACTGAGCCTTCTGTAGTCTGGGCCATTTCCTTCCATCGGTTACTTCTATTCAGCGAACATTTCCGCTGCAACTCCGCAACCACCTTCACCCTTTCAGTTTCCACCTGATCCTTCATCAGCTATGCTTTTGATCAGTGTTGCGGCCTGCGTCTTGACCTAGATTTCAACCAGTCTTCTCGCTCTGGGATCTACTGTTTGTCCAGTAGTGTACAGCCCTTGCCCTCTAGCTATGTCCATACTTCGGCTGCTGTGTTCAAATATTAGTAGCGGACTTGGTCACCATACTGAGTCTGGTAGGAAGAGGAATGCATACTTTAAATTCAGCATCTGCAGCTGCTATTTCAAAGCCATGAATGTTTCCTTCGTGTTGGTCCCCTTGAGTACAGTCAGCATATATATTTACTGACCACCACATCTATTTGCCATAGACCATTTGTACGGGCACGTTGCAGGATCTCATCTCTGTCCCGAAAGTTAAAGAGTCTGAATACCACTGCTCTGGGCGGTGACCCCGGCCTCGGTGGACCACCAATCACTCTGTGAGCCCTCTCCACTGTGAACAACTTGGAGGCTTTACCTTCCATGACCACCTTCAGTAGCTAGTCCTCTAAGAAGAGTTCTGCACTGGGACCCTCAAACAGTTCTGCCAGACTGACCACTCATATAAAATTGCTTTGGGAACAGCCTTCCACATCCTCCATCTTTTGCTGCCCCTTAAAACGGGGACTGGATTTGTTTCTCATGTTCCACAGTGGTGGGCTGCAAGTGAGCAACTGCAGGCTCCATGTCCCCCACTCTGTTAACTAATTTTCTGTGGTCTGCCCGAAGAAGTCCCAGGTCTAGGGCCACTGCGTCAATTTTGCCTTTGAGTGCAACCTTAGTTTTCCCAATGGCTGTCAGTATCTCTGATATGTGCGCCTCCAGTCCTGTGCCCGAGAGGGGCTGGTCCGTGTCCCGCGTGACCATCTGCCCCTGCTTCACCTCAGTCGGTCGACTCAGCTGTGTCAGTTTGGTGCACACCATTGTACAGAGTAAAGTTGAAGCAGGCACATCCAGGCCTGCGCCTCATCCACTCCAGAGCCAGGGGCCGCCAGACACAAGGGTCAGCCCCCATCCCCAGGAGGCCTAGTCCAGTGCCGCCCAACCCCCAAAAGGTCAATTCCACAGAACTCTGGAGGGGGATGCCCGGGCTACCACGACAGCCGGCCCCAGAGGGGCAGCTGCTCCCCTCCCCCACTGGCATGAGCGCCCCAGCTCACATCTGGCTTCTCTGGTGTTGGGGAGTTACCATTCCCTTTCTCTGGACCCAGTTCCTTTGGAAAAGCTCCTCTCACAGTGTCACCGGGTATGGCTTCCTCATTGAACTGCCTTGAGCCAGAGGCTGCTGCCTGTACTCTAAGGACTTTGGGTGTCACAGGGTCCGTGTGTAGGGCGGGCAAGGCAAGAGACGGGGGCCCGGCTGCTCAACACCCCACCTCACCGCCAGTTTGGTGCACTCCGGCTCCTGTGATTGCCCCGGCCACTGTATGCAGCCTCATGTAAAGAAGTCTTTGAGGCGTAGTATAGTAGAAGATCCTTTATTTAAATATGCACCAACACTCGCTCCGTGGAGACGGAGCCTAACAGCCTCACCGCCAGCCACCAGCTGTCATCTGTCAACATTCCAAGCATGACAGCTGGTGACATAGGCGACAGTGTATGGTGTCCGCGAATGGACACAAAGCAATCACAACACATCCTCCTCCTTATAGACAGAGCAGGAGCACAGGAACGGGAAGAAGAAAAGCAGAAATAGGCAGGGAAGAGAAAGGAAGACGGAAGAGGTGGAAAGGTGAGGATTGCAGGACAATAAGCATTACCAAACTATTCACAAACATAGTCTGACAATTTAACAGGTGGCAATAACCTTCTACCTGTCCTACTTGTGACACGGTTGGTGGCAAGATTTGGAACCTGTATACTCGGTAACCTACTACAGGTTCTGTTAGTGCTAGAATTACACAGTTCACCTTGACTGGTTGAGGTGTTGTCAATTTCACATATGGAACGCCCAGGTGTGTTGTGTGCTAGGGGTTCACATTCCAACTCCTCATCAGACCATCCGTTAAACGCTCTATTGGGTTCACTTGTACCTTCTTGAATCTTATTGTCGGAATCATCAGTAGAGTTTCTGCACTGTGACATGGCCGAAAAGTGCCACACCTTGCCATCGCTGAGCAAACTTTAAGAGGCTCTGTGTACCTATTACTGCCTTTGCTAATGTGTCCACTTCTCTTCACTTTTACCATGTCCCCAACCTTAAGCTCTACTGGTCTGCATCCATGTTTCAAGTCATATCTTTCTTTGCAGTTGGCTTGTGCATTTTTAGTCTTTTCCTCAACCATTTCTGTGGTCCAAATTACTTTCTTTGCTGCCTTGACCCAACCTACATTGTCTTTACACAATGGGGTTCTGCCTCGCATAAGTTCAAACGGGCTGTACCCAGTGGTAACAGTTGGTGTAATGCGGTAAGCCCAAACAGTTTTGCATACTTCTTGTTTCCACTTCATGTTATTGCCTTTAGCCAGTTGTACAATCCCTTTAATAACTCTGTTAAATCTCTCCACTGCCCCATTGCCAGAGGGGGGGTAAACAGAGGTCGTTTTGCGGTTTATTTTGTTTCTATGTATGTAGCTTTTGAAGATGTCAGAGGTAAATTGGGGGCCATTGTCACTGACTATGAATTTTGGGAGTCCCTCATGTTTGAATACTTTATCCAGAAACTTCACCACATTTATAGAATCTGGTTGGGTCAGGAATTTTACCTAAGGTCATTTGGAGAAGTCGTCAATAAGGACAACTATATACATCTGTTCTCCGTTGTCCTTTATTGGCCCCATGATGTCCACTCCCACTCTCTCCCATGGCATAGATGGGCATGGAATGGGCTGTAAAGGTGGTCTAAAGTTCACTTGCGTTTTGTCAGAGTTAAGGCACGAGGAGCAGTCTCTGGCCACTCTTTCTACTTCCAGGCTAACTCCAGGCCACCTGTAACTGTTCTTTACCCTACTTTTTGTTTTTGCAATTCCCAAATGCCCATTGTGGCATATGCCTAGAATCCTTTTTCTTAGTGTTTTGGGTAGTACTACTTTCCCCCCCCCCTTAACAACAACCTGTGTTTGTTTGATAGTTCATGTTTAACCTCCCAAAATGGTTTAGGTCTTTCAGGTAAAGCATTCTTTGAACCCCATTCTTTTTTTATCAGTTCAATTACTTCACATAATGTTTCATCCTTTTCCATTTCTGAATTCCACTCATCCTGGGAGATACCTTCCAACTCCTCTCTCACGTTGGCAACACTCACATTCTCGTCCTCATCATGTTTCTCATGTTCAGGTAGTGGCAAACGACTTAAAAAGTCAGCTCCCACATTTTTTACCCCCGGAACATATTCTACATCATAGTTATACTCAAGCAATTTCATAGACAATCTTGCTAACCTTGGTGCACATTATACAAACCTTTGGTAGTAAATACCTTTGTCAAAGGTTTATGGTCACTGCACAGTATTACCCTGCAACCCCAGACAAACTGCCTGAAGTGTTCAAGTGACCATATACATGCCAGTGCCTCACGCTCGATGAGTGAAAATTTTTCTTCACCAGGAGTGAAAGCGCGCGAGGCAAAGGCTACAGTATACTCATTACCTTTGACATCTCTCTGGGTCAAGACTGCACCCAAACATCTGCTGCTAGCATCTGTCGTTATAATACTCTGTAGTTTGGGCTCAAAACCTTGCAGTGGGACAGCTGTGCACAAGTCATTCTTTAAAACTTTGAACGTGTTGTGGCAATCATCATCCCACTGGAACTTGTTCTTATCTTTCAATAATTGTCTTAGTGGGTAAGTCTTGGTCGGAAAAGTTCTTTATGAATTTTGCATAAAATTCAATCAATCCTAAAAAGGACCTTAGCTCCTCCTTGTTCCTGGGCTCAGGTGCATCATTTATGGCGTCCAACAGTTCTTTCTTGGGACATATTCCCTCTTCAGTTATTTCGTGCCCCAAGTAATTAACCTTGCGACAGGCGAATCTGCACTTTTTGTACTCAGCTGTCAATCCCTTGGCTTCTAGTCTCGCAAGTACCTGATTCACCTTTTCGTCGTGCTTTTGCCTAGTCTTACCCATAACCAGGATGTAATCTTGGAATGTCAAGAAGTCCAGAATGTCTGAGAAGATGTTTTGCATTAGTCTCAGAAACATTGCGGCCGCAGACGCCAATCCGAAAGGAACTCTGTTGAACCGATAACACCCAAATGGCATTACAAATGTGGTGAGTTTCTTGCTTTCTTTGTGGATGGGAACCTGGTGATGGGCAGATTTCAAATCTATGGTTGAAAACCACTTCACTCCTTTGGTTTTTGCCAGCATCTCATTGATCCTTGGCAAGGGATGCTGTTCCACCACGATGTTTTTATTTAAATCGCGCAAGTCTATGCACAGCCTCAAACTTTCATTTGGCCGTCTTGCCACGACTAATAGGGCTACCCATTCTGAGGCTTCAACATGCTCTATCACACCCTCCATGAGGAGTTTGTCCAATTGTTCCTTTACTTCTTCCTTCACAGATAATGGTAAATTTCGCACCTTGTGCATTGCTGGAACGGCACCAATCTTGACTACTATTCTGTGCGTATATCCCTTAAGTGCCCCTATTTTCCCATTGAAGACACTTGGGAACTTTTCCAACATGGCTTTACTGTACTTCTTGTTGTCGTGCACTACTAGGACTGGTTCAGCCTTGCTGGGATCAAGTTTTATTCCCAGATCTCCTTGATCCATCCAGCCCAAAAAAGAGGGTCCCACCGCTGACACATAGAGTTTACAAACAGGTTCTCTTCCTTTGTACGCAAAATTGAACTTCCTGTAACCACACACTTCGATGGGATCTCCAGTAAATGTCCTAATGGTGATGTCCACTTTATCCAGATGCCTACCCAATTGGGGTGCGAATTTTTCTTTCCAGACTTCGTTATTCACTATAGTATAGGGGGATCCTGAGTCCGCTACAGTGTTGATCTCTATACCCCCAATTGTCATCTCGCACATAGGTTTTTTTGTTCTAGTCTTCCTCTCTGCATCAACACTAGTGACACACTCATCATCAATATTCAATACGAACATATTTTCGTCGTCATCTTCAGATGTATCATTGCCCTTAGTGTCATCACACTCCACCATTTTTACCTTGCTAATGCAACGCCTGTAGCACACCTTTTGGAAATGTCCAATAATTCCACAATTCGTGCACTTCACTTCGCGTGCTGGACACCGTTTGTCATCATCCAAGTGACTTGTACCACCACACCTGTAACAGCGTCGCCTGTCACTATACTGAGTTCTTCCTTGTACCGGTTTGTAGTTCTTGTAAGAAGAATTCTTTTTGCTGTTTGTCTTTACCTCAGTCACCATATTAACGGTTCCACTTTCCTTCTTTTCATTGTTTTCAGCAATAACTGCCTTCGCGCATCTTCCCTCTTAGTTCAGCCTTCTTTGCGATGTCAAATATATTTTGCAGTGGGTATTCACCCTTTGCCCAGAGATTGTCTTGAATGTTACTGTTGGACCCCTGCATATCAATCTGGTCCCTTATGAACTCATCATGTAATTCACCGAAGCGGAAGTTTATTGCCAAATTCTTCAAAGCTGACACATAGTCATCTATTGACTCTTCTTTTCCTTCTTTTCTGTGGAAAAACGTATACCTATCCACCCCCACACAAACAGTTGGTTTATAGTACATGTTCAAGTCATCTATAGCATTGTCAAATACATCTTTTTCTTCTCCTCTGGTCTTTTTATTGATGCTCTTGAATACTTTTATTCCTCCAGCTCATAGACTATGCAATAAAATCTTATACTTCTTATCTGCTTTGAACTCATCATCATCTTCAAAGTTAGATATATAAGTCATAAAATACTCTCTCCATTCCTCCCATTTTATTTCTGGTTCTCCCTTTCCCAGTAGGAATGCCTGTGGTGGGGTTACATTCCATAGATATCCTGAAGCCATATAGCCTTAAGTTGTGTTTTATTTTGTTTCCCTTTATTTAAAATGCTGCTTTACTGTTGAATAGTTTATTTGTTAATGTTCACATCTGTTCACTTCTATGACCTCTTCTTTCTTTGCTTAAATTTGTTTTATTTTTTCCTACTTCATTTTTTACTTTCTCACTTGTTGAATGTCATTCGTAATTGTTTTGCATAGCAAATTCTTTCAGTACATTAGCTTGCTTGCAGTCCTTTGTTTGTAAATAGATTTTATTTATGGAGTTCAATTGCACCGGCGTCGCGCGTCTATTTCTAATGGCCCAGTCATCCCAATCCTCTAAAATGGCCACCTGCGTGTGACGTAGACGTGCACTCAAACGCTCGTTGTTTATTGAGAGTTGCAGGTGACGCACCCACAGCCGGCAGTTCGTTCGCACAGCTGACAGTTATCTTTATCCGTTGCGTGAAGGTATTTGGCGGTTGGATCAACTGTCGCGCAAAGTTCTCCTCAGAAACTTCTCTTGCTATGGTTATTTTAACTTCCTTAAAATATTATGTCGCTTATATGCTGCACACATTTCTACTGAATACTTTCTTTTTCTTTTAATTCTATTCACTTTTTAGTTTTTCCTCAAGTTCCTTATGATTCTATGTCGATTCTCTTTTTTTTTGTTTCTTCAGAGTTTTTCCTTTTCACCACAGCGCTTTATGTTCCTTATTTTCTTCTCATAGTCTTTATTTTTCTGTTACTCTCTCTTCGTTGTTATTTCTCTTCAAATCGTTTTTTTTTTCTTGTCTAAATCCGTGGGTTCTGGTGTTGGTGCCTCGTCGCCAAAACTTGTAAAGAAGTCTTCGAGGCGTAGTGTAGTAGAAGATCCTTTATTTAAATATGCACCAACACTCGCTCCGTGGAGACGGAGCCTAACAGCCTCACCGCCAGCCACCAGCTGTCATCTGTCAACATTCCAAGCATGACAGCTGGTGACGTAGGCAACAGTGTACGGTGTTCGCGAAGGGACACAAAGCAATCACAACACCTCACTTCACTCCTCTGGGACTCAGGAGACTGACTCCAATGTCCCGCAGGGCTGTCACGGGCCGCTTCAGCCGACACTGGTCTCCAGCATGTCTCCATTCCCCTGTATTTTCAGGGTTCCCACTCCAGTGTACATGCCCGGCGGCCTTCTCGATCTGTCTCCCTTCGCCTGGGCTGAGACCCTGAACTGCTAGTATGCAGGACAATCACCGGGCAGATGCCCTCTTGATGCCCCTTTCAATGTGGCCGCAGGATTCGCCACCTCTGGGGGCATCCTCAGGACTGGTCGTGCCCCACTGCAGTTGTTAGCCTAGCCCAGGAGACTTGGGCCATGTCGGGCTTGTAAAACAGCACCCAGGGTGCCAGGATTATCGCTTTCGCAAGGGCTGCTGCCATGGAGCTGCAGTAGCTCACGTCCGTTGCCATGCTCTGCTGTCCAATCCCTGCCGCCACTCCCCAATTCCCACCCCAAGCTTGGTGCCAAAATTGGAGTGATTTCGCTCACAAATAACAGTACAAACTTGGATTTTGAAGCTTTATTCAGTATAATAACAATACCTGCAGGTGCATCCTCTCTCACCCGCTCTCATTCTGTCATCCTTCCAAATCTACAATCCCAAAGCCTCCATTCTCATTTCAATACATCATCAATACAACACTATTTTACAGAGTGAACATTGCCAGTTTAACAGAGATTATTTCAGCATTCTTGCCCAGCTTGGCCTACATCCCTCGGCTCCCTCACCTTCTGAGTAAACTAGTAATCCTGATTAAGGAGGAAATGGGAGTTTGCACCCAAATCAGAAATATAACTTGTGGCAAATTTCTAGAGAAACTGGGTTGCCCCACTTGTGGAATTGTGTGATGCAGTCTAGTGGTTGGGGGGTGGAGTTAAAGGGAGGGGCAGGAACAGGAGGAGCCAGGGAACAGGAACTGGGGCAGATAGAGTAGGGACAGGGAAGATACTGGAAGTACAGAATAAAGCTCTATATATATGACGAGCCAGTGTCTGTGCATTACTTGTAGCACGATGCTACAACTGGCGACGAGGGTGGGATGTTGAATCCCCTGCCTGCAGCCCCTAAGTTAACACCTGTCCCTAGGCAGCGTCGAAGAAAACGCAGCCGAGTGAAGCCCAGCTGAGAAGAGGAGCCGATCGCGCTAAAGCGCATCTCACACTGGAAGCGTGTGCCCTGGGTGAGTGGCGCGATTGCAGAGATCGGGAGCCCACTCCGACCCTGTGTGGCGCTCAAAAAACTGAGCAAGAAGTGCCCCAGAACAGCGAACGTCGTCTGGGAGGTGCCGCTGTCAAGCGCTGCTCAGAGCGCAGAGATCGGGGCTTGTGCATTTCCCGACGGCGGAAAACCTCACGCCCGATGCGTGAGTTTTGGCAGGTGGTTGGAAAGAAGCGCGAAAACCTGCAGAGCAAGGCGGGAGCCCACCCCAACCTCACCTGGTGCCAGCAGTGACTAAGAGAAGATATCCTGGCCTGCTGTGTGGCCTGAAGTTGACTGCCGGTGAGTCCAGAGCAAGTGGGGACCGAATGAGCAGAGAGAGAGAAAGCCTCGTGTGTGCCTGCAGTGACGGCGGCCATCTTGAAGTCAGGCGCTTGTCAGGACAAAACCCTTGGTTGTTGTAGAGCGGCCATCTTGAAGTCAGGCACCCAGCAACAGAAACAAGCACTGTCAAAAGCAAATAAACAAGCATTGGCACGTAGAGACAAACAAGCATTGACGAGAGCAAATAAACAAGCATTGGCGAGAAGAGACAAACAAGCATTGACGAGAGCAAATAAACAAGCATTGGCAAGAAAGAACAAACAAGCATTGGCGAGAGCAAATAAACAATCTTTGGCGAGAAGAAACAAACAAGCATTGGCAAGAGTAAATAAACAAGCACTGGTAAGGACAAATAAAGTAAACACAAGAGTCGACACAAAACAAACACGAGCGAGTGCAAGAGGTGCAACAAGGAAACAAGCACGAGTGAACGCAAGAGACTGACACCGAGCAAGCACGACCACCTGCATGAGGTGCAGTAAGCAAACAAGCGTAGGCAAATATGAGCAATAGGTAAAGGTGATCGTGAACACATGCCGAAGAGCGAAAAAAGGGAGAAGAGCTGCAGGACAAAATCGCATGAGATTCAGAAGAACGCAAGACTGCGAAGGACGGTCCCAGAAACAAGCACAACATACACGGAGGTGACTGAAGGACTTGCACTAGGGTAAAGGGAACGCCCGAACGAACAAAGATGTCAAACACGCCCAGCCTCACCGCGGAAGAGTCAGTAACCACCTGCCACTAGCATGCGATTCGAAAGAGAAGGAGCCCTGTGACTAGCACAGTGTGGCTGGATGGTGGACATTTCGGAACGCAGGAAATCCAAGTTCTAGTCACTGGCGCACACGGTGGTGGTTGCAAGGATTAGTAACGCCCCAGCAGATGACCAGACCGAAGGCCTCGACTAAAGAGGATCAACTAAAACAACGAGAAGCCGAGTGAACAGCCCGCCCGAATACAATCAATCAGAATCCTCCTCTCATGTCGAGGGAAGAAGTAGCACAACGACGCAACCCTTGCATCAATGCACCACCCCCAGGAGTGCAGTATGATACTTGGAGTCTGTGTCTCGAACGGAACCAATGGCTGGCGACATTGGGTGACTTCCTGGACGCCAATGGTGAACAAAGAGAGAGAAAATGGCTGATGCTACTCCTCCATCTGGTGGGTCCTGAAGGCCGATGCCCAATCAGAACATTCTCCAAAGAAGACACAGAAATCTATGAAAGACTCCAAGAGAAGCTATGTGCCCGTCTCTCCGCACAAGCAGAGGTGGATTATGATCGCATCGTTTTCAACACAGCTCGGCAGGAACCAGGCGAACCATTGCCAACTTTCATCATTCGGTTGCAAAACCTGGTACAAGGCTGCCATTTCAACACCTTTACGAATGAGGACGCAGTTCGACTCCGGATAATTGAAGGCTGCGCAAACCCCGACACAAAGCTCAAGATCTTGCGAGGGAATTGGTCGTTAGAAGAAATCATTAGGAAGGCTGAAATTGGAACACACGTCAAGACAAGAGACAAATCAAAGGACCTGCCTCTGAAGGCAAAATATCAAGATGCCTGGACTGATGAAACTCGGAAAATACACAAAACAAAAAGGAGAGAGAGGGAAGGCAGACCAGTGAAAAGACAACGGGAGAGACACAGTAACAAGGAGCACTCCGAGTCAATCAGTCAAAGGACAACCTCAAGGAGTTCTTCACCCTCAAGGTGTCATTCAAAGTCTGACGAGGAGGGAGCGTCAAGTGGGACAGATCGCACCCCTGGACAAGATGGCAACTTACACAACAAGAGAGTAAGGAAGACAAACTATAGAAGGAGAGATCAAAATGGTCAAAACTGGAAGTCGGCGCAGGAACACTCTTCGTCAAGTCGTGAAGATGAGTCTGAGGGAACATCCAGCAGGAGAACACATCACACCCGTATCATGGGTGTCCGAGCACCAAACAAGTGGGAAGAAGAAATAGGTTGCATAAGACGAACTGGTCCTCCCCAACAACGAACAGGAAAAGACCAACGCATCAATGGCACCCAGGACAATGAAGAAACTGGGAAGAAGTCGTTGATATGTGAGAAAGGCAAAGATGGAAAACCTCAAGACCAAACACAAAGAACGAGCACGTGGTTATTGAACAACATCTCAAATGAAACAACGTCAAAGACAAGTCGACGAAGGCGCCCGGAGAAGCGTCTTAAAGACAACCCTGAGTCAAACAACAACGTGTCACGGCCTACTAATTGCAGAAATCCATTACCTGATACCCTCTCTAAGGAACGCTTTAAAAGGGGCATGGCCAGGAACTCCTCTGGTTCAGAGAGCGCGTCTGTCCGATCCTTTAAAAGGGGTATGGCCAGGAACTCCTCTGATTCAGAGAGCGCCTCTGTCCGATCCTGGAAGTCGACAAGAGACTTCTCTGAATCAGAAAGCACATCTGTTCAATCCCGTGAGTCGACCGAGTCATGGTCCCGACAACAGACATGGCGTCAACCACCCGAACGCACCATGGAACCAAAGGACATCCTTCCCGTCAAGAGCAACATGTCACACACTAAGGTCTCTGAATACTCAGTCACTCCACAGGACAACCTGTCATGTCAGTCACAAGTATATCCAGACACAGATCAGACACCGTCACCCCTGAAGGGGTCCGCGAGGCTGACTCAAAGGACCTACAAAAGGAAAACAGAGACAGTGGACCTTAGTCACCGGATGGGAAGGGACCAGCCAGTCACTCCGCAAGGAAAGCCGGATGTGTCAGTAGAGAGAGATCATCAGATGAGAGTGAAACATGCCTATGCACAGATAGCTCACGAGTTCGCCAGACAACCCGAGGCCGTGAATGAGTTATCGAACAAAACCAAGACAGTCTCATCAGATAGCACCGTACTGTCTGGCATACATGACCCTGAATTGGAGGGCAGTGTTGCTCTCGACCGGACTAGACAAAAGGAAGTAAAAGTAGATGCGGCGAATGAGTTACCGAACCAAACCAAGACAGTCTCATCAGATAGCACCGTACTGTCTGGTATACATGACCCTGAATTGGAGGGCAGTGTTGCCCTCGGCCGGACAAGACAAAAGGAAGTAAAAGTAGATGCGGGTGCTCGGAAGAGGACCAGAACATTATCCACTCATGAAAGAGATCGAGCATCTGAACCAACCGTAGTTACACCACCGGAAGGAAACATGAGGACTGCGGACTGTGAGAGTAAACAGTTCACACGCAACGTGGTCAAGAATGCCCTGATCAAGACAACGGAAAGATTGTCCAAAGCCAAGCCCACCACTGATTCGACACTACTGAGGCTTGAAGAACAGGCTGTCCGCCAACCCGTGTGGTGGATTGAAGAACTGCGAACACTGAGGACATTAAGCTCATTTTGTTAAGGAAGGGGGAGATGTGGAATTGTGTGATGCAGTCTAGCGGTTGGGGGGTGGAGTTAAAGGGAGGGGCAGGAACAGGAGGAGCCGGGGAACAGGAACTGGAGCAGATAGAGTAGGGACAGGGAAGATACTGGAAGTACAGAATAAAGCTCTATATATATGACGAGCCAGTGTCTGTGCATTACTTGTAGCACGATGCTACACCACTCAGATTCCAACAGGGTAAACATCGCAAAATATGGTCTGGAAAAATGCATTAATCCCAGTTTATCACCATTACACTTTATGGAATTTATAATAATGCAATTACTTATCATTTTACTGGAGCCTTCGGAATCCGCCAATTTTAGGTCAATGCTGCTATAAAGTACAGCTCTCTGGTTGCAAATGACTTGCTGGGGATTGTTGATAGCTAAACTGGAAAGCAACTCCGCCGATTTCTTTCCATTGGCTTTGTGTTTTGTTAATCACATTTGCTTGCTTTCTATTCGTTGGTTTTATTTGTGTTAGTTCATCCATCTTGTTTTTGTCTGTCCCGTGGAGCATCGCTTGATTACCACCTCTCTAATTAGCTCCTTCTATTCTTCCAGGAGTGCATGATTTTTGGGAACTATTTTTTTCTTTTTCATGAAGCACTCCATGAGAGTGTACGTGTATATTACAATGTTCTTTCTTGTGTATTTCTCTGCCCTCCTCCAGCGCTCCACGTAATTTTCTCTCCTGTATAATGCTCTCCCAAACCCCCACTGCATTGCCTTTTGCCTCCTCCTGCCTGACGTAGGCTTTTCCTTTTCCCTGTCCTCCAATACTCCGTTGCCGTTTGTTTTCCCCCGCCCTCTGTTGCCGTTGTGCTTTCCACTCTCCAACCTCCCACCCTACTTACCTGCTGTCCTTTTAGACCTGCTATCTCACACTCTATGCGTGTTGTACTCCTCCCAGCCTACCCTTTCTACTTGTTGCTTTGTCCCATCCCAAATAGTGACCCTCTTTGTTTTCTTTTTTTAATTTTATTTTTAAAATCACTTTTGCCCAAAATATATTTCGAATACACTGTCTTTTGGCCTTAATTTATGTTTACCACTCTATCTCACATTGGTAAATGAAAAGAAATAATGCTTGCCTCATTTATTAGGGGTGCACATGCAAACCTACAAAATAATGCAGTGGCTGGGTAATAGGGCTTTTCCTTTTTCAGGTGGGTGCACAGCTGTCTGGTTGCGAAAGTCTTACTGTGTACATATCAATAGCTGACCTGGAAAGCAACTCATCCCCATGATTTCCATTGGCTTTGTGTTTGGTGCATACATTTTCGTGCTTTCAATTGGCTGGATTTATTTGTTTTAGCCCGTCCATCTTGTCTCTGTCCCTCCCATGAATCATAGCCTGTTTACTCACTTTCTGGCTGGCTCCTTCTATTCTACCATGAGTGCTTTCTTTTCAGGAACAAACTTTATGAACGTGCATGTGTTTTCCTTTTGCCTCCCTTCTGTGCTTCCATGGCCACCCCAACCGCTCCAAGCTGTTTCTTCTTTTCCCTTTGCTTTCCTATGTTCTCTCATCCTCCATTGCTATTTGTTTTCCCCCTCCCTCTTTTGCTCTTGTACTCCCCCCCCCCTGCCCATCCACCCTCGGCACCTGTTGTGCTTTTCCCTGCTATCCCACCCTCTGTGCCCATTGCTCTTTTCCCCTACCCTCTGACCCTCCATGATCATTGCACAGCCCAATCCAGCCATCTCCTGCTTTGCCCCTCACCCTCTCCCGATCACAACCCACACTCCACTTGTCCTTGTTTTGAGAGTGCAAAAATCTTTACAAATTGCTTTTTTTCACTGCTTTTTATTTACCAATTTACCTCAGAAAAGTAAATAAAAAGAAAGAGACGCTCTTCTTTCTTCATTTTCTAGGTACATAGGGCTTTTTCTATTTTCAGTCGTCGGTCACAATAGCCACTTTACTGTACAGCATGGCTAAAAATCATTGGCAAACTCAATAGGTCTCAATTGCGAGACCCATTGGCTTTGCCAATGCTTATTTATTTTTAGCCATGCTGCACAGCAGCTGCAATGATGTACGGCATGGCTAAAAATCATTGGCAAATCCAATAGTTCTCTCAGGAGAGACCTATTGGCTTTGAAAATGCTTGTTCTTTTATACTTTGACCTCTGTGAACATGGGTCACATGAGGTCAGTCTGGTGGGCCTGTTTCCTGCTTCCCCTCCCTCATAGCGTGTCCCTTTTAATGAGTAACTCCAAACTGGAGTGCAAGTGAAGAACGGCAGAGGAAGTGGATCTATAACATCAAAGCTGGGTCTGAGCCAACATGGCCAGGAGCCATGTGACATGTATGCTTGAAGAAGTGGGCCAGCATAGGAAGATGGGAATATTAAAAGACAATAGAGCGATCGGGAGCCGACTTTCCAAATTCTAGAATGGATTCAGTTATATGAGACAGCTGTGGAATCTGGAGCAGTCTGCTTTGAACTGTGAAATCATAAATAAGTTAAGGCCTCTCCTCCCCTGTTAGGGCTTTTGAAGTTAAACAGCAGATGCCTGTGGCTAGCAAGGAAAGGACAATGTAAAAGCCTGGATTAAAGTGATGAACTCAACTCTGCCCACATTGAAGACTTGTAAATTGGTTGAGCTCCTGGGATGGTGCCTGACAAGACAAAAAGCACAAGAAAGTGACCAGGGACACTAGGCTCCACCTTGAACATCTGGCTCATATCTGGTGTATTTTGTGGTAAGTGCCATTGCAGCAGTGAATGCAGAAAATTCTGCCATAGGATATTTTTTTTTAAAGAAAAGTAACAATAGCTGAATAGTGGGACTGGGTTAATAAACCATTCCCTACAGTCGTGTTTTTGCAAAGTTGATGTAATGATTCGCCCTTAGTGATGGTTGATTGCATGTTTGGGACCTATTTGGCTATCCACAGGTTTGCATGTGCTTCAGTCTCCTCATGGTACTGTATTGGGACTTCTGCTGTTTAGCTTCTGCCGGCAGTTCCAACATGGAAAGGTGGGAGTTTTGGGATTATGGCTGTTACTGCAATGGTGGCAATCAGGCAGCTCCAATTCATTCATTCTCAGACGATGTGTGCCCTTGCCTAATCCAAGAAGGCATGGGAAAATAATGGTGATTCTCCAGTTAATATGAAGAGAGAATATAGACTTCATTAGGCTTGAATAATTCATCAAGCCTTTTAATGCAACTCTTTGCAGCAATTTCAAAATGTCTCCAAAACTTCTCAAGGCATGCAAACCTGTTGCCAGTTCACAACTGTTTGTGTGTTGTTTCTTCTTCAATCCTAATCAACAACCCTGTATCACCTGAGGGCCCATGCGTGCAAGACAGCCATGCAGCCTGACATCTGTTTCCAAAACAAAATGTGGTGCACATCCAAGTATTTCTCAGCTGTTCCATGCCTCCAAATTCTCTAGTCACCAACTTAACTCTTCTATGACCTCCATTGACAAAACAATCTTTCACCATAACCCCTTTCACAAACCTGTCCTTTTCACTCTCTATAACACAGAATATTACAATGGACCTATAAAAATGGCTTGAATTGATTAAAACAAAATACCAAAATTCCTTGCCAAATCACTTAAAGATAAATTATCCTTCCCTAATAAGTGACATAGGACTATATGTATCAATTTTAGAAATAGTGATTTCTAATTGCGATTCTCTGTGAATCACAATTTGGAAATCGCTAGTCCTAATGTATGAAACTCAAAGGGATTCATTTAGCGATTCTTAGTGAGTAGCAAATTGACCTACCTCATGAATATTAATGAGGTAGGTAGCAATTTGCAACCCATTAGGAATTGCTAAAATCACAGGGATGTTGGCCTGCTGAGGTCAGCTGACCATCATGTCTGTGCTTGCGTTTAAATTAAGCAATCTTATTTTTTTTAATGCAGGTTTTTTTCCTTAAAGGAAAACCGGATGCATTTAAAAAGGAAAAATTAAATGTTTTTTTTTGTTTTTTAAGGATAAGCGAAGGGCTGTGGGACCTCTGCCTGTGCTTGAATTTTTTTTTGCAACCATTCACAAAGGAGAAAGGGTTTGGAGACCCGTTCCCATTTGCGAATGGGTTACCACCTACATGAAATAGGCGATAAAATGTGAATGTTTAGCAACCTCGTTTTGGTCTCTAAGCATTCTTACATACCACTCTGATTCCGTATTAGGAAGGGATGCCATAAACACTCCCTTTCCTAATACCGAATCGGTATGCATTCGTAATTTCACAATGCGATTCGGTAACATGTTACCGAATCACAATTTGGGAATGATACTTATCAAAATGCATTTTTCCAGTCGCAAATGGCCCGGTTCTGCAAATCAGACCATTTGCGACCGTAAAAATGCATGATACATCTAGCCCTTATTTCTTTCCTTGTTACCTTCACCTGTTTGTGCTAATAACAATTTCGCCTGCACTGGGTTTACTTGAAACCCCAAACATTTCACCTTCTTTGAAGTAGAAAAAAGAGATTTCTCTTTGTTAAAGATGAAACCCAAAAGCTCCAAAATATTCTTTATGATAATCAACTGATCCTTCAATTCTTTTTCACATCAAAGAATAGCACCTGAATTAATTAATAATCAAATTCCCCTTTCTCCTAAATATGCTACCACTAGTCTCAACACATAGAGTATTATATGGAGATTGAAGCACTAGTCTCAACACCTTAGTAAAACACCAACAGGCAGAGGAGAGGTCAAAAGATATACACAGAGACTCATATTGATGTTGCCACCACCTGAACAGGAGAAAGGACTGACTGTGAAACGAGTGCTCTTAAATCTAATTTTACCATCCAATTGTTCTCCAGTAGTGTGTCTCTTATCAGATTGCTTCATCCTGAGATGTTTGTGAAACACAAATGTGGTCAACTCTGTTCAGTTTATCACTGGTCTCCATCATTTGTCCTTTGTTTGGACCAGAAAACGGTTGCTTACAAATCCTTTGCTTTCACAATTGCACCTTTCACTAGCATTTGCATGATCTAACAATCCACTATTTCCATTTGCTCCTGATACCAAACAAACTGTCTTGGTTCGTGTGCCTATATCAGAGATTCCAATAGTTCCAGTTTGTATCCAAGAACACTCTCTATTACGCTTGAGGCCTGGATGCAGGCAAGATTCGAGGAGCTGGCCCCTTTGAGGGCTGCTAGAACAGCCCCTGACCTTAACTCTGCGCCTTGGTTCTCCTCCGCTCTACGCATAATGCGACAAGACTGCAAGAAGTTGGAAAGGCGCTGGCGGCGCAAGTATGATCTTGTGGAGAAAATGAAATACCGCGACGCGATAAAGGCATACTACAAACAGATTGTCGCAGCCAAAAAGAGTTATCTCGAACAGAGAATCGACAAAGCCGATAATACCAGCCGGGAACTCTTTAGAATTGTGAAGGAGTTTGTCAATCCAGTTGCAGGTACCCCTGTCCATTCACACACGGAGGAATGGATTAACCAGCTGGCCGACTTTTTCGTGGCAAAAATTCTAAAGATTCAGGACACCTTTCCATCTGTGGATTCCCGCTTGGCTGACGCCGCTTTAGGGGGTAAGCCGACCTATTTAGATCCCCCTCAGGCTAACTCAGGGCCCACACTATCTGTCTTCCCCCAGCTGTCCTGCGAAACTTCGCTGGAGCTGCTATCTCGGATGAAATCTGGCTCGCCACTGGATGCCTGTCCGGCGAAATGCCTGGGCAGGGTGGCTTCAGCGTTGAACAGCTTGCTGAACCCCCTGCTGAACCTATCATTGAGCTCGGGGGTGGTTCCACGACAGTGGAAACACGCACTCATTCTGCCGCTGATTAAGAAGCCTCTGCTTGACCCGCTGCAATGGGCTAACTACCGTCCGATCTCCCTCCTCCCTGCTCTGGCGAAGGTGTTGGAGAAACATGTTCAGCATACTCTATCCACCTTTATTGAGAACAACAATCTGCTGCATGACTCCCAGTCCGGCTTTCGTGCAAACTACAGCACGGAGACCGCTCTGGTTGAGGTTACCGACGCCATCAGGGAGACACTCGATCATGGGGGAAGGGCGATGTTGGTCTTGTTGGACCTATCGGCGGCGTTCGACACCGTCCCACACGCTGGCCTTCTCTCAAGACTTAGGGAGATTGGTCTGCGAGGGACGGTGCTGGACTGGTTTCAATCCTTTCTGGCCGACCGCCGACAGGTGATCTGGGCTCCGCCGTTCTCGGCCGAAATGCCTTCGCTGGAGGTGGGGGTGCCTCAAGGATCTATCTTGAGCCCCACCATTTTCAACATATATATGGCCCCTCTAGCGGAGGTAGCAGAGGCGTTTGGGGCCCGGGTCATCTCATACGCTGATGACACCCAGCTCTTGTTCACCTGCAGGAAGGGAGAGGTCTTCAACGGCGGCAGAATCAAGGACTGTCTAAGCGCAGTCTTTGCGTGGTTTCAGCGGCACAGCCTAAAGTGCAACTCAGACAAGTCTGAGCTGCTCTTCTTCGGCTGTGCCCCAGATCCGGGCTGGAAGACATGGTGGCCCCAGGACATGTTCCCCCCAGAGACACCCTCCGCTCAAGTAAAAAATCTCGGAGTGGTGTTTGATGATGACCTCTCTTTTCGTCCTCACATCCTGGGATTAGCAGGGAAATGTTTCAGCATCCTCAAGATGCTTAGGAAATTTCTGCCCCTGCTTTCACTGCAGTACCGTAGGAATGTAGTCCAGGCGTTGGTGGGATCACGCCTCGACTATGCAAATGCGCTCTTTGCGGGCCTACCAAAATATTTGTTATCTAGGCTGCAGATTGTACAGAATTCGGCAGCCAGAGCCATTTATGGCCTGCCCAGGAGAGCCAGTGCCTCAGCGCTCTTAGCCAGGCTGCACTGGCTGCCTATCGCCGGGAGAATTAGATTTAAACTCCTCACTTTGGCGTTTAAAGCTCTCCATGCGATTGGCCCTCAATATCTGAGGAAGCGCACTGCTTTCTATGTGCCACGGAGGTCTTTGCGGTCGGCGGAACTGGCCAAAATGGAGGTGCCTGTGGTCAAACGTGTTCGGATGGGAGGTCGCTCCTTCCAACACGTGACAGCTTGCCTGTGGAACGAACTCCCACTTTCCCTTCGGAAAGCAAGCAGCCTCTTGGCCTTCAGGAAGGAGCTGAAGACTTTGCTCTTCTCCAAGTAACCTGCGATAACTGTAGTGTGTCTGCCTTGGTTTTCTCTGTTTCTAGGGGCCTCTTTGCTAAAGCGCCGGGACACCTCTTGGGGTAGCCGTGCGCTCTAAAAGTTTGGCTTACATTAATCATATGCAAAATATATCACAGGACTTACATCGTTTTTGTGGACACATACTAAACAAATCTCTGTACTAACCTTGCAATGCTCCACTGTTTTATCCTCTTCCATTAATATTTTTGCTCTTTCCTGATCTTCCTCTCTGAGGAAGGAAAGAAGCTTTTGCTTTATAAAGCCTCTGCCTAATCCTCTTTTTTGATAATTATGTAGGAACCATGGCCAAACATGTCCTGCATGCAGTACCCTCCTGCTGGCCCTTCCGAAAACACGGCTTCTAAAAACTTTTTCATGTTGCTCTGGGCCTAATCCAGAGCCATGAACGTTGAGACATATTTCCTTAGAAAGTTGATAAGACCTTCTCCAAATTGTAATCATTCAGTGACCTCACTACCACATCCTTTAATTTTAGCATAACAGTTCTTGTGAGCACACTATAAAAAAAGTAACAGAAATCCAAAAGTGTCATTCAGTTTGAGGTTCTTCAATTACTTTTTTCTAATACCCTCCTCTGCCCAACACGTGGTTCATCATACCTCATAGCCTTGACTTCTTTAGGACTTAATATGTCCAAAATTATTTTGTATGTTGCAGTCTTGTAAATTCTTGTAATTGATGCCCCATAATTGAGTCTCTAGTTTCATAAAATAAGCTGAGAGAGTGCACTGTTAGCGATGGTTGTTCCGATCATTGGTCTCAGCTCAATTCCTAACACCAAATCACAATGTCTGTTTATCAAGGTTTGTATATGTATTCTTGACTGAGTACAAACATAGGTCAAAACTATCTATTTGGCTAGGGTGTAAACTGGTGAAAATGTTCCTACGAGTATATTCCAAGCAAAAAATGTCTGCATTACCGCAGCTACATGGTATGTTAATGCAGGGCCGGCTTTAGCTCTGGTGGTGCCCGGTGTGACAACACTTTTGGCGCCAGCCCATCACATGGCCGCCTCCTCTATTCTTTTCCTACCACGTGCAAAAGTGCTCCTCATCTCTCCTATAGTAAGATATTGCTAAACACAGCACCCCCCAGAGGTCACAGCGTCCCTGTCAACAGTTCAGCACCCAGTGCGGCCGCACCAGTCGCACTTCCCTAAAGCCGGTCCTGTGTTAATGTGGACACTTTTTCACTGGAAGAGGAGATTCACAGGAGAAATTAAAGAGTTTCAAACCTAACAAACTTTTTTTCATTTCTTTTACATTTTCACAGTGTGCTCAAGAGATCGGTATTGTTTTGATTTGGGGCTTTCCTCAGCTGAGGGAGCTAACTTTCTGTTTTTTGCTCAAGGGCTCCGTCTCTAAATATTTGACATTTCCTTGACCACACCTATGCTGGATTTTCTTTTCATTCCTGCAATGTTTTCCACACCTGCTTGCCTTGTTTTCCTTACCGCCCTTTGTGCTATGTCCTAACAAACTTTGCATTAATCATTCTCCTTGCTTCAAAACACTCGCTCATATAACAAAATAAAGAAAAATTCCTTCCTCACTGAACTATGTCTACTAGAAGTGGTTCAAAGTTAAACTATCAACACCTGGTCGTATATATATCTATTTGCTAAGTTGCAATAAATATCCAGTGCTTAATAAAAGGACATTTCATTTTTTTTTACACCTGATCCTTGGTCTTACGACTTAATGGTTATTCAGTGTCTGTTTTGATTCATTTATTGACTTCTACACACACCTTGCCTTATGCTGTCTCTATGTCTACTAACTCTATTGCCTCCAGTATTGGTATAATGCAATTCGATCCACCACAGGAATTTTTACAAAAAACGTAGTTTCCAGTACCACAGAAAGTGCTGGAAAGAAGAATTTCAAACATACTTAGGGACCATTGATGCCCATTAAATGTTTGGAGAAAGAAGAAAAGACATCCTCCTACATTATTTGATGTTGAAAATTGAGGATTGTTTGGTTGAGAGGGCTGGAAACCTCTCTCAAGCAACAACTAACACAATCTTAGTCACTAAATTAACTTGTGTTTAACCATCAGGGGCTATATTACACATTGTCACTGTTTGCGCCTGGCGCACCTTTCAAAAGGTGCGCCTGGCGCAAACAGTGATAATGCGCCCCATTATGGTATATGCGCTGCCCCCAGGGCAGCCGCAAACTCGTGCTGCCTCCAGGGCAGCGCATTTATGTGAAAACATGGTGCAGCTGCTCCATGTTTTTGCAGTGCAGGCCTTTTAAAGGAATTTAGAGATCCCCTTGCAGGCAGCAGGTCAGCTAGGCATATGCATGGAGGCCTCTGAAGCTTGCTATGTCCCTGTAGCTCCTAACAGGAGGTCAGTCAGCTGAGCCTTGGAGTCACATCAGCCGGGATGAAGAGTGCAGGTCCAGTTTTCCTTCCTAGCAAGTAGGGCAGCAGGGCAACAGAGTAACGGGGCAGCAGGGTAACAGAGTAACGGGGCAGCAGGGTAGCAGTCTTTCTGGCAGCAGAGCAGTATCCTTATTCTGTGGAATCCATAGGAACAGAGCTGTACTGAAGAGTTGGGTCTGAGGGTCCAATATTCATGCCTGGTACCCATTTTGATGAAGGAGAAGGTTTTGGAGGTTCCAGCCCTAGAGGTGTTTGGAATTTCCTGCCTACCTGCCCTAGCCACAACAGACTAGTGTAACACCCTTTGTGAGTGTGCTCAGGAAGAGACTTTGTGATTTGTAGTGTGGTAGGTAACAGTTCCACCCTCCTATCAAGTCAAAGATGGCCCATCCTGCTAACACCTATTTCCCCTTTGTTTTACTGGCTGGAAGCAATACAAACATAAAGACCAACTGCCTGCTACACCTAATCATGTGACCAAGTATATAGGCTACAACCGCCAAATGGTTAGTGAAAATCACATTTAGTAGTTTTTCACCACCAATACATGTAAAACTTAAATGTACATCTCTTATTTTCAAAATACACTTCACCCTACCCTTTGGGCTGTTTAGGGCCTACCCTAGGTGTGGGTATGTTTATTAAAATGGGAGGTTTACGCCCGGCAAAACGTTTATTTTGCCCGGTAAAAATGGCAGTTGAAAACTGCACAAACAGGCCGCAATGACAGGCCAGCGACATGTTTAAAAGGCCACTTAAGTGTGTGACAAAACGAGTGTTGTAGGCCCACTAGTACATTTAATTTATAGGCCCTGTGTACATGTAGTACCACTTCACTAGGGACTAATAAATAAATGAAATGTGCCATTTGGTGTAAGCCAGCGTTTCCATGTTTTAGGAAGTAAGTACGTCTACTTTAGCACAGGTTAGCAGTGGTAAAGTGCACAGAGTCTGAAGACCAAGAAAAGCAAAATCAGCAAAAATGGAGGAGTAAGGCAAAAGGTTTGAGGGGGAGATCACCTTATGACTGACATGTATAACACCCCTGAACAAAATTGAATTGATAACGGATCCATTGTTGGCATAGCGAAGATATCATCTAGGTTAAGAACTCTTTCATGAAGGATTCTTCAAGAATATTTTACTGTGTTTTTGAATGGAAAGGAAGTGTTACATTTTATGCACTTTTCCTTTTGCTTTTATGCGTCTTACACCCTGTTTCCGCTTTTATTCCCCTCTTCCTTCCCCATCACGCTGTCGCCAGTTATGGTGCCTTCCATTGAACATTGACGGTTCTGACTGTTGTTGTTTGTATTCGAGACACGCCCTCATCAGTTTTGGTTACAAATACAGATTCTGTTTCCTCACTGTTACCTGCGTCATTTCAACTCCTAGATATCGCATGCTAAGGCCGCGCCTTTCCACTAGGGTCCTGCTAGTGGTAAGTGTTCCTTCACGATGCTCCTCCTTTCCTGTTTGATTATCTCCTTCCTTTCCCTCTTATTTCTCCGCTTATGTCTTTAGCACAGGGTTCATTCGATGTTCTCTGTCTTAGTAAGACATAGAGAGACATTGGGGCTGGCTCATTTCGTATCACTTACTCCAAATATGATGACAGTGGAAGGGATGGGAGCTGGTTTGTGGTTAAATTGTGAACGCCATCAATAATACAACGAGAAGCTTGGAGTTGTATCTGAGGGTGTCAACGACTAGTTAATGGAAAAACCATGAAAAGAGAAGAGGGGCTTCCCCGAGCAGCCCAGATACAACTCATGTGTTTGATTGAATTATTGCATATTCATAAAGTGTTTCGCTCCTCCGATGGTGTCCTGGTGCTAAAATCAACTGCAGCGACCTCCAGGTTAAAGGAAAAGATTGGATTAGACCTCAACGAGATGGGGCTTAGGGAAAAAAAATAGTCTCTGTGGTGCTCCAAAGGCCACCGGCTTTAAAGGAAAACAAGCACTTACTCACCAGCACTGGTATGGCGGAAGCCAGGCGCATTTAGAAGGGTCAAAGGGGGAAGATCTTCGGGAACCCGGATAAGCCTATGCTAGCCAGTGACACAAGGTGAGGCATCAACAACTACAACTGGATTATGGACAACATTAACAGTGGAGGGTGGAAATCCCAATTTAATTTAAACGTTTTGGCAGCAATGTACGTCGCTAATGAAGGATTGCAGCTGTGAAAGTTAGCATCTGCGTTATTACCGATAAAACAGATCAGATGCGTTCGGTTTTGTACGCTCCCAACGCTAACGTGAAACATTAACAAGTACAAAGTTGAAAGACTGCCTCGGCCAGCGGAAGTGTAGCATAGGGATGTTGGCACCTTAGCACCGAGGATGGCTTTTAGAAACGACCAAGGAGCCAGGCAGGCGAAGGGAAAGTAGTGGCTTTTATTTGCTGAACAGCCAGACTTCATCTGCTACCCAGAAGGCTGTGTGGAGCATGTAATGTCCTGCGGGACACGTTCTAGTGTTCTGCAGGAAGCTGGACTTCCAGCCACTCCCTTGAGGGCTGGACACACTACACCCACACACCCATCCATCACAGGTGTCACGAGTGACGTTACCCCGCTAATAAAAGGGCCCGGGTGCACATGCTGGTGGCCAGTTACCGATCAACCTATACTGGGTGTCCGTGTCTGTTCATTCTGCAATGTGGGCCTGAGGCCCAACACTACGCTGGCGACGAGCGGGTCTGTCACCCCGTGTACACCGTTTGGCTCTCCATTGTGCCCTAAAGGAGAAATGTAGCCTGGGGCACCCCTGCACCAACACGCCTGTACGGTTTGCCACTGCGGCAGTCGATCTGCACACGCCTAGCCTGGGAAACACGTTGAAGGATCATGGAGTGACTCCCCGCAGCCACTGCGTGCACATCCATACGCCACAGAATCACCGATGCTGGGTGCGACCAAAGAGGACAGCAGTAGACGGGGCATGCATGACGAGCCCAACTTGCGACTACCGAAGCAAGGTAAACATCGTTTACAACGATGTTTTCACAACGCGGTACCTTTACACCGCGGCTGTGACAACGCAAGTCGTTACCACGACTTGCGCTGGAGGGCGCTCAAGGTCTAAAAATAGTTAATTTACTATCCTAACACCTTCCCTAGGGTCCACGGGGACTGGTGTTAGAATAGTAAATTAAACTATTCGAAATCCGCGCCCCCCCAACGCAAGTCGTGGTAACGACTTGCGTTGTCACGGCCGCGTTGTAAAGGTATGCGTTGTGACGGTACGCGTTGTACCGTCATATATCCCCGAAGCAAGCACTAGCTCAGTCCCACACCAGGTAGCGGTCTCAACCCTGGTAGGGGGGGAGAAGGAAAAGCATTGCTGCAGCAGCCAGCCCCTCCGGCGAACAGTCTGCTCCCACCCACCATCGCGGTTCAGCAAGTGCTGCGGCACCGGACTGGGAGCCAACGCTGACCGCATAGTGAGGTGGCAGGTACACAGCCGGAGAGGACGCTAAGGCGAAACGATAGTGCGTGCTCTGGTCTACGGCCCTTACCTGGTAACGTGTCAAGAGCCTGTTCTACCCACCGCAGCTCCCCCAGCACGGAGGTGCCCTAACGGAAGTACGACCCTCCAGGTCTTCAAGCCCGGCTCCAGCCTGAAAGTCTGCAAAAGTTCTACCACCCAGCGGGAGGCGCCCTTGGGAGTGCTCCCGATTTGTGCACCCGAATGCGGCCCATCAGTGAAGAGGCCTGCTGACATATTCGCCACCCGAAAGAAGACTACGGTGGCCAGAGCAGAGGGTGCAGTGCCACCTAGAGGTCACCAGAGAGCACAGCATTGTCCTCCGCAACCACACAGTCAGGGCATTGTAAAGCAGAGCCGCACCGCTGCCCAGAGAGAAAGTGGTTGGCCTTCATGAGAGAAAACAGCCCTGAGCTCACAGGAACACCCACCATCTAGGCAGAAGCGGGCAGTATGTTATGCGGTAGAGTGTAGTGATAGAAAGCCAACTCTTACCGGAGCCCCTCCATGCGGCTGCCCCAACCGGGGCTAAGGAAATGAGCTCCCCAGCACGTTGTCCCTCACCAGCATGGACAACCTACACGGAAGTACAGCCTCAGAGAAGAGAGCGCCAGCGCCACATGGCTGCCAGTGGCGGAAACGCAACTGCCACTAGACGCACGGAAGAGCTCCTCCTGAGACTGCTGTGGCCTTAGAAGAGCAGACTCAGGTACAGCGCCACGCAGCAGTCGCATGCAAGGCACATGCTGCACCTTCATCTCTGCTCAGCGAGAGTGCTGTTTGAAGCGACCCTGGTCCAGAACCCAGAAGTTCGACTGCCCCCAGCCCTTCCGGTGGCCATTCAGGGAAAACACTCAGCGCCACTGTGAAGAGAACGACCTAGTCCACCTGCTCTGCACTGCACAGAAGAGCGAGACGATGGAAGGCGACCCCACCCGCTCATGCCCTCACCTCCTCTAGGCCAAAGTTCCCCACAAGAGGGGTTGATGCCTGCGCTTGCAGGACGAACCCAGCACAGGAACGTATTCAGAAGCAAAGAACAGCGACTCCAAGCAAGACGGCAAGCCCCAAGGAAACACACGAAGGCGGGGTGAGTTGCACGCCACACCAGTAAGTTACTCTGACTTCCTAAGAAAAGACTGTTGCATAGCACGGAGAACCCCAGAAAAGCATGGTGATGGATCAAGCCCTGATCTGTTGACTGGGTAGGAGTGTTCTGATTAACTCAGATACTCTGTCCATCACCACCCCCTTTTGAAAATGTTTTGGCCACCATGAGTGTGGAAGGGTATGCTCAGACATGAGTCCCTTGCTCACTACACCATCAGGATTCAAGCAAGCCGGGCCGAAGACGGCTGTAATGCCAGAAACCGGTCCCCGGAAGCTTGTTTCCTTTCCAGTGAAGAATTGGCTTGGTAGTTTGGTCTGCCCTGTTCCCATGATGCACTGGGCCAGGGACAGACTAATTTGCATATAGCCAGGTTCTGAACTGGGATGGTGCAGTGAGCTAAAAAACGGTGATGGATCAAGCCCTGATCTGTTGACTGGGTAGGAGTGTTCTGATTAACTCAGATACTCTGTCCATCACCACCCCCTTTTGAAAATGTTTTGGCCACCATGAGTGTGGAAGGGTATGCTCAGACATGAGTCCCTTGCTCACTGCACCATCAGGATTCAAGCAAGCCGGGCCGAAGACGGCTGTAATGCCAGAAACCGGTCCCCGGAAGCTTGTTTCCTTTCCAGTGAAGAATTGGCTTGGTAGTTTGGTCTGCCCTGTTCCCATGATGCACTGGGCCAGGGACAGACTATTTGCATATAGCCAGGTTCTGAACTGGGATGGTGCAGTGAGCTAAAAAACGGTGATGGATCAAGCCCTGATCTGTTGACTGGGTAGGAGTGTTCTGATTAACTCAGATACTCTGTCCATCACCACCCCTTTTGAAAATGTTTTGGCCACCATGAGTGTGGAAGGGTATGCTCAGACATGAGTCCCTTGCTCACTGCACCATCAGGATTAAAGCAAGCCGGGCCGAAGACGGCTGTAATGCCAGAAACCGGTCCCCGGAAGCTTGTTTCCTTTCCAGTGAAGAATTGGCTTGGTAGTTTGGTCTGCCCTGTTCCCATGATGCACTGGGCCAGGGACAGACTAATTTGCATATAGCCAGGTTCTGAACTGGGATGGTGCAGTGAGCTAAAAAACGGTGATGGATCAAGCCCTGATCTGTTGACTGGGTAGGAGTGTTCTGATTAACTCAGATACTCTGTCCATCACCACCCCCTTTTGAAAATGTTTTGGCCACCATGAGTGTGGAAGGGTATGCTCAGACACGAGTCCCTTGCTCACTGCACCATCAGGATTCAAGCAAGCCGGGCCGAAGACGGCTGTAATGCCAGAAACCGGTCCCCGGAAGCTTGTTTCCTTTCCAGTGAAGAATTGGCTTGGTAGTTTGGTCTGCCCTGTTCCCATGATGCACTGGGCCAGGGACAGACTAATTTGCATATAGCCAGGTTCTGAACTGGGATGGTGCAGTGAGCTAAAAAACGGTGATGGATCAAGCCCTGATCTGTTGACTGGGTAGGAGTGTTCTGATTAACTCAGATACTCTGTCCATCACCACCCCCTTTTGAAAATGTTTTGGCCACCATGAGTGTGGAAGGGTATGCTCAGACATGAGTCCCTTGCTCACTACACCATCAGGATTCAAGCAAGCCGGGCCGAAGACGGCTGTAATGCCAGAAACCGGTCCCCGGAAGCTTGTTTCCTTTCCAGTGAAGAATTGGCTTGGTAGTTTGGTCTGCCCTGTTCCCATGATGCACTGGGCCAGGGACAGACTAATTTGCATATAGCCAGGTTCTGAACTGGGATGGTGCAGTGAGCTAAAAAACGGTGATGGATCAAGCCCTGATCTGTTGACTGGGTAGGAGTGTTCTGATTAACTCAGATACTCTGTCCATCACCACCCCCTTTTGAAAATGTTTTGGCCACCATGAGTGTGGAAGGGTATGCTCAGACACGAGTCCCTTGCTCACTGCACCATCAGGATTCAAGCAAGCCGGGCCGAAGACGGCTGTAATGCCAGAAACCGGTCCCCGGAAGCTTGTTTCCTTTCCAGTGAAGAATTGGCTTGGTAGTTTGGTCTGCCCTGTTCCCATGATGCACTGGGCCAGGGACAGACTAATTTGCATATAGCCAGGTTCTGAACTGGGATGGTGCAGTGAGCTAAAAAACGGTGATGGATCAAGCCCTGATCTGTTGACTGGGTAGGAGTGTTCTGATTAACTCAGATACTCTGTCCATCACCACCCCCTTTTGAAAATGTTTTGGCCACCATGAGTGTGGAAGGGTATGCTCAGACACGAGTCCCTTGCTCACTGCACCATCAGGATTCAAGCAAGCCGGGCCGAAGACGGCTGTAATGCCAGAAACCGGTCCCCGGAAGCTTGTTTCCTTTCCAGTGAAGAATTGGCTTGGTAGTTTGGTCTGCCCTGTTCCCATGATGCACTGGGCCAGGGACAGACTAATTTGCATATAGCCAGGTTCTGAACTGGGATGGTGCAGTGAGCTAAAAAACGGTGATGGATCAAGCCCTGATCTGTTGACTGGGTAGGAATGTTCTGATTAACTCAGATACTCTGTCCATCACCACCCCCTTTTGAAAATGTTTTGGCCACCATGAGTGTGGAAGGGTATGCTCAGACATGAGTCCCTTGCTCACTGCACCATCAGGATTCAAGCAAGCCGGGCCGAAGACGGCTGTAATGCCAGAAACCGGTCCCCGGAAGCTTGTTTCCTTTCCAGTGAAGAATTGGCTTGGTAGTTTGGTCTGCCCTGTTCCCATCATGCACTGGGCCAGGGACAGACTAATTTGCATATAGCCAGGTTCTGGACTGGGATGGTGCAGTGAGCTAAAAAACGGTGATGGATCAAGCCCTGATCTGTTGACTGGGTAGGAGTGTTCTGATTAACTCAGATACTCTGTCCATCACCACCCCCTTTTGAAAATGTTTTGGCCACCATGAGTGTGGAAGGGTATGCTCAGACATGAGTCCCTTGCTCACTGCACCATCAGGATTCAAGCAAGCCGGGCCGAAGACGGCTGTAATGCCAGAAACCGGTCCCCGGAAGCTTGTTTCCTTTCCAGTGAAGAATTGGCTTGGTAGTTTGGTCTGCCCTGTTCCCATGATGCACTGGGCCAGGGACAGACTAATTTGCATATAGCCAGGTTCTGAACTGGGATGGTGCAGTGAGCTAAAAAACGGTGATGGATCAAGCCCTGATCTGTTGACTGGGTAGGAGTGTTCTGATTAACTCAGATACTCTGTCCATCACCACCCCCTTTTGAAAATGTTTTGGCCACCATGAGTGTGGAAGGGTATGCTCAGACATGAGTCCCTTGCTCACTGCACCATCAGGATTCAAGCAAGCCGGGCCGAAGACGGCTGTAATGCCAGAAACCGGTCCCCGGAAGCTTGTTTCCTTTCCAGTGAAGAATTGGCTTGGTAGTTTGGTCTGCCCTGTTCCCATGATGCACTGGGCCAGGGACAGACTAATTTGCATATAGCCAGGTTCTGAACTGGGATGGTGCAGTGAGCTAAAAAACGGTGATGGATCAAGCCCTGATCTGTTGACTGGGTAGGAGTGTTCTGATTAACTCAGATACTCTGTCCATCACCACCCCCTTTTGAAAATGTTTTGGCCACCATGAGTGTGGAAGGGTATGCTCAGACATGAGTCCCTTGCTCACTGCACCATCAGGATTCAAGCAAGCCGGGCCGAAGACGGCTGTAATGCCAGAAACCGGTCCCCGGAAGCTTGTTTCCTTTCCAGTGAAGAATTGGCTTGGTAGTTTGGTCTGCCCTGTTCCCATGATGCACTGGGCCAGGGACAGACTAATTTGCATATAGCCAGGTTCTGAACTGGGATGGTGCAGTGAGCTAAAAAACAGTGATGGATCAAGCCCTGATCTGTTGACTGGGTAGGAGTGTTCTGATTAACTCAGATACTCTGTCCATCACCACCCCCTTTTGAAAATGTTTTGGCCACCATGAGTGTGGAAGGGTATGCTCAGACATGAGTCCCTTGCTCACTGCACCATCAGGATTCAAGCAAGCCGGGCCGAAGACGGCTGTAATGCCAGAAACCGGTCCCCGGAAGCTTGTTTCCTTTCCAGTGAAGAATTGGCTTGGTAGTTTGGTCTGCCCTGTTCCCATGATGCACTGGGCCAGGGACAGACTAATTTGCATATAGCCAGGTTCTGAACTGGGATGGTGCAGTGAGCTAAAAAACTGTGATGGATCAAGCCCTGATCTGTTGACTGGGTAGGAGTGTTCTGATTAACTCAGATACTCTGTCCATCACCACCCCCTTTTGAAAATGTTTTGGCCACCATGAGTGTGGAAGGGTATGCTCAGACATGAGTCCCTTGCTCACTGCACCATCAGGATTCAAGCAAGCCGGGCCGAAGACGGCTGTAATGCCAGAAACCGGTCCCCGGAAGCTTGTTTCCTTGCCAGTGAAGAATTGGCTTGGTAGTTTGGTCTGCCCTGTTCCCATGATGCACTGGGCCAGGGACAGACTAATTTGCATATAGCCAGGTTCTGAACTGGGATGGTGCAGTGAGCTAAAAAACGGTGATGGATCAAGCCCTGATCTGTTGACTGGGTAGGAGTGTTCTGATTAACTCAGATACTCTGTCCATCACCACCCCCTTTTGAAAATGTTTTGGCCACCATGAGTGTGGAAGGGTATGCTCAGACATGAGTCCCTTGCTCACTGCACCATCAGGATTCAAGCAAGCCGGGCCGAAGACGGCTGTAATGCCAGAAACCGGTCCCCGGAAGCTTGTTTCCTTTCCAGTGAAGAATTGGCTTGGTAGTTTGGTCTGCCCTGTTCCCATGATGCACTGGGCCAGGGACAGACTAATTTGCATATAGCCAGGTTCTGAACTGGGATGGTGCAGTGAGCTAAAAAACGGTGATGGATCAAGCCCTGATCTGTTGACTGGGTAGGAGTGTTCTGATTAACTCAGATACTCTGTCCATCACCACCCCCTTTTGAAAATGTTTTGGCCACCATGAGTGTGGAAGGGTATGCTCAGACATGAGTCCCTTGCTCACTGCACCATCAGGATTCAAGCAAGCCGGGCCGAAGACGGCTGTAATGCCAGAAACCGGTCCCCGGAAGCTTGTTTCCTTTCCAGTGAAGAATTGGCTTGGTAGTTTGGTCTGCCCTGTTCCCATGATGCACTGGGCCAGGGACAGACTAATTTGCATATAGCCAGGTTCTGAACTGGGATGGTGCAGTGAGCTAAAAAACGGTGATGGATCAAGCCCTGATCTGTTGACTGGGTAGGAGTGTTCTGATTAACTCAGATACTCTGTCCATCACCACCCCCTTTTGAAAATGTTTTGGCCACCATGAGTGTGGAAGGGTATGCTCAGACATGAGTCCCTTGCTCACTGCACCATCAGGATTCAAGCAAGCCGGGCCGAAGACGGCTGTAATGCCAGAAACCGGTCCCCGGAAGCTTGTTTCCTTTCCAGTGAAGAATTGGCTTGGTAGTTTGGTCTGCCCTGTTCCCATGATGCACTGGGCCAGGGACAGACTAATTTGCATATAGCCAGGTTCTGAACTGGGATGGTGCAGTGAGCTAAAAAACGGTGATGGATCAAGCCCTGATCTGTTGACTGGGTAGGAGTGTTCTGATTAACTCAGATACTCTGTCCATCACCACCCCCTTTTGAAAATGTTTTGGCCACCATGAGTGTGGAAGGGTATGCTCAGACACGAGTCCCTTGCTCACTGCACCATCAGGATTCAAGCAAGCCGGGCCGAAGACGGCTGTAATGCCAGAAACCGGTCCCCGGAAGCTTGTTTCCTTTCCAGTGAAGAATTGGCTTGGTAGTTTGGTCTGCCCTGTTCCCATGATGCACTGGGCCAGGGACAGACTAATTTGCATATAGCCAGGTTCTGAACTGGGATGGTGCAGTGAGCTAAAAAACGGTGATGGATCAAGCCCTGATCTGTTGACTGGGTAGGAATGTTCTGATTAACTCAGATACTCTGTCCATCACCACCCCCTTTTGAAAATGTTTTGGCCACCATGAGTGTGGAAGGGTATGCTCAGACATGAGTCCCTTGCTCACTGCACCATCAGGATTCAAGCAAGCCGGGCCGAAGACGGCTGTAATGCCAGAAACCGGTCCCCGGAAGCTTGTTTCCTTTCCAGTGAAGAATTGGCTTGGTAGTTTGGTCTGCCCTGTTCCCATCATGCACTGGGCCAGGGACAGACTAATTTGCATATAGCCAGGTTCTGGACTGGGATGGTGCAGTGAGCTAAAAAACGGTGATGGATCAAGCCCTGATCTGTTGACTGGGTAGGAGTGTTCTGATTAACTCAGATACTCTGTCCATCACCACCCCCTTTTGAAAATGTTTTGGCCACCATGAGTGTGGAAGGGTATGCTCAGACATGAGTCCCTTGCTCACTGCACCATCAGGATTCAAGCAAGCCGGGCCGAAGACGGCTGTAATGCCAGAAACCGGTCCCCGGAAGCTTGTTTCCTTTCCAGTGAAGAATTGGCTTGGTAGTTTGGTCTGCCCTGTTCCCATGATGCACTGGGCCAGGGACAGACTAATTTGCATATAGCCAGGTTCTGAACTGGGATGGTGCAGTGAGCTAAAAAACGGTGATGGATCAAGCCCTGATCTGTTGACTGGGTAGGAGTGTTCTGATTAACTCAGATACTCTGTCCATCACCACCCCCTTTTGAAAATGTTTTGGCCACCATGAGTGTGGAAGGGTATGCTCAGACATGAGTCCCTTGCTCACTGCACCATCAGGATTCAAGCAAGCCGGGCCGAAGACGGCTGTAATGCCAGAAACCGGTCCCCGGAAGCTTGTTTCCTTTCCAGTGAAGAATTGGCTTGGTAGTTTGGTCTGCCCTGTTCCCATGATGCACTGGGCCAGGGACAGACTAATTTGCATATAGCCAGGTTCTGAACTGGGATGGTGCAGTGAGCTAAAAAACAGTGATGGATCAAGCCCTGATCTGTTGACTGGGTAGGAGTGTTCTGATTAACTCAGATACTCTGTCCATCACCACCCCCTTTTGAAAATGTTTTGGCCACCATGAGTGTGGAAGGGTATGCTCAGACATGAGTCCCTTGCTCACTGCACCATCAGGATTCAAGCAAGCCGGGCCGAAGACGGCTGTAATGCCAGAAACCGGTCCCCGGAAGCTTGTTTCCTTTCCAGTGAAGAATTGGCTTGGTAGTTTGGTCTGCCCTGTTCCCATGATGCACTGGGCCAGGGACAGACTAATTTGCATATAGCCAGGTTCTGAACTGGGATGGTGCAGTGAGCTAAAAAACTGTGATGGATCAAGCCCTGATCTGTTGACTGGGTAGGAGTGTTCTGATTAACTCATATACTCTGTCCATCACCACCCCCTTTTGAAAATGTTTTGGCCACCATGAGTGTGGAAGGGTATGCTCAGACATGAGTCCCTTGCTCACTGCACCATCAGGATTCAAGCAAGCCGGGCCGAAGACGGCTGTAATGCCAGAAACCGGTCCCCGGAAGCTTGTTTCCTTTCCAGTGAAGAATTGGCTTGGTAGTTTGGTCTGCCCTGTTCCCATGATGCACTGGGCCAGGGACAGACTAATTTGCATATAGCCAGGTTCTGAACTGGGATGGTGCAGTGAGCTAAAAAACGGTGATGGATCAAGCCCTGATCTGTTGACTGGGTAGGAGTGTTCTGATTAACTCAGATACTCTGTCCATCACCACCCCCTTTTGAAAATGTTTTGGCCACCATGAGTGTGGAAGGGTATGCTCAGACATGAGTCCCTTGCTCACTGCACCATCAGGATTCAAGCAAGCCGGGCCGAAGACGGCTGTAATGCCAGAAACCGGTCCCCGGAAGCTTGTTTCCTTTCCAGTGAAGAATTGGCTTGGTAGTTTGGTCTGCCCTGTTCCCATGATGCACTGGGCCAGGGACAGACTAATTTGCATATAGCCAGGTTCTGAACTGGGATGGTGCAGTGAGCTAAAAAACGGTGATGGATCAAGCCCTGATCTGTTGACTGGGTAGGAGTGTTCTGATTAACTCAGATACTCTGTCCATCACCACCCCCTTTTGAAAATGTTTTGGCCACCATGAGTGTGGAAGGGTATGCTCAGACATGAGTCCCTTGCTCACTGCACCATCAGGATTCAAGCAAGCCGGGCCGAAGACGGCTGTAATGCCAGAAACCGGTCCCCGGAAGCTTGTTTCCTTTCCAGTGAAGAATTGGCTTGGTAGTTTGGTCTGCCCTGTTCCCATGATGCACTGGGCCAGGGACAGACTAATTTGCATATAGCCAGGTTCTGAACTGGGATGGTGCAGTGAGCTAAAAAACGGTGATGGATCAAGCCCTGATCTGTTGACTGGGTAGGAGTGTTCTGATTAACTCAGATACTCTGTCCATCACCACCCCCTTTTGAAAATGTTTTGGCCACCATGAGTGTGGAAGGGTATGCTCAGACATGAGTCCCTTGCTCACTGCACCATCAGGATTCAAGCAAGCCGGGCCGAAGACGGCTGTAATGCCAGAAACCGGTCCCCGGAAGCTTGTTTCCTTTCCAGTGAAGAATTGGCTTGGTAGTTTGGTCTGCCCTGTTCCCATGATGCACTGGGCCAGGGACAGACTAATTTGCATATAGCCAGGTTCTGAACTGGGATGGTGCAGTGAGCTAAAAAACGGTGATGGATCAAGCCCTGATCTGTTGACTGGGTAGGAGTGTTCTGATTAACTCAGATACTCTGTCCATCACCACCCCCTTTTGAAAATGTTTTGGCCACCATGAGTGTGGAAGGGTATGCTCAGACATGAGTCCCTTGCTCACTGCCCCATCAGGATTCAAGCAAGCCTGGCCGAAGACGGCTGTAATGCCAGAAACCGGTCCCCGGAAGCTTGTTTCCTTTCCAGTGAAGAATTGGCTTGGTAGTTTGGTCTGCCCTGTTCCCATCATGCACTGGGCCAGGGACAGACTAATTTGCATATAGCCAGGTTCTGAACTGGGATGGTGCAGTGAGCTAAAAAACGGTGATGGATCAAGCCCTGATCTGTTTACTGGGTAGGAGTGTTCTGATTAACTCAGATACTCTGTCCATCACCACCCCCTTTTGAAAATGTTTTGGCCACCATGAGTGTGGAAGGGTATGCTCAGACATGAGTCCCTTGCTCACTGCACCATCAGGATTCAAGCAAGCCGGGCCGAAGACGGCTGTAATGCCAGAAACCGGTCCCCGGAAGCTTGTTTCCTTTCCAGTGAAGAATTGGCTTGGTAGTTTGGTCTGCCCTGTTCCCATGATGCACTGGGCCAGGGACAGACTAATTTGCATATAGCCAGGTTCTGAACTGGGATGGTGCAGTGAGCTAAAAAACGGTGATGGATCAAGCCCTGATCTGTTGACTGGGTAGGAGTGTTCTGATTAACTCAGATACTCTGTCCATCACCACCCCCTTTTTAAAAATTCTCCAGCCCAAGCCACACCGACCAAGCTCAAGCACCAACACCAAGGGGGCTGCAACACAAGCCCTATCATCACAAGTAGAAGGCCAGCCATAAACGGCATCCCCTCAAAGGAACTGTCGCCATCGACAGCGCAAGAAAGACTGATGCAGAGCACGCACCACACACATGGCTGCCCAAAGCCACCGCCAGTGAAAAGGTCGCATCGCCCGCCCCTACTGGTGAACAGGCACAACCGCCAACCACATCACAGGCCCCCCAAGTGCCAGAAGAAAGCGTCCAACAACGAGACCGGGCACTCAAAGTCAGAAGCACGCAGAAAGCCGCGCCAGTGAACCTGACTGCACAGACAGCACCCAGGAGACCTCTCCACAAAGAAGCACTGCTGAAGGCAAGTAGGAGAGCACCCACATCTCCACCACCCCAGTGAAGCCTGCAGTAGGCTGAAGACCACACACGGTGTCCTCCCTCACACTGCCTAGAGACGGAGTCGCCCGTGACTCAAGATTGGCAAGAGAGGAGTCGCACACCCCACATGGCAGGCTACCACAGCACCATGTGCTCCAACAAACAGCGACACGAGACCAGACGTTAAATCGCCCAGCAAGCAAGGAGCACATCACAAAGTGACCAGTCCAGACAAGCACGCCAAAGCGAAGGCATAAGCCGGCGCCATGACAGCACCGCCTCAAGGTCCAAACACAACGCCCTCAAAGAAAGAAGAGAGTGACAGCCTGTTACCCCGAAAATCGGAGGAACACAGGTGGGCTAAATAGACCAACAAAGGGAGAAGACTGAGGACTCACAGCAAGCCAAGAGCACACTCTGACACACCACACAGCCATCAAGGCTGACCGATGTCCCTGGATACAGCTTCATGGGTGAACCAAACGTAAGACGCAGCAAGCGCCAACCGCGTTTCATCCTAACGCTTCCCCAGGTGACCGTCCGTCCCTGCGCATCAGCAGTCTAAGTCAAGCGGCATCCCTGCTCCTGTCCGCAAAAGCCACGGGTGAAGATCAGCACAGAGTGTCCGTCCTCACACTGCCTCAAGATGGAGTCAACAGTGGCCCCAAGCCAGGCAAGGGAGGATCCCCACAATCTAAGTTTCAAGTCGCCACAGACACTCCACCTCAGCAAGGCGGAGGCACGTGGCTGCCAAGTCCCTCCTGACATTCAACACTCCCAGCAAGTCACCACCACCTGCAATCCCGAGTCACCACATGGCTGGCAACCGCCATCACGCCATCACGCCAGCCATCAGCACCTGCGTCAAACAACAACACTCCCAGAGTATCAGCGGACTGGAGTCCTGCACCGTCGCCACACCAGCCGACAAAAGAAACCAGAGGCTACCTATTAACCTGTTAAACCAGAGCCGTGGCAGCAAGCACAAGTCTCGGTCAAGACTCATCTACCCGGGAGGGTTGTGCGACTAAGTAACGGCTCCTCAGTGGTCCTGCAGCTGGCCCCAGAAGGCACACAAGCGGCCCCCAGCGCAGCCCTCCTACATCGTGCAGCAACACCGACAACGGGCCTCTCCAGGCGGGAGAGCGAGAAGAGACTTTGCCCCACCAACAAGTTTCCGGTCACAGCCAAGCTGTTCAATCAGGACAGTCGGTCCATCTACACCTTTGTGAATTCTCACTTGGGAATCCATCCATGTTCATGACGCAAGGAACTGTTAGAACCCACCACAGACCATCACCGACGTCAGCAAGGTGGAAGCCAGGCAAGACCGCAAGACATGTCATCGTCAGCGAACTCACGGTCTGCAGCGGATGCCTCCAAGCCAGCAGTCGTGTCCTGATCCCCTCAGGTTAACCTACGGGTGCCCGCCGAGAAGGTTCTGCTGCAAGGAAATTCACCAGCCCAGGTCTAATGTCGTCCTGCCATCTGGCTCTAGAGACTTATGGACCCTGTGGTATTTAGTTAACTGTTTGTTTGGTCCCCACAGGTTGGACTAACACTTTGTTTGTTCCTCAATAAAGTTGGGGAGGAAGTTAATGTCCTGCGGGACACGTTCTAGTGTTCCTTAGGAAGCTGGACTTCCAGCCACTCCCTTGAGGGCTGGACACACTACACCCACACACCCATCCATCACGGGTGTCACGAGTGACGTGACCCCGCTTATAAAAGGGCCCGGGTGCACGTGCTCGTGGCCAGTTACCGATCAACCTGCACTGGGTGTCCGCGTCTGTTCATTTCGCCATGTGGGCCTGAGGCCCAACATTACAGAGCAGGAAGAGGAAATAGCTGAGCATGGCACCCATAAGAACTGTGGCCTGTACTGAAAAGGTCCATCCTCCATATCAAGGGGGTTATTTGCACATAATGGCGAAAGTGAGGCAAGGCAACACAAAGGTTTGAGACTTTTATTAAGTGATTACAGTTTTGACAACTTTAGTGAGTGACTCCACACAAAATGTTTCTTGTAAGTAGTGGTGATCAGAGGGCAGCCAGCGTTGCTAAGCCCTAAATAGCACAAAATGGCGCAGCCCCACACAAGCGCTCACTCAACCCTTGTAAACAAGCCCGCCACATTGCTTTGTTTAAATGCAGTTTTAGAAGTTGTTATGAGGTTCCACCGAATCAGTACTGTGAAAGTTAGATTAAAAAGACTTCTCCCCCTGGGATGACTTGCAGCATGTCTGAACAGAGCTGTCATATCTGTCACGGACAGTGCCAGCGTGTCACAGCAATGTTGCTATATTTCTATTGTTCACGGCCAGCAGCATTCGGTGTGCCTGCTCTGCATGGAGTGGACAGAACAGGCACAGGCCTGCTACACTTTTGATATTCCATGGACAAATCACACACTTTTCAGCATGACTATTTTATACATGATGTACAGTTCCTGTTGCGGTATAATCTTTATATTATTCAGTACCATCATGCGTCAGGAGGGCTGCTCAATGTTTAGTGATAAAGTACAAGCACTTCTCATCAGCAACAAAGGGGCAGATTTACAAGAAAGTGCCGCAGCGCCGCACCGCAAGCCTTTTGGCTCTGCCACGCGGCGGCACTTTCAGAGCACAGAAATGCGACATATTTACAATGATATGTCGTATTCCTGTGCTTTCCACTGCACTAGCACAAAAACAGCTGCAATGCACCGGCGCAGGCACCCTTGCACCATGGTGCATGGATGCCTACGTCATGGGGAGATTGTTTTTGTGCAGGAAGGGGCACCTTCCTGCACGAAAACAATTACTACAGGCATTCTCCTCTTTCAATGCCTGCTGTAAAATATAGCACACATTGAAAGAGGAAAAAACAGAGGAGAAATAAAAACATTTTTCCTCATTGCGCATCGCAACACCACCCAAAGGGTGGCGTAGCTTACTAACGCATTTACAGGTTTAAGATTCCTCGTAAATCCGGAAATGTGTCTGGTTCCATGGGTGTTGCGTGGGAACACCCATAGCAACATGCAAAGTGCTGCATATAAAGGGGCCATATTTACAAGGACAGGAAAAGACACACACGGTGGGTTTTCCTGTCCTTGTAAATATGGGGCAGAGAAATGTGCTGCCAGTGTGTCATAAAAAGTGACGTAATGGCAGTGCAAGGGGCTTGTAAATCTGGCAAAAAGTGTTTTGATTTCGACTATTGCAGCACTCATTCTTAGAGGATTGTTGTAGTTTGATGCAACATTATCAGAAACTACTTATGCAGGACTACCATGCATTTAATAAGACAGTTACAATCCTTCTCCACAGGACCACCATACTTTAAACAGGACAATACAAGCACTATTCTGCTTGACTAATGAATTTAGTGACTAGATAATTGCAATTTTCTGCCATTTTAAGATCTTGCCCACCAGGCAAATTTTAACTGTCGTTCTGAGAACGCCTCAAGAAGACCGTACCATAAACTTAAAGCAGGCTCAGAGCTCCCCCATTGCTTTCCATTGGTTGGCCTTATTGTCACTCTCAATTTCTTGCTTCTTATTCAATGGCTTGCCTTCATCTTCTTGCGTTTGTCCCTCCTCTGGAATATAGGGCCATATGTATGAAGGCCGAAATTTGCAAAATCGCTAAGTGGTATGTATGTAAGCAAAACAGCCTTGCAAAATAAGGAATCACAAATTTACGATTCCCTATTTTCAATTGTATTTAAGGAATCGCAAATTGCGATTCCTTAAATGCAATGTATGAGGCCCAGAAAAAGTGCAATTTGGCCATAAGGAATCGCAAATTACCTTTGCTTTTTCAAAGCGCCATGTGGCGCACATACATGCCCTTTGGGCATGTTTATGTGCCACATGGGCACACATGTACATTTCAGGGGTGCAACAGGGTGTCCTTTTGACACCCTGGCATGCTTGAAATTGCATTCTCAATTTGCGATTCTCTAATTGAGAATCGCAAATTGAGAATGTCTTCCCATTCATTCCTATGGGCCTCTAGGCCCATAGGAATGAATGGGGATGTATTCCTTAATTGCGAATTGCAATTTGCGATTCACAATTAAGGAATATGTAGGATTCCCAAAATTATTTGCAAATCCTACATACATACCATTTTGCTATTCTCAAATAGCGATTCTCTAAAAATCGCTATTTGAGAATCGCAAAATGTAAGTTTCATACCTATGGCCCATATCCTCTTAACCTTCTTTTTGATTGGTTGACTTGTATTCTTCCACTGCTCATATTTAGGGAACTACTTTTTCTTTTTCATTACGCACTGACCAAGAGTGCATGTATTTTGTTGTGTACTCCCTTGTGCACTGCTTACACCCTCCGAATAGCACCACCCTTCCTGTTTACCAGCCCTCCACATGCTCCTCCAATGCACCCTCCTCCTCTTGCGGTCATTTGAAATTGTTTTGCTTTTATTTTTAACTTTCAGGGAGGGCCTGGCAGTGGCTATTTGCCAATGGGCCACTCTGCATTAACAGTGCTTTTGGACACTACCATTTCCCCCTCATCCCCTGACCATTCTTCCCTCTTACCCTCAACCCACCCCCACACACCCCTCCTTTGGTCTCCCACCCCTTGTGGTCATTGTAATACTTTATTTTACTCATTCATTTTATTGGAGAGCCTGGCAGCAGCCATTTGCTGTTGGGCAGTTCTGCTTCCTCAAAAAATGTTTTTTTCTATTTACTAATCTAAGTGACATCTGCCATGCAAGACTGGAAAAAACAAGCATTGGCATAGCCAATGGGTCTCGCTTTTGGGACCTTATAAGTAATTAATTATGCAGCACAATATCCTTGGTGCACCAACATTAACTGTTGCATTGTTAAACACTTATAAGGTCCCAAAGGCAAAACCTATTGGGTATGCCAATGCTTGTTAAATATACTGCACTCTGCCCTCTGAGCTGCCCAGGGTCTACCCTAGGGGTGACTTACATGTATTAAAAAGGAAGATTTGAACATACCAACAGATGTATTTTGCCAAGTCGAAACAGCAGTTTAAAACTGCACAAACAAGCTGCAATGGCAGAACGGAGACATGTTTCAAGTGCTATTTAAGTGGGTGGCACAATCAGTGTTGCAGTCCCACTAGTCGCATTTCATTTACAGGCCCTGGGCACAGATAGTGCCACTTTACTAAGGACTTATAAGTAAATTAAATATGCCAATTGTTTATAAGCCAAATTCTAGCATGTTTTAAGACGAAAGCACAATCACTTTGGCACTGGTTAGCAGTGGATAAGTGTGCAGAGTGCTATAGCCAGCAAAAACTTATCCAGTAAACCATGAGGGTTGAAGACAAAATTTGATGGGGAAAACCGCACCAAAGATGCCAGGTCTAACACTCCTCATGCCATTTTATGACTTTGGTAGGGTTACAATAAAAATTAAGAACTTTTATTGAAGCAGAATATATTTTGATGCAGACGGTATTGAATGAAATTTGTTTAAGAAAACTGGCCTATTCTACAAAGTCAATTTTTCTGTCCAATTGAGAACATTACATCCATCGTACTGGTGAAATTGATTAACATGAAATATCGAACATACCTCTGAGTGATTAACTTATCGAATTAACAGGCGAATATGGGGAAACGCTACTGTCAGACCTGGCCTTAGCTAAAATAGACCCCTGGGCGGAGTAAAATGTTTCACCTGATTGTAGTGAATTAGATGAGGCAGCAGGGGTCCTTTTTGTGTTCACTGGTCAGTACCTGCATGAGAAGGGACTGGCCCCTGAACACAAAGATCACGGAACCTCCCCCATCTCACCTAAATCATCAAAAGTTTAGCTGCCTCACGCAGCTGATGGTTTTGTTGTTGTGTGCCAGCAGGGGTCAGAGGAAGAGTTCTGAAGGGCTGTTAAAAGCCGTATGATAATGAAGGATTAAAACCACTTCAAACTGGCAAATCAGAAAGACACAAACAAGCAGGGACAAGGACAAGGCTAGAGCAAGATAAGAAGGGTGCTGCTGCTGGCAAAACCTTAATGCCCACAGCCAGGGGCGGTGGGTGAGATTTTAAAGTGGAGGGGCGCAAACTAATTAGCATACAGCAACATAGCGAGCGAGCGCAGCGAGCGAGCCCGAACCCCAAAAGGGGAGTTTGGGGGGGGTTACCCCCCCCCAAGAAAATTTGGACAAAAAGAAGAAAAATCGTGCATTTTCAAGCAAATTTGAGAAAGTAGGAAGGTTAATAAAGCAATTGTGAAAGTGCAGTTATTACATTAATAGATGGCATAACATAGGTGGCTGCTTATTCAGTATTACCACAGAGCTTCATACATTCTGTCCTATTATGCTCAGGTGCTGAATTCAGACTATAAGACTTTCATGGAAATCTCAGCTCTAAGAGTAGAAGAAGTTACACAGCAGTGTAATGGTTGCCAGGTTCGTTCCGCAGGAGCGTCAGGAACTTGAAGAAAAGTCCACAGTCTTCCCCTACGGCCTTCCGACTCTATTAGACTCTAGAGTAACGAATGGCACGCAAGGGGAAAACAGGGAAACAAAACAAGGAAAGGCGGGGGAAGAAAACCAGTCTTACAATATACTGAATATTAGACTCTAGAGTAACGAATGGCAAGCAAGGGGAAAACAGGGAAACAAAACAAGGAAAGGCGGGGGAAGAAAAACAGTCTTACAATATACTGAATATAAAAGAGGCAGCAGAATGCGCTGTTACCGTGATTCTGGTTGAGCTGAGCTTTGTACACACTTCACATAGGTCCACGCAAGTACCCCAAACATAAATGGTATAAAGGTTTTCGCAATTTGCCAAGGGGAAAGGTTGGATAGGCAACACAAGCAACGAATCGTTCACCCTGCGGGAGACATGTCCGGCCAGTGAACAAAGGTGAGCAAATCTGTGTAGTCTCCAAATAGAACAAACACTACAAAACTTTTAAAAACAGAGATAACAATGCATTTCTTACCTCAATCAGAATTTTTTGTATTCAACCAACAAGTAGCAGCATTCACTTTTTGTAAAGGAAATCCGCACATCTGTCTTTCAGTGTAGCAAACTTGTCAATTACTTGCATATTGAAGTCCGGTATCTTTTGGACTAGCTTGCTCTCTACAGGCAGCATCGCCAAAGCATTTAGTCTTTCCTCTAGCATGGTGTTTCTGAGGAATGTCTTTATACGCTTTAAGGCTGAAAAATATCGTTCAGCTTCTTCTGTTGTCATTGGAGTCGTAATCACAATTTTGAGTAAAGTCACTGTCTCTGTAAGTGAGTTTTCCATATGCAGTTTATGAATTAACCTCAGCAAACTCAAGGCGCTTGTGGCCTTCCGGTACACAGGCATTCCATAGAGTACAGTTAACTCAGTTCTCAACTGCTCTTTTTTGAGCATAGGATATGCTTCCGCAGCCTGATTCAGAGCACGCTCAGGGAAGGATTCATCATATCGTGCAAACTCTTTACTTTGCAATAAAGTGGCAGTCACCAAATGTTTTGTGAATGAAAAAAGTTCTTTTGCCTGCACAATTACAATGTCACATATCTCCTTTCCAATTCGAACCAGAGAGGTGATGTTTTGTCTGCGGTTTGCAAAAATAGAATGCTCCGGCAGTTTGCTCTCCAAATCGTCAACCCCATCTCTCACTTCCATTATCTTTTGTACAAATGCAGATGTAACGGCTTTCACAGAGACAGTATCTATGTCTTTTCGTTGTAACTGATCGTATAACCCTTCAACATGAGACATGATGTCATGGAATAAAAACAGTAAGAACTGAAACTCTTTGTCTTGTAGTGTTCTAAGAAAGCCATGGGCTTCATTCTGACTTGTGCGATCAAAGTCTTCTCTGGATGATATGGCGACAAAACATTTCTCAAGGCCCTCCCTCTCTTCAAAGATTAAGTTGACTGTACGAATGTGAAAGTTCCAACGAGTTGAGGATCCCCTTTGTACGCTTTTGTCCACAATCTCATGAAGGGCTTCTGTTCTTTTGGGGGAACGTGTGAAGAATGCTGCTATGCCTCCGATATCCTAAAAGAAAACTTGTGTCTCTCTGATCTTTGATACCGCCTGTTGCATAATAAGATTGAGTTGGTGGGCGTAACAGTGCACAAAATGAGCATTAGGGTACACATCTCGAATTCGTTTCTGTACTCCACCAAGGTTTCCACTCATTACGGACGCACCATCATAGCTTTGTGCGATAAGTTGTTGTTTTTGAGGCAGGTCCGGGAAAAGTAAGTCCAGTTGACACAGTATAGCTTCAGTGATGGTTGCTGCACTAGAGTCTTTTAAATGTGTGAACCCATAAAACCTCTCCACAATGTTTCTGTCACTGTCAAGGTACCGAAACACTAACACGGACTGTGTTTTAGTGGCCATATCAGTGGTGTCATCAGCCTGAATAGCCACAAAGTCTGTGTTTCGCAACTCTTGCACAATATGGCTTTTTATAATTTCGATGAAGATGAGTTGGGGGGTGGGATGCACACCAAATTTCACAGTCATTACTCTTAATTAAACTCTCTGTTAACCGATATGCGTGCAAACTGGCTGTGTGTCATGCCTAAATGACACGATTCAGACTACAACAACAATTCAAGGAGGTAAGTATCCCTCCCAACCAGTGCAACAGCAAAGTTTTGCCATTTGGCGTATTCTCCTTTTTACTCATTGTTTATTTTTGTCTATTTATTCCATTTTCGTTTCACATAGTTTTAACTCCTTCTCTGTTTTATAAGTCCACACATGGGAATATCGCGCTAATTTTCCAAGTTTCTCTTGTCCCAAAAGTGCCCATCCGGACCTCAATGAAGAACACGACTGTTGCGCTATTCATTAAAAGCAGCGTTTATTCAGATAAAACCCAATGCATTTCAGGCATAACATTGCCCTTCGTCAGGGGCCACTGAAATATAAACAAAATTTGAACCACAATCAGTGCATGATGATATTAAAATGCTACATATACCACTTAAGTTTATCCACGTATTGTCAGCTCACACTTTTTACCAAATTGCATTGTCTATTAAAACTTGCACGTTCTTTGCTTACATGCCGATCGCTTATCTAGACAAAATCATGTATGCACGCCCTTAATTGTTACTATTATGGTCTCAACTTTCAATTTAACAAAACACAACCCGCCATTGTGTCACAGTTCAAAACCCAACTTTCAAAGTTTACTCGCTTATTTACGGCTTGTAATCCTTATGTGTTTCCTGCCCTGAACTGTTTCACGTGCCCTCATTCAGTATTATTTCGTACCTGGAACAAACGCTGCAAGTTTTCCTCCCTCCTCGGTGTTTGAAAAATGATTAACGGGCCCTCTCTCATGCATATATATGACCGGACTTCCTTTCTATTGCTCCTTCCCGATTAACCCGTGCTTGCTTAGTATCCCACGGCTTGCGTGCTATCTTTCAGAAAATAAGACTCACATACCCATAATCCACTTGAGCACAACTAAATTGTTAATCTGTGGTTCAGCTCTGTAATGTATCGCCGTGCTTTTCTGAAAGATAGCACGCAAGCCGTGGGATACTAAGCAAGCACGGGTTAATCGGGGAGGAGCAATAGAAAGGAAGTCCGGTCATATATATGCATGAGAGAGGGCCCGTTAATCATTTTTCAAACACCGAGGAGGGAGGAAAACTTGCAGCGTTTGTTCCAGGTACGAAATAATACTGAATGAGGGCACGTGAAACAGTTCAGGGCAGGAAACACATAAGGATTACAAGCCGTAAATAAGCGAGTAAACTTTGAAAGTTGGGTTTTGAACTGTGACACAATGGCGGGTTGTGTTTTGTTAAATTGAAAGTTGAGACCATAATAGTAACAATTAAGGGCGTGCATACATGATTTTGTCTAGATAAGCGATCGGCATGTAAGCAAAGCACGTGCAAGTTTTAATAGACAATGCAATTTGGTAAAAAGTGTGAGCTGACAATACGTGGATAAACTTAAGTGGTATATGTAGCATTTTAATATCATCATGCACTGATTGTGGTTCAAATTTTGTTTATATTTCAGTGGCCCCTGACGAAGGGCAATGTTATGCCTGAAATGCATTGGGTTTTATCTGAATAAACGCTGCTTTTAATGAATAGCGCAACAGTCGTGTTCTTCATTGAGGTCCGGATGGGCACTTTTGGGACAAGAGAAACTTGGAAAATTAGCGCGATATTCCCATGTGTGGACTTATAAAACAGAGAAGGAGTTAAAACTATGTGAAACGAAAATGGAATAAATAGACAAAAATAAACAATGAGTAAAAAGGAGAATACGCCAAATGGCAAAACTTTGCTGTTGCACTGGTTGGGAGGGATACTTACCTCCTTGAATTGTTTTTATAATTTTGAGCATACAGTCAAGGAGTTCATTTTGTATTGTATTAGAGGTGCCCTTAAAGACTGTAGCACGTGCTAAATGTGTTTCCAAATCCTTGTCTATGGTTGACATTAAATCCGATTCGTCATGGCCTCGCAATGCCAGTTCGAAAGCACCACAGAAACGAATGCAATCAATGATCCTGGATAGATTTTGTCTGTTCCTATCAACAGCTTCATTGTGTTTTTGAATGGATTTGCGATATGCATCATTTATCTGCTGCTCAATTGGTGCGTGTTCCCCCAACATTCTCAGTCTTGTCAGGTTTTCCAGATGATTTCTTGTGAGCGCATGCTTCTTTATTTTTTCAGCGATGTGCTTCAGGTCTACCATTTCTTGCCGTGTCCAGGAAAAGTCACCACCAAACAGCAAGCAGGGGAAGCAGAACAGAGAATTTTTTATAGGGCACCCTGTAAGCCAATCAGCTTTTTTGTACCCGGCATTTGAGAATGTACGTTTTGACATTTTTCCTCTGTCCTGGGTAGTTTGCTGTAGGTTTATTTCAGGCTGATGAGGTCCTAATTGCTTTATCTGTAGTTTTTGTTCAAGTGGCCGTGACTGGAATGACCTTGCAATCAGCTCTTGTACTGTATTCATGATGGTGTGTTGCTGGCCTTACCAATATATATATTAAAGAAACCTGTCAATGATCAAAATACAACGTATAAGGTGCAGTGCAATAATATGAAATTTCAGTACAAATACAAATACATCTCCAACAGCTCCCCTTCCCACAAAATGACTGCTAAAATACAGCCGTACTGCCTCCTGCCTCTCTGTGCCATAGTGGTTGCTGGAGGCACTGAAAGAGACACTGGAGAGTGACCACATACTACATAGCCCTTACTCCCATGTAAAAAAATATATAGCATCAGTTTGCTTACCTTTAACACTGGTCACTGGTGTTTGCTGGGTTGTAGCCGGGGTCGGGTGAGAGAGCAGCAAAGGAGGTTGGGGTCCTCTTGTTGTTTGCTGATAAACCTGTCAATAATCAAAATACAACGTATAAGGTGGAGTGCAATAATATGAAATTTCAGTACAAATACAAATACATCTCCAACAGCTCCCCTTCCCACAAAATGACTGCTAAAATGCAGCCGTACTGCCTCCTGCCTATCTGTGCCATAGTGGTTGCTGGAGGCACTGAAAGAGACAATGGAGAGTGACCACATACTACATAGCCCTAACTCCCATGTAAAAAAATATATAGCATCAGTTTGCTTACCTTTAACACTGGTCACTGGTGTTTGCTGGGTTGTAGCCGGGGTCGGATGAGAGAGCAGCAAAGGAGGTTGGGGTCCTCTTGTTGTTTGCTGATAAACCTGTCAATAATCAAAATACAACGTATAAGGTGGAGTGCAATAATATGAAATTTCAGTACAAATACAAATACATCTCCAACAGCTCCCCTTCCCACAAAATGATTGCTAAAATACAGCCGTACTGCCTCCTGCCTCTCTGTGCCATAGTGGTTGCTGGAGGCACTGAAAGGGACACTGGAGAGTGACCACATACTACATAGCCCTAACTCCCATGTAAAAAAATATATAGCATCAGTTTGCTTACCTTTAACACTGGTCACTGGTGTTTGCTGGGTTGTAGCCGGGGTCGGGTGAGAGAGCAGCAAAGGAGGTTGGGGTCCTCTTGTTTGCGAAAAATTGGCCCAAAATGCGCTAATGTCTCAGGTTGTCAGGCTTGACCAGGCGCTGGAAATGAAAAGATAACAATTTATTTTTCAAACACTAGGGTAACACTAACTTTAACGAGTACACATGCACTTTTACGGCCGAGGTAACTTAGAAATGGGTACATGTATTGCCATCCTCTGTGGCTCTGTGCATTAAGACAGTTGTGCCCATCACTACACCACCAGACAAAATCAATCACCCTGTGCGTAGCAAAATGAATGTGTTCTTGTGTAATGTACCTGGTGCTCATGAAAAGCGCTGCAATGCTTGCGGGTCGTGTTCGCGCTAAGTAAAACTGCTGAAAAACAGACACACACACACGGGTGTGAACCTGACATAGTGGGTTGCGAGCGAATCTATCATAAACCGTAGCTGTCAATTTGATAAGCGGGCGCTGTCTCACACTTAGCTTCGTCTATCCCTCCCACATGCACCCGTGTACCTCACATGAATCTATAGCGCTGCTTAATTTGTAAAATGAATTAGCATCTGTGCCTAAGGAAGCATGCCATCAACGCTTTTAGATGTTCCCCAAGACCAAGGACGGCTAAACTTAATTCAATCTTTTGCTGAGTTCATCCCCCGCCATACACACTTGCCCCTTTATCTCACCCCTGCAGGTTCTTTTTCACCCCTCCTTTCTCCCTCTTCTGTCACGCTCCCTCCCCCTTTCCTGCCTTTCTTTCTCTTGACGTGGGTCAATGATTGATGATAAAAAATAAGTCCCGGGAGTCTAAAAATGAGTGCTGGTGGGCCCCCACCTGCAAGCACCGGCTCACATTAAGCACTGATCTCCAGTAAACAGTGGGCTAAATATCTGTTACCTTGGACCGTGCATGTCACAAACTTACGAATGGATATATCAGTCGCACAGGGAGTGAAGTGTCAAACGCACCGACACTATGGGCTGCTTTTCAGCGAGCTGAACATTTGTCACATGGAGACCGTGTAACCCACTGACACACTTGTTAATTCATCACAAAACTGCGCTGTGTACCTGTCACACAACGGGCGGCTTAGCTCTCACAGTACACAATGTATACATCTTTAATATCGTGGGCACCCTGTTTCTCACAAGCTCGGCTGTGTATTAGTCATTAGTCACACATTATACTGCACCTCCCTGCTATATTTTAGTGGCTTAGAGTAAAATGACACCCCACACCAGTCATGGTGTGGACAGAAACACCTGCATCCCCGCCATTTGTGCACAACCGCCAATATACCTTCCACGTAGCACCTCGCGCCCCATAGTGCTATGCATCTGCTACACCTTATGTAATGTTGTTGTGTAACTGTAATGTGCTTGGTATCTTACACACTAGGTCATGTAACCATCTAGTTCTCAGGCACACACACGCACATACAATTTCTCCGACACTTAGAGGCGACTTCCAAGTGTGCCACTGCCAAGGTTTCATCATTGGGTCTGCAAACAGCAAAGCAACCAGGCCTTTAGTGGGCAGGGTCCTGCCGGTTCTCACACCGACAGTTCTAAAATAGTAGATGCTGAGTCCGGCCACTATACGGCTCTCCATTTTTGCTCTCACCCTCCAGGTATAAAGAAAAAACTCTGCAGCACCACCCTTTCCTGCCTTTGATGTAACTTCGAAGCACCTCGCCTTTCATAGTCTCATCATTTCAGAAGTGAAGTATTTTCAATATTATATACAACAAAACCATAGTTGTTGCTTATTTAGCTCATGCAACTAACAATTATTGACAAAGCCAATGGTCCTGGCTTTTTGTAGGTATAGTGTTACATGCTGAATTATATATCTGGATGCAATGACAGAATCAGCTTAATACCAGTCTATTACACTATTCTAAGCACAGGTTTTTAGCTTAGGTGTCTATAAGTCCACCATTAATTACACAGACCACGCCCCTTTGAAAGACCCCCTGTTTTTTCATTCCACTTAAAGCCATGGAAGCAACAATAACGCGCTAGAAACTGGGGTTCGTGTGCCTCATAAAAACACCATATTAATATAACATTTCAAACAAAGCTCTTCTGCATCTCTAGACCCAATACGATCCTTCCTGATGTTCTCACCTTATTCCCCATCATGACAGTGAAACAAGGAGTAGATCCATGAGAATATTGCCAAGTTATCCTGGGGAAAGAACACAAGGCACAGAAGATAGGAAACTAATTGGGCAGAAGAACTGATACAGACAGGGTGAAGATTAAATATGCCCTACAGATGGGATAAACACACAGGAGCAGACAATACTTTGAAATGCGTTGGGATAGAGACAACAAACCAAATTGACCCATACTCTCTCAAGCTTACTGACAAATCTTTTGGAGAAGGGATCACATTAGAACCATGCAGATTCAAGGAGTGACTTGTACAGAAGTTTTGAAGAAGAAAATTCCACCTTACACAACCTATTTCATAAACATTTGCTTAGGACTACTCACTTGACCATGCTCACGTGTTGAGTAAAGTGAGGCAGAACATCACAAGAAACAACCTCCTTTACAAAGCACTCTCCATTCCAAATGACAAACCCTCAAAATACAGCCAAATGCCTGCACCTCTGTAACGGGGTCAAGTATGTTGCACAACTTCCGATGCAAAAAAATGCTTGACATTACAACATACCTTACCAACAACATAATTGTATCACTATATTATCAATATACTTAGAAAAACAGGTATCTTCTAGAAGAGACAGATAGGGCTGCAATCACGTGAGCCATTACTGGAGCAAAACAAGATTACAGGAACTCTAATTGAAAGTGGCATCTAAAGCCAATAGAGACAATCTGCAAGTCCTGCAATATTCTGTAGTAAGAACAGTGCTTAACCTTTCAAGCCGGGCACATGTTTTTCTGGAGTTGGAGATGTACACTGGTTACAGAAAAACGAATAGCACACACATTGGACAGGCCATATTCACAAGCTGATACATAGACGTCTTTAACTTGCACAACTTTTGACCAATAACATTGGGTTTACCTCTAAGTAATGGTACATGCCCAGGTTCCTCATGACTAGGATGAGTGTCTCATTTCCTTGAATGCATATCTAGTACTGATCCCCTTCCAGCATCACCGATTCAATCCTTTACCCAGACCAACTATCAGTGTTCCGTCATCGTTATCATTATCATCATAATCACCATCATCAGCAACGAAATAATCAAATTGTATTTCTAAAACAATATATACCAAGAGCATTCATGGATCAAAGACATGGGGCATTAGTACAAGGGCATTATAGACTTTGGCATTTGTAATGCCACATATGCCCTGCTGCAAAGACATACCGGCTCCACGAGGGTGGCGGCCCTGTAACCCTGACTCTCCAAGTCCAGATCGCCTCACCGGGTTACTGCACAAACACGCGAACTAGCTCACCGACCACCTGGGTTTCCTACAAAGTCTGCTTCCCCGCCACACCCAAACCGCGCCACAGCACCCGCCTCCCCCCGCAACGACAAAGTGGCAAGATCAACTCTGAAGTGAGCCCCCTGCAATTCCAGACGCCCATCGAACGGCTACGCGTTCCCTCCTCCGTTAGGTGGGTGTCACTCCTTCGTCAGGATCACCCAGCATACATACAGTGGGCACAACACCGCGTACCACTCCTTCAGTCGCCGCAGCAATGGGGAAACCGAGAGAATCGCAGCACGCCGCGGTCCCCGAGACCGCCACAGAAAACATGCCAAAGACCCCGACATGGACCTTAACTACAGCACCTCCACCCGACCTGTCCATTTCGGACAAATTGGTCAAGGTCTTAAAGACCATGCATCCGGTCCTAAACATCGACCGCTACGTCACAGGAAGCCAATATAGCTGCTTCGTATGAATCGCCATGCGCCGGTAACTGTTTATAACCATGTAACTTTTACCAATCTACCTACCCCCTAACCCTCCCCGCTCTACTCCTCTCCACTTTCCTGCTACTGACCTCTGCCCTCACCTGTCCTGGCCCTAGTCCCCACCCTGTTTCCTGTGAATTTTCCCTCGTCATTTGAGATCTAGCTATTTTGTCTGATGCCCGAAGGAGCTACCTGGTTTAGCTATAGGGGAGACAGGTCGGGGATTCCCTCCTTGGATGTCACCTACCCAGTCGGTCTTTAGCCAGACTTCCTTTCATCTCTCCTGTTGTCTCTTCCCGCATCCTCACCCTATTTATGGCTCTCCTTCTCTCCTCTCTCAATGTATTGAGACTGAACTATTTTGTCTGATGCCCGATGGAGCTAACTGGTTTAGCTATAGGGGAGATCGGCCGTGGACTCCCTCCTTGGTCGTCACCTACCCAGTCGGCCTTTAGACAGACTTCATTTTGTCTCTCCTTGTTTGCTCTTCCCCTATCCTCCCTCTCACACCTTCCCTGTCCCTTCTACGCTCCATTTGCCTTGCCCTCCCTGTTCTTTAATTGTTTCCCATTGAGACCTAGCTACTTGGTCCAAACCCGATGGAGCTACCTGATAGCTATAGAGGAGATGGGTTTTTGGACTTCCCCCTTGACCGTCACCTACCCAGCCGGACTTTGGGCACACTTTCCTTAGTCTTTCTGACGTATCTCACTCCCACCCCTTTACCCTTCCCCCCCTTGCCCCTCTACTCTTCACTTCTCTCGTTTTCTGTGTTCTTGTAATTGTTTGTCTCGCAACTGATGTAAATTGGAACTGATGTAATCTTGTAATTTTGTGGAATCTCATGTAAAGCGCTCTGATACCTCCGGGTCTAGCCAGCGCTATATAAAACTCTTATAAATAAATAAATAAAATAAATAAATATGTATCCCGGCCGTCAAACTTTAAATGAGGCCTATAATGTTTTTGTAATCCTGCTACATTGGAGTAACTGATCATTGAGTTTTAGATGGTCTGGTAATAACTTCGACAAAGTGAAAGGCTAGGCAGGAAATTCTCACTCACTTGCAGAGGCCTTCTTTATACTGGGTGGAGCTAAGAAATCTGTACTGCTAAATCTTAGGAGCTCGAAGGATGATAAATGTATAAACTATTTTTCAGATAGTCAGCAGTTGCACTGTATATTATTTGATGGGCCAGGATTTTATTCTGTTTTTCAGATTTATATAGCACAAAATCAGACCAAAGACATTGGGGTGCTTTACATGAGCACCATATTACTTTACACAAGATCAGATTTTTTTTTTGAAAGGCACAGGGAGAGTAAGTGATTTGCCCAGAATCACAGGATGTTGAGCCGACCCTGGGACTCGAACCTGGTGACCCAGTTTCAAAGTTGGCCACTCTGGCACCTAGGCCACATCTCCTATCACAGTCTTGGTCGACCACAATATAGCAAACATAAATGCTGCGAAATCACTAGATTCTTACTGCAAAGAAAACTCAAACTCGTATAAGTGTGCTATCTAATAGGGCCTAATAACATTTGAAATGAGATTTTAAGCACCTCACTCAGGGCTGACCTCACTTCTACTAAAGACCTCAAACAGTGTCCAGACTCGTCACGTGTATAGATCATCTCAAACCTCCACTTCTGCACCACACACTAAAATGAATGCATATTGAAGCTGAAACTGAGTCATTTCACACTGCACTGCATCATACCAGAGCTCTCCATGGCGGCTCTCCAAACTACTTTTCCTTTAAACTAACCCGCTCTGCCGGTCAGCAGTGTTGGAGAAATTCCGACAGCCTCTTTCTATAAGTCCCAACACCCAAGAAATTAAAAACTCAACTATGGAGCGCAATCGTTTTTCAGGAAATGCGAAATGCATACAGGACCTGGAGCACCACCCTCCCAACGATCAAAACAATGATCTCCTACAAAACTTTAAAGAAGGAACTGACTGTCCGGAAAGGCTGCGCTAAACATTAGACGAAAGCAGGAGGCACAAGCAAAATAAAGAGGATCTGAAAATATGCGCCGGGCCCCAAAGTGCCACAGGTGCCCGAGAGGGGTCGGGCAGAGACAGAGAGCAGGGAGGAATTGAGAAAGGAAGCAGAAACGTCGAATGAGCGAAGGAAAAACAAGCATTGGCTGGTGGGAGAACCTGTGGCACTTTGGGGCCCGGCGCATATTTTCACATACTCGTCTGATCGTTCTCCCTAATTACAGACTGAGTTAAAAAAAAAAATGTTGTTTTTGCTTGTATTTTACCTGCGCGCAGCTGGTCTGAGGTGATTCGCTTTCTGCGCAGTTAGAGTAAATCCGTGGGGGTTGGGATCAGGGTGCCTGCCTTCTACATGGCCCGTGGTTTGGGTGAGGGGAATTCCACCTGTTGGCACAATACCCAGAGGTGGCAGAGCTCCAGATCCATTGGAGTGGAATGGTACTGTTTAATCCTCCAGCATGAATTGACGTGTTCCTGGCATCCCCAAATGACACCAATACCTTCTATAAATGAGTATGTAACATTTTAACTAGTACAAGTAAACTAAACCACTGCAGTGGAACTTGAGGGTTTATCATTCAGTAAATGTCGACAGAAACTTCCATTAATTAGTAGCTTTGAAGTTCTCTTATTGAATATATGCCATGTCAAACACTGCAGTGGACTGAAACATTCAAGTGCTAATGCGAGCGCGAGCACCTTAAACGCAAATTCCTAAAACTACGTACTGTGTTGCTGTGCTCTTCAATAATCCCAGTTTGCAATACATTTATACATTTATGTAAGCGAAGGAGACAACATTTCTAAGGCTAAGAGAATTTTGAGGATGAGGCGAAATATAATACAATTATTTTGACAAATCTTTAGAGACATTTTTTTCTTCGTTTTCTTACAAAGCATTTTTAACATTTTAACATTGAAAAAACAGCACTGTTGTTCAGTGTTCGCTCTAAAGACCACATTTTACCAAGAGCATTGCTAAAAGGCTTAGCCACTTCAGAAATGCCCTACACCCACCCTCCCCCACTCCCTTCATCTCGTCATGCTTGCGCCAGCTGGACATCTTTGTCCCTTGGCGCTGTTGTTTGACGTGAACTCATGGAATTCAGTTCCCTAAGGTAGAAGGTAAAACGTGCTGACCGGTCGAGTATTTATCCCAGAAACTACTGCTAACTTTGTAAAAATATATAAATAAATAATACTAAGTCCAGGGGTCCCAACGTTTTCTTAGGAGCAAGTCCCTGGCCTGCTGGTGCTGAACTCCAAGGTTGCCGAATACCGAACTGCCTAGTCGATTCCACGTCACACCCTTCTTCCTTAGGCTTTACCCTACACATAATGTCACTTTCCTGATTTCCCCCTGTGCCACCATTTGCCTATATTTCTCTTGAGCATCCTATTCGATTCTCCCTTTTCCGCCTTTCTCTCTGTTGGGCTTTGAAATCAGAGCCGGTGCCCACCACCTGCTGCCAAGGGGTCTAAGCAACAATGGGCAGAAGGTTCTTTATCCCTGGGGAGAACGGTGTGGTGGACCCAATGATGGTTCTCTTTTACTAACAAACATGGTACGGTGAATTGGGGGGGGGGGATTTCCATGCTGGCATTGGCGCCCATGGTACGCCACTTCTGCAACCACCTGCCCAAATTAAGCAGTGCCTGAAAGTGAGGTACGTGACAGACAGTTTTGCCCTACTGTGGCGCTCGCATCACTGAGGCGCTGGCGTCTCTGCATGCAATAAAGTCAACTTCATGAAAACAATTAGTGTCACTCACCATAGATCCTTGGTACGACGTACGATGGCAGCGCGAACAGAGGGAACTCTTCTTCCTTCAGAATCAGACGGCGAGGCGAGTGCGACTGGTCTCGTGTCTCACAGCAGAGGGATGATTCCAGAACAAGTGAACTTAAGTCTTACACTAACGGCGGCGCGCATGGCCAATCACTGAATGGCTTCATATGCTGAAGTCACAGTGATTGGCCAGCAGGATACAGTGCTGAGCGGCCTGCCTGAGCCACCCACGTGGCATCCAATGATGGATTGCCTGTCCTTGGCGCGGTTGACCAGCCAATCCTGGCGCTGCATAAGCGCCAGGATTGGCTAGGGGGGCACACACAGCACTCGCCCTCTCGCCTTCCAAACGACGGGGCCGGCTAAACGCGCCCCCCCCCGCGTCTGTCTCAGGCCAGCGTCTACATGATGCTGACGTGCATGCTCGGGTAAGTTTCTGCCCATAATGCGCAACTCGCCAACTCCGACTCTCAAACTCGTTACTTTATTTAAGTTTAAATGCTGCAGCCAGCAAGCCAGCCAACCCGGCCCCACCCCCTGCGCACTCCCTATTTCAGCGGGTGTGTCTCGGCCGGAACCCCCGCTGAAAGCGTTTTTATTATTGATATGGAGCTCGTCGTTGTGCCCGCAGCAGGTGCGTCCACCAGGCTTAGTGGGGCTACGCCCCTACGCCCCAATGGACACACCGCTGCTGCCCACAGCTCCGTATGAACCTCAGAAACTTGGCGCCCTGGGCCTGGGCCTGGGCCCAGCTGGAGACCGGCTCTGGCTGCTGTAATAGGATAGTGTACAACAAACTCTTGAAACTGAAACATAGTTTCAGCAAATTGGGGTAAACTAATTACAAACGGAATTCTAAAGTAAATTTCACGCCAGAGCATATCATTTCTAACTCCCGCGGTGGGTGTAACCAGAATAAAGATTTTTTTTTTAAAGAATATAAATGCTAGAACTAGAGAGAATGTGAAACACAAATGTAAAACTCGAAATAAGATATTTGATGCCCTGAAAAGACATTTATATTTTGCAATATTTGTTATATTCTAACATTTCTTACTTTAAACTTTGTTTTCCCATTCTATACAAGGCATCTCATTCCAGCTAGTGTTCACACGTGTTTCATCGTCCTTGTGTCCGTGTTAGTAGTCAGCTGGGACCGATTCTGACTACGTTTTTGTTTGCAACAGGAAGCCAGTGTCGATGTTGGGCGTTTACTCTGGCTCTATAAAATCTCAAGACCTATTTACTCGGAGTGAATTATTTCCTGGTACAGTTTTGATAATAGTGCTGCATGTGTATGAAGCAAGCACTTCGGCATTTGTTCGCTGGAGCTATGCAACATAAATGTTAAAACAAACATGCGGAATTTCCAATATCCACTGGGCACAACGACACGCCTTGTATACAGAGGTTAACAAACATTCCCTTCATGGTGGAAATTAAATTCCAAGCATTATGGTGACAGTTTTACTGATTGATTCATTGACCTCTGCTGGCAAGTAGCTCCTTAGTGAAACACAAGTTGCATTTTGGGACTTGTAGTTTAACTTTTAAAATTGTAAATGTGAGTTTAAGAATCACAAGATACAAACTGTTGTTGGCTAGCAAGACAGGACTGTCTGTCACACATGATATGTATGTTGAAGATACCTTACTTTATATGCCCTAACACTTCTATTGAGAATGCAAAGAAATGACATATATCAGCTGTGCCAAGGTCCCCAGCTCAGTGAGTGATGTGCTGCTCTGCTCTAGTCCCGTAGTTTTCTTTCATTTCTGGGGTTTGTAGTCTTGTTTATTCCACTCTAAAATGGGACTACAAATCCAGGAATTCAAAGGAAAAACTTGGCAACTATGCATATTATAAGTGCACCAGCATACTCATAACTGTATTTTGACTCCAGCTGCTTGCTGAGACTGCCACAAGACGCCTGACCAAAAATATTCGTAGACTGTACTCAGAATAGTGTGTGAATATTTTTGGGTGCCTGTGCATGCTTCTCTGACACCAAAAGCACAACTACTAAAGGTGGTATGGACTCGCGTGGCTCTGCAATGGTTAGGACACTGGGCTTGTGCTTTCAGAGTTCACGAGTCTGTACTAATCAATTTGACCTCGCCCTGAGATATGCTTTTAAAAACCATTATCTGCACTGTGTAAATCCAAATTGGCTCAGTTGAAATGAACCAGGACCGCAACTCCCAGAATGCATTAGATTGTCTGAATGAAATCACTGTCCATTGAGAGTCAAACGATTTCTGTTCTGGGAACCGTTTCCCATGGTTCAGCTGTGCTCAGCACAAGGTGCCCCAGCAATCCATGCCTACTGCATAGGCGCCACGACCTCCAATAAGAAGATACCTAAGGAACTCTTCCTTTCTTTATTCAGCTTTAATTGATCTTTTTACAGACGCTATGCTTTCAGCAGGTCAGTGGAATGACCATGTAACCTCGGTGAGCAAATACAAGCGGGAATGAATTAAAATGCCCCTTTCGTTCTGCTGGCCTTGCATTGTGTTGCCAAGCTGCAGGAGGTAAACAGAAGAGAACTCAATGTATTAAAGGGAAAAAAACGTAGGAGCCGGGCCTTAATGAAAAACAATCCCGGGAGTTGTGTGTGCGCACGTGCGCGAAACCAAAATTAAATAGGCAATGGCCAATGACTGGAAACTGCGTGAACTATTCTCCTGCAAAGGCAACCTTGCATAGCACCACCACTACCTTGGGGGAAATTAGCATTTAGTGCGGAGAGGCATTTCAGTTTGTGGCAAGCTCTGCATACACATGTTAATCGGAGAATGTTGCCTTGAGAAGACAGGACACAGGGATTCAGACAGCAACGTAGGACACAAAATGTTGCTAGTGGGATCTAGAGTTCCGGAAGTGTTTGATATTTTCCAGCACAGACCTCACCGCGGGTTGAGTAAAGCTCCGGAATGACAGGTAAAGCTGAGGAGAGTCAGGGCTGGGAGGAGAACAGCATCAAAAGGCAGAGGTGTCTGAACTGTAGGATTGGAAAGTCTGTTTGGAAAAGCACAAAAAAAAACAATGGCCGTATGAAGAGCTGATGAGGAGGGGGTGGGAGCGGGTAGGGGAGGGGGGCACAAAAGTGAAAGGAAAATGAAGAGCTGACGAGGAGGGAGTGGGAGGGGTTAGGGGATGGGAATCACGCGTGCGCTGTAAGGCTTATTGAGCCATTACAGAAAGCCACATGACAGCTGTGCAGGTCGCGTGCGCTTGTGTGCGTAACAGCTAGCTGGTGGCCGGCAATAGCCTGTGGGTAGCACTTTTAAACCCAGCTTCTAAATGTCTCACCAGAGCAACCCATGCGCTGGCTCAGGCGAGACCTAAAAATGAAAGAAAATGGAGCCTGTCTCACTCCATAGGCACATGAATGCGTTGTGATGCATGTACTTACTAAAATACATCATCACTCATGCAAGAGCCTACAAAATGGTGTTGCAGGCGTAGCCACATGCTGCTTTGCACTGTTTTTTGCTCTTTCTTTATGATGCTGCCCAGTAGGTCAACAAGGGAAGACCTTTTGTCTCTGCCATCACTTGTTTAGAACTTGCAATGATCAGATGTACAAAAGCACTACATTTAGCTGTTTAACAAATACTGCAATTCAAAGAATGAGAGTGGGTGGATGACATAACCTGCAGGTGGCCCTTTTTTGTAAATGTATAAATCATTTGTTCATACTTGGCATTGCTTGCATTGAACAGCAGAAACAAAAACTATTCCTCGAGACCCTCTTGCAAATTGACTGTAGATGCTTTGGTAAAATTAGCCTTAAAGAAGAAAATCCCTGTCAATGCTGTTCCACGACATCAGTCAACTCTGCAGTACTGGTAGCAACCACCATAGTGCAGACTCAGAAAAGGTTGCATTGCACACATGAGGGTGGAGGATTTTAAGTACACCATTAAGATAAGGAGAACTCCAGATCAGATGTGGGTAACTCAGGGTGGTGTAGATTTTGTGGTCTGCCTTGGCAGCATTACTGTCTGCAAGATTCACTCTTAGCATGTCTTTGAAATAAACATAGATGTGGGCTTTGTCATTGTCCAGAAGAGCACATCTGTCTAACCTCGTGCTATGTTTTATGTGCCTTGCCTTACAGCTCAAAGTGCACTTAATCACCATACAATACATTATTTATCTCATATGTGCAATGTACACAGAAAGCAATCTTTATGTTTTGATTATTCAGTGCTGCATGCATTGTAATTTTTTTTATCAGGTATTGCATGCAAGCTATGCATACATGTACACATATATGTTTAAACGAACATACACACATGCACTATCATAAGGGCACGCAGTCCAGTTGCGTATAACAAAACAAGCATTGCAAAGACCTTAGGTTTGGCTTTGATGTGGGGAAGCATGGAGACACAGGCGTTCACAAATACGTTTTGCTTGCATTAGCTCATTAAAACCAGACGTATTCCTTTTACCAATGCTGGTTACATTTCATTCTGCCACATGTGCTCCTCCGTTTGTCATGAAAAAAAAAACATATAAGGGAGAGAATGCCAAGAAAAAAGAGCATTATATAAACCCCTCATAGCTGACCTAGCACGAACTGGAGGTTTGCCAGGTACTCTGACATGAATCTTGAGTACAAGCAATGTACAAGATCCTGCATTTTTCATTGTGATAATAGGACTAGGGCAGCTGGTTGTGATGGAAAAAAAGGAGGCTAAACGAGTTGGAGAAGTAAAAAAGCATATTTCATTTAGGAGAGAGTGGTGAATGCTCGGAGATGCTCTCAAGGGGCAGTCCTGCAGCCAGGACTAAAATAGCACTGGAAGCGAGGAGGGGCTGTGTGTAAAGTGGAGACCATGGACCCTTCTTAGAGGTAAGTGGTAAAAAAACTCCCCTACTGACGTGCCATAGTCAGTGGTCACTTCCACCACAGTAGGGTTAACATGGTAGAGAAAATGCAGCCAATTGGATAGTATGTAGGTTCAGCTTTGCTAATTGTACCCCCGACTTGTGACCAGCTTGGTGCACTCTACACCGGCGGGGCCTCAGTCATTTTGCTTGCGGTCTTTATTAACTTGCATGCATGAGTGGTATTTATTCGATGTGTGTCAGGCTATGGGATATCAGCACTATGGTGCCACCAAGATGAAAGCCTTACCGAAGACGTCATCCAAATGTACGAACACACCAATAATTAAGAAATCAGAAACATCCTTATAACAGGAAACAACTCGCCAGAGTGTTTAAAACTGGAACCTCTTGAAGACTGTGCACCATGGTGCGAGGTGCCGTGAAAAGCCCGTAGACAGGGGCTCCTCGTGCACGCTTGCAGCTGCGAAGCACCGCGGGAAGCCTGTGGACGGACTCCTCTAGCCGCTTCCAGAGGAAAGACACGAGCGTGGTAAAAAAAATTGAACGCAGAGCCTCGAGATTATGACTGTCTCTTTCCATAGCGGCTGGAAAATCAATACCATGTGGTGCGGAGAGGGGGTGGGGGGTCTGTGTTTGTTTTAAGCACAATCCTAGAGATTTTGATAGATGGGCCGCTTTAAGCCCAGTCAGCACATCTGAAGAGGAAGGGTTTAGCAGCAGCGTCTGTCCCACATTCTTCTCAAGGCTCAAAGTGTGTTTTTCCGTCCCTCTCTGAGGACGTCTGAAACTTGGAGCAGTTTATCTCTAGGATGCTCGTGAAGTGCAACCTTTGTCGCGGTCCCGTATAGGATAGGGAAGCAGACTGCTGCCACTGCCCAGCAGAACTCTGTGCTCACGTATCAAGCACAGTCATCCCCGAGTGTCCAATGTGCGTCCAGCAGGGTAAGTTCCATACCATGGGGCAGATTTATGTCAGACTTGCACCACGTTTACGCCGCTGTTGCGTCACGCAACGGCGGCGTAAACGTGGCGCATCCCTGCGACCCATTTACAACGTGACGCATCTAGGCAGATGCATCACGTTGTAAAACCCTGCGCCACATGTGGGCGTTCCGGCGCAGGGTGGGCGTTCCGAGGCAGGTGCACCTCGCAAAAGTGCCTGCGTGAAATCTACAAGATTTCACGTAGGCACTTTTAGGCCAATGCTGCGTCAAAACCCTGCGCCTGCTTGTAGCAGGCGTAAGGCTTGACGCAGCATTGGACAGATAGGGCCCCCAAGAGCATTGCTGGAGCTGCGTCGCTCTTGCGACGCAACCCCAGCAATGTGCCGCCTTTACGGCACAGATGCGTCACGCATCTGTGCCGTTTTGCCCCATGGTGCGCCGCATTGTAAATGCGGCGCACCATGGGTGGCGGAGCTGCGGCGCACAATAACTGGCGCATCCCTGGGGATGCGCCAGTTATTGCAAATCTGCCCCCTAATGTTCAAGTTATCAACTTAGCTTAAATTTGCATACGATGAATCCAAATGTAACTTAGTGGCTAGCCTGAAGTCATGACATGAATTTGGGGTTAGGATACAACGGCATATCTCTAATGACCAAAAAAGAACAAAAAACAAAAAAACACTGAGAGAGAGAGATACCCCAAGTAAAGCACTGCCATAAACGAGAAAGAGAATGGATTATTTACATAAACCTTAAACAACACTGTACCGGTACCTAGTAAGAGTAACATTACCCAAAAGGGGCAGTGTTTTTACTCAAGTAAGAGAGACGATGAGCAAAACACTAACTTCAAGCAACACAAGCACAGAGTGTCACACATCAAGTGACATACTGCCATTACCAAGAAAGAGATAAAGCTATTATTTTATTGCTGACCAGATTTTCAAGGGGGAAATTGTGACAGGACACAGACACAGAAGTATATTGTCTTACTTGGTTAGTCCCCACACTTCTTTTCATAGGACTTGTTCCCTCTCACCTAGCATGAATGCTACAGCATGAGTACTCACAAAAATCTTCTCACCAGCCAAAAGTTCCATCCTGGGTTATGACCCGGCCGTATTTATTGGAAGTAAGAGGGGAGGTAAAACATTGTACACTGAAGCTGAGAGTCATGGGGCACATTTTTTGTCTGTCATTCCCTACCCTACTTCTTTTAATATTGCCACTAATCGCTTTAATTAATTTATATCAGTCCATAAATTGGGTCTTACGAGTGTTATTACTATTGTGAAGGCTCTTTTCCAGCTTCTGGGGTTACCCTTGGCTACTCACTTCTGTGAACTTTGCAGAGTCAAGTGTACCTTGATTATCCAAATGGAATAAATTAGTATTGGGTCATTAATGGTAAACAACAGTATCTACCACGGATATTGCCAAGTAACCATCTAGTGCAATGGGATCCATAGAAAATACCTCACAATATCCTACATGTATTTCCTTGTCTGCATTCAAGTTGAAGTCACTTTATTTGATTCATCATAATAAATCATAAAAGCACATACAATAAATAGTCATTAAAAAGAACACAGATCAAATGCATTCCAATCACCAGGAGGAGTGGAAGACTCCCACTAAAAACCATGAGTTATAAAAACAAACTATGTGACTTTTGACAAATTGCAGATAGAGTAGGACTGGCATTGTATGTGTAAAACCTAGTGATCGCAGTAAAGGACGATTATATTTAGAGCGGAGATTTTTAAAAATAGGGCAAATAAAAACGTGATTTAAAGTGTCAAATAAAGAAACATTATCACAAATACAAGTAACAGGTTCTGAGGGTCTGTGACATCTGATCAGCAGCTGGGGATAGAAATTTAGGTGAAAATACAATAAAAGGTGCCTGTGGAAAACCAGCATATTAAGTGTAAGATACTATTCACACTCTTGAAAGTTTGACTGTTCCATAGTTCCAACAGACTGTCTTATGCAGGGACCTTGATACCCGTCTTTCAAGCTGATATTGCTGATGTGTTTCTTTAACCAGCTCACATCCGATTTCAGAATTGTCTGCGAGCAAGAGAACAGTTCTAGCCTGCCTAGGACACTTAAAATATCTTTGACTTGCTGAATCCATGGAATTAAATGGCTGTGTTCCAACCCTAAACAGTCTTTCAAGATAGTTCTAATAATTTTCTGATTTTTTTAACCAAACAGACATCCATAATAGTGTTAAATATTAGATTACGGAGTGAACATTACCAGCGCCATCTTGTCCCATTTCGGGCCTTTGCGAAGCGCGTAAACGGCAGGCATTTTAGAACTACGATAAATAAACAAGAAGAATCCTACTTCCAGTGTGCACCACAAGGATGGGGAACACTCAGTGTTGTGTAAAATACCCCTCACACACCAACAGGCCCCTTGGTGTCATGCTTCATCATCGGGGTCTTCGCACCCCGCTAAAGGGATGTGGCACGCTACGACCTGCGACTACGCGGGAGCGTTGACAAGAATTGACTATGTGTGGTGTGTGTTGAGTGCATGTGAGGGGATTAATGTGAGTGAAGGGTGTAGTGAAAAATTAAAAAGTACCTGGCTAGTGGGTGGTGCGAAAAAACTTTATTCCGTACCCCTAGCTGGTGCTATTAAAAAGATGTGCAAAAAAAGCGAGGTTAGTTGTCTTAATTAGGGACAAAACCTCTGGTGTGCGTCGACATGTTTCGGAACTGGTGTTCCTTCTTCAGGACGGGGCACAACTTCCCAACCCTACTCACGTATTCCTATAAAAAAGTGTTATCTTAATTATCTTTTTACTAAAAAGTGATAACAATCTCACGAAGGCTAACAATTTGCCTACAGCGGTGTCTTTGGTTCATGCAATTGCATGCCCTGAAAAAAAGAAAAACTCACTTTAGTTTGGTTACCATATAGGACTGGCTCAGACAGGTGCAGTCACCTGGAGCCCCAAACAGTTAAATTAACCTGTAAAAAAGAGAGGGACATACATGACACACAACATACAAGAGACACTTAAGGTTTTTTATATTAGTTCTTTTTGGACATACTCATGGTCACTGTTGTATATTGCGTCATGAGCATATCCAGAACATCAAGGTAGGTAGGTGGATCCACAATCTGTGAGGGTAAAGAAGTGGTTTCAGTGTTGTTACTCCTTTTACTCACTGTTTGACTCCACGCTAGATCTGGATATCTGAGAGTTGCTTTTGTGTGTAATATACTCACGAAATCCGCCTAAATTGGCCTCCTTCTACCACCCTGTGCTGCTCCGCTGTAAATGCGTTAGCGAGCGACATTGCGGTATATATTGGGGATTTAGGTGTTGTCTCATTCGTTAATTGGCGGAAGTCGGAAGATGGCCATATAAGGGACATCCGTATCCCCGCCTATCGTATACATGTTCACGGTTTCAATGTAACATATATCCTTTTCTCATTCGTTAATTACCGGGTTTTTTGGCAGACCAAATAAGGAGTATCCGCTTCCCTGCCTATCGCGAGCCCGGACATGAGTTCCTGTTGACACGGGTCCTTCTGGGCATGCCTGGTTATTGAGCTTTTCGAAGAGCACGCGCATGCGCATATCGTATTCGCTGCGCCTTGGTTTACTAGTTACCGGCGCATGCGCGGACGTATGAATCGTCTCTCTGTGTGGCACTGATCTCGTGCGATGTATACCATCTTGGGCCATCGGAAGTACTGTTGCTTTTCCCGAATTTTGAATATTGCTTATTTCATTTCAGGGGCATCCCATAGGGCGATCCATAATTCTGTTTGTCAGCATGGGCAAAGGCATGAACAGAAAACGTTATTAACACTCTCCTAGTCCATTTATGTGCATGCTTTTTAAGGGCGTTCCGTAATTTCTTATATCATTCTCTGTGGGAAAAACACATCAGGTTGATTTTGGTCTTATAGGCCCTTCTTTTTCTGAAACCAAAAAATGAAAAAATGAATTTAATGATGTTGTAGTGTTTCAATTATAGTCCAGTAATTTGGCTCCATGGAATGTCGTCATTAAGACCTGTAATGTGGGTTCCCAAGCGAAATACCCATCGTTGTTCTTTCTGGAACAGGCCTGTTCCAGATGTTAGACGTTCGATAACCGTCCAACGTAAATCATTAATGCAATGCTGAAGTTCCAAAAAATGTGATGCCATCTTGGTGGTCGTTTTTTTACAACGTATGTTGCTTTTGTGTTCCCCTATCCTCACTTTGACAGGTCGGGTGGTCATGCCTATATATTCTAGACCACATGGGCACGTTATCATGTAGACCACGTTCTTCGTGTTACAATTGGAGAACTGGCGTTGTTCCCATGATGTGCCATTTCTAAAGGTTAGGGTTTTGCTTTTTTGGGTTTGATGACAGCAGCTGCAATCGCCACAGGGGAAGTGTCCTTGGACCCCAGTCACATTCTGTCTTCCAGTGGGGTTTTGTCGTGGTCTAGTATGTACCAGTATGTCTTTAATGTTTCTGCCCCTCCGGTGTGCATGCATTGGTTTCTCAAAATCCAGGTCTCCACAGTTCAGTATTCCCCAATGTTTGTTTATGACTTTCGATACCTGGTTCGATATGGATGTATATGTCGTAACACAAATTGGTCTTTTGTTTGCTCCTTTGTCTTGTGGATTGTTTTCTAGAAGTGCCTCCCTGTGGTTGTTCCTTGCGCGTTTCATCGCCTTATCAATGGTTTTGACAGGGTATTGTCTCTGTATTAGTTTGGTTTTTAGAACTACGGCCACTCTCGCAACATTGCCGATCGCTTGCACGTCTCCCCGGCCTTGCGATCATCCCCCGCGCACTCGCAACCCCCAAGCACCTGTTGGAGTCATAAACACAGCCTCAGCGCGACCCAGCCCCAGAGCCACTTCCCGTGCGGAACCCACATACCCTTTCATCTCTTTCACGCAGACGGACCCTTTGATAACCCCCTTCCCCTATGCCTGATTGTCCGAGCTGATCCCAGGCCATCACCTAGCCCTGCGGATGCAGTTTATTGCCCCCTACAGTAGAAACTCTCCTCTCTTCAAAGGAGCTGAGATTAATCAATGTCTTCGCACCACAAGACCCGACTGATCACACATACTCCTGTTCCCAGCGGAATGTCCAGCTGCGCAATAGCCATCATGCTGAGATAGGGGTGGGGACTTCTACTGTAGATATGTGTGGGAATGGGCCTGGAGCGGGGATTCCAGGGATGTCTTTCCGTACATCAAAGCATTGCCAAGAATGTGTTGTATGTAATAAAGCAATAACCCTGTGTATAAGAGGCCAGGCCTCAGAGATGTCGTTAGAGCACCTCAAGACGATACTCTGACTGTCCGATCTGACGTGTTCTGCTCCGGAGAGAATTAAACTCTGTTTCCCGCTTTCCAATTTCCAGCGCCTGCCTCTTTATTTGATAATTGTCGAAGTGGTTTAGAGGCGACTAACGCCAAAGCAGTGATCAGAAAGGTTACCCGGAGTAGCTGCTTTTCCACAAACGTGGGGCCCATCAGCGACACGTGGATCCGGTGGGAGAGGTCCTGGCGACAGTGTGAACAACTGCAACGATCGGGAAGAGCTCCCGCCCGATAGACCCTCGTCTGGCGGCCGATCATCCGAACTTCACTGGTTCCGAACAGACCTCTCTCGAGTGATCTACGGTCCTGACTGGGGACCCTCAGGAGTGCCACGGCAATAACGGAGAATAGAGGACGACCGGGCGCTGGAAGTGGAAGACGAGAAACTGTCCATACGGTCCGGGTAAGGTCGTGCAGCACAACTCTTTTTGTTTGATTGATTGTTTAAAAATACTAGTTAATATTTATTTGATTGAATCACTTAACTTCGTTTGTTAAGCGACATTGGTTCTTCTTGAGACATTCTCTGTCTACAAACGGTGAAGAATAGGAATATTCTTTCTCCCTTTGTGGATAGTGAAGGATAGGTAGCGCGGACTTTTTGTCCATCTCAGTAAGGGCTGGTAATACGCCGTGCCTATCTTCTCCCCACTGATTGTTTGGTTCTATTGGTTCTCTTGAGATATTCCCTGTTTGCAAATAACGGAGAATAGAAATATTCTGTCTAGTCTTTTCAAGTAGTGAAGGATAGGTAGTGCGGACCTTTGTCCACCATTGTTTGAAATACTTTTTATTCGTTATACGTCATGCCTATCTTCTCCCCACTGATTGGTAGTTGGTTCAGCCCGGACCGTTTATTAGAGGTAGATCATCCAGCTCCACTGGAGGGAACCCCTAATAAGGACATGTTCACGAAGTATGGATTAGTCGCCGTAGCCTACAGCAAGCTATGGCATAAAAATACCAAGAAAGATCGAGAAAGTCAGTGGCCACTGATGGGATCTTTTGATATAAATAAAATAGAAGCACTAGAAATAGCCCTTCTTAAACAGAAAACCACGCCAACCATGCTCGATAGCCTCGGCATGTGGCGAAAGGAAGCAATGCAACGTAAAAAGAGAGACGAAGCAAAGATAGAAAAAGAAATACGAAAAGCAGCCCACCTGGCTGGTCAAAAACTAGAAGAAGAGATTAAGGAGAGAGAGAGAATAAAGAAAGAGCGAGAATCCGAAACATCGGGCTAATGCCCTGTTAGAACACCCTCTGTACTCTACCCTGAACTACCATCGAAGCAAAAGGCGAACGATGATTTACTCCTAGGTCCCCCAATCATCTATATGCCCCCTCCATATGCCCCCTCCCATCCCATAGCTCAGCACCAACAGCCCCCAACCCATATTGAAGGTAGTGCCAGGGCCTCGGTACCCACGGCCTCCGCGCCGACCGAGCCTCTCGTACTACACACCGCATCAACTGAAGCTTTAAACCAGCATGAAGCTGTAGGAAAGGAGATTACGAGAGTAAGCCGTTTGAACTGCCATGAACGAGCAGGTATTGACAAAATTGTGAGAACATTAATAGAACGAAAAGAAACAGAGCAATATATTTCAGATATATGTGACACGTACGCTAGCAGCATAGGCGACACTTTATTGTTCGTTTTTGCTACCATACCCTTACAGCCTATGAGGAGAGATACCAGGATAAAAGGCCTGAACGCCTTGCGAACCTGTACCGAAAGGTGGACGTAGGAGATGAGAGCGAGTGTGATGTGACGGAACTCTTCTCGCGTACGCTGGAAGTCTTCCGCCACCTCACTGAAAAAGGACCAATAGCTAAAAACACGACTCCTGTAGCGTCCGAACCCCCAATAGAAAAGATCGATGCCATGATGCCGATAAAGGAGGCCGCTCCCTACTGGGTCCCCGCACGAGGTCAAGGAACTCATGACGACATTAACCATCAGGACGCAAAAGGAAGGGTAGTTTATAACTGGGTATACCAACCCTGGGATCGACAGGACATTCTGACATTCCGAAAAACCTTACCGGACTTACGAAAGAACCCCACAGCCTTTTATACAGAACTAGGTACGACCCTAGGTTCCACAATCATGACTTTAGCAGAGATCGACTTGTTTTTCGGGTTATGTCTACCAGCTGATGTGTGGAAGCAAATCCGGAAAGTCGACCACCTTGAGCTGTTTGGACATACCTAGAAACAACTCGATGACATAGACAAACAACGAGATCCCGGACAGAAACCCTTAAAAGCTATTTTAGAACTCCCAGACAAAATTGTTCAAAAGCTAAAGACACTGATCCCTGAGAAAAAGGTAGACTGGTCGATCGTAACGGCTTGCCGTCAGAAACCTCAAGAAGATGTCGCCGAATACTTTTCTCGATTCGAGACGGTGTTTTCTGACTATAGTGGACAGGACATGACCACTGCGACCGGACAACACCTGTTTGTCCAAAATTACGTTAAAGGTCTGTTACAGGAAGTCTCACAGAAACTGTAGACTAGCGAGAGTAGTTGGGCGGCCTCCAAGCCCGCGGCTATCCTTCAGATGGCCCAGTATTATGAGCATCAAAAGAATGAAAATGATAGAGCGTCAGAAAAGAAGAAGAGAGACCTAAAGTGAAGAGTTATGATTGCACAGTTGCAGGGAGTGACGATAGGAAGGGAACCCTACAAAGGCAACTACCAACCGAATGCCTCTAGAAACCCGCCTCCTAGAGATAACGCACCCACATCCTACGCTGGACGTAGAGATTTGACCGAGAACCAGTGTGCGTTTTGTAAAGGGCTCGGACATTGGAAATTCCAGTGCCCGATTCTGTTGGAAATGATCAGGAATAAGGAGACGAGGGACTCCACGAACGAACCGAGAAATAGAGGACGTGGGCGAGGGTACATGAATGACACTAGCAACGAAAGGCCTGGTAAAACGAACACCTTTGACCGTCCCCGTCAGAACCAGTGCCAACAGACTGATTACGACAACACGTACGACCTTGCATAGGACTGCCAAAGGCAAGGGAGGGATCCAGTCGAGCTCTATGTTGACCAGCAAGGCCCTTATATCACCGCTAAGGTCCTAGGCACGAAATCTCCATTTTTTGTAGACACAGGAGCAACACGTAGTGCTTTATCTAAACGACTGATTCCAAGGGCACCCATGTCTGGCTCACATGTAACATCGATAGGTTTCAATGGAACGCCCTCCACTAACCCCTTGTCTACACCAATCCCTTTCGCCTTGGAAAACAACACCACTGACACAACGTTTCTACTTTCCTCCTACACCCCTGATGCCATTATGGGTCTTGACCTGTTGAAACATTTCTGAGCCACCATCAGATGCTCCCCGGACGGAGTCCGAGTCATTTTAACCCCTTCCATGCTGATGACGTGCTCAGCTCGTCATCAGCATTACCAGCCGTGTGCTGATGACGAGCTGAGCTCGTCATGAATAGCGGTAATTTTAAAAATGCCGCACACAGCGGGAAAAACGGCCGCACGCATGCGGTTAAACGACAACCCCAATCTGCTCAGACTTTGTCCCACACGACATATGCTCTCTGTGACTGATGCCGACATATCATTGCTCGACACCTTACCCCCGTACTTATGGGCAAAAACCGACTCAGATGTAGGACGAATGATGATTGACCCAGTGCACATAACTGTACGACAAGACGCAACACTCCCAAAACTCCCACAATATAGGATATCACCCGAAGGTGAGAAGGCATTGGTAGAGATCATTCAATCCTTAGTAGATGCAGGAGTGGTAGAAGAGGTGGTCAGCAACGTTTGTAACAGCCCTATCTTACCGATCATCAAGAAGTAAGGAGAGGGAGATGAGAAAGCGTACCGCTTCATCATCGACCTATGAGAGGTTAATAAAGTAGTCGTGCCACAATATCCCGTGGTCTCCGACATCACCACCATTCTGACCCTGATCCCGTCCACTGCCACCACTTTCACTGTCATTGATCTCAAGAACGCCTTCTTCTCTATCTCTATCCACCCAGACAGCCGCTACGTTTTCGGATTTACCCTAAAATCTCGCTCGTGCAGATTTTGTCGAGCACCCCAAGGCTACACCGAAAGTCCCAGCATCTACAGCCAGGCCCTCAAGAGACAGCTAGACGCAGTCCAGTTGCCGGATGGAGTGGTGTTGATTCAGTATGTAGATGACAACCCCCTAGCAGCCGACACCACTCCACTTGCAGTCGCTGCCACCATCCAGCTCCTACATTTCCTTGCAGAGAATGGTCACAAGGTCTCCAAGAAGAAATTACAGTTCTGCTAGCCCCAAGTCACATACCTAGGCCACCTCCAAAGAAGGGAGGAAACTTACGCCCGATAGAATTCAGACCATTTTGGAAACTCCCGTCCCCAAAACTCAGAAGCAAGTCCGCTCTCTGGTAGGCCTCACCTCATTCTGTCGACAGTGGTTGCCAAACTTCAGCCTCATTGTTAAACTGTTACTTTCCCTCCTGGCCAAAGATACCCCCTTCCCGCTCCCTTGGACCCCCGAATGCCAATCTTCCTTCAAAGAATTACGAGATGCCCTTTGTTCAGCTCCCGTCCTAGGAACCCCAGATTATTCCAAGCCTTTTTCCCTTTTTACACACGAAAGAGAGGGATGCGCTTTATCTGTCCTATCGCAATCCATTGGCTCCAAGCAGGGCCCCTGTGCCTACTTCTCTGCCACTCTTGACCCTGTAGCCAGAGTTTCGCCTGCCTGCCTTCGAGCCGTAGCTGCCGCTGCGGTCTCCATATGGCAGAGTGAAGGAATTGTACTTTCTAACTCCCTCACCGTGCTAGTACCCCATTCTGTTGACACCCTTCTGAACCAAACCAGAACTCAACATCTGACTAGTGCACGACTGACTGGGTACGAACTGACTTTACTGGCACCCCACATAACATTGAAAAGGTGCACTACTCTGAATCCAGCGACCTTGCTACCCCTGCCCGAGAATTACCCCAACGACGCTCCCCTCCATGACTGTGTGACCCTCACTGACGAACAGACTAGGAGCAGAGTAGACCTCCGAGTTACTGCTTCCCCAGAACCTGACGGTGAACTTTGGGCAGATGCTTCGTGCATTAAACTCCCCGACGGCACCACTTCCGCCGCATACGCCGTTACCACGGCCCAAACTGTTGTTGAGACAGCTTGCATCACACAGCGGTCCGCACAAGCAGCAGAACTGATTGCCCTCACACGAGCATGCATCCTAGCAGCAGGGACGACCGCCAACATATACACGGTCAGCCAGTATGCCTTTGGGGTGGTTCATCACTTTGGGCTCCTTTGGAAGGAGAGGGGATTCCTGACCTCTCATGGCACATCGATCCAACATGGAGACCTAGTCTCTGCCCTGACCAAAGCAGTTCTCCTCCCCAAGCAACTAGTTGTAATCAAGTGCCAGGCACATAAGACAGTCACAGACATTGTAGGACAAGGAAACGCAGTAGCTGACATCACTGCCCGAACCACAGCTGAAAATAGGACGACAACTCGCATGTACGTAACCAGGTCCCAAGCAGAAAAATGGAAAGACGCTAGAGAGACTATAAAGGACATTCAAATGACTAGCACACCACAGGAACTGACTGAATGGGCACGGGTGGGACTGAAAGACGATGAAGGCTGCTGGCGGACAAAAGACACAAACAAATGGCTGTTACCCAATTCCTACCTGATCCCTGTACTGACCATGGCACATTCCCCTGCACACATGGGATCTGCCCCCATGACTGAGCTCGTTTCTAGAGTTTGGCACAATGACAAAATAGCCAATGCAGCAAAATGCCTGGTCCAACAATGCCAGATATGCCTGCAACACAACCCGGGGAAAGGGACTGTAGTACCCCGGGGAGGGTTTGGGGTCCCTGACCATCCCTTCGAAGTCCTCCAAATGGACTACATTCAGCTAGAAAGATGCCATGGTCTGAAATACGTGCTTGTCATTGTGTGTGCGTTCAGCAAATGGGTGGAAGCCTACCCCACTCGAGACAATACCGCCATCACTACTGCTAAGGTGTTGTTGAAAGAATTCTTCCCACGCTACGGCCTTTGTCGAATTTTGTGGAGCGACAACGGCCCCCACTTCGTAGCCGAAGTTATCCAACTCATATTGAAAGGGTTGGGTGTAAAACAAAAGTTCCACGCGGTCTTCCACCCCCAATCTGCAGGCCTAGTGGAACGACATAACGCCACACTGAAACTCAAACTAGCAAAAATAGTTGCAACCACAGGACTGAAATGGCCAGACGCCCTCCCACTGGCATTACTATCGATGCGCTCCACTCCTACCAAGCACCACCTAACCCCTTATGAAGTCGTTTTTGGCCGACCCATGAATATCTGGGCCGCGCCGAAGCCAGCATTCATCCATGATATCCCAGACATCCTAATGTCTGATTACCTGCATAACTTAACGAAAACACTAACTGTTATTCACCAACAGGTGCAGCAAGCCATTCCAGACGCATCCAGGGGCCCCGGACACAACATCCAACCCGGCGACTTCATCCTGACGAAAAATTTTCAAAGAACGAAGAGTCTGGAACCCAGGTGGACGGGCCCCTGGCAAGTCTTGATCACCACCCGAACCGCACTCCGAGTGGTAGGGAAGCGGAATTGGCTTCACGCACATCATTGTCGAAAAATCTCACCGACACTGACAACGAATGAAAACGTGGACACCCAAGAAGAACTCCTGAAGAAAGACAGACCAGGCCTGAGTTGCTACCCTGACCCAGAGACACTTGAATTGACAGAGTTTCCCGATCCCACGGTGCCATCCAGGGAAGGGTACAACTTACGACGAAAGGAGAGGGCTCCGGCAACTGAGTCAACAGTCTCAGAGCGCTAGCTAACACTACAAAGGCTACCAGGAGAGACACCAGACAAAGTGTGTGGTTCTGCCCGCTACCGGGCTCTCTTGAAGGTGCTGGAAGCTCCCGACATGAAGATGATGGAAGCAACCGGACGTCCGAAGATCCACTATCAAAATGCAGAGACTGAAAAGCTGCACAAAACAAAGACAATTGCCCTCTTCATTTCTTTTCTCTTCTGCCTCCTTCTCATGGCCACCTTCTGGATCGTGGAAGAAAGTGTGCCGGTCCATGAGACTTTGATACCCACTGTGCAACCCACCACCAAAAGAGAACACTATCTCATTTCACTTCCACCCCAGCTCCGAGAAAGACGCAAAGAGTTCTGGAACAATTCCTTTGTACAACTACTACACCAGCACAACCTCGCTGCCAACGCCACCAACTGCTGGATCTGTGGGCTGCTGCCACATGCAACTGAGCATTCAATCCCCTTCATCCCTTCGCCTTTCTCCGTTCATGGGTCCTGCCTTGCCTGGCTGATACCCTTGCAAGAGAGTTACAAGGACAATGCAACTTCTGGCGAAACCATTTCACACTTCTACGATGGGTTCTGGCTGGGCAAGACCGAAAGAACTTCCATTCCCTTTTGCCCTCAGGCCTCAAACGCAACACTTCAAATGAACATTCCGGAGAAAGAACGACTCGAGATGCAGGTTTTCAACAATCCAGCCAGACCCACCTTCTCATACCTGCGCAAACGGACTGCTGCAACTCTGACTGTGGCCCTATCTGTGGTGAATGTCTCCGGCCTTGTTTGCAACGAGGGCCATGGGACAAAAATCGTGGGCCACAGCTCCTGCTCCATAAAGAGAACTTTGAACACTGGTGACCCCCCTTCATTTGTAGCATCTCCCAACATGTACTTCGTCTGTGGCACCAAAGCCTACACCTGGGTCCCCAAAGGTTGGGGAGGCACTTGCTACATCCCCTTTGTCCTCCCTCCCACCTATGTGGCACCGGCAGCATACCACAGGCAGAGGCGTTCATTGGACACAGCACAAGCGGATTCCACCTCTTCGCAGTTCCTCGATGCTGCGAAGGGACTCATTCCTTTCTGGGGCCCGATGTCAAACAGTCGAGCCATCCGCCATCTGACCCAAGCAGTTGAAACAGCATTGAACATCACAGCCGGCATCCTTGCTAACAATACAGCTGAGCTGCAGGCGGTCCGCCTCGTGGCATTGCAGAACCACCTTGTGCTCAACGTAGTACTGGTGGACCGCGGAGGAGCATGCAGCATCATCGGTGCCAGCTAATGCACCTTTGTCCCGGACTACTCACCTTCTGTCTACAATGCAATAGAACTCCTCCACAGACTCTCGTTGGAAATCCACCAGGAACAAGACGGCTGGACACTCGGAAGCTGGTTTTGGACCACTTTGAAAGATTGGGGCTGGAAATTATTGATAATTGTGTTGGTGCCAGTTCTTGTTTTATGTGGGTGTTGTCTGGGGATACAATGCATACCACCCTTGTGTTCTCTATTTGCAAATTCGTTGTGCCCTAAGACTTTGGACAATAAATTTGAGTACATGAAAGTTTTGTACGAAACAGAGATCCACCACATTGACATAAATTAGCAAGATGTCGGGGTATGTTCAAAGGGTACACTGTTAAATATTAGATTACGGAGTGAACATTACCAGCGCCATCATGTCCCATTTCGGGCCTTTGCGAGCGCGTAAACGGCAGCCGTTTTAGAACTACGGCCACTCTCGCAACATTGCTGATAGCTTGCACATCTCCCCAGCCTTGCGATCATCCCCCGCGTACTGGCAACCCCCAAGCACCTGTTGGAGTCATAAACACAGCCTCAGCGCGACCCTGCCCCGGAGCCACTTCCCGTGCAGTACCCACATACCCTTTCATCTCTTTCACGCAGACGGACCCTTTGATAACCCCCTTCCCCTGTGCCCGATTGTCCGAGCTGATTTCAGGCCATCTCCTAGCCCTGCGGATACAGTTTATTGCCCCCTACAGTAGAAACTCTCCTCTCTTCAAAGGAGCTGAGATTAATCAATGTCTTCGCACCACAAGACCCGACTGATCACACATACTCCTGTTCCCAGCGGAATGTCCAGCTGCGCGATAGCCATCATGCTGAGAACGGGGTGGGGACTTCTACTGTAGCTATGTGTGGTAATGGGCCTGGAGCGGGGATTCCGGGGATGTCTTTCCATACATTAAAGCATTGCCAAGAATGTGTTGTATGTAATAAAGCAATAAACCTGTGTATAAGAGGCCAGGCCTCAGAGATGTCGTTAGAGCACCTCGAGACGATACCCTGACTGTCCGATCTGACGTGTTCTGATCCGGAGAGAATTAAACTCTGGTTCCCGCTTTCCAATTTCCAGCGCCTGCCTCTTTATTTGATAATCGTCGAAGTGGTTTAGAGGCGACTAACGCCAAAGCAGTGATCAGAAAGGTTACCCGGAGTAGCTGCTTTTCCACAATAGAGCAGGGCAGATTTGAATACAATCTAAAATAAAGCCCACACCCAGTTCTTCATGGATGACCTCTGTGGTAACCTCAGCAACCTCCTGAGAAATGTGTTCTCTGCCACCTGCACGGGGTGGCAAGGTTCATAGATCCAGATCTCTGCCAAAGGAAACTGTGGGAATGCTCTTGGCTCTATACAGAGCCAATATAGATTTGATATGTGAACGTCTCAGCCTTCTTGCAAAAGTGTGAATGCCATGTGCCACTCAATAGATTGCATCCGAGCCCTAATTAACATGTCCCATTTTAATTTTGCGTCTATCTGGATACCTAAGTAGCAAATAACATCCGTCCTACTAAACTTCTGGCCTCTGATCAAGTGGGTTCTGGATCTGACATTCTTTGGCCCTACCACTATGGTGTAAGATTTAGAAGAATTTATTTTCATCCTTAGGCGTTCCATAAAATCATAAACGCGCTCAATCAAAATCTGTAAACCCATTTGCTTTACGAGCTATAAGTACAGTGTCATCTGCATATAACGGGGCTGGCACGCTCCTGTTTCCCACCATAGGGACATCCTTGGATTGTGATACTAGATACTAGTTCAACTGAATAATATGTAAGATAAAAAGCATGGGCGCTAGGATGCAGCCCTGGCATACCACTCTCCCTAGCCAAAAGTGCTGAGTGCATTCACCTGTGGGCCCAAATTTTCCAGAAGCTTCCAACCCCTCAATCAAGTCGATCAGGAAATTAATGAGACCCTTCTCTACGCCCATTGACCCCAGCACGCCCACAACTTGGTTCTATCAGCTGTATTAAAGGCTGTTCTGAGGTCCATAAATGCCAGGTGTATTGGCAAGGGCAGCTAGGATAGAGTTGCCAGAAGAGGCAGTCAAATGGAAATCCAAAGATTTTGGAGTAGGCACATCATCCACTTAATAGTGGTATGCCTCTTCAGTGCCTATCCACACCCTGGTATGATAGTACAACCAGGGCAGACTCAACCAAAAGAAGATGGGCATTCTCATATAAATCTTAATTGGATGTGTGGCGGAATTCAAGAGGTAAGAGCTAAAAATGTATTAGGGTAAACCACGGGAAATGTCCTTTAATGAGTTAGTACTCTAGACATAATTAAAAACATAATTTGGGTCTCGTGGTTGAGTGGCAATGTCTCAAAAAACACCCTAATTAAGGCAACGTGTTTTGAACCACTTTAAAACTCCACATGGGTTTAGAGCCTTCGGTAGGGCTGAGTGTAAGGCAACACAGCACAAGTCACTGGGTTGCCTCACACTGCGTCAGGGAGGTATGCCATGGGTATTGCGGTGGGTGTTCCCACGCAACGGCCATGGATTTTGCCACATTCCCAGATTTGCAACATAGCGTAAATCTTTGGATGCGACAAAACCATGTGCCTCCCCAGGGATGGTGTAATGAGGAGAAATAACTTTATTTCTCCTCATATTTTCCTCTATGTGTGCTGTATTCTCCATGGTGCAAGGGTGCCTGAGTTGGTGCATGGCAGTCATTTGTGCAACAGTGCAGTGAAAGGGGACAGGAATGTGCCGTATCTCATAGATAGGGCGCATTCCAGCACTTTTCTTTTGACGCAGGACAGCGCTGCAAGAAGTCCTGCGGCGTTGCACTGCGCCAAAATGTTGTAAATGAGGCCCTACACATGGTCAAAATCTTGAAGGCTCTTGCTGTTTTTACCAGTAGCCCCAGGACTGGCATTTAACACAGTTTGACAAATGCAAAGGATTTCGAGCAGCACCAGGCTACCTCAGGGCAGGTTTACTGTAAGCATTTGCATTATTAATAATGTGTCTAAAGATGAATGTGTCCCTGAAGCTGCATTACAATTTCTTCATCCTATTTCCGATGTCACCTCTGCACAGCTCTTGTTGCTTTGTGCAGGGCTGTGGATGAGGCCACACAACCTGCATCTGTTTGTCTGTGACCTGGTCAGTTGTTTACGAGGGCCACGTGAAAAGGTCAGACGACGCAAGCGGCCTGGGGGCCCTACAATGAAAACCCTCGGACACATTTTATAGAAGAAAACTGCAAGGGAGAGTATTCTGGTAAGAGTGTCAAATCATGTGTGGGGCACTAGCACTACCATGCAAAGCTGACGACTATTCGTGCACCAAACCCACGCAAGGCTTAAAGCGTGTCCTGGGACAGGACGCCATATTGCAGGGGAGCAGAGCGCAGCCATTGCAGGGCAGGAGAGAGAACTCTGCTCACGGAACACTTTAATGGGAATCCTGGACAGACATAAATACTATCAGTCAGCACAGCAATCACCAAGAAAAGGCAAGGAGTGTGCTTCAAGACCACGCCCAAATACCAATATAAAAGGGCCTTGAAGCTGTGTGTGGGTCATACCTAGGCCGCCATTAAACAAACACTGAGGAGCCTGTGTGAGTTTGTAAAGAAGAAATAGACAGTGCCACAAAACAATAACTGAGGAGGTCATACTTGTATGTCAGGGCTTAGCAGACCACACAGATACACAATAACCTCTGAGATCATGTGATCACGCAAAGATTGAGGAGACCACAGAAGTGTGTGAGGACCATATAGGCCATGCCACTGTGCAAGGACTGAGGAGGCTTTACTTGTTTCCAAGGGCCAATGATACCACTCTCTTGCGTATCCTTGGGGACTTTACCTTTGGATACCACTTATTAGACTTATACCATAGCAGTGCAGTTTAATGAGAAGTTTTAATGCAGCTGTAGAGTGTCACATATCTGTGATGCCAAATTACTGATAAAAGAACAGACAGCAGGCTTTTAGCAGTGAATGGGAGAGGATTCAGCTGGCTAAATTCTATTTTGCCTGGAGCCCTGAAAATCCTCTAACAGTTCTTGCAGAATCCCACACATATAACAGCACTTGATAAGTACTAAGCACGGATTCATATGGAGGGTTTAGGAAACAATTTCCTTGAGTTCAATTTTTCTCATATCACTTTACAAAGCCCTGCATACAATTAACCCCAAATACCTTAAGCTAAACTATCGAGAGCAGGTAGAAGTCGGGGTCGGAGAACCACAAATTAACTTTTACTTACACCTCCAAAACTGAAGAAGAAATCATCTTAGGAAATGCTCCTAGGATTTGGAACTCACTACCCAAGGATCTCTGCAGAAACCCCTCCTTCTCTTGCTTCAAACGAGAACTCAAATCTCTACTACTTTAGGTCTACATCAACACATCATCAAACTGAATTATGTCTACCCCCAACGACAGGACACTCAATGCAGTTGTCTGCCTCGCTCAGCCTATAATCAGTCACTAACCCTGTTGCCTTAGTGCGGGACTGTTATATACCTCTGTGATTTGAATGCCTTAGTGCTGTATTGCTCTATAATCTTTGTTGACTGTTCCTCACTTGACGTGTAAAGGGCTCTGATTGCGCTATATACAATTCAAATATAAATACATAAATACATATCTCGATGGGTACCAGACAATCCATTTATAGCTGTAGCACCCATGATTCATCTTAGCATTTTGTAGACTGTTTTTTAATGCATTGTGTTGGAAACTTGGGAAGTACAGATATGAATATATTACATAAATTGGAATAAATTACAATATTTAATTGTGCATGCATGTTACCATTTTGGAGGATGAACTGCTTGATCAGTGTACACCCAGCACTCATTGCTTTGAAATCATGTACTCGATAGTAGTGCTTAATTTTTGAAAGTGCCAGGCTAGGACCACCTCAGCTTGCACTACCATTTGCCCCCTCTGCGGCTGCCAAATACAAGTGCCAATGATACCTAACAGCCATCGTACTCCAACGAATGTGACAATTTGGACAAGTCCATGTCACCCAAAGTTGTGTGAATGGCCTGGGTGAGCTTCTATTAATATTGTTTAATTTGCATTGAATTGTTACACACTGTTGGCGATGTGCTTTGTTAAAAAATGGATGGGCAGTGCCAATGTGTGGTGGACTGTCAGAACTAAATGCTGGTGTTAAGAAATAGGTGCAGGTGCTGAGCATCAGCAAACACCAACACAAATTAAGCACTGCTCTACAGATCACAGAGAGAGGCACATGCCCTAGAGTTCCTGGGTGTGTCAGAAAACAGTGCTACGCACTGACCTACGAGTGGTCCTGCGACATCAGAAACAGAGTCTGTAATGTGCAACTTTTCTCAATTCGTCACGTTGCGCCACGACATCTTAAGATCTGGGTTCACAGCCCTCCACTTCATTCACTAGTTTCTCATAAATATCATTTAACATATCTCAAGAAGCTCAAAAAAGATGATCTCATTCTAAAACTCTCACGGTCTGTGAGTAAAACCTGGAGGCATATTAGCAAGGAACCTCGTTAAAATTATCGCCGTTTTATCGGCAGGAATCTACCGATAAAACGACGATAATGGGCTTGCTAAAATGCGTTATAGAATTCCTATAGAATCCCAGGTTAGATGTCCTGCACATCTAACCTGGGATTCTATAGGAATTCTAGAGCGCATATTAGCAAGCCCATTATTGCAGTTTTAGCGGCACTTTCCTGCCGATAAAACAGCGATAATTTTAACGAGGTTCCTTGCTAATATGCCCCCAGTTTTTTAACTCCTGTAGCTGGGCTTCCCCAGGCCTCAGTTGTGCTAGCTTGGCTGAGGTTCATGAATGGGTCCATCAAAGCACTGCTAAGTCCTCCTCTCGGTGGATCATTCACAGACTCCCAGAGACCCATCCTTTCCTGACCTGCCTTGTGAACGTCTCCTCTACGTGGCTGAGGGCACCCTTTCCATGCAACGCTGTGGTGCGAAAAACTAGTTTCACCTACAAGGTTGTGGTGTCAAGGGGGCATATTACCAAGCAATAGCGATAATTATCGCTATTGCTTGGTTAGAGACAAAATTTTACCGCTGAGCTGCGGCGATTTTTATCGCAGGTAAACCTTGGTATTACCAAGGTTTATCGCAAATGCGATAAAAAACGGCCGCAATGCATGAATATCGCTGAAAAGTCAGCGATATTCATGCATTACCGAGCTAATGCTCTTAGCCATGTTATCAACCTCCCATTGGATAACATGGCTAAGAACTGCTCAGTTGTTGTAAATAATTGGGTTAAACCCATTTAGTCAGTGGGACCTGGGTAAGTAGGCGATATATGCATAAGGGTCCCAGACCAGACACAGAATTATTTATGAATAATTTTTACAATATTAATAGAAAATTGATCCAAAATGTGAACATGTACAGTGTTTTTATTTTCACTGCACACTCGTTAACAATCAATGATTAGTAGATATGTATCAAAGCAATTGTATATACAAAATTCAATACGCCCACATAGGGAAGGGAAAGGGGGGTGCAAGAAAGAATTTAAGATAGTTGTACATCACTAGTCATAAATGTACTCATATACACACAGATTCACGAATACAGTTGATAAGTACTGATTGGTCCCCACACGAGAGGCCAAACAAAGAATGAGCATAAATCAGAACAATTTCATAGCAAACAGACTCCTAATCAGCTGTATAAATCATGCTATTGTGAGGAGTTGATGGTGTAGATAGCAGTCTACGTTTCGACCCTGAAGGTGTAGGATAGTAGATCCTTACTGCACGGGTCTTCCTCAGGACGTGAAGAGGGGGGTGGGGCAGGGGCTGATTCCTAGATTTAATGAAACGAAAAAACTAGTTACTCAAAAAACGGTCTCACTAGAGTCCCGTAAAAACATAGCGGAAAACCGCCCGTTATATTAAATTAAATTTACTAAAAAATGACTAAAAAGGACTAAAAAGGACAGGAAGATTATACTGGTGGTGAGCCACATGGTGCTCGCAAAACATTACTGAGGTTTACCTGTTGAATAGGCGGGGCGAGTATTGTCGAGTGCGGCCAGAAAAAACGTGGTCCGTGGACAATCTGTATAGGTAAGGGAATATGATGTAATTCATAAACATATATATATATATATATATATATATGCAGGACCAGCACAGTTGTGGTTCAGTACGTGACCATAAAAAGATTACCTGTAGTATTGAATGGTTGGTTACAAGGTAGGTAATCACTCCGCTATCCGTATCTAAAGGACCGGGAAGAGACAATAATGAAGTGGCCCCGTCAGTTATTGGACTTGGAATTATAAAGAAAAGAAAAGTCGCTTTTATCGTATAGCATTTGCCGAGGCTTACCTCGTCATTCAGGATAGCGGGATTGAAAGGAGGGAACGTAACGATTGTCCTCCATTCCTCCGTCATGTGGGAATAGGTGTAAGTATTCAAGGCTCAACACTGGAGCGATCCGTAGTCATTATCTATATTTTAGGAAAGTGAAAATCGGTCAATTATGGAGAAACATGTACGGCGATATAAAGCACGCCCGCACATAGCCTGTAGGGAAACTTACCTGAGGGGATCAAGATTGCTTTTTTTCGAAGGGTTCAGGACGGCGTCTCTGCGCGTCTCCTGTAACCAGGAAGTGCTGCCACGAGTAACACGAGGAGTTTACAAACCTCGGTGGCTGTAAGCGAAGAAAGACTTCAGTTGCTGTGGTTGCTAAGTAACCCAATAACTCGCCGGGTAAAGATCAACCCGCAGGAAGAACTACAGGTGGTAGGAGGTAATACCTCCCCTGTGATAAACATCTCCAAATACACCTTGAAGGATGATGAAATCAAAATACTAAGCCGTGGTTTATCTTTTGTTCCCACATCCACACCCAATGCCTTCAACACTGTAGCCGAACTCCATTAGTTTTTCAGGAAAATACGACTCAGGTACTTCTTTAAGGATAAACCTTTCCAACAGCCTTCGTCAACCACAAATTTGAGGGTACCATCTACCTTTGTACCACCGACCTATGCCATGACTCAGCGCATCCTGGCTTATGAAAGTTTAGTCCTACGTGATGTGAAGAAAATCTTGGATGACAAGAAATTTGTCAAGTATAATACCAGTAGAGCTGAAAAACTTGCCCTAACATCAATAAGAAACCACACGGAAGTGGTAGTGAAACCCGCAGATAAGGGCGGTGCTATCGTCGTCCAGGACCTGGACAACTACACGAAGGAAATCATGAGGCCGTTGGATGATGGGATCAGCTACAGAAAACTGGGCGGTGACCCATCCAAAGACCTAGCAGCTGAGATCCTTAGAGTCACCAAGGAGGGCACGGAACAAGGCTTTCTATCTGAACAAGAGTTCCAGTACTTAAATCAAAAGAACCCACGGCTCCCTACTATTTACACTTTACCGAAAGTGCACAAGGATCTTCACAAGCCCCCAGGACGACCTATAGTATCTGGGTGTGGTTCACTTTTGGAGCCACTATGTAGATACATAGATTTTTTCCTGAAACCCTTGGCGGAAGAGACCTCGACATACCTACGGGATACTACACACACCATCAATATGATAGACGGACGTCCGTATGACTCACAACAAGAATTTCTGGCAACATGTGACATTGTGTCACTTTACACAAGCATACCTCAAGAGGAAGCATTGGTGGCAATGACAATTGCGCTGGATAAGCGTGAGGCACCTTCTCGGGTGCCCACTTCATTCATCATCTTACTACTTAAAATTGCCATGATGCGGAATTTTTTCATTTTCCAGAACTGTTTTTACCTCCAGACCAAGGGGGTCACGATGGGGGCGGCATTTGCCCCAGACCTGGCCATAATCTTTATGTCCATGTATGAAGAGATGTTTGTACTCAATGATGTCAACCCTTTCAGATCAAAGATAAACATGTGGATGAGGTATATTGATGACATCATTTTAATCTGGGCAGGAACTGAAGATGAAATTACCAATTTTTTCACTTGGCTTAATGGTAGGTCACCAGATATCCAATTCACCATCCAATTTGATAGAAAATCTATTGATTTTTTGGACCTTACTATTTTTGTAGAGGATGAGATCCTTCACACAACCCTCTTCAGGAAGCCGGCGGAGAGGAACTCCCTACTCTTGTATTCAAGTCATCACCCTAGAGGCCTTCGGGACAACTTGCCGTTCGGCCAATTTCTACGTATTCGCCGCAATTGTAGCAAAAAAGAGGACTATATGGAGCAATCAACAATACTCATGGATCGACTACTGGAACGTGGCTACCCGAGACGTCTGACCAAGAGAGCTAGAAAGAGAGCGTGGTTCAATCCCCGAGAAGTACTATTGCAACCAAGTGAACGACTCAATAGCAACGAACAACGCCTTATCCGCGTAACTACTTTTTCAACTAAAAGTAATGTGATAAAAAAAAACATTAACAAATATTGGAATTTGATCTCAGAGGACCTTGATACAAATTGCCTACCCCTTCACTCCTTCAAGAAGGCAAAGAATATCCGGGATCATGTGGTGTGTTCATTCCTTAACACCAAAAATGAACCATCTATCACTTCTATGTGGAATTTACCTCCCATCGTGGGTCACTACCGATGTGGTTCCTGCAAGGCCTGTCCAGCGACGATTCAAACCAAAGAATTTGCTTACAAGCAAAAACGTGTTCCGCTCAAATCACACACAAACTGCAATTCCACTAATGTGGTATACTGTGTAATATGTCCCTGTGATTTAATATATGTCGGACAAACACAGCAACGTGCGAAGGTGCGTTTTCTGCAACACTGTAGCCGTGTAAGGTGTAAGGTCCAAGGAGCTCCCCTTGTTGATCATTGTAATGAACAAAATCACTCTCCCGAAAGCCTTAAGTGGATTATAGTGGAACAGGTTAAACTAGGTCCCAGGGGTGGTATTATAGAATCCATCCTCAATATCAGGGAGACTAAATGGATCCAATTTTTTGATTCTGTGCGCATGGGTTTGAATGAATCTGAGAGCACTTTCGCCCAACTGGCAACCATTTGAATGTTTAATAGTCCGTGGCTATTGTGCGTCTAACCACCATGTCGTAGGTTCACGCAAACCTAGCCGGCATGATTATTTAAGGCAACGGTTATGCTCTCAAATCTGTGTGGTGTTTTTCCATGTAACCAATGAACCTTTACATTTTATGTTGTCATGCGCCTTGACCGCCCTGTCCGGCAGGTTCGCGCTTTGAAAACAACTACAGATGTGTGCCTCTGGCGAATGTATTCATTATATAATGCCAATCGATGTATCACGTCATGCGCCTTGACCGCCCTGTCCGGCAGGTTCGCGCTTTGAAAACAACCACTGACATGGGACTCTGGCGAATGTAATTATTTATTTATATATTGCCAACAGATGTATCACGTATTTTACAACATGCAGTTTGTACATGCCCCCCTTTTTAGAATTTTAGCAAAAATTCTACTACAAATTTACCCGGCAAGTTATTGGGTTACTTAGCAACCACAGCAACTGAAGTCTTTCTTCGCTTACAGCCACCGAGGTTTGTAAACTCCTCGTGTTACTCGTGGCAGCACTTCCTGGTTACAGGAGACGCGCAGAGACGCCGTCCTGAACCCTTCGAAAAATAGCAATCTTGATCCCCTCAGGTAAGTTTCCCTACAGGCTATGTGCGGGCGTGCTTTATATCGCCGTACATGTTTCTCCATAATTGACCGATTTTCACTTTCCTAAAATATAGATAATGACTACGGATCGCTCCAGTGTTGAGCCTTGAATACTTACACCTTTTCCCACATGACGGAGGAATGGAGGACGATCGTTACGTTCCCTCCTTTCAATCCCGCTATCCTGAATGACGAGGTAAGCCTCGGCAAATGCTATACGATAAAAGCGACTTTTCTTTTCTTTAAAATTCCAAGTCCAATAACTGACGGGGCCACTTCATTATTGTCTCTTCCCGGTCCTTTAGATACGGATAGCGGAGTGATTACCTACCTTGTAACCAACCATTCAATACTACAGGTAATCTTTTTATGGTCACGTACTGAACCACAACTGTGCTGGTCCTGCATATATATATATATATATATATATATATATATATATATGTTTATGAATTACATCATATTCCCTTACCTATACAGATTGTCCACGGACCACGTTTTTTCTGGCCGCACTCGACAATACTCGCCCCGCCTATTCAACAGGTAAACCTCAGTAATGTTTTGCAAGCACCATGTGGCTCACCACCAGTATAATCTTCCTGTCCTTTTTTAGTCCTTTTTAGTCATTTTTTAGTAAATTTAATTTAATATAACGGGCGGTTTTTCGCTATGTTTTTACGGGACTCTAGTGAGACCGTTTTTTGAGTAACTAGTTTTTTCGTTTCATTAAATCTAGGAATCAGCCCCTGCCCCACCCCCCTCTTCACGTCCTGACGAAGACCCGTGCAGTAAGGATCTACTATCCTACACCTTCAGGGTCGAAACGTAGACTGCTATCTACACCATCAACTCCTAACAATAGCATGATTTATACAGCTGATTAGGAGTCTGTTTGCTATGAAATTGTTCTGATTTATGCTCATTCTTTGTTTGGCCTCTCGTGTGGGGACCAATCAGTACTTATCAACTGTATTCGTGAATCTGTGTGTATATGAGTAAATTTATGACTAGTGATGTACAACTATCTTAAATTCTTTCTTGCACCCCCCTTTCCCTTCCCTATGTGGGCGTATTGAATTTTGTATATACAATTGCTTTGATACATATCTACTAATCATTGATTGTTAACGAGTGTGCAGTGAAAATAAAAACACTGTACATGTTCACATTTTGGATCAATTTTCTATTAATATTGTAAAAATTCTTCATAAATAATTCTGTGTCTGGTCTGGGACCCTTATGCATATATCGCCTACTTACCCAGGTCCCACTGACTAAATGGGTTTAACCCAATTATTTACAACAACTGAGCAGTTCTTAGCCATGTTATCCAATGGGAGGTGGATAACATGGCTAAGAGCATTAGCTCGGTAATGCATGAATATCGCTGACTTTTCAGCGATATTCATGCATTGCGGCCGTTTTTTATCGCATTTGCGATAAACCTTGGTAATACCAAGGTTTACCTGCGATAAAAATCGCCGCAGCTCAGCGGTAAAATTTTGTCTCTAACCAAGCAATAGCGATAATTATCGCTATTGCTTGGTAATATGCCCCCTTGACACCACAACCTTGTAGGTGAAACTAGTTTTTCGCACCACAGCGTTGCATGGAAAGGGTGCCCTCAGCCACGTAGAGGAGACGTTCACAAGGCAGGTCAGGAAAGGATGGGTCTCTGGGAGTCTGTGAATGATCCACCGAGAGGAGGACTTAGCAGTGCTTTGATGGACCCATTCATGAACCTCAGCCAAGCTAGCACAACTGAGGCCTGGGGAAGCCCAGCTACAGGAGTTAAAAAACTGGGGGCATATTAGCAAGGAACCTCGTTAAAATTATCGCTGTTTTATCGGCAGGAAAGTGCCGCTAAAACTGCAATAATGGGCTTGCTAATATGCGCTCTAGAATTCCTATAGAATCCCAGGTTAGATGTGCAGGACATCTAACCTGGGATTCTATAGGAATTCTATAACGCATTTTAGCAAGCCCATTATCGTCGTTTTATCGGTAGATTCCTGCCGATAAAACGGCGATAATTTTAACGAGGTTCCTTGCTAATATGCCTCCAGGTTTTACTCTTATGCATATATCGATTAAGAACTGCTCAGGGCAGGTGTTAGCTTTTGGAGATATTCGCGCTTAGCGCAAATATCTCCAAAAGTTGGTAATAGGAGATAGCGATGTTAGCGGCTGGAAACAGTCGCTAACATCTTGGCACGCCCACTTTGCATGTCATTAGTGATAAATATCACTGACATGCAAAGTGGGGCCCAACATGGTCGCTATCTCCTACTAGCTGTCGCTAACTGGTGTTAGCGACAGCTAGGTAATAGGGAGATAATTTTATCTCTGCTTTCTTGACTTTTAAAGCCAAAAAAGCGGAGATACACCCCCTTGATAATATGCCCCAAGGTTTTTCATTATTTCCTCTGCCTAGGTTTTTTCCGAATCCACTGTAATGTGAGATAAATGAGGAATGGTTCCCGTTACTGGCACATTTCCTTCATCATTCCATGCTGTCATGCTGGAAAATGTATGCACAGTTTTTGTCACAATTGTACCTGTTGCACAAATATTACTTGTACAATAGAATTAGGCAGACAAGAACCACGAGGCCCTCATTATGAGTGAATCCGAGTACTTCCGACCCCAGGCATTGTACTGGGAGGGGAGAGAGTGTAGATTTCAGGGAGGAGAAACAGCGGGGAGCACACATTTTTAGGAACAAAAAAACATGTACCAATAGAGACGTTTTATGACATCGTCAAAGTGGGTAACTGGCCAGGGCCCCTACCCTACAAGGAGGCCCCATGGAAAGGGGGTCTTTCTGTATCTTACGCTTGTAAATTGATCGCTCTCAACATCTCTTAATTTATCACCTGCCTCTACCTTTCACACTGTATTTCTCTCTTCCCAGCATCAGTGTTAGGAATTTTGGGGCTCCTTGAAAACTTTTGGGGGCTGTTTTTGTGTGACCCCCAACTCAAGCACTTAAAGTAGCAGAAATGGGTAATACAATTCAACCTTGCGCCTAACATTGACCCCCAAAATATGCCTAAAAAAAATCCTAAAAATGACGCTGTGCAGGAATCTGTATTTCTGCACCGACTCCCAAATGCAAGTCCCCCAGTGTTTCACACATATTTTTTTTCCATGTGAAACACCACCATATATAATATTGACTTGCCCTGCGACCGTGGCAACCAGGCCCGTTGGATTATCCACCACAGGTAATGAGTTCGTAAAACTCAGATTACAGGGGCATATTACCAATGATGTGCGACATTTATCGCTAACGATGCTTAGCAACTAATTTTTTAACGCTAAGCATCGCCGGAAATTATCGCAGAGATAACTTGCTATTAGCAAGGTTTATCTCAGAAGTGATAAAAATCCTTGCGCTAACTGCCAAATGAGAGATTATCGCTGGAAAACCAACCATAATCTCTCGAAGTTTGGAGTTAGCTTGATGATAGGGGCTCACAAACTTAGCCATGATATCAACCTTCCATGGGATATCATGGCTAAGTCAGGAAAATACCAGGTGTAAAAAAAGCAGTGCTAACCGCGGTTAGCGCTGCTTTTTTTTATCACTAACAGGGTTAGCGAAATCCTTGATAATAGGAGAAATGTCGCTTAACAACATTTCTCCTATTATTTTTCTCTGGAACGCCCCCTTTGCATCTCATTAGAGATGCAAGGGGAAGCGTAGAGAAAAAGGGTGCTAACATGCGAATTTACATGTTAGCACCCTGTTGCTGATAGAGAGATAATTTTATCTCCGCTTTCTTGGCTTTTAAAGCCAAAAAAGCGGAGATAAATCCCTTGATAATATGCCCCACAATTCCTACACAAACTTTGCGTGTAAATTGCCGACCACTAATTACTGCTAGTGTGAGGTGCGGTACTTAGCTTCTTGCTCAGTTTGCACCCGATTCAGCGTTGCACACCCTACAATGGGGAATTATGTGCAACTTGCGGATTTTGGCCCAATATTAGAGACCGCTCGCGCAAACTCACGCAATGGGCGAATGTAATCGCATTATTGGAACAGATTGAAAATTTTGCACCCGAGGAGGGATCATAGTCCGGGCTTGATGCCTGAAAAGTACATGTACTGTAGAACTGTTTTTTTATAGTGTAAAATAATATAGGTGATATAAACTGTCGCAACAATTCATGATTGTAACAGGAATATCGTGAAGTGGAAAACTTTGCAAACAATATTGAGTTGAAAGTTTACTTTAGACTTTTGCAGAAACAGCAACAAAAAGAAAATACCTTGCCTCTTCGTACCACCTCTTGGCACATGTACACACTCCTAAACAGCGGCCACGCCACCCCCGATGCCGCCTACACACAAATTATCTCCGCGCAGCTCCGGCTCTAATTTATTCATCAAACACTGAATGACCTTTAGTTGGATTCATTATCCGGAAGTCCCTTGTCTTCCCTGATTTATTTCTGTGCCATTTTATTCCCCGTTTCTGTATTTGCTTTATTGTGGTGGTGGCGTGTGTATAATATAGATGAGATTAATCTCAAGACATTTCATTTGGGGCCTGTGATTTCCTGCAGAGAAGGGCCGGCGCTGCCTCAGACGCTGCTTTGACCTTTGGTCTGGAGGTACTGAAGTGGGAGCGTGTCCTCCCTTAGTATTTGCATGCCCGGAGCGGCTGCGCTGCGCGTGCCTTTCCCTGGGGTGCAAATAATGGATAAAGGGCAGCCGGGCATGTTTGGAGAATGCTAAACTATCTTTTTCACTTCACTGAGGCAGGGTGGGACTGGCAGTGCCAGAGGGGCTGTTCTTACATGTGGAATGTTTCTTGGCTGTTTGTGAGACTTATTTATGGTCCGGGGGTCGGTGTTTACTGCTGATTTCCCTGATATTCCCAGATGTGGTCTGCAATAAGTACAGATGCGTGTAGTCTCCCATACCATTCAAACACGTGTACAGCATGTCTTTACAACTTTGAAACTGCCCCGATTTGCACATCTGGGCCACTTTCTTGAGGTGTCTTATTCACCCGGGGTGCGGGCACTTTTATTTTGGTGTCCATGCCTGTCCCAGGGTGACCCTGCACAGTACTGCTAGGAAATTGGAGGGTTTGCTGATAGAATGGTACTGATTACGCTAAATGTAGTCCTTGCCTTCCCTACAAAATTCAGCACTAATGGTCTTTTATTTGCCTGCTGAAAGTGGTTGAGGGGAGTAAACAATTACAATCTTTACATACAATTTAAACATGCTAAAGGACCACATTCTCTGAATTCCAGTTTATGGAGTTTATTATAAGGCCAAAAATAATTGAATATAAACACACCTTAATATTAGAGAACATAGGTACATGAAAATCAATACAGAGCCAAACCTACGAATATAATTAATTCGGCAGAAAAGGCGTAATGTGATGAATTCCAAAATCAAAATGCAACCCAGAGTTGAAGCTGAGTCTAAATCCTTTTTCATGAGGAAGAAAATCAAGGGTTATCTTTCCCTACACTGCTCTCTCTGAGGGTCCTGCCTATTTTCCCTATATCATACCACAAAGGTGTCAGCACGTGTTGACTTCCTAAGTAGTACTCACGTCAAATGGGTCAGATAGCTTAAGGCTATGGAGCTCGTTCTAAGATGCTCCTTCTCCTCTGAAAAATGCAGGTCTCTACCCTTCTGTTCCTGCGCATCATAAAAAAAGACAAAGTTCAGCCCCCCTCAAATGTATCATGTGATGAACTGTTCATTTGTAATACTCTGTAGTAGATTTCCATGGACGCTTTAATTAAGTTCTTGTCTTCTAGTGGCCTTGAGTTTCGGATAGACCAGGCACGGAAGGCATCCTTCCTTCTTGCCTTTCAAGCTTCTTTAACCCCTTCGACGCTCATGACGAGCTGGGCTCGTCATGAGGTAGCCTCCTCGCACGCTCATGACGAGCCCAGCTCGTCATGTAAAGTGCACTTTACAAATTCTCAGCGTGCGGGCGGAATTCCGCCCGCACGCATGCGGTTAAAGACATTCTGGGCATCTCCTTAAACTAAGAACAAAGAGGTCGAATTCGTGCACCTGCAGAATGATGAGAACATACTGTCCTGGCACACAAAAAGGATTCATTTAATTATTTCTTGAGCAACCAAGGATTCTAACCAGACAACAACCCTTAGTTCTGGGCCTTCAATGCATGCAACTTAAATGACACACAGTTACATTATATGATTATAATGTCATCCTGCACATTATGCATACAGGAATTATGATAGTCTCTTATACATGTAAAATCCTACTTGAATTTGTACACTACGTTTCAATACTTATATAGTCTGAATAAATGCATCTTAATAAGCATAACACACTACAAACGAAAAAAAATATGTGAGTGCTTTTAAAGCATGAATATAATGCACCTCTACAATTTAGAGTGCAGTAAATGCTCTATCAGCTCTCCCTCTTATCAATAGTGTCATAACACCAACAACTTACTCTCTTACAGTTTTCTCCTTGTTGAAGAGATCGACCTAAACAGAAGTTGTAGCCTGTTTGAGGTTCCGTGATTTCGAACCAGACTCCATTTTGTTTGAGTTGTTCAAGAGGCCATTTTTGTGTTGCCCTCACTTAGGCCGTGGAGGTAACCGAACGAACAAAGTTGCATGGGCCTCATTGTTCATGTATGCATTAACAGGCCCTTTTCTGACTTGTGAATGAATTGTAGAGAAACTGACCTCTTCACCTGAAACTGACCCTTCGCGAGGCCAATTTCCCTTGGTTTGATTCTTGTCTAAAATTGCCAATCAATGTTCAGGATATCGTTAACTTTTAGTTTCTTGCACATATCTTATCCTACTCAACATCTGAATTGTTTCTTTCCTTACGACTTTTCATTACATGGGTAGTGCTTTCAATTATGGGTTTGTCCGGCCTGTGGAAATTGAATTTGGGACAGTCCTAATAATTAACTTTTGGGTTGGGTTACTGTAAATTGGGGTTTTGTTGATGTGATACTCAGTTAGAAAATGTGCCCTATTGGTTAGAATTTTGCGCAGTGTGTATGCATTTGTAATGAGAATATTGTGTATAAAAAGAGACGTCTTGCTCTATGAAAATTGAGCAGTTTCCTGAGTTGTACACCGTGTTGTATTGCTTGGTTTACTGTTACTAGCTGCAGCTAATAAATTTGATCTCTGACGCCATCCAGAAGTATTCCGTGTCTCTGTATTCCAAGACAGGAGAATCCGAAGACTTCGGGTGTGTCCCTGGCACCGCTGGGTTCTAAGAAAACCCGGTTCTTCAGTTGGCGCCCAACGGTGGGGCGACTTCAGCGGTACCGGTCCAAGCCTGAGGATCGTGAGGAGCCACGTGAGGAAATTCTGGAGGAAGGCCGCCACTTCATTGACCCCTGCATGTCGACATGGACCAAAGGTCTTTTCTGCGAGGCGTCCCGCTTTCCGACGGCTACGAAGGACTGCTGCCCTGACTGTGGCCCTGTCTTGGACCCTTGATTGATCCTTTGTAAAGCGAGACGATAGACGGTCTTCTGGTGGCGTGACAGATGTTTTGGTTAAGTATAAGTGGGTCGCTCCACGACTTTGTTTTGGTTCTTGGTTTTGATTCGGTTGTTGCAATAATCAAAGCCGAGGGGCTTGTATATTTACGAGTGTATCGATAGTTGATAACCCCTTGAAGTTTGAAGCTAGATTAGTGAGCTATAAGATGCCTGGTCTTAGCAAAATCAGGAAATGGTTTAGTTGTGGTTGCAACAGGGATTCCCGATTGGAGGATTCGTGTCCGATACCTCCGGTTGGAACTCCGACTTATGAGCTCTATTCAAAACACGGAGTGGTTCCTATTACTTATAATGAAGTTTGGGTCCGTTATACAAAAAAAGATGGTGTTTTACGATGGCCCCAACATGGTAGTTTTGAATTAAATATTTTAGATAATCTGGAAGTTGCGCTATTTAAGAAGAAAGAATTATAGGATTTGGGCCTTCTTGATTGACTTGGTGGTCCTACCATCTATTGATAGTGACCACAACCCCCTAGCTCTGACCTTGTCTACCTCCTGGATGGGTGTGATTCCGGTTTCATCCCCACATATTTGAAAAGCATCACACGAAGTCCGCCCGTCCAATTGTGGCAGGCGCTTGAAATGGGATAAATTTACAGCCAATGAGGGAAAGATCCTGGAAGCCAATTCCATAATGTCTAACACTATGTTGCGCCTAGATTTTCCTGGTCTCAACCAGTCTGATGTTCCAATTTTGTTTTCCGAGACCACTAAAATGCTATGTGAATTGTTCGTGGTCCGATCTGTGGGTGCAAGGGGCAATGCAAGAGGGGGACCGATGGGTAACACCGGCTGGTTCTCCCCTGCCTGCCGTGCTGCCAAAAGGGAATTAATCCAAGCCGTGAAAACCAAGGAGGGCACTTTGATTAGTCTTGCCAGGAGGAACTACAGGAAGGTTCTATCTAAAGCAAGGGTCGAACATGAGAATCAGTTCTGGAACGACCTAAAGGTGGCTAGTTCCAGGAAGGATTCGAAGGCATTCTGGGACCTCTTAAGAGCTAGGGATAAACCCGTAGATTCTCTGATCACATGTAATATAGCTGGGGGAGTGTGGTTTGACCACTTCTCCAAGCTTTATACACTGTCTGTGGAGCCTGCCGCTACCCCATTGGAACAGCCCCCCATAGCATGCACAGAGCCCAATGTGGTAATACCTTTTTCATCTAAGGAAGTAGCGGGGATGGTCAAGTGCCTTGTTTTAAACAAGGCAGCGGGTCCTGACGGCCTTCCAGGGGACCTGCTTCGGGCTAACCCAGATGAATGGGGGTAATTGATTGCTTCCCTACTGAACTCGGGCATGGCTGGGGGGACTTTCCCGGACTCATGGAAGGGCGCAGAGGTCGTCCCGATTTTTAAGAAGGGAAGTCGGGATGACCCTGCTAATTACCGCCCTATAAGCCTCCTCGATTCCACGCAGAAGGTGGCAGGCAAAGTGATCCTAGGAAGAATCTTACAGTGGGTAGAGGAGAAGCAAATCCTCTCAGATTTCCAGGCCGGCTTTAGAACTGGTATGGGGACTATCGAACAATCTTTCCGACTTATGATGCTATTCTGGAAAGTGGTTGTACTGGGCAAAGGCAGTCTGTACCTTGCTTTTATAGATCTCCGGACTGCCTTTGACCTGGTCCCACGTAACCAACTCTGGAGTGTACTTGATGCACTGGGTATTCCCCCTTACCTCCTTAACTTGCTGATAAAACTGCACGAAGACAACTTTGCGCAGATCAGGTAGGGTAACCAGGGACAGAAAACCCAGCGTATCCCTGTAAATAGAGGTGTCTGCCAGGGTTGTGTATTAGCCCCCACTCTGTTCTCATTGTATGTTAACGGAGTGGTGGAGCATTTGCTACAACATCCAGCAGATGCACCTTCCCTGGCGGGCAGAAAAATTCCCACCCTCCTATTTGCAGATGATACCCTCCTGATCTCCAAAACCCCAGTAGGCCTGCAGAGTCTCCTAACGAGTTTTAAGACCTTTTGCGATTTAAGGGGGCTAGTCATTAATGCAGGGAAAACTAAGTTCCTGGTTCTAAATCCTCCAAAGAAGACTGTCCACCCCCCTATCCTGGAATCAGTTCCACTTGAAAGGGTTAGGGAATTTGATTACCTAGGTATTCGCCTTTGTGACTCTATGAGTTGGCAATGCCATCTACAGAAGATGCTGCTGACCCATAAGAGAGTGGTGGGGGCTCTTCTCAAGGAACAACGTGCTTCACCCCTCAAACCCATCGCACCAGTACTCGACATCTACAGGGCAAGAGGGGTTAGCGCAGCTTTGTATGGGGCTGAACTATGGGGTGTGCAGAATGTGGACCATTTGTCTCGCGCAGAAAATAAGTTCCACAAAGATCTTATGGGCCTCACTTATAGTACTCCAACTCTCCCACTTCTTCTGGATATGGGCATTTGGCCCATCAGTGACCAGGCAAGGCTGCGCCCTCTTCTCTTGTGGTCACGCATTTGGAGAGTGCCAGAACTGTCTGGTTTTGCAGAGGGCCTAAAGGAAGTTCTCTCACTACCTGGTTGGTCTAAGATCCGTTGGCTGAGGGAAGTTAAGCGCCTCCTCACTGACTTGGGCCTTGAAGATGCTTGGATCAGCAGATCTGCTCCGCCCAAGATTGCCTTGAAGAGGTTATATTGGGGTTGGGTCTCTGATGGCAGAAATAGCAGGGCCAACTTGTGTAAGTCCACAGTTGAATTCCTTATGGTGAAGGAAGTGCATTTTTGTGAGCCTTACTTGGATACTATCCTAAATTCCTGGGACAGGGCCCTTTACTTTAAGTTCAGGGTAGGCCTACTTCTAGTGGGTCAATTAACTGCTAACTGGAAGGTTCCGGCGCAGTCAACACCATTCTGCCCCTTTTGTACTAACAGAACAGAGTCAGTCTCCCATCTACTGTTTGAATGCTCGGCGTATGCAGCCCCTCGTCGCAGATGGCTGAAGCCACTTTGCAGAGAGCTCGGCACCAGATCACATAAGGAGGCCCTACGAATCTTAAAATCAGATTCTCGGCCCCTGTTTGCTTGTGGCCTGGCAAAGTATCTGGAATGGGCATGGCGCATTAGATCTAGGAGGTTTTTGTACATTGCTTAAAATCCATTTTTAAAGACTGTTTTTATGTATATGACATTATATCATGAACTGTATATTTATCTTCATGTACTATCTTTTTTAAATGTCTATGTGTTTGTATGCTTTTTAAGATATCAACTATATCGAAATAAAGCTTGTTACAACAACAAGAAGAAAGCCCGGCCGGCAATGTTTGACTCTTTCCGCCTCTGGTGTAAGGAAGCCAAACAGCGAGAAATTAAGCAAGCAAAGAGAGATAGGAAAGATAAGAATATGTCAGTACTACAAGCTGCTAGGCAGTTTAAGGAAGATGGAGGAGAGCGTGCAAGTGAAGTCTTAGATAGACAGCGTTGCATGGCTATCGATAAATGTTATCCGGCCGTGCCGCATTCCCTTCCAAAAGTGATTGAAGATCCTGAAAAAGATCCTTTGATCTCTCATTTACTGAGATTGCCACCCCCTTATGTGCAGGGTGCTACTGCGCTTCCATTACCCCCAGTTGTTCCACCCTTTGCTGTTCAACCTCCTGCTGTTGTTCAGCCACCCGGTGCTCCACAGATGGTTTTGCCTCCTACTGCGCAACCCACTCTAGGGTCGCCAGCTTTGCCTCAAACTCCTTTGCCTTCTACTTCTGTATCTTTGACTCCTACTGTTCTTGTTCCTACACCTCTTTTGCCTTCAAATACTTATTCTCCTGTTCTTATGTCTGCTTCTTCTCCTTCTGCTCGAAAACGAATGACTGAGACTGTTGTTAATCTGTTTTCTCCATTGTTTGGGTCACTGAATATGACCCCTGTTTCGGAACGTAAGCAGAGTCGTAGTCAGCTTCCTAGTTCCGAGGAACGGACAGTGTTGGATTTGTTGGCTCGTAGATGGATTTTAAATGCTTCCAGGTATAACTTGCCAGCGGTTATGGATGTTTTCTTTCAGTGGGAGCCGCCTAAGCAAAGGTAAGTTTTTGATCTAATGTGTACTTTTCTCCGTCAGGAATGGGAAGATAATGAGTTGGGTCCAATTCCGCAGGAAGTGCTTGATGTTCAGTCGAACTTGCTAAAGGGACGATAGTGGAATCTGATGTTACAGATGCCGTGGAGACGATACTTGTTTTTAGGTCTAGATTACCGCCTCAGACATTGTACGAACCTGATTCTTCTGTTAGGAGGAAAGTGAAGCAGTATCCTATGAGAGAGGTTCCCCCTGTATGGAGAGAGGAAGTTGTTGCTAATGTTAATCAGGGTATTCAGGGTGTACCGGCTCATTTTCAGCGAGTATGGGTACATGTCCCTTGGAAAAGAGCAGAGGTCTTTGCTCTTAAGCAGACCTTACCTGACCCCTATAAGAATCCTGCCGGTTATTACAAGGAGTTGTCTCAGACAGTTGAAGCGTGTATTATGAATTTAGCTGACATAGATATGTTAATGGGTAATGTAGTTCCTCAACCTTTGTGGGCGAAGATTCGTCATGAGAATCATGTGCAAGAATTAGGAGATACGTGGGCTAATATTGTTGCTGCAGATGGTCGGCAAGTAGGAGGTGCCAAACCTGAGCCCTTAGTTGCAGAATTACCAGGTAGGATTATTAATTTGATGAAAACTATGATGCCTCCTTTGCGAGTGAATTGGGACAAGTTAGCAGCATGCAAACAAAAGAAAGACGAGAGTGTGTCTGATTTCTTCACGAGGTTTGAAGAAACATTTATCGATCATAGTGGTCAGGACATGAGCACTGAAGGTGGTCAAAGGTTGTTTGTGGACAAATTTGTCTTTCATTTGCTTCCCGAACTTTCTAATAAGTTAAAGGACTCTGAGAGTTCATGGGCTGTTTCTTCGTCGGCCCAGATATTGGCTACTGCACAATATTATGAGAATAGGGATAAAGATGAGAAGGATAAAGCAGAGAAGAAAACTAAAGATCTAAAGACGAAGGTTCTTTTGCAGCAAGCTTATCCGCCTCAACAGAATCAGCCTCAGTTTCAGCAACCTCCACAGTTTCAGAGATTGTTACAGAAGCCTGAGCCTTATGCTCAGCGATTCTTTCCTGGTCCTAATCAGTGTGCTTATTGCAGAGAGGAAGGTAATTTCAAGAATAGTTGCCCGGCTTTGTTACAACGTGCGAATGGCGTATCTGGTCAGAGAGGTCGTGGTGGTTTCCAGCAAGCTCCTAGGGGTAGGGGACGTGGTGTGTTACCCCAGAATGAGCGTTCCTCTTCCCTTCAGAATTCTGCGAATTATTTTGACAGACAGAATGTTCCGAGTGTTCAGTCTGCACAGTACTATGTTGATGATTATTATGTCGAGAGTGAGAGTGCTGGTTATAATGATAGTTAGGACAGCCATGGGCAAAGAGAGGGAGTAGTGTCAGTTCCAGTAGACCAGAGTGGATCTTATGTTGAAGTCATTACATCAGGTGTGGCAGAACCTTTTCTTTTGGATACTGGTGCGACGAAGAGTTCTATTACGCACTCTAAACTTCCTGGCGCACCTTTGTCTGGCTTGACTAATGTTTCCGTAGGATTTTCAGGCGCCCCAGTTCGTAATCCGGTTTCTAGTCCTTTGTCCCTTTCTATTGGTCCTTGTGAATTGGAAGCTCCACTTATTCTAACGACTGGTTGTGGTGAGAATCTGTTGGGTTTGGACTTGCTGAAAAGATTGCATGCAACATTACATTGCTCGCCTGCGGGAGTACATCTTACCTTGGGTAAGAAAGTGATTTCCCCGATGTATTTGTCTAAAGATTGTCTTCCACTGGAATTGCGTTCTCTTCCTGATACACTTTGGGCTACAGGTCCGAATGATGTTGGTCTCTTGCAGATTCCACCCTATGTTGTTACCCTTAAGTCGAATGCTAGGCTACCTCGTATTCCCCAATATAAAATATCGAGCGATGGCGAGAGAGCTCTTTTGGCGATCATTTATGATTTGGTTGAGAAGGGTGTAATTGAGGAATTAGAGGTAATGTGTGTAACAGTCCTGTTCTGCCTGTCCTTAAGCGTACTGATGCTTCTCAGCCACCTGTGTACCGGTTTGTGATCGATCTTCGAGAAGTGAATAAGATTGTGGTGCCACAGTTTCCTGTTGTCCCTGATATCACTGCTTTGTTGACTCTGATTCCTGCTTCGGCAGCCTGGTTTTCTGTTATCGACTTGAAGAATGCTTTCTTCAGTATTCCGATTGCCGAGGAGAGTAGAGATATTTTCGGCTTCTCTTTAGGAGGCCGCAGCTTCCGGTTTAAGAGAGCTCCCCAAGGTTATTGTGAAAGTCCCTCCATCTATAGTCAGGCATTGAAAACTCAGCTCGATAGTTTTGTGTTGCCTACTGCTGCTACTCTTATCCAGTATGTTGATGATTTGCTGGTCACTGCTGATAACGAAGAGATTTGTAAAGAGGCTACTCTTTCTTTGTTACGACATTTGTCTGACCTTCATCATAAAGTGTCACCTTCCAAGTTACAGTATTGCCGACAAGAAGTAACCTACTTAGGTCATCTCTTGTCGAAGGAGGGAAGAAGGTTGTCCCCAGAACAAATTCAAGCGATTGAGCAAATGACTGTACCATCCACACAGAGAGAAGTACGTGCCTTTTTAGGTATCACCTCGTATTGTAGGCAATGGATCCCCAACTTTTCCCTGCTAGCGAAACCTTTGTTGGCGCTGACTCTTAAAGATCCTCCGTACCCTCTCCCTTGGTCTGATGATTGTCAGAAAAGTTTTTCTGAATTACGTGATGCATTGTGTTCTGCTCTGGTGTTGGGTACCCCGGAATACAGTAAACCTTTCACGTTGTATGTTCACGAGAGAGAAGGTTGTGCATTGTCAGTATTGACTCAACAGTTTGGAGACAAGCAACGCCCATGTGCGTATTTTTCAGCGACGTTAGATCCGGTAGCTAAAGTGTTGCCGAGCTGTTTGAGAGCTACAGCGGCAGCGGCTGTTTCTATCCGACAGTCTGCTGGTTTGGTATTGGATAATACGTTGATTGTGATGGTCCCACATGCAGTGGATACTTTATTGAACAGGACCAAGACTCAGCACCTTACTAGTGCACGTCTGTCAGGATATAAGTTGACTCTTTTGGCTAGCCATGTTCACATTTAGAGATGTAATGTGTTGAATCCAGCTACGTTGTTGCCGATTTCTGTAGAGACAGATGCTCAAGAACAGCATGATTGCTTTCTTCGGACTGAAACGAAGGCTAGAGTTGATTTGAAAGATACTCCTCTTACGAATGTTGATGGTACCCTATGGGTAGATGGTTTGTGTTTCAAGCTTCCGAATGGTGAGACGACTGCGGCATATGCTGTCACAACTTTACATACAGTTGTTGAGACAGCACGCATAGCACAGAATTCTGCGCAAGCAGCAGAGTTGATTGCATTGACTAGAGCGTGTGTGTTGTCAGAGGGAAAACGAGTGAATGTCTATACTGATAGCCAGTATGCGTTTGGTGTTGCCCATAGTTTTGGACGTTTGTGGAGAGAAAGAGGATTCCTTACTTCTCATGGTGCGAAAATTCAGCATGGGCAGTTAGTGAATAAACTTTTGGAATCACTTACTCTCCCAAAGTAGATTGCAATTGTGAAGTGTAGTGCGCATAAGAAGGTTGTGGATGATGTAGGTCGAGGAAATGCGTTTGCGGATGAAGTTGCGAAGGAAACGGCGAAAGATATGATGAGCCGTATGTATGTTGTAGGCCCTGCTAATTGGGTTATGGCTGGTGGAATGTGCGAAGACACAATAGAAAGTGTGAAGATGATTCAGGCTGAAGCTATAGAAAAGGAAGTGAGTACGTGGAGAGAAAGTACGGGTATGTTGGATTCGACAGGTTGTTGGGTTGAGTTGTCAGAACACCAGAGATGGTTGTTGCCTGATGCGTATGTGCTCCCAGTGGTTACTATGGCTCATGGAATGGCTCACATTAGCTCGAAAGGAATATGCAAGTTGTTGGCTCCAGTATGGCAGAATGCTGGAATTCCTAAATGTGCTGAGAATTTGGTGAAGCATTGTATGATTTGCTTGATGCATAATCCTGGCAAGGGAACCCCAACTCCAGCTGGTCATTTTGCTCCCCCAACTTATCCGTTTGAAGTGATACAGTTAGATTACATACACATGGAGAGATATAACAATCTGAAGTATGTCCTTGTAGTTGTTTGCACCTTTTCCAGATGGATAGAGGCCTACCCCCTAAAGGATAATACTGCCTTGTCTACAGCTAAGGTTTTGCTTAAAGAGTACTTCACTAGCTATGGTTTGCCGAGAATTGTATGGGGCGACAATGGGAGTGAATTTGTGGATCAAGTGATGAAGAAAGTGTGTACTGGTTTGGGAATAAAACAGAAATTCCATGCTGCGAATCACCCCCAGTCTGCTGGACTTGTCAAGTGCTATAATGGCACGTTGAAGCTGAAGCTGGCTAAGATACAAGCGAGCACTGGTCTTACATGGCCAGATGCCTTACCGTTGGCTCTTTTGTCAAGAAGGACGACAGTGCATTCTCATGTGGGACTTAGCCCATACGAAATAGCTGTTGGTCGTCCAGTGAATGTTTGGGGTGTGCCTCGTCCTAAGAAGTACAGCGAGATTGAGTACCCTATGTTGGTGGATTACTTACATGACTTGACTGCTAAATTATGTGTTCTCCACCAACAGGTCTATGACAGTTTGCCGACAGCTACTGCAGATCCAGGCCATACGATTCAACCTGGAGAATATATCCTAATCAAGAATTTTCAACGATCCAAGAATTTGGAGCCGAGATGAACTGGACCGCATTTGGTGTTATTGGTCACTAGAACTGCTGTTAGAGTAGCTGGTAAAAAAATTGGGTGCATGCCACCCATACTAAAAAAGTTTCTTTATCTTTACCGTATGATAAGTGGGTGAAGGATGGAATAGCTGATTCCGAATGTGAAAGGATTCCTAGATTTGTACCTTTTAGTGATGCACATTTGACATGGACTCAGTCAGAACGCGAGGATTATGATGTTCTGCAAGCTGCCGTGCCTTCACATTTGAAACTTGACACCACGAATCCAGAAATACTTTTTAAGGACCAAACTGTGCCTGGCAAAGAGCGCTACAATCTGAGATCGAAAAAGGACACGTAAATGGACAAATAAAGATTGAATTTTTTTTATGTAGTGAATTACACCTTGTCAGATCAAGAGACTTTTTTACTTTTTTCTTTTTCGAGTCACCATCCGGACTCAGCTGCAGGGTCGCGGTACAGCCTTAAGGGGTGAGCCGCGTATTGACATAAGGTCTGTGGTTCAGGGTCGTTAGTGCGATCTTGGCGCACACTTAAGTGAAGAAGGTAATAGCCGTGAGCAGCACGTTAGAGGATGGAGTGTTTTGAGTCTGGTAAGAGTGATAAGAGAGTTGATTTCAGAGCAAAAATGTGTACATTAATTCCTAACAAATGCTTTTTAATATTGTGTTTTCTAATGCTTTTGAATATTACGTTGGTTTGTGTGGGTCAGATCATCTATGTTTCGCAACAGACGCCTGCATCTACCTCCCAACCTACTCTTTCTTTTCCTACTGTCTCCCCACATGAGTTTCATACGTTGCCTGAACATGAACAGACACGAAGATCAGAATTTATGAACAATTCATTTATACAGATGTTGCATCAGCATCAGTTAGTTGTAAATACTACGAATTGCTGGGTTTGTGGTCTTATGCCACATACGACAGATAAGGGAATGCCATATTTGGTTTTGCCTTTTTCGTGTAATGGGTCAGTATGGGCACTCCAAGCAATGTTTATCTATGCGAATGAAGCATCTCCTGTACGTTCCGTCAAAGATAATGCGAGTAATAATGCCTTGATACAGGGAATAGTAGATATGATCAGAGATATTGATGCATATAATGCTATCCCTAAAGATGAGGTACGAGCATATGTTGGTTGGAACAAGACGAGATATAGTATTAGTCTGACAGAAAAGGAGAGACAGAAAAGGTCTCCTCCTATTTGGATTGTACCCCACCGAGGTCATTTTTGTCTGCAAGGTAGTGGTCAGAATCCGAGAGCTCAGCTTGGTAAGAGTGTGTGTGCTCACACCTATGTCTATACATCCCAGAAATCTCCACCGTTCGTGCCAGCTAAAGGCACGTATTTTGTTTGTCACGACAGAGCATATACATGGTTGCCTCCTCATTTTTCAGGCACATGTTATGTGGCATTTTTGCTTCCCCCATGTATACAGCTGCTTTCAATTACCATAAGATAAGATATGGTAGAGGTGTTATCGTTGCGAAAGATACTGTTGCACAAGAAGTTGGAGACTTCTTTAAGGGCTCACTGCCCTTTTGGGGTTCTATGGCTAATAGTAGAAATATTCGTCAGCTTACGAGAGTGGTCGAGGCCACTATAAATGAGACTGCAGGTGCCCTTAGCAATATTACAGCTGAGCTTCAAGCGGATCGCCTTATGACATTACAGAACCGCTTTGTTTTAGATATTATACTTGCAGATAGAGGTGGGGTATGTAAATTGATCGGGTCTTGTTGCTGTGTTTTCATACCAGATAACGCCCCGACAGTGCACCAAGCCATCTTGAGGTTACATAGGTCCGCTGAGTCTATACATCTAGACGAAGGGAACTGGTCATTGATAGAATGGTTTTGGGAACTGCTGTCCAAATGGGGATGGAAGATTCTGTTTCTTGGTATGGCTGTAGCAATCCTTTTCTCGTGTTGCTTATGCATCCAGTGTGGTCCCGCCATTTGTAGTCTTTGTGCTACGATCTGTATGAGAAGACCAGTCCAGAGAGAAGTGAAGGATAATAAGATGATGTTACAGCAACACCTTGACGACCTGATGAGAATAGATATAGACCTAGATTCAGATTGACGTGAGTTTAGGTCATTGCCTACGTAATGGCAAAAGGAAGGTCTGAGGTTCCGTGATTTCGATCCAGACTCCATTTTGTTTGAGTTGTTCAAGACGCCATTTTTGTATTGCCCTCACGTAGGCCGTGGAGGTAACCGAACAAACAAAGTTGCATGGGCCTCATTGTTCATGTATGCATTAACAGGCCCTTTTCTGACTTGTGAGTGAATTGCAGAGAAACTGACCTCTTCACCTGAAACTGACCCTTCACGAGGCCAATTTACCTTGGTTTGATTCTTGTCTAAAATTGCCAATCAATGTTCAGGATATCGTTAACTTTTAGTTTCTTGCACATATCTTATCCTACTCAACATCTGAATTGTTTCTTTCCTTACGACTTTTCATTACATGGGTAGTGCTTTCAATTATGGGTTTGTCCGGCCTGTGGAAATTGAATTTGGGACAGTCCGAATAATTAACTTTTGGGTTGGGTTACTGTAAATTGGGTTTTTGTTAATGTGATACTCAGTAAGAAAATGTGCCCTATTGGTTAGAATTTTGCGCAGTGGGTGTGCATTTGTAATGAGAATATTGTGTATAAAAAGAGATGTCTTGCTCTATGAAAATTGAGCAGTTTCCTGAGTTGTACACCGTGTTGTATTGCTTGGTTTACTGTTACTAGCTGCAGCTAATAAATTTGATCTCTGATGCCATCCAGAAGTATTCCGTGTCTCTGTATTCCAAGACAGGAGAATCCGAAGACTTCGTGTGTGTCCCTGGCACCGCTGGGTTCTAAGAAAACCCGGTTCTTCATGTTGTCCCTGTCTAAATCTTTCTAAAACATTAAGGTGCAGATAATGACGGTCCTGCAGTCGTTCTAATTGCTGTTCTCGTTTTTTCAAACCATTTTTGTTATGACGTGCCTTTTGCCATTTGTAAACTTTGAAGGCTCCCAATAACACACTGATACAAATGACTGTTATTATGATAGGTATCAAGATGTACCCCATTATTTCTTGTCCCAGACTTCCAAACCAGCTTTCAATCTCCCCAAATCCCTTACCAATTTGTTCCCAAATGCTATCTGCAGCCAAATCCAGCAAATCTTGATGTATCTCTGAAATATTACTGATATATTTTCTTATATCGTGACTATTGTCAGGAATATGCGTGCAACACTGTTGAACTTTAAATAATTTACAGGCTCCTCCGGATTTTGCTAATAGAACGTCTAAAGCAAGACGGTTTTGAAGAACCATTCCCCTTATTCAGATCATCTCCCCATCAACGAGTAATAAAATTTGAGCTGTATTTACGCAGTTTATCCACTATTGTTGCCAGCTTTCTAATTTTCACATCATACAAGATCACACCCACACTTGGTATAATGGCTCAAAATACATCTCCAACAATCTCTCCAGCACTTGCACCACGTTTTCCTCTGTGAATGCTTTTTCCTCCCAAGGGCCAAAAATTATCTACATGACAGATTTTGGGAAATACCACCTCTAAATAACAGGTACCATACCAATTCCCGGGCAATTTCACATAAGCACTTTTTCCACACACAAAATACACATTTGGAACTGTGGTTAATTTGTCCAATAACTCCTTTCTGATTGCCTCTTCAATCAAGAAAATGTGTTCGCAATCACTCTCACCTACATTTTTTGTCATAATAGGTTGATGGGTGTTTTTACTGATGCTGGCAATTGCATACACACATAACAATCTTTCGCTTCCATTGTATCAACATACTCATACAACAAACGAGCATATGCATTTAGTATGAAATCAACTTTTGACAAATCATAAGTGTAGCATCCGACTAGTTTCCCTAATCATATCTTTATCTTTGGCAGATGCACCCTCTCGTACGTCTGCAGTAGATGGGGTAGGTATCACTTCCTTCTTTTCAGCGTCGTAAGACCCAACCAAAGACGTAACAATCACCACAGTTATGACCATAAGCACTATGTGAGAATTTGGCCTGGCATATGCTGTCCACTAGTCATAGTGGGTACCTTGCACCAGTCCAAACAACCCCTTAGAGGTGATAGGTTAAAAACAACCTTCTTTGAAAGCTATTCTAGTGGTAGCTATGGAGAGAAGCCTTCAGGCTAAGTCTTGAAGGAATGTAAAGCAGCTTGTTTTACCAGTCTATAATCTCGTTGTAGTGTAGTTCCTATATTCCCAATAGGCTCTGTGCATTGAATAATATACCCTGCAGCTTAGACATAGGACTTATGTCGACTAGGTCTCTGTCGAATATATTAGACTTAATTGTGAGTGCCAGCTAGCTCAGAGGTCACTAGAAACTTTCTCGAGTAAACAAGAAGGGATTAGATTCTGACAACCATATAACATGACAACTTTGTTTCCCCAGAATAAAACGTATCTCTAGAGTCGCGGAAACAATAGACGGCTATTTCACTCAGTCAGATGTGCATGCTTCGTTTCACCAGAGTTGCTTAGAAATAGAGAGACGGGCGTTTTCAATAAAAGTATTTATTGAACAGTCTTATTTCTTAAGCATAAGAAATGCACTGCTACAATTGAAATGCTAGTTAAGAAGTACAATGCATATAATACGAATAGAATTATAAAATAGTACTGTAAGAGCATGATATGGTTTCTAAGCCATAAACATAGAATACATAAAATGCATAAAATACACACAATAATAAAAGACTGGCTAAAAGTACTCAACTGGTGCTTCTAAAATACGCCTACCCCGGTGTACCTAACCTAAGCCTAGTACAAGGGAAGAAGTAAGTGAGGAGTGGTTTAAGTTTTAGTATTTCTCTGCCAAGAATCTGTTGAAGAATTCTCTAGGTATCTAATCAGTTCCGTACCTTGGTTTTAGGATGATAGAGGACTGGTATCTCTCTCTCGGGACTCGATCTCCCAGCAACCCGCAAGGGCAGCTTAGAAACACCGGAGCTGGATTTCTCGGCAGGAGAAATGACAGAGTCTCTCAGTGCATCAGTTGGAGGGTCGGCTTCCTTCAGCACTTGCAGAAGCAGGGCGTTGGGCAAGTAGTTAGTTGATCTGCTCCTGAACCACCGTGTGTTTGACTGAGCAAATGTAGGCATATTTATACCCCTGAAGGTGCCGAGTTTGACGTAAGATTGGACATAATATCGTCACTAGTGCCTCAGTTCCTTGACAACTCCTGAATTTCTTGGATAAATTAGTATTCAAGCAGGGGGAAGTTCGTGACTGCTGAAGGCTGGTTTTACCACGAAATCAATGTGGATTCTCGGAGTTTAGTGAAAGTAGCCATGCCATCTTAGGGCTGCACAGGCTATAACTAAATAAGGCAATGATTCTTTATGCCTATATAAGGACTGGGTGAATTATACCTATATATGGCCAGGAATCGGGAAAAATTACACTAGGGTCCTAGATTCCCATATAACATCGTGAATGACCAAATGATAGGAGAGCCACATCAGGTATATATAAAATATATAAATATTCTAAACACACCATACTAGTCTCTTTATGAGGCTAGAGGTCAAAGCACATACGTTACACTTATTATATCACAGTGAATGAGCACAATATACGTTAGGCCCTAAGGGCAAACTAAACCATATATCAATAAAGTGGTATAAGAACCATGACTTGACTAGACACAAGGCCTAGAGCCTGTAGAATAGCTGGGACTACAAGGAATCACCCAAGGTAGTGACACAGGGGACCTACGGGGGACGCGTGCAGTGTGAGAACACAGCCGCAAATCGCCGTTAGCTTCTATGGGGAAAGTCGCGGTTGGAAATTTAAAGATAAAGGACACTTAGGAGAGGACTTTGAGCGAATCCCTTTAGACTTAAGGGGTTCTAGGGCCAACACCCACGGGAGCTCCGGAGTACTCGAGTTACCTCACCCAGGGAAGCCGGGTTCATAGGTGTCTTTTGGTGTCTGGAATCGTTGTTGATTTCAATGGCGATCTGCTGCAAAGTGCTGCTGCTGTCGAAGTGAAAAGTGTCCGGTGTGATCCAAGCCTGGATCAAAGATGAGAAGAACCTGAAAGCAGAGGGGACAGAGTCTGGGTCACTAGCCAGTAACCAGGGGCACGATAGATGAATGCCCACCGATGTCGGGTGTGTCAGGACCCTAGCATCAGCTGCTACCAGTAGCGTTGTTTTTTCACCTCCAGTCGTTCCTGATGTAAAAAGAACTAAGACCTGGTCAGCCTGGGTAGGTCTATGGAGAAGCAAGTTGGCCGCTGGTTCGCCCCAAGTAGCTGAGTAAGTGGGCGTTCTAGTTTGCCGGCTCATTGGAACGAAACTCAGGTGAAGCGCGCGCCCTCTCTCAACTGCGCACTTCACCACATTCGTTGGCCGAGTCAGTTAGAGAAAACTAAGTCGGAACAATTTAAGTTGTAATTCCGTTCAAGATTTAGAAAACGTTGATATAAATCCTAGTTTGTTTAAATACACAGCGCATATTTCCTGCGCGTGTATTTTCCTGACATTAGGGAGGTTACAAAGAAAAAATAAACAAGCGCTTATTGCGCTCGAGTTTATTTAGTCAGCGCTGGCCAGAGGAGGATAATTAAGCTGTCAGAATTCTTCGTGAGCTGAAGAAATATCTACACGAAAACAGTGGGAGAAGGCAATTCGACGAAGAGCAGAGTTCAAGACGTCAGAGGAACAAGAGAGGACTTGTCGAGCTAAGTGTGGCGTTTTAGTTTGCATTTTGAATTCCAGGAACAGTAAACGTTTTAAAACGCATGGTTAAGAAAATAATTACTGAACTGCCTATGACATAGTTAAAAGGTTTAGTGTTAAGGAGCAGAGTGAAGGACAATATTTCATTTGCTTAATAAGAGAATCCTTAAGAATAAATGTGCATACTTACCAGAAGCTGGAATAGTGGAAGCTGAAATTTCACCTGTAAATAAAAAGAAGAAATGTAAATAAGGAGTTTGGCAATCCACTAGAGAAGTATTTTTCAAGCAAGCTACAGAATCCAATTAAAGCAACACTCAACCAGTTAGTGATGTGAGTACACTTCCTAAAATTAAAACTTAAGGTTAGAAGTAGAGTAGAGTTAGTTATTAACTACTGTTGTTTTTCAAATGATAGTTACAACTAGCAGGAAGAGAAGATATCTTAAAAAACAACCATACAGAAGAGCAGCACAAGTCCAGTAAAGCGTAGGTGGGTGAGATATAAGTTCCTAGCAAATATAGAAACAGGGGTAAAGAATTTTATGAAATGTTATAGCTATATGAATATGTTAATTTCCAGGTTCCTGTAAGAAAGGGGCAGAGCACGTGTCCAAGAAGCAGACAGAAGGAACCAGAACTGGACCAGTCTCTTCTTTGTTTGTTATTTTATCCAATCCCCCGTCCCTTGAGGTAATGTTCTGAGGTTCTGTTTCAAAAGACCTTGGGTCATTGTCAAAAGGTATTAGGGAACTAGCATCTTGGTTCTGAGCATCTCTGTTCCCGTGCAAGATCTGGTAAGACTACTATAGATATAGATATTGTAAACCTGACAGAGTGAAGTGCCCAAGTTGCATTTGCACCTGAACAGAGATGGCGGAAGGAATAGATGTACAATCATTAGGAACAATCTTAGATGCTATACAAAAAGAGTTGGGAGCAGTCAGGGAAGAAAATCGAAATCTTAGACAAGAGGTAGTTTGCGCTAGGAAAGAAACTGCAGAGTTAGCGCAGAGACTAAGACAACCAAGTAGCTTAGAAAGAGAGGCAATGAATCCAACACTAGAAACCACCAATAGAACAACTACACAAGTGATACATTCCCTATCTCCTGTGATTCCATTAGCAGCCCCAGAAAGATTTAATGGAGATCCACAAAAGGCGCAGATATTTCTGTCCCAATGCTCCCTACACTTCATGTGCCGCCCTTCCATATTCCCTGACGCGCAGTCTAGAGTGGCATTCATACTCTCTTATCTAAGCGGTGATGCAGCTTCGTGGTCCATGCCTTTAGTCACCAGCGACGATCCAATATTGAGAAATTTTGAGGGATTCAAACAAGAATTTCTTCGGATTTTTGACAGACGCAAAATATCTCAAGTGGTTGATAACGAGCTACTGGATCTACGGCAAGGGAACCAAGACTTAATCGGCTATTTGGCTCAATTTAATAAGTTGGTAGTGGAAACGGACTGGCCAGAAAGTAAAAGGGCAGCAGTATTTTATCGTGGTCTCAGAGACGAATTAAAAGATGCTTTGGCTCAAATTCCAAATCGTCCCACGGAGATCTCAGCTCTGATAGACTTAGTCTTGGAAATAGATTTTCGTCAAGGAGAAAGAAGAGGAGAAAAGAAAAAAGATTATCGGACAGTAGCGCCCAGATTTGATAGAGCAAGGTTTGAGAGCACAAGAAATTCAGATGCTCAATCCGGAATAGAGCCTATGCAAATTGGAACGATAAGAGGGCCATTGTCTAAGGAGGAAAAAGACAAGAGAAGAGCCAGTAATTTATGTCTGTACTGTGGTTCAAGTGGGCATTTTGTCCGAAACTGTACCAAGAAACCGAAGAACACCTTCAAGCCGAAGGAAAACTAGCAGCACCACTTGTTGGAGGAGTTGAACAGGTGGATGCAATCACGAAAGAAACTCCAAAAGAACACCAAGTTGCGAACACTTTACAATCGGCTGCTCCGCATTTGAACTTGTCCATGGAAGTGAGATTCAAAGAAAAAACATTAACAGAAGTGTCGGTCATGATTGACTCTGGGGCTACGGGCAACTTCTGCGACTTAAGATTTGCAGCCAGAGTTGGTATTCAAGCTATTAAGAAAATAAAGAGCGAACCTGTTCGTGCGGTTGATGGAACAAATCTCTCATCAGGACCGATTGTGAGTCATACCGAAGTAATCCAACTGATCTCCAGAGATGGTCATAAGGAGAAGATTCAGTTCAACTTGATTGATGCTCCACAGTTTCAATTAATTCTTGGCCTGCCATGGCTTACAGAACATAACCCAACGATTGATTGGAGTTCAAGAACAATTGTGATGGACTCAAACTATTGTCATGAAAATTGTTTCGGAGCCAGAGAGAAAGAATTAGAGGGTAATCCAGCTCTCTCCTTGTGCACTACAGGGCATACCTTATGTGTGATAGATAACCAAGAAGTACCAGAAATATATCAAGAATTCAAGGAGGTGTTTAATGAAGTAGAAGCCGAACAGCTACCCCCACATCGAGCCTACGATTGTAAAATTGAGTTAGAGCCAGGATCAAATCTACCATGTAGCCGGGTCTATGCATTGACGGAAAAGGAGAATAGTCACTTGAAGGAGTATTTGGATAAATATCTTGCTAACGGCTTCATCCGGCCATCCCAGTCTCCCGTCTCGTCTCCGTTATTTTTCGTACCAAAGAAGGAAGGAGATCTGCGAACATGTATGGACTACAGAGCAATTAACAAAATTACCAAGAAAAACCGGTACCCCCTACCCTTGATTTCTGTGCTCCTAGATCAAGTAAAAGGAACCCAGGTTTATACCAAGTTGGATTTAAGGGGGGCCTATCATTTAGTTCGAATGCGCGAAGGCGATGAGTGGAAGACTGCCTTTCGGACTAGATTTGGCCTTTTCGAGTACCAGGTAATGCCCTATGGATTGTGTAATGCACCAGCTGCTTTCCAGCATTTCATAAATGACATCTTGAAAGATTTCATCGATCAGTGCGCGATAGTGTACATTGATGATATTTTAATTTACTCACCCGATGTCTCGAAACATCACCAGCAAGTGAAAGGAGTCTTGAAGAAACTACAAGAAAATAAGCTGTTTGTAAAACTGGAGAAATGCGCCTTTGATGTTTCACAGGTTGAATTCTTGGGGTTTGTCATTTCGCCTACGGGAATATTAATGGATCAATGAAAGGTAGAAGCTGTTACAACTTGGGAATCTCCAAAGAGTGTAAAGGAAGTTCAGAGTTTCATTGGATTTGCTAATTTTTATCGGAGGTTTATCCATGAGTTCTCAAGAAAAATTCTACCTCTCACCAAACTATTAAAAAAAGGAACCAAGTTTGAGTGGTTAAAACAGTCCGAGGAAGCATTTCAGTCCCTAAAAAAGGATTTTACAACAGCTCCAGTCTTGTTGCACGCTGATCCTACTGAACCCTTTTATGTCGAAACGGGTGCTTCAGACCAAGCGGTGGGAGGAGTGTTGTCTCAGCGACACAAGAGCACAGGACAATTACATCCAGTAGCTTATCGCTCCAGGAAGCTGACTCCAGCAGAAATTAACTACACCATCACAGAAAAGGAGTTACTGGCTATTAAGGATGCCTTTAAGGAATGGAGACATTATTTAATGGGAGCGCAGCATCAAGTAACGGTGTTCACTGATCACCGTAACCTCAAGTTTTTAAAGACTGCTAGAACGCTTACTCCAAGACAATTAAGATGGTCCTTATACTTTGCAGATTATGATTTTGTAATCACGTATCGTCCAGGAGCTCAAAATGGGAAGGCGGATGCCTTATCACGAATTGGCACAGAAGCTCAGAAAACCCTCATCGAAAATCAATCAATTATTCCTAGTTCTAAGATCATTGGGGCCACGACCTCTATAGGTTTGGAACGAAACATTTCTGAAGTTATGAGTTTGGAAGAAATGCACGCTTGGGTACAAGAGGATGCGGAACGGAGGATAATTGAACAGCTACCCTATTATCGAGAGGCCCTGTATGTTCCAACCCCAGAGTTACAGCTGCAAGTAATGCGTGAATGTCATGATGACAAACTAGCTGGACATAAAGGAGAAACCAAGACCGAAGATTTGATTAAGAGACATTACTGGTGGCCCGGAATGTCCTCAGATATAGAGAGGTATGTCAAGTCCTGTGAGATTTGCGCTCAGGGAAAGTCGGAACGGCAGGCCCCAAAGGGTCTATTACAGCCCTTACCTACCCCTCCTTATCCCTGGCACACCGTGACCCTTGATCTCATAACTGATTTACCCAACAGTCAGGGATTTGATACTGTCCTTGTAGTTGTAGATTCCTTTACTAAAATGGCTCATTTTAGAGCTTTAAAGGGATCCCTACAGCAAAACAGTTAGCCGCCCATTTCAGTTCTCAGATTGTTAAAATACATGGCATACCCAAGATTGTAATCTCAGACAGAGGGGTACAATTTGTGTCACACTTCTGGAAGGCCTTCATGAAAGGTTTAGGTACTGAGGTTAGATATTCCACTAGTTATCACCCAGAAACAGATGGGCAAACTGAGAGGGTCAACCAAGAATTAGAACAATATTTAAGGTTACTTTTGTTAAAGGAGGAGGGCGATTGGTCAGATTACTTGTGGTCAGCTGAATTCGCTCACAATAATGCCAAAAGTAGTTCTACAGGTTATTCTCCCTTCTATCTAAACTATGGCAGGCATCCGAATGCAACCATTCGTCAAACTGAGATATCTGTCCCAGCAGTTAAGGAGGTAGTTTCACATTTGCGTCAAATACAACTAAGAGCAGGTGAAAACCTTAAAACAGCTAAAGAAAAGTACAAGAATTATGCAGACCGTAAAAGGAGAGAAGGGCCATCCATAGCAATAGGAGATCGAGTTTGGTTAAGTACAAAAAACATAAGGCTAAAAGGAAACCGAAAATTTCAACCTCGGTTTATTGGTCCATATTTAGTGGAAGAAAAAATTAACCCAGTCAGCTATCGCTTAAAGTTACCCACTAAATTACAGATTCATCCCATCTTCCATGTCTCCTTATTAAAGAAGGCCTCTACAGAACTGAGAGTTCAAGCACCTCCAAAACCAATTCAGCTAAAGACAGGGCCTGAGTTTGAGGTAAAAGAAATTTTGGATTCCAAGAGATCTAGAGGCAAATTATACTACCTGGTAGAATGGAAGGGTTATGGTCCAGAGGAACGGTCTTGGGAGTTGAGTGAGGATGTCCATGCTCCTAGATTAGTTAAGTCATTCCACCAGAGATTTCCCACTAAGCCCAGAGAGGAGGAATCTGCCTTGTTGGGGGGTACAGTCAGGACCCTAGCATCAGCTGCTACCAGTAGCGTTGTTTTTTCACCTCCAGTCGTTCCTGATGTAAAAAGAACTAAGACCTGGTCAGCCTGGGTAGGTCTATGGAGAAGCAAGTTGGCCGCTGGTTCGCCCCAAGTAGCTGAGTAAGTGGGCGTTCTAGTTTGCCGGCTCATTGGAACGAAACTCAGGTGAAGCGCGCGCCCTCTCTCAACTGCGCACTTCACCAAGTTCGTTGGCCGAGTCAGTTAGAGAAAACTAAGTCGGAACAATTTAAGTTGTAATTCCGTTCAAGATTTAGAAAACCTTGATATAAATCCTAGTTTGTTTAAATACACGGCGCATATTTCCTGCGCGTGCATTTTCCTGACATTAGGGAGGTTACAAAGAAAAAATAAACAAGCGCTTATTGCGCTCGAGTTTATTTAGTCAGCGCTGGCCAGAGGAGGATAATTAAGCTGTCAGAATTCTTCGTGAGCTGAAGAAATATCTACACGAAAACAGTGGGAGAAGGCAATTCGAAGAAGAGCAGAGTTCAAGACGTCAGAGGAACAAGAGAGGACTTGTCGAGCTAAGTGTGGCGTTTTAGTTTGCATTTTGAATTCCAGGAACAGTAAACGTTTTAAAACGCATGGTTAAGAAAATAATTACTGAACTGCCTATGACATAGTTAAAAGGTTTAGTTTTAAGGAGCAGAGTGAAGGACAATATTTCATTTACTTAATAAGAGAATCCTTAAGAAAAATGTGCATACTTACCAGAAGCTGGAATAGTGGAAGCTGAAATTTCACCTGTAAATAAAAAGAAGAAATGTAAATAAGGAGTTTGGCAATCCACTAGAGAAGTATTTTTCAAGCAATCTACAGAATCCAATTAAAGCAACACTCAACCAGTTAGTGATGTGAGTACACTTCCTAAAATTAAAACTTAAGGTTAGAAGTAGAGTAGAGTTAGTTATTAACTACTGTTGTTTTTCAAATGATAGTTACAACTAGCAGGAAGAAAAGATATCTTAAAAAACAACCATACAGAAGAGCAGCACAAGTCCAGTAAAGCGTAGGTGGGTGAGATATAAGTTCCTAGCAAATATAGAAACAGGGGTAAAGAATTTTATGAAATGTTATAGCTATATGAATATGTTAATTTCCAGGTTCCTGTAAGAAAAGGGCAGAGCACGTGTCCAAGAAGCAGACAGAAGGAACCAGAACTGGACCAGTCTCTTCTTTGTTTGTTATTTTATCCAATCCCCCGTCCCTTGAGGTAATGTTCTGAGGTTCTGTTTCAAAAGACCTTGGGTCATTGTCAAAAGGGATTAGGGAACTAGCATCTTGGTTCTGAGCATCTCTGTTCCCGTGCAAGATCTGGTAAGACTACTATAGATATAGATATTGTAAACCTGACAGGGTGATTTCAGGTTGAAGAGGTGAAGCTTGACTCTGCAGCCACAAAGACCGGGAGGTGTTGACGACAACCAGGAGCTGCATTTGAGCTGTCCCTCGAAGGATGTCGAGTGCTGCAGCATTGGTGACTGGATTGGACCCAACAAGTCTTGACAACAGCAACCCATGCAGAAAGTGAAGAAATGCTTCGGTGCGGACCAGCAAGGTCCGAAGGACTCACCAAGTGGTGGAGAGTCAGTGCACGTCTGGAGCAACCAGAGAAACCAAATGGAAGTGAAAGTTGCCTTCTCAGGGACCTATCAGCCAACGGACCATGGATAGCGATGGTACCTTGAGCAAAAATACAAAGGGCCGCTAACAAAACACTAGTGGAGTGTAGGCCAGCAATCTTTGGTGGAAAAGGTGCTCAAGGTCTGGGCTACAAGTAACCCAATGCACAGCCTCAAGGAACGTCGAGAAGCTGATGCACTTGCAAGTATGCATGGTGTCCAGGAGTTCCAGTTCCACGTTACTCACGAGGGCTTGTAGTGAAAGAGCCACTTTTGTAGTCTGGCACCCTATGATGACCTCCAACTACCACCGTTTTAATTGATTTTAGTGTGTTTTTTTACCCTAGCCTTAATGCAGGATGGTCCTGCATTTGCCTGCTTCTCTTCTGTTCTGTAATCTTGCTGTCTTTCAGTGGGAGCTGTTACGGAGTGGAACAGTCTTGCCAAGAGCAGAGCGTGTGGGATGTGTATTTGAAGGTGTGCAGTTGTGCAGGAATGTCCATTGTATTGTGTATTGGTGAGAATTATGAGTTTTTACTATTGGTTTTGACCATTCTGTTTCTGACTTTACCTTGCTTTATGGCAGTGCTGACTATTGCCTTTGACGTGCTCTCATATCATCTTGCTTTTCAATTCCATCTTGCTTTAGGCCTTTCTGTCCTGCACGAAGCTGCAGAGCTTAAGAGGGCATGTTTTGATTTCCTCCTGCGTTTCTCACTAGAGAAAACCATTTCTTATCAGAGGAATGTACATGGTCCGTCTCGAAGCCATATCAAAGGCCTGATCAACTGATGCAGTGGCCTTGGAGAAGACTGGTACGGGCTCTCATGAGAACGAAAGGGTGAGGCTTGCTAGAAGCTTCGCTATGTTTGGATTTGTATTAAAAGGGGGAGCCTCCACTGGTCTGGTGGAAGTTTGGGAGTTTGGATTCCGAGTGAGGGCAGACATGTCTATCTCGGATTGAACCCTGATTGCTGAGCTCTGATCACCGGCTGTGTGAAGACTTCCCCCGGCCAGAAGTGGGTAGTGTATGCATCAGTTGATGTATTGGGTTTTGTGATTATTGCCATTGTGATGTGAGCCAGTGGCTGTGATCAATTGAGGTGTTTTCTTTGTGGTGTGGGAGGTGCACATCCAGAGTGATCCTCTACTCTGTATATATATCTTTCTGCTCTCTTGCAGGACATCCTGTGTATCTTACCTTATATCAGTTATTGCATGTTTATTAATAGGTATAATTATTGATTTGTGCCATTTAGATTATAAGTTTGCTCAGTTATTGATTCATGCCTTTAGATTATAGGTTTGCTACATATATTTGAATCTAATGCAATTGGTATCTGAGACAGCCTTTGTTTAGAGAGTATTATGTAATAAACCCCAAGCCTTATTCTAAAAGTGATAGTCTTTGCATTTTGTTCAATAAAACTCCATTTCAAAAGGTGCTGTTTGTTTTGTGTTGAAGTCTTGCTGTGCCATTGGTGGTACGACATGCTCAAAAGTGTATATTATTCAAAGGTACAGCAGTATATTTGCCTCCCAGGTGGGAGTGCAGTGATTGGGTGTGGCTTATTGGTGAGTAGCCACATTCAAAACAGGGCTGCGGCTCTCAGCTTTGCTGGGGACTCGGGTCGGCCTCTGAAAAGTTTGGAAATCGACCTCCTGGGCTGTAAATACTTCAAAGTCCGGTGGGAGCTTCTGAGATGTACACTGGCAAATGCTTTGTTGGTACCTGCCAAACAGGGGAGTAACTCCTGTACTCCAAGGGAGATTCTTCAGTAATCTAGTCATGTAGATCATCAAAGTTCCGGTATTTCTGTAGCTGAGTTTTGTCCAGGTATATAATCTAAAATCCTGTAGTCAGGGGTTCCTTTCTTATACCCAAGGAAGGTGTTGGACATACTCTGGGGACCCACCTATGGGATGGTCTGGAAAGAGGGGTGGCTACACCCATTTCCGTAGTCCAGTTTTGTGCCAGAGCTGGGGCTGATAGCCTCTGCAACCGGTTTGAACTGGGCTATGCACCGGGACACCAAATGTGCCCCCAGTGCAGACTTCAAAACACCCTCAGAGTACACCCACCCAGCCTCAATACACTAAAGCCTGTCTAGGAAGGGGTTACACCTCCCTGTGACAGGAAACCTATTGTCCAGGTCTCTCCTGCTGGAGTTTCATCCAGCAGAAGGAGGCCAGGCTCGTGTCCTGGCTGCAGCATCCATTTTGTGATGCAAGGGCTCTTTTAAACTGGTACCGGGTATACCGGTTTGTACATGTCTCTCCCTCTAGAAGGATGGAATTCTACCACCAGAACTGTCGTGGGATGGGGGGTAGAATTCCAAAGTGTTTGACACCAAACACGACATGTTTCTGTGCAGCCATTCCAAAGTTAGCATTTACCCCGAGGTTATAATGCACTTAAGATTATATGGTCGGGCTGCATCACAGAACAGCCCCAGAGAATAGGTTCCAAAGGCTGCAGAGGGCCCCTACTCATTCATGGGTACCCTCTGACACAAAACCCAGCACCCTGCCTTCAGGATTGATAAGACCTACCATAAGGGTGACAGATAGGTTTAGGTATGTAGTGATTTAATGTAGATATAGGTAACCTATATCTAAGTAAGGGGTGCATGCCCCACCTTACCCAGGCTGCAGTAGCAGTCCTGTGGTATCATTTTGGAAGTCTTCCCAGGGGTGGCATAATACATGTTGCAGCCTCTGGTAGGCCTCTGGGATACCTATGCCCTAGGTACCTAAGATACCATATACTAGGGACTCATAAGGGGACCCCAGTAACCAAACTGGAGTGTACCTAAAGTACTTGGTATCAATTTAGAGAGGAAAGCAGATAGGCTGGGCCCTGAATAGCAGGACCCCAGCCAAACTAAGTCAAAAACCATCAAAACAGCAGAAAAAAGGGGGGGCAACCATGTAGTCTGATTCCACCTTCCTACACACTACAACAATAAGGGTACCAATTATGCATTTCTACTTGCGTCCTAATTTTCCGGACTCCATTTTGAATCACTGTATAGTTTGAGACGTAAAAGAACCCCACAAAGTCTCTGTTCTTCTTTTCTTTGCTCAATTTGGTTATTTACAATGTCTTTTTATTGTTCTCTTCCATTCGATTAATTGCAAATTACAGGCTAATCATACTAAACCTATTGAAAGATGTAGGCATCCCTAATCCTCAATTCGTCTTCTATGGAACGCCCCTGATTTTAAATCTTCCCCCTCTCGCGGCTACGTTATATCTTCTTTCTAAGGCTAATAAGATTTTCTTTCACAGTTCAAGCTTCATCAGTTAAGATATTAGATCCAAGCATAGCAAGAACAAGCTGTAGTATTTCAGCACAAATCTCTCCCATTTCCTGTGCGGTTGGCTGTCGACCAAAAGTGGGGAAAGCAACCTGGTTGAGGATCAAAAAAAGCAACCCACTCAGCCTCAGTGGATCGGGAACTGTCAGAGACAGAATTCCGAAGGCATCAACTCCAGGTACTATTAACTGAATGTCAATTGTCAGAGTGCTCTCTCCGTGACTCAATGTGCCGGTCCCCAACCTCCTGGATTTCTCCGGTCTCTGCATTTGCAACCAGATATGTCCACTCGGTTGATGCGTACTTTTGAGATGGTATTCTCTCCCTTCTGGATCGTCTTAGACCATTCCGTCTTTCTTCAGCTTCGCTTTGATCGGATTCAGATGTTTCAGGAATCGGAGCGAGATTTCTCTCAGATGCAAGCCTTATGTTCAGCCTTTCTTTCTTTGTTGGCCACTTTGCTGTTGCAGCATCTTCTCTCCTCTTTTCCTCTTGATCTGATCCTTCTGCACCAGGCTGTTCACTCTGCTCTGGTTCAAAGTTCACCTCTACAATGTTGCCTATCTCTGAGTCTGAAATCATTTCGGGAGCTGTTTGGTTTATTCTTTCTTGCTCGGTTGATTGTTCCGCCTCATCAAGTGTTCCAGCGAACTGACCTGTTCTTTCTGTTTCTGTGCACTCTCGATTGCACTTCTCGGAACAAGGGGTGTTGTGTCCTCAACAGGTTCTGGGACTCTGCGAGTATGTGAAGCGTGGATCCAGTTTGGCAATCTAGGGACTCATAAGGGTACCCTCTGACACAAAACCCAGCACCCTGCCTTCAGGATTGATAAGACCTACCATACTTCACCGCTGTACTTGTGACCAAAAGTACTTGATACGGTCCTCGCCAGCGAGCATCAAGACAGCTCTTCCTCACGTGCTTTTGGACAAGTACCCAGTCACCAGGGTTAAGATCATGCAGCAGGTCTCTTGAGTTGGATGCAGTCGCAGCCTCGACACATCAGCCAGTCCCTTACAATAATCCATAACCAAATCATCTGTGATGTTTATCAATGCTGTAGCTTGCACCATAGGCAATCGCATACCTCTTACCATCAATATTTTGTGGGAAGAGAGCCCTGTCTTCCTATAAGGAGTACTACGGACACTCATTAATACCAATGGTAATTTATCAGGCCATTTCAATGAAGTTGATGAACACACCTTGGACTCCCTCAACTTGATTGGACCATTTATTTGTTCTACAAGATCAGAAGCCTCTGGCCTGTAGCTACAGTGCAATCGTTGATCAATTTTTAAGGCAGTACACAACAATTTCATGATTTCATTATGGAAGTGTGTTCCTCTATCTGTCTCCACCGAGGTCGGAAATCCAAACCGTGGTATCAGTTCCCTTAAGAGCAGTTTAGCCACTGTGAGACTGTCACGTCGTCTATTTGAATACACCTCAATCCAACGTGAAAAAATACACATCACCACCAAAACACATGTCAGCCTATTGTATCTTGGCATCTCGATAAAAATCCAACTGTATCCTATTAAAAGGACCTCCTGATCTTCCAATGTGGCTCATTGCAACCACAGTTCTTTTTCCCACATTCATTTGTTGACATGTAACGCTCCTGTGACAGACTGCTTCAGCATGCATGCAAAATCGGGGGTTAAACCACGTTTGCCTAAACACTCGCCCCATGGCATCTCTCCCAAAATGAACTGCTCCGTGAATCTGCCTTGCCATTGGGCTCAATAAACAGTTAGTTAGGACTGCCCTTTCATCTGTTGACACTCAAATGCCATCTTCTCTCCTTTCACAGCCTACTCGAACCCATGATGCATCTTCCTCCTCTGAGACCTCATCCTGCAGCCGCTTCACCTCATCCCATGTATCGACCACAGCTAATATCATGCTGAGCTCGGTCTCTTTTGTGCTCTCTCCAAAATATTCGCTATTGAAAACTCAAGCATATATACCACAAAAACGAGTTACTTCATCTGCATATTTATTACCCTTGGTAACAAAATCTTCTCCCTTCCAATGGGCTCCACATTTTACTACAGCTATTTCCTTAGGTGTCTGTAAAGCTTCCAATAATTGACGTACCCATTCTCCATTACAGTTAGGGGAACCTGAAAACATTACAAATCCCCTCTGAGACCATAACAGTCCAAAATCATGAACCACTCCAAACCCATATTGGCTGTCCATATAGATAGTCACTCGGACTCCATTCGCGATGGTACAGGCACGTATCAGGACAATAATTGCGGTCACCTGAGCAGAATATACTCTTTTCAAACAGGCAGCTTCAACCACCCCCAAGATGGTACACACAGCAAAAGCTGCTCTCAAACACCCTTCCTTGTCTCTTCAGCATGAACCTTCAACAAAAGGGATCAAATCAGATTCAGGCAAAGGTTCATCGACAATGTCAGGTCTGGGTTTGGTAGATAGTTCAGTAACAGCTAGACAGTCATGCTCTTCACAATCTTCTCCTTCTTCTTGCGGAAGAGGTAACAATGTTGCGGGATTCAAAGTAGTACATCATTTTAGAGTGACATGCAGAAGCCAATATAACTTGCTCGTACTTCCTAAGCCTGTTATTCGTTAAATGCTATGTCTTTGTTCTTGTCATTAACAGTTCTACTGAATGCGGCATGTAAACAGTTAGCAGATGACCTATCACTATGCTTTCACATCTCTCAATGCTGACACCTGTTTCAGCAACGGATTTGAGACATCCGGGCAAGGCAGAAGCTACAGGATATAACGTAGCAGAAAAATAAACCACTGGTCTATGGGCGCCTTCATCTGCTTGTACAGGGACCGCTAACACACATCCTTCTCTCTCATAGCAGAAGAGCGAAAATGCTTTATTGTAATCTGGCATTCCCAAAGCTGGAGCACAACAATGACTCTCTCTCAGCTCATGGAAGGCTCTCAAGCAGTCATCATCCCATGATACCGAATCACTAATGTCTTCTTTCGAGTCAATCTCAAAAGTGGCTTTGCTTGCAAGGAAAAATTTGGGATCCACTGTCGACAATACCCGACCATTCCCAAAAACATGCAGACTTCTTTCTGTGTTTTCGGAGTTCCCATTTGCAGAATCGTCTCTATGCCCTCTGGTGACAGCCTTTGTTTTCCATTTTCAATTTGGCGACCCAGATACTGCACTTCTGTTTGACAATACTGAAGCTTGTTTGGGGACACCTTGTGTCCATTCTCTGCCAAATGATTCAGCAAAGCCACTGTAACAATCCTGCAAGCATCCTCAGTCTCTGAAGCGACCAAAAGGTTGTCGATATACTGTACCAGGACTAAGCACTGGAGCATCACTAGCCCTTCAAGATTCTTTTTCAAACACTGGCTACAGATAGAGGGGCTTTCTGTATACTCTTGAGGGGTCGTACACCATGTTAACACACGGTCGTCCATGATATATGCAAAAATATACTGGCTATCCTCGTGGAGTGGTAAAGAGAAAAACGCCTGACACAAATTGATGACTGTAAACCATTGTGCCTCACATGGTATCTGAAATAATATAACAGCTGGATTCGGTATCACAGGACAACATGGGATCACGATTTCATTGACCCTGCACAAATCCTGCACTATTCTGTACTTGCTGCTAGGCTTCTGTAGTCCCATTATAGGCGAGTTACATGGACGTCCTCTTATCTCCTTCAGAATGCCTTGTACAATCAATGACTCTATTACAGGTCCTATTCCAGCCACAGTTTCTGGAGTTTAATTTATACTGCGGAGTTCGTGGAAATTCAGCATTTGGTTTGACCTGTATCTTAACAGGTTCGTCCCAAAAGGGTCCTATACTCACAGGTAACTCATTTGTTAACTGGTTCGTCTTTTTCAAATTAGTAACTCCCACCACTTGAATCAATTTTCCTGATAGGGATAAATGTAGGACCACTTCTGTTCTTACTGTGGAGCGCGCAGCTCCAGTGTCTAATAAAAAGGTAAAAGGATGTCCATTCACCTCTGCTTCTATCAATGGTCCACTTTGGTCCACTTCCAGGGCAGCACCCAAAGTGCACTCTTTCTGCACCCCCCTTTGACACTCATAAGGATCTTGTATTTGATCTAATCTGTCTTGTATCTCAAAGTAAGGCATCTGATGATATACCTGATTATTCATGGGTATTCTTGGAGGCTGAGGTACCTGCATTTGGGACTCACAACCTCCCACATAAATGGATCTGGATCCTGTCACAGTATGCACACCTTCTGACATCTGTCCCTCTCCCTCATATTGCATTTGATTTGCTGGATTCAATCGACACTCGCGCCTCCAATGCCCGATTTTATGATAATAGTGGCACGCTGTGACCTTTTTCTGACTTGCTATCCAATCACTTCCCATACCGACAGCTGTACTCCTTCCTCTTCCCCGACCTGGTTGTGATACCGTCTGTTGGTTCATTCCTCTACCACTTGCTCTTCCTCGACCCATCACTCCTTCAACCCCTTGCATCCAATCAGGCCTCTCGGCGTTCCTCAACTGTACTAACATTAATTTCTCCTTTGCTTTCTTTTGGGCAGCCTTCACTTGTTCACTGCAGTATTTTGTATAACGCAAAATCTCATCGACAGATTCATTCTACCAACATATCAAGTGGTGCTGTATCATCAAATTGATATCAGACCTCAGTCCTAACACAAACTTCGAAGCAAACTGTCCCATATATTTTGGCTCAACGGTGTCCAACTCACTATGTTGTTTAAATGCCACCAAAAGGCTCTCATAATAGTCATGTACCGATTCTATAGGCTGTAGAGTAGTACGATCAATTTTAAGCCAATCAACAGTCTGTGGTGCAACTTTAGACTGCAACCACATAATTACTTGTTCATATTTCTTCATTACCTCAGCTGAAGGACCATTAGTCACCGCATTTCTAGCTGGTTCCACAGCAGGCATATCAACGGCAACCTTACATGCCGTCCATAGATCACCCGGGACCACTATTTCAAACAAGGTGTTCAAATCAATCCATACCACCTTCGAAATCTTGACAAACCGATCAATTTGTTTAAACCAGTCAGCAGGTTTCTCCTTCAGCTGAGGAAAATGCTTAGTGAAAGCTGCTAAATCACCCCTGCTCCATGGCACATTTACATACCCCCCATTTTGTACTACTCTCAAAGAGTAATTTCCTGCTGCTCCCATCTCTCCACCCGGAGGCAGAGTATCTCCTATCACTTTCTTGGCATTTTTCTTTTTAGGACTATCTTCCTTCCCACTTGTCTAATTCTCTCCATGGTTGCATGACTATGATCAAATATCTACTTTGTGCCTTTTATTCCTGTTGTACGCTTTTCTTCCAAGTCTTGATCAGTATAATTTAATCTGCAACTTCCCTGCATCAATTTTGTCTTGGTCAAATCCACCTCATACCTTTGTGCTAACTGTACCAATGCTTCATGAGATCACTTTGCCTTTTTAGTTACATCCTTAGCTACAAATAGCAACTCGATTGGGACATATGTTTCAATCCTGTCCAATGGCAGATTCCCTTCTATCACTTCATGTATTTCAACCTTCAATCGTACCACATCTAACAATGGTGCTTTGATTGCCACTTGTATGATTCTCTGACCCCTCTCACTTCCTGTTTCGTCCCAGCCACAACTTTCTGCCCTTCTTAGACCTGTACTTTCTTCCATTCTCAACACTGGACAACTTTCCCTCCCGCAACTTCGACTTCTCCAATGGTTACCTTCACACAAACCCTGTGGTTCAAATAGTACTCTAGATGCTTCTTGCCTCATCTCGAGTTCCCCCCTTGGTATCATTGACTCCCTCACTGGCGGAACCCACATTCTATTGTCTGACCGAGAATTTGCCAGAGCTCCTGTTCATTTTCCTTCCGACCCACCGTCCATTCTGGATGGATCAGCTGTGGCTGGCAGTGGAGTACTAGCTTCCACTGGCATCAGAGCCATTCCTGTCCCACTCATTGTAAGACTTCCTCCAGACATAGTCTCTTCCCCACCTCTTGTCTGTTATTGACTTTTATTTGCTCTCTCATTTGGATTATAAATTGAAACTACAGGTCCAATTGTAACTGGTACCATAAGAGAGTCTGATAACTGCATGGTACATGCACCTCCGTCGCGCTCAGGGTCCTCATATCCTGGCCCTCCAGATCCCACTGGAATTCTGATTTCCACTGCCATTCACCCTCTTACTTCTGTTGTTTGCTCCTCTGAACCCGTTCAACCCACTCCTAAAACTTCCCCAGGTTGCTGCGTTTTGTCCATCTCCAACCTGGAGTCATAAGGTGGAGTACTTTAGCTAGTAGCCTTTCTAAAATGCTATCATCTGTATTACTGTCCTCCTCTGTCTTACTCTGTCCTTTGATCCTCCTTTTAGCAACCTGAATGGATATAAGCATTCTTCCTCTATGGGGTCTACGTTCCACCTCTTCAATTGTGCATTCTACCTAGCATCCTAATTTGCCTTCATTGCTTTCTTCATTCTTCCCTGTGAAGCAACTCTTCTTGTTGCCATTGCTGCTCTCATCCATGCATCTAATGCCTCAAATTGCGTTGGTCTAGGCAGAGGTATGAAAGAAGGCATCACTCCTCTCAGCTGATATAACACCTCCATCCAAAATGACCCATAATGAGGAAAAGCCTATTCTCCCTCTTTCTCTGAGATTTTACGCCAATTTTACATTGGTTGCCATGAAATGTGCTGGGGTATGCTCCGGGGGAGCTTCTTCTCCCACCTGAGTTACCACCCCTGTGTCCCCTCTACACAAATCATGCAACACCTTAAAACATATCATTGTGAAAATGAATTATTTGCAATCCAAAACCCAATATTCAACTTCGGACAAATTTCGACCAATCCCAGCACGGCGTTACACCAACCGACCAATCCCCGCATGGCTTGCACTGACGTCACTACTCCCTCCTTGCAGCAGCTCACCCTCCTTTAGAATTTCACTTTGTACACTCGCTCACACATTCGTGCACAAGTAACTGTATATTCAAAAGTTATTAAACCAAGTAACTGCTTCCTAACACAGCCAATATAACTTACAGTTAAATAAACACATAATTGTCCGTCCGCTAAAACAGAAAGAACACTCTTATAAGAACATCCGCTGTGACCACGACCTGCGTTGGTCACCCAATTGCTGTAGTCTACCCCAATACCTGAGGTTTTCCACAGCGACGTTATTCCTACATTCACACAAAGTTCTCTATCACAAGTGGATCGCCGAAAGCGCTTAACGACACCCAAAATTTTTGATCGGACAATCACATATACAAAACTATCCCCGTGTCTTGGATTTCTCTTGAGTCCGCTAACCAAACTTCCTGACCCGCACGTGTCCGGACCAGTAAACCGATTAACCCACAATCACTCGACTTGCATTCCAACTTCGCTAAACATCACATAATTAATTCATCACCGCAATCTAGCACACTACACAGTTTCATACTCACGCTACCACTGTTTCTGCCGCACCATCAGCATCTGCCAACCTCATCATTCTTCGTTTTCCGCTGTCGTCTACTCAAAGTCCAGAGCCCACTTTTCCTCAGTTTTTACTCTAAATCCCTCATTCTCCCCTCACTGTAGAGGCAAACCATCCTCTGCTACCATTTGATTATGCTAAATTTTGCCTTCCCTACTAAATTCAGCACTGATGGTCTTTTATTTGCCTGCTGAAAGTGGTTATGGGGAGTAAACAATTCAAATCTTTACTTACAATTTAATCATGATAAAGGACCACAGACTCCGAATTCCAGTTTATGGAGTTTATTATGAGGCCAAAAATAATTGAATATAAACACACCTTAATATCAGAGAATATAGCTACATACAAATCAATACAGAGCCAAACCTACGAATATAATATTTCGACATAAAAGGCATAATGTGATGAACTCCAAATTAAAATGCAACCCAGAATTGAAGCGGAGTCTATATCCTTTTTCATGATGAAGAAAAACAAGGGTTATCTTTCCCTACACTGCTCTCTCTGAGGGTCTTGCCTATTTCCCCTATATTTTACCCCAAAGGTGTCGTGGTGACTTCCTAAGAAGTACTCACGTCAAATGGGTCAGATAGCTTAAGGCTATGGAGCTCGTTCTAAGATGCTCCTTCTCCTCTGAAAAATGCAGAAGTCTCTACCTTTCTGTCCCTGTGCATCATAAAAAAAGACAAAGTTCAGCCCCCCTCAAATATATCACGTGATGAACTGTTCATTTGTAATACTCTAGTAGATTTCCATGGGCGCTTTAATTAAGTTCTTCTTGTCTTCTAGTGACCTTTAGGTTCAGATAGGCCCGGCACGGAAGGCATCCTCACTTCTCGCCTTTCAGGCGACCTTCAAAGACATTCCGGGTATCTCCTTAAACTAATAATAATGAGGTCGAATTCCTTCACCGGCAGAAGGATGAGAACATACTGTCCTGGCACACAAAAATTATTCATTTAATTATTTCTTGAGCAACCAAGGATTCTAACCCGACAACAACCCGTAGTTCTGGGCCTTCAATGTATGCAACTTAAATGACACAGTTACATTATATGGTTATAATGTCATCCTGCACATTATGCGTACAGGAATTATAATGGTCTCTAATACATGTAAAATCCTACTTGAATGCGTGCACTACATTTCAATACTTATATAGCATGAATAATTGCATCTTAATAAGCATAAAACACTACAAATGAAAAAAATATATGTGAGTGCATTTAAACCATGAATATAATGCATTTCTACAATTTAGAGTACAGTAAGAGCTCTATCAGTACCCATGGTAGGCTAGGAGGGCTGTCGCAGATTCAGTCGGATGTCAGTCGGATGTCAGGCGGATGTCTGGCAGATGTCAAGGCTCTGCTGTGCCTAAAAGGATACGTGCACGCTTGTATGCTGGTGGCTCAGAGTGACCCCAATCACACCCTGCCGACCTGTGACTCAACCGACCATCAACCGCACACACTGGTGCATATTAGCACGAAAGGCCCATATGTACTCGCAGATTTCCCCATGGACACAGAATGGGAAAATCTGACTCCAGACTCTGAATCCAAAGCTTTATATCCGTCAGAGAGGAGGAAATATTGGCCTTCAATGGTGATGAAAGTGTTATCAGAATAGAACCCTCCTGGAACTGACAAAAGTGCTTCTGAATCAGACCTGGGGCTGTTGGATGTAGAGACAGGCCCTGAGGTGGTACAGCCTGAAGACTGAAAGTGACTATACACCAAAGCAGTGTCCGGGGTCCCAGGGGCCGTGCTCCAACAGAGCTGGCGTTTCATCCTTCCATTAAAATAAAGTTATCTTGGCTGAAAACCAACATGTCGAAAGGGTTGTATGACAGAACCATGCATGCCTGACTCATGTGCGCCTCAATGGCTGCATTTTTACCACCCGTTCCTTTAGCATGCAAGTCATTACAACAATTTGCCTTGGGAAGCGCTGGACTTTGGAATTGCATAATTTACTATTCCATCCCCAGTCTGTGTATCAGTAGGGAAGGTGTTGGGCTTAAAATCCAGCAACGGTCCAATACCGCTTTCCTTAAAGCAAGTCTTTGTAACGACGTGCCAGCTAAAGAAACGTGTGGTAACATCGCAGTCTTTGTAGAGCCCGCATTGTAAATGCACTGCATGGTTCAGACTGGGTGGTAAATGATGTTTCCCTGTAGAAAGCCACTCTCTCACAGAGCTCCTACCTCTTACAACTGTGCCAATTGAATTCCACAGCTCTCCTAACACGAGGGTTTAGACTGTATTTCCAGACACAGACCACAAATAGAGATAGAATTTCTTTTTTTTACCAACTTCAAGTGTATTGAACTTTGCACGGTGATGGCTTCCACTGAAATACAGTTGTTAGCATGTTATCAAAATATGGAAACATAAAAGGACCACCTTGGGATGTTTTGACACACTGCGATCATACAGGCATGTATGTTGCATATATTGGCTTTGCTAAAAGATCCAATATGTTTGAATTCACAGAAGTCAGGGACTTGTAAACTGCTGTGCTTTGTTAATCCTTTAATCATGTTGCTAGGAAAAAGTGGACCCACGATGATGTGATATCAGATTATCATTGACTTTGGTCTGACATAAATATTGTGTTCTCAATGTCAGCTACAAAAATGTGTCCCCATTGGATTTATTAGTAGAAAATCTAAGCCCATTAGCCCTAAAAATATTTAGGGCACAGTATTTGTGCCTTGCAATATTTCTCTGTACAATATTCTGACATACAAAAATAATTTCTCAGATTGGCAGGTAGAAATTAATTTTAAAAAAATGCGTATCCTTTCACATAATTTCTGACTCTGTACTGTACACACAGCAGAATTTCTAATGGTCCATTGTATTTAGAGGAGAAAGAGATGAAGGAACTGATGCCGCCTCTCCATCGGAAGACCTGTCACAGACCAGAGCTGGAGGTGCCTTCCCGCTCCTGTTTTATTTTCGTCTTGTCATTCAACGAGTTCTGCCTAACTGTGGGTCACTGTGAGCAGAGTGTGTGCTTCACCCTTCTAAAATGAAGGTGCCTCTTGAATTTAGTCAAAAGATAGGTCCTTACGGTAGGACTGTCTTTACCTCCTTCAAGCTAATTCAAGATATCGGTGTCTGTAGCCCACAGTACCTCAAGGGCATATTTTCAGTGAGGTTTGGCTTCTGATGATGGTGGCTTGTGTTGGAAGCTGGCTCCCTGGACTGAAGCAAGTGAGCAGCTTCAGCTGAGTCAAAAATCAAATCAAATAAAACTTTATTCGGATAAGGGAACTTATCCATAAAAGTACAAACGAATCAAAGCAATTGTACAGAATAAAAAAACATTTTTAAAAGACAACAAATTCCTAAGATTAGTGTAGATAAAACAAAGTATAATAGGGACTAAATTAATACATTAAAAAAGAAATCTATCCTTGAAACACAACAGAGAAAGGATACTAAACACGATATGATTTCTGAAACTTAATACACAGTAATGTAAACAATACTTTAAATATAGAATTAATCATAATCTTTTCGGAATTTAATGCATGATTTTAAAAAACAGAGTATAGGGACAATTGAAAATTCTGTGTCCAAACATTGTAAGGCTTGGAGCGCCAGACGGCATTGGCGCAATCCCATGTATTTTACTAATGGTAAAATCCAAGTTCTCCGTGGGTGGTCATAGAGACTGCAGAAGAACATTACATGGAGAAGCGTTTGCTCTGACTGCCCATCACAAGGACAGGTGGAGAGATTAGCGGACCAATCGTTGGTCTTGGGGAAAGTCACTAAGCGGTAGAAAATACTGAAGCGAAACCGGGTCAGCAAGAATTTGTCGTAATATGTGATGGATGTTAGCAGTAAATAAGGCTGAGTCCCCCAAGAGCTTTGTACGGCTAAGAGATGAACATTAGTCGGCTTAGAAATCTCTCTTGCCAGTCGGAGCTCACGCAGGTGGGATAAACATAAGTTTTTCAGAGTGGCTCGTGATATGCCCACGATGGTTTCGGGATGGGTAAAATGGGACTCTAAATTTAGATCAGTGAAAAACTTTGAAACATAATCCAGCCATGTTATGCTCTACCATCTTTCTAGGGCAAGGCAGTCGATAATCAAAGAGCGAGTAAGCTTACATTCATCTGTGTGCCATATACGCTGCCACAGTAGGATCGGTTGGATGGCAATGATGTCAGATATATAGTCCATACCTAGTTCCACGTGGCAGCCATAGATCGGGGAGCTTTTGGGGACCGCTAAAAGATACCTTAGGAAACAGTTTTCCACCTTTTGAATACATGCGGTGGCAGTAATACCCCATATTCCTGCTCCATATAGAGCTACTGAGGAGCATTTAGCGTGATAAATCTGGAGCAGTTCACGTGCCGGACGCTGGCCTAGATTCCGGGCAAACGTTGACAGGGCCGTTGTTGTTCTAAGGAATGCCAATTTCCTGCTTTGAATAGCTGGTCGCCAGTCTTGTTTATTATCGATCAGAATTCCCAGATAGGGGTATGTTTTTGTGCAGTCTAACTTGGTGTTGTTTATATATATACCCTTTGTGTGACTAGTGGCTTTCCCAACATGCATGATAAAGGTTTTCTTGTTATTGACCTTTAGAGCTAGGCTTTCTATGAATTGGCAGTATCTGTTGACCAGCAATTGTAGTTGGCAGGGAGTCCGCGCCATTTTGACCGCGTCGTCTGCATAGAGCAGAGCTGGAATAGGACGACGGCCAATCATGGGGAGATCCTGACTAACCTCTAGCATTGCCACCTCCAGACCATTAGTGTACAGGTTAAAAAGGAAGGGAGCCAGCACGCAGCCCTGTCTGACTCCCTTCACCACGTCAAAAGACCTGTTTAACTCCCCCCCGTGCCATAGCGGACTTTGGCTGATGCCCCTGAGTAGAGGTCTTGCATGAAGCGGATTAAAGGGGGGTCTACGCCTATTTTAATGAGGATATTCCACAACTTGCAATGAGACACACAGTCGAACGCTGCCGACAGGTCGACGTATGCCAGATGGAGTTTACCCCTCTTCGCCCCCACATATTTACCCGCTAGTAGGGACAAATTTAGTGCTTGTTCTACCGTCCCCATACCCTCACGAAATCCGTACTGTAGGTCTGACAGTATTTGGTTTTCGGCTGCCCAGCTACGAAGTTTTTGGAGGACTAGCCGCCCTGCGACCTTACCCGTTGCGTCTAATAAAGAAATGCGTCGATAACCAGCTGGGTCATTTCGATCCCCTTTCTTGAAAATTGGGAGGAGGATTGAGGATTTCCATGAGGTGATTGGGCCTGTTTCGTTAACTGCATCAAAGACCCTAGTGAGGATAGGGGACCACAAGTCCATATTATGTCTAAATATGTCAAGAGGAACCCCATCAGGGCCAGGGGCTTTCCCACATTTCGATGACTTTCGCGCAGTAACTACCTCCTCGTGGGAGAAGCTAAGGTTGCTTCCATCTCGAGGTACAGCAGGTACCTGTGTGGGTGCAGCTGTTCTCCCAAAAATAGCTGAAAAGTGAGTGACCCAGGCGCACTCATCCACTGCCACCTCGATTCTCGGGTTCAAATTGGAAATTGTTAAGAAGGGAGTTTTAACTGTACGCCAAAATGTGGTTGAGTCCCTTGCAAGGCAGCTTTTGTGCAGTGTCTCCCATAAGGTTTTTTTGATCTCTAGCTTACACCGCTTTAGGGACTGATTATACTCCCTACTAAGACGGACTATTTCTGATTTGTTTCTAATGCTGCATCGGAGTGCCTTCTTCAGACACGAGTAGGCTCTCCTAGTGGCAGCGTTGAACCAGCCCTTTTTTGGTTTCTTAGTTCCCTTTGATTTACTTAATAGTTCGTCATTAATTGCTTTAGTAATGGTCTGGAAACTATCCATAATTTTGTCAGGGGAGAGTCAGCATTGAGGCATGTTTCTATTTGTGGTAGAGTGCGGCTAAGAACTCTACCTGTAAGTGCAACAGGATCCACGGTTTCCCACTTTATGGTGAAACCATTTAATTTGCCCATACTCAGTGCATCTTGGGTTAGTAGGGAGGGTGAGTTAGCCAGTTTACAGGAGTCAGGCACTATAATAGTCATAGAGTTTGGGAAATGATCACTGTTTGGGTTAGTGCCCTTCAAAAAACAACCAATTTGGTCTTTCAAAACTTGAGAAACTAGGATAAAGTCAATCAAGGAGGAATGGCCTCTTCCACTAAACGTTGGAGAAAATGCTACTGGGGGAACAACAAGCTCATTTGCAAAGCCGAGTTCTAAAGTGACTAGGATTTCCATTAAGCGGTGGCCTAAACTGGAATGCGGGAAATGAGTTAAATTTAGACCCCCCTCATCCACCCAACCACATTTTTTGGAGCCACTGTCCTTACAGAGACTAACATTAAAGTCCCCTCCCCAGATAAGATTAAATTGTTTATTCCTTATTTTTTTCCGTTCTACCAGTAGGAGTCGGAGAATTTCCTCCAGGACAGGGAGTATGTCTACGGTCCGTAGGTTGTTATAAAAATTGACTACATAGTAAACCGATTTATATTTAGTGTTAGTTTCAATATTTGGAAGTTTTGCGCACTCACTACAACCTGTATGCTACTGATAGAAAGATTGTTAGCGATATAAGTTGCTAAACCACCTTTTGATCTACCAGAAGTAGAGGGTTGGGCAGGACAAATAAAAGTTTTATACCCTTGAAGATGGAATTGGGTAGTGGACCAGGTTTCCTGAAAACACAGGATGTTGTGTTTCAGGATTTCAGAGAGCCAAGAGGGTGAATCTACCTTAGGTCTAAGGCCTGCCACATTCCAAAATATCATGGAGAAATGCGTGGAATTCTGCTTTACGGGACCCACGGCCTCACCAGTGCTAGCGAAACCCGCTGCTTCGACGGCTAGAACAATACCTGGGGATTTGTCCATCGTCTCACGCTGCAGGGGCACTAGAGAAGCCTCTAAAGTAGGCATGAGGACTAGATTAGGACTGACATTTTCATTTGGTGGTGATTTAAGGCAGGCCATTGCCCTAGAAGCGGACGTGGATTTTACGGGGACCAATTTTGCGCTTAAAGACTTGTTTTTAATAGGCCCCTCAGATGGGCGGGCGATGATTAGATCAGATGGAGCCAGTCATTCATTTTCATCGAGACCGGACAAGCAGTCAAAAGAATTGTACGTAGGAATGGTCCAGCCACCATATGAGCTGTGTTGATGGAGCCAGCCTAGAGGCGGTACATGCAACCAGCTAGGACGTTGGGGGTGGATAGAAAAGGGGGAGTTTACCAGACCGGGTCTTGATACAGGGAAATGCGGTTGAAGATTTGAGATTAAGGAAGAGTTGGGTCTATGCGCGGATAAACGGGGATTAGGAGCAGACATCAGAGACCTAGGGTAGAAATAACTCAAGTTTCGTGAAGAAATACTTCCCTCGCCATTCCCTGGAAACCAATCACTAATGTGAGTGATAACTCAATAGTCCCTAAAATTAATTACCACCAGTGGAAGAGGTGTGGCGCCGCGGCCAGGGCGACTGACGCTGGAATCTGGGGACCACGGTTCGATCCCCGGCTCCGGCGGCAGGTCAGCCCAGCACCATGTGACTCTGGGCAATAGCTCGCTTAATCTTCCCGACGGCCCCCCAGCGCCTAGAGACCCTTACGGGTGATTGTGCGCTTTACAAATGTGGACTTTACTGGACTTTACTTTATCCCCAGCTATATCTTTAGGTTGGGACCCACCCACTTACAACGTCTGACTGATATAATGTCGCCATTTAGATGTGGTGGGAGGGGTCTATTGATACGCAACCAGTGGATGACCTTGTTTCTAAGGCTAGCTTGAGATTCTATGGTTCCTTCTGTCAGAACTGGGACCCCTGTCAAGCTGATAACATAATTTGATGCCTCTGGGGGTAAGTCTATGGGATGTTGACTACTAAATTTTGGCGCCTGACAGGTAGGGGACTTTGGGAGGATGGTACTTGCTTTAGGGTTCTTAGGAGGCATTGAGTTAGTTTTAGCACTAAGTTTATGTTGAGTTGGCTTGGCACTAGATGATGGGAGCAGAGAAAACCCAGTAATAAGCGCAGAGCCCACCCCAAGGGACGTGGTTGACTTCTGGATAGGGGACTTTACTGGAGGGGGAATTTGAAGTGCCGCAGGTTGCTTTGGGACCGTCTCATTTGACTCAGAGATCTCCAGCAATCTAGTCATCTGAGCCCCCAATCTCTTTACTCCCTCTAGGAGTGGTAGCAAAAGGGTTTTAAGGAGATGCTCCAAGGTCTCCGTAAAACCTGCTGGAAGTAAGGATTCTGTCAATAGATTAACTACCTGCGCGGACGTTTCATTGGCCACTACAACTGTTTGAGATATGGGTATGATTGGGCTTTGTCCTGATTTGGTAGCCCCTCCTTTCTTCCTTCTTTTTTTTGGGGGAGCCCTTCGAGGTTCTCTTTGCCTTTTGGTGCCTTGGCTTTCTATGTGTGCCGTGACTGGTAACCGAGATGGAGCGGATGGAGCTGATGCTACTAACGGTTGAGAGACCAATACAAGAGCTTGAACCCTCTGGGTGGAGTCAGTATTAGTACACTCAATATGAGGCGAGAGAGGTCCATCTTGTAGAATTAATGGTATACCAATATTGCCATCTGGTTCACGATCCACACTTACCAAATGTGAGCTGGGATCCAGGGAAATTGTATGTACTTTTGATGCTAGGGGAGTGGACTTACACTTGAGGAGTTCGATAGATAACCGTCGTTCAGCACGATGCTCGGCCAGAGACAGTTCTCTATCAATCTCAGCAGTTGTCCTAGTAAAAAAGTTATCTAGGGGTCCAGTGATAGCCCCGCCTGATGTAGAGGGTTTAGCTTTCGGTGTGCATGTAGACATGGTGTAGATATGTAATATAGTGCCCAACCTTTGCTAATGTGAATGTTATATGCACTTAAGGGAGGACGTTTGTAAGTACAGTCGGGCAACAAGTACTCGACAGAGTTCGTAATGGATGTAAGAAACTAATCGAAAAGTCAAAGAGAGTGTCTTACCTGTGTCAAAATGTCCAAGGAAGTCCTGGTTGGAGATCAACAGAGGGTGAGCCCGGCCCGGCCTCCTACGGCCTCTGAGGGCCTAGAGGGCCCGCCCTTTGCCCGGGCTTAGCCCCGGCTGGTCCCGCAGCGCGTCCCGCGACGCGGAACTAGTGCGTTCGTTATAAGCGCCTCCAGGCGCGGAAAATGCAAGAGGCGGCTTCCTGCCGCAAAGCAGGCTAGAGGTCGTAGTCTCCCCCGCTCTGCGGTCGCTCCGAGATAGGTGCGGGGGGGGACTGATGGCAAACACCGGTAATAGCAAAGCTGTCCAGGCCAGGTCGCACAGGGGGCCCCAAATGGAGTTCACGCTGCTGTGAGGGTCCGTTCAAATGCACAAAAGTGCCCGCTCCTCCCAACTAGTGCGTCCGTTATAAGCGCCTCCAGGCGCGGAAAATGCAAAAGGCGGCTTCCTGCCGCAAAGCAGGCTGGAGGTCGTAGTCTCCCCCGCTCGGCGGTCGCTCCGAGATAGGTGCGGTGTCGGGGGGAGACTGATGGCAATCACCGGTAATAGCAAAGCTGAGTCTCCAAACAACTCATTTTAGAGACTGGAAATCTTTCTCTACACCCGGAGTCTTCAAACTAGAGGGCTCACCCCCATAGTGGGGCCTTAAGTGATCCCAGAGGGGAGCCAGGTTCTGGCCAAAAGAAGCATTATGCTGATCATTGTGTTTTTTTTTTTAAGTTTAAGTTTATTTAGAACAGCAATAAAACAGCAATTTAATAATTAACATAAGTTGTGATAACAAAAATAGAGCAGGAGTAGCAGGAGACGATGTAGCCTCACGGCTAGAGAAGTCGACCTCGAAGCTGGGGAGCCAGGTTCGAGTCTTGGCACCGACGCTCAACATCCTGTGATTCTGGGCAAATTACTTAATCTCTCCATGCCTGTCAAAAATGAATGTGTCCTTCTCTAACGAAACCGGTGCTCATGTAAAGCGCTCTGATACCCAATGTCTCACGTCTAGTTCACGCTATATAAAGCTCTAAGAAAAAAAGCGTGCAATACATGGAGGTAAAATTGTTAAAATAAATATAAGAAAATAAATATACATTCTACAGTGTAATAAACTGTGTAAATACATAAGGAATAAGGGGGAGCAGGGGAAAGGTACCCAATATGTAACAGTACAGTAAAAGTTAGAAACAATAATAATGAGAAAAAAGCTATAGACATTATGAAGAGGAGAAAAAAGTAATCATTACATATACATGTTTATGACCTTGTATAAATACTCTATTAATATAAAGAGGCAGTTGGGGGAATTTTAAGGTGGCTTTCTTACTTCATCAGATACAGAAAAAATGTTATTAACAAGTGAGGTGGAATGGGATAAGTATGTAGTTAGTAGAATCCCTTTTTTGTGGCTAAAGATTTAGGAGACACATAGTTGGTGTCTTGTCTATTGTGGAAGCAACTGTCATTCCACTAGGACAGAGGTCTTCAAACTTTTTGATACCGAGACCCCCTTGTCAAACCTTTTTAGGTGTAAGGACCCCCTTCTGACAAACGTTTCTAGAAACTAGTACTCCTCATCATCAATAACTATCGACAACCATAAATGCACCTGTTAGACCTGGCATCTTTTGGCACGTTTCCCATGTTTTTTTCCTTTCTGACATCCTAGTTTGACTCATTTTTTTTTCTGGTTTGGTGTCTCTGTGTACTTTCTCACTGCTGTTCAGTGTTAAAGTGCAAGTGCTCCTATTGTAAATTGTAATATGGAAGGGTGTTTCCACGATTGGCATGTTTGACTTACTAGTAAGTCCCTAGTAAAGTGCACTGAGGGTGCCGGGACCTGTAAATCAAATGCTGCTGGTGGGCCTGTAGCACTGATTGTGCCATTCACCAAAGCCACCCTGAAATGGGTTTTCAGACCTGCCACTGCAGTGTGTGTGCAGTTTGTAACTGCCATGTTGATCTGGCAAGTGCACCCACTTGCCAGGCCCTATTCTTCACTTTTCTTACATGTAAGTCACCCCTAAGTTAGGCCCAAGGTACCCCTGTGGGCACGATGCCATGTATATTAAAGATAGAACATGTACTGGTGTGTGTGACATGTCCTGGTAATGAATTACAGTGTGTTTCATTTTTCACACAGTCTGGACCGAACAACACCAGCTCCCCGCAACTGGCACTATCACCTGCACCGTGATCTGTCAGCACAGCAAAGAGCACCGTCTTCACTACGCACCTCAGCCCTCGTCTCACCGATGCAGCTGGATGACCGTCACCGAGCCGAACAAATCTTTGTCATCACAAAGAGCCAGACTGTTCCCAAGCAACCAAAACACTTACAGATTAACTAATAAGGCACGTTTGCCTTTCATTCAGGCAAGCAAAGCAGCTGATAATGATCTAAAATAGCCTTCCCAGGCCACGAGGGCTGTCCTTTTGCAGGGACAAGTGAAGGTGGGAAATCTGCGACCCCCTTCCCAGGACTCCATGACCCCCCTGGGGGTCGCACCATCCACTCTTTCATCCTTCAATCCATACATCCATCCTTCATCCATCCACCCTTTCATTCATACATCCATCCTTCATCCATCCACCCTTTCATCCATCCTTACACTCATCATTCATCCACCCACCTTTTCACACATCCATCCATCCATCATTCATCCATGCAACATTTTATCAATTCATACATCCATCCTTCATCCACCCTTTCATGCTTCCATCCATACATGATCCTTCATCCATCCACCCTTTCATCCATCCATCCATCATTAATCCACCCACCTTTTCACACATCCATCCATCCATCATTCATCTATGCAACATTGTATCCATCATACATACATCCTTCATCCATCCACCCTTTTATCCTTCCATCCATACATCCATCCTTCATCCATCCACCCTTTCATCCTCCCATCCATACATCCATCCTTCATCCATCCACCCATCATTCATCCACCCACCTTTTCACACATCCATCCATCCATCATTCATCCATGCAACATTTTATCAATCCATACATCCATCCTTCATCCACCCTTTCATGCTTCCATCCATACATGATCCTTCATCCATCCACCCTTTCATCCATCCATCCATCATTAATCCACCCACCTTTTCACACATCCATCCATCCATCATTCATCTATGCAACATTGTATCCATCATACATCCATCCTTCATCCATCCACCCTTTTATCCTTCCATCCATACATCCATCCTTCATCCATCCACCCTTTCATCCATCCATTCATCCATCATTCATCCACCCACCTTTTCAAACATCCATCCATCATTCATCCACCCACCTTTTCACACATCCATCCATCCATCATTCATCCATGCAACATTTTTCCATCCATACATTCATCCTTCATTCACCCTTTCATCCTTCCATCCATACATCATCCTTCACCCATCCACCCTTTCATCCATCCATTCATCCATCATTAATCCACCCACCTTTTCACACATCCATCCATCCATCATTCATCCATGCAACATGCTATCCATCCATCTTTCATCCACCCTTTCATCCTTCCATCCATACATCCATCCACCCTTTCATCCATCCATCCATCCATCCATCCATCATTAATCCACCCACCATTTCACACATCCACCCATCATCCATCCACACTTTCATCCTTCAATCCATCCTTCATCCATCCACCCTTTCATCCATATATCCATCCTTCATCCATCCACCCTTTCATCCATCCTTCCACCCATCATTCATCCACCCACCTTTTCACACATCCATCCATCCATCTTTCATCCATGCGACCTTTTATCCATCCATACATCCATCCTTCATCCATCCACCCTTTTATCCTCCCATCCATACATCCATCCATCATCCATCCACCCATCATTCATCCACCCACCTTTTCACACATCCATCCATCCATCATTCATTCATGCAACATGTTATCCATCCATACATCCATCCTTCATCCACCCTTTCATCCTTCCATCCATACATCATCCTTCATCCATCCACCCTTTCATCCATCCATCCATCATTAATCCACCCACCTTTTCAAACATCCATCCATCCACCATTCATCTATGCAACATTGTATCCATCCATACATCCATCCTTCATCCATCCATCCTTTTATCCTTCCATCCATACATCCATCCTTCATCCATCCACCCTTTCATCCATCCATCCACCCATCATTCATCCACCCACCTTTTCAAACATCCATTCATCATTCATCCACCCACCTTTTCACACATCCATCCATCCATCATTCATCCGTGCAACATTTTTCCATCCATACATCCATCCTTCATCCACCCTTTCATTCTTCCATCCATACATCATCCTTCATCCATCCACCCTTTCATCCATCCATCCATCATTAATCTCACCTTTTCACACATCCATCCATCCACCATTCATCCATGCAACATTTTATCCATCCATCCTTCATCCACCCTTTCATCCTTCATCCACCCTTTCATCCTTCCATCCATACATCATCCTTCATCCATCCAGCCTTTCATCCATCCATCCATAATTAATCCACCCACCTTTTCACACATCTATCCATCCATCATTCATCCATGCAACATTTTATCCATCCATCCTTTATCCACCCTTTCATCCTTCCATCCATACATACATCCTTCACCCATGCACCCTTCCATCCATCCACCCATCATTGATCATTCATTCACACATCCATCCATCCATCATTCATCCATGCAACCTTTTATCCATCCATACATACATACATCCACCATTTCATCCATACATCCATCCTTCATTTGCCCTTTCATCCATCCATCCATCCACCCATCATTCATCCACCCACCTTTTTACACATCCATCCATCCATCAGTCATACATGCAACCTTGTATCCATCCATACATCCATCCACCCGTTCATCCTTCCATCCATTCATCCTAAATCCGTTCACCCTTTCATCCTTCCATCCATACATCCATCCTTCGTCCATCCACCCTTTCCTCCATCCGTCCACCCATCATTCATCCACCCTCCTTTTCACACATCCTTCTATCCATCATTCATCCATGCAACCTTTTATCCATCCATACATCCATCCTTCATCTATCCACCCTTTCATCCTTCCATCCATACATCCATCCTTCTTCCATCGCCCTTTCATCCATCCATCCACCCATCATTCACCCACCTACCTTTTCTGTGCCTCTCTCATGGGGGGAGGGGTCAGTAACTCTCTGCGTCTTTTTCCTTCTTCTTCCTCTCTCATGGGAGGGCATCTCTGTGCCTCCCTGCTGGGGCGGGGGGGAGGCAGACAGGCTGTAACAACATCTCACAGTGAAGAACAAACTCTCAGGCACATTACCCCCACCCACCCGCACAGGTGCCAGGTATGAGGGCTCGTGGGACTTGACCCAATGATTTATGAGACGTGTCGGAGGGTGGGGGGGCAGAGGACCTTTCACGTGCTTTACTGGCGGGACCCACAGCTCCAGGCGCGCAACGCCCATTGAACTCGAAGGGCTACAGCCTCCTCCCCCAGCCAATACCTCCCACCCCCACTCACCCCTCCTTTGTATGTGAGCCCAGCTGAAACAGCTTCAAGGACACACATAAAGCAACACCTGAGTACTTCACAGGTATTTAAAAGACCTTTTGCTTGCTAATTAGGCTTTGATTTTTTCACCCCTCGGTGTGAATTAGGCCTCCGCCATGAGCACCCTCAAACCAGCCTGACACTAACTGCATGCACTGACAGAATCGGCCCTCTTCCCAGGACACCACGACCCCCTGGGGGTCGCGCCCCACAGATTGAAGACCTCTGCCCTAGGACCTTAAAATAACAATATGACCTTGTTTCCAATTGGACGTTATTAGGTGAAAAGCAACAGCCATCAATAAATCTATCCGCTTATAACTTGGGGTTATGTGGGGCCACTGAGGAGCCAAACTACCTAAGAAAACATTTGCTAAGGAGAAAGAAAGAGCAACTTTAAAAATCGTGTTGATTTGAAGCCATGCCAGTTTCCAAAACTGGAGAATAGAAGGACATTCGAATAACATATGTTTTATATCAGCAGTTGAGCATGAACATGACCAACAAGACGACGCTGCAGTTGGAGAAAAGGATTTTTGGGTCACGGGGTAAATAACAAATGGTGATATACAAAGTAAAGGGTTTGTGTAGTATTCACAAACCACATAGTTTTATGAAGCTTAAGCCACATCTTATCCCATAAGGCAGTAGGTCAACACTCCATTAAATCCTTCTCCCAATCTAACTCAGTCTTTGACTTGGTTCTATCTGAATTCACATGTAATGATATATAAATAGCAGATGCTGATGGATTGGTGCCTAATAATAGGAAAAGTGTAGCGGATATGGAGGGAGGGGAGAATGTAGATGGTAATGTGGAAATGTACTGATTGAGAGAGGTACGCAAAAGTTCATATTGTGAGCTGGTTGTAGATGGCAGGAAGAATTTAGGGGCATATTACCAAGCAATAGCGATAATTATCGCTATTGCTTGGTTAGAGAGAAAATTGTACCGCTAAGCTGCGGCGATTTTTACCGCAGATAAACCTTGGTATTACCTACACTATCCATTCTCTTCCTGGCCCCTCACTTGCACTTCACCCACAGGCCGTTGGAAAAAAGATCTCCGATAAAGAGCCCCTCCTAGAGGTGAGCCCGTAGGGCATTGCACCGCCTGCCCTACGAGGAGCAACCGCCAATGATGAAGCATGACACTCGCAAGAGTGTGTGAGGCCATTAATTCCAACAAATTGGATACCCAGGGTATCCCTCCACTGAGCACTCCCTCATTTTTTTCCCCCCTTTCTTGACCGTACCTTCCTTTCTCTCCAGGAACAGCCAAGTCCGTTTTTGTTAGTCACTGTTCCTTGGGGCTCTGACTCTGGCTGGACCTTCCATTCCTCTCTTTTTTTGGAGTGGTAATCTGAGCCCTAGGATCAACATCTGATCCGTCTCCACCCCTCCTTTGCTATATAAGTCTACATCTTTAACATATATAGTAGACCAAGCGCATCTAGTAGGGACTCGGAAGTCATTGGACACCTAGACCAAATTTTGGTGAACAACACTTACAACGCAACTTTTACATCGCAGAGCCTTTACAACGCAACCATTACAACGCAAACTATTACAACGCATTGCTCTGGGGGGCGCTCTAGGATAGGGAATAGGTTAATTTACTATCCAATAACCTTCCCTAGTGTCCACGGGGACTGGAGTTGGAATAGTAAATTAAACTATTCACTATCCAGCGCCCCAAAGCACTATGCGTTGTAATGGACTGCATTGTAATAATTGTGTTGTAAAGGCATGCGATGTAAATGCATGCGTTGTAATGTCATACATCCCCAAATTTTAACGACAGTCAACCAAATGCTTTGATAATCATGGGAGGAGTTATTTTATCGCAAATTTGAGCTTGTGGTCGGATTTGAAAATGTTTTTTCAGAGGAGGATACAGCCAACAATATTCCATTGCCGGATAGTAGACCAGAAGTACCGTGCACATGTGCTGTTGCACAGCTATTAAGGCTGGTTTCAGACCCTGGTCTACGTGCCTGTAATGGACGATTTCCTTCTGATAGCCCAAATTTACCGACATTTACCAGGGGTGGTTATAAAAGTTATATAGATTATATATTGGTATCTACTTCTTTGTGGCCCCTGGTGTGTGACTTAGTAATTGAGGATAGAACAGAGAGTGATCACTACCCCTATGTCTGACACTTGCAGCCTCCCTCTTTCAGCTAAGTTCCCTAAGGAAAAGTGATTCTAGTTGTAGCCCAATTGAGGCATTACTAACGAATAACCGTAGAGCACATAGATGGCCCTCGATTATGGGAAATGAAGTGACTATCAAGATTTATGATATGTATGTAAAAATTGTTTCCCCGTATATCAACCTACCTGTGTCTGAGATCCCAATCATGGAAATGCATGATAAAATGGTAGAGGAATTAGGACCAATGTTAAGTAAGGTTCCTCCAAAACAAAAAAAGGGGACATCAGAGGTAGCCACACAAGAGGATCCATGGTACAACAAAGAATGCCGTGATGCAAAAAAAGTCTTGATCCAGGCGACAAAAGTTAAAGATATAGTAACTCTAAGGGAAAAAAGGACCCACTATAAAAAGGTATTAACTAAGGCCAGAAAAAACTGGGAAGACAATATTTGGACTGAGTTAATTATTGCAGGTAAAACAAATGACCAAGCAACCTTTTGGCGTTTGATATCCAAGGGCAATAAAACGGGGAAATGTAACAAGAATCTTTTCCTAGATGTAAATACTTGGGTAACCCATTTTTTAACCAACTCTATTCATCTTCTACTAACGACATTGATTACATTTCAGAAGAGTACGTAATCCCTTTAAATAGTGCCCCATTAAGTTTCAGCATGGAAGAAACAATAGTAGCAATCAATGCAGTAGAGGTTGGGAAGGCGCCTGGACCGGATAAGATACAAGGTGACTTATGGAAACATGAAAAGAAGGTTTGGGCCCCCTACATTCATCTTTTATGTTATTCCGTTGCAACAGGTGCACCGATTCCAGAAACGTGGAAGGGCGCAGAGATGGCAACCATTTTTAAAAAGGGCAACAGCCATGACCAGTCGCATTATCGATCGATTATTTTAATTGATGTTTTACAAAAGATATATGCACATCAGATTTTAAATAAATTGAGTGGTTGGATTGGGGAGTACAGTATTCTATCTAAGTATCAGGCAGGTTTTAGAGCCAAAACTAGCACAATAGACCAGGTTTTTAGATTTCTTTGTATAATTTGGAAGTATATTACAGTTAAGAAAGCTCATTTGCATGTTGCCTTTGTGGACCTTAAGGCAGCCTTTGACCTCATCCCCAGAAATCTCTTGTGGAAGTCTTTAAAAGACCAGGGTGTTCCAAGAGAAATCCTCTCACAGATTATAAAACTACACGAGGATAACTTTGCAAGGGTAAGATGGGGTCCAAATAGAGAACTTACTGATCATATACAAGTAAAAAGGGGGTAAGGCAGGGATGCGTGCTAGCCCCTACCTTATTTTTGTTGTATGTCAATGACATCCCTGAATACCTCTTGGGCTGCGAACATGATTCTCCCAAGTTAGGGGAATGCCAGTACCGGCACTTTTATTTGCCGATTATACAATTTTAATATCACAAACCCCCAAGGGTCTGCAAAGTTTATTAAATACTTTCAAGATTTATTGTGAAAAGAATGGCCTGGAAGGAAATAAATTCTACCAAAACGAAATATATGGCAGTTAACCCGCACAAATCTTTTTTTAAAAACCTAACTGTCAAAAATTAGAAGATAGAACATGTGCTAAATTTTAATTATTTAGGTATTACATTGGATTCTAAAATTAATTAGAGACCACAGTTGAAAAAAGTAGGACTATATCACTCCAAAACTCAGTGCCAATAATAAGAAAGCATGAGAGTAGCTTGTCTAACGCTGTATCTCCTGCACTTGAGTTATATAAATTTAGGGTGCAGTCGGTATGCCTATAAGGGGCAGAATTGTGGGGTCACGTAATAAAGAATACTTTTATTGTGGTCGAGAATAAACTTTTTAGAAAGTTATTAAGTATACCTATGCGTACACCATTAATACCACTAGTGATGGATTTAAATATCCATCGCACTGACCAGCAGGCAAATCTGCGGCCATTATTGTTTTGGGTCCGCCTGTGGTCAACAGATGAACTTATTCGTTATAGAGAAGGCCTAGAGGAAATTCTTAGAATTAAAAATGATACCAGGCTGCCATGGTTAAACCATGTTCATGATTGGTTCTATAAATTAGGACTTAACCAGTTTTGGGACTATCCCCATTAATTGTCCACGGGTTAAAAAAAAGTGCTGAAACTAACATATTGTTGAAAAACATGATACTTCTGGGACCATAAATTCTTGAGTTATTCATTGCCGTGGGTCTAACTTTAAGAAGCAAGTTTTACTTTTTTTACATTTAAGGTAGGGATGCAACAACACAATTACTTTATCTTAAGCATTAATGAATAATACAACTCGACCATTTCTCTTCAAGAATTCTATATTTCATTTTACTTTGTTCAAAAAGAGATTATCCTTCAATTTCAAAACAACACAGTTTGATTGCTTTCTATAATCTATTTATACATACAGTCATCATGCATACATTTTCTGTAGTTGTTGTTTGAAACATATAAACAATATTCAAAATCAACACATATCAATATGTACAAAAAGTTTCCCATATAACATATTTAGTCGTAATCCTACTTTCTACCAGGATACATCCGACTAGTATTCCTCGATAAAATCTACTAAGTGGTCCTTCAAAAAACTAGGCTCAGAGAATCATTCTGGTAGTATTCAAAGTTTAGACCATCCGATTTACTAAACTTATTGAGTCCTTATTACTAATCCAATTTGATGCTGTTACTTCTGAGTCCTGTGAGAGTTAAAGGTAAGTTGTGTGAATGCCGACGCGTTTCGACCTTCGTGCTGGGGACCAAGAGGATTTCTAAGAAGGTCTTTCTCAGGGCTGGGACTGTGAGTGTAGGATTATTGTGATCTAATGTTCTTGAGATGTATGGGTTCAAGTTCCTCCGTCCGATCACTGCAGATTCTGGAGTCTGACATCTTCATACAGAGTCTTATATTCTTTTATTATTATTCTCGCCGTTTCAATGAGGGGAGAGCGGTTTTGGAATCCAGCTTCTCGGCTCCGTTGCTTCTTTCCGCGTCTCTCCTATTTTGTCAGTAACCATTAATGCTTAAGAAAAAGTAATTGTGTTGTTGCATGCCTACCTTAAATGTCAAAAAAGTAAAACTTGCTTCTTTCATTTATTGAAACTGCCGGGATAAATAGTTAGACCCACGGCATTCAATAACTCAGGAATTTATGGTCCCAGAGGTATCATGTTTTTCAAGGATATGGTTTTAGATTCCAACCTCTAGGGTCCTTAATTGAATCTATCCCCTGATTATAAGAAACTAACATATTGGGCATTCAAGCAAGACTCCATGTCCTATTGCTCAAAACTAGGCACTTTGTCTTCATGGCAGGGCTATAATGGCTATTAAAGTCCCGCTCCCTTGTTAAGGTCCCCCGCCTTTGGCTCGGGCCTTTAACGCAGGAGCGGGAATTTAATAGCCGGTATCGCCTGCTACGACGGGCTATAAGGATATAATAAAGCTCTGAGTGTGGAATTCCTTATTCTCTATTTGCATTAAGCTCCTAGCTCTCCAATCACCTGACTCATGAAACCTCACAATATAATATAGGACAGTGCTCCAAGGTGACAGCGTGAGTGCTACATAAGCTAAGTTCCTTCAGCTACACTTCAGGCAAGTCACAGTAATGTGTGCCTAGCTACTATCCTCCAGCTCCAAATAAGCTTCTCCACTCTCCAGCAAATCCAGCAACATCTACAAGAAACCCAGGGCCTTATTTATGAGGTTGTGCGTCACTTTTATGCCGCCGGTGCGGCACTTTTTGTGACGCACCAGTGGCGTAAAAAATTTGCCTTGTTGCACCATATCTACAAAGTGATGCATCTAGGTAGATGCGTACCTTTGTAAACACCTGCGCCACATTATACCTGTGCCAGGTATAATGTATGTAGGGGTGGCGTTCTGATGCAAGAAATGGTCATAGAAGTGACGCCATGAAATCTATAAGATTTCACTGCATCACTTCTAGGACGGAAATGCGTCAATATCTTACGCCTGCTTCACAGCAGGCGTAAGACTGATGCAGGCCCTTTCACATGGGGCTTGCCCCATGTGAAAGGACACATTGCTGGAGTTGCGTCACTTTTGTGACACACTCCAGCAATGCGTCACTTTTGCACCATACAAATACGTCAGAAATACTGACGTATCTGTGACACCTTGCTACATGATGAGCCATACAGTAAATATGACGCAGCAATCATGTCGCCAGGAGGGCACACCAAGAAGTGACACATCGCTGCTTTCACGCAGGGATGCGTCACTTCTCATAAATGAGGCCCCCAGTATTTCCAATGTCCTTGGCTCAATCCTCGCAGCTTCCAAGTCCTAGTCCGGGTCAAGTGTCTCTCCCAGTTGTTGAACAGATGCCTGCAAAGTCTCGACCAGTGTAGAATTCTGACTAAAGTCTAAAGGACCAGTATTTAATGTGAATGGGGTACACTAGTGAAAATGTGGGGTCAGTCTTGATGTGGGCCAGGTTCAAAATCTATATTTCCAGCCAAGTCATCCTCTGCAAAGCACTGGAGGAAGTGGCAGAACCAGATCTTCAAAGGGAATGTCCTTGAGAGTTTCATAGCGCAGGCTTCCTGGACGTAGTTTTAAAATATTCCAGACAACTCAATACATAGATCAAACGAGTAGGACAAACAAGAAGATTATCAGATGTATATCGTAGGGAGGACACGATGCAGTCATCTTTATCAGGTTTAAGCTACTGCTGGGCAGACCAGACAGCCACATCTTTGGTATTTGTTGGCACACAGAGCTCTGGCCTGGCATGGTGTGAACTTGGATTCCCCCAACTCTCCCAGAAGTGCTATAGGGCTTGCAGGAGGGGACGCTGCTAATAGGATGCCACATGTAAAAGGACAACCTCCATCTTCTGCTACAGTCTCTGTGTCCTCACACAACACTTTCCATACAACATAGGGACACTCAAACATGTAACACAAACTCAACACGCAGACTGCATGCCATTTTCCACACGTGCACCCAGAGGGCACATGTAAGAGTTGACTATGTGGATCTGAAACTAATTCCCACAGGGGTGTTGGTAGACCGTCTAGCAGAGGTGACACTAAAACTGCCAGAGCAGTAAATTAAGCCTCACCCACTTCCAGCCGCCAGTCTCCCCAATGGCTCGATGAGTACACAGCGGTAATCTTCCACCATGGATGGAGATACACTTAGGGTGTAAAGGGAGTGGCGATTTGATCACTGAATGAGCAGGACTGAAGAGGCCCAATGATAGGCGAGAGAATGTGAAAACAGAAGTTGTGTGACAGGAGTGGGAGTGTTTAGAAGAGGCAGCAAAATAACGGAGGCCTCCTGATAGGAGAGGAAGCATATCAAAAAGGTAGTGACTAGGTGAAGTAGTGATAGGAGAAGGAATGGTAAGAGTAGGGGTGTGAGAAATTCATGCAATTTGCTTTCACACAAGTATGCTAAATTCTAGCAAAATTTCGAATAATTATGCAAAATGAAAATCTGTCATTTAGTGCTATATTTTAGCTTGAAATGCATTCTCATGTCAATTGTTAATGCAAAGATGTATTTAAGACAAGCATAGGGCAAAAGTTGGCTTTTGCAGTAAATTTTTACCATCATTGGTGCATAATTGTGAAAAGATTCGTAATTACGTAATTTCAGGAATTTCATGCAACAAGCGCAATGTGAAATTTCGGAAATTACCCAAGTTATGATGGCTTAGTTTAAATTTGACCAAAGTGAAAGAGGCTATGTAATGGAAGGGACACAGTTATAGGAGGGTCTGTGTGATAGAAGAGGTGGTGTAATAGGAAAGGAAAAGACAGGGTGATAGGAGTGCTAGCAGGAGGATGCATAAGCAGTAGTAAAGGGAGGCGGGGTTATATGGTGGTGTGATAGAAAGCTATAGGTATAGGAGAGGCAGTAAGAGAGGAAGGCAGTGCAACAGAAGGGGGAGTGCACAGAAGAAGAAATGAGGTATAAAAGGTAGTGCAATAGGAGAGGTAGAGAGGCAGTGTGATAGTGGGTGTATAGTAGAGACCCTGAGATAAGAAAGGCAGTGTAATAAAAGAGGCACTGTGATAGAAGTCCCAGCCTGCTATGAGAAGGGGTATTTAAGAGGCAGGGAAATAGGATACTGTCTGTGGTGGGAGAAGGGGTAGAACCAAGAGGCAGTGAGATAGAAGGTGAACTCTATATGTGAACCTGGGAGATCGGAGAGGCAGTGTAATGAGCAATTGAGAATGGCAGCGGGAGCGCATACAGGGCTGGACTGACTACCGGACAGTTTCGAATGCTGCTGAGCTGGGGGCCGATTTCACTGGGGTGGGGGCTGATTTCGTTCCTGGAGACCTGCGTGTGCTTCGAAATAATTAATGCAAAACAAATTTCGTTTAGCACACGCAGGTCTCCATGAACGAAATCACCCCCCAGCTCAGCAGCATTCCAAACTGCCCGGTAGCCAGTCCGGCCCTGAGCGCATAGAAAAGGCAGTGAGATAGAAGAGTGAGTTTGTAGTAGACATATTAGAGGCAGTGTGATATAAGTGTGAGTTTATAGTAGATATACTAGATGGAGGTTGATTGAAGAGTGAGTTTGGAGTATAGTAGAGGCAATGAGATAGAAGAGAGTCCACCGCTACATCCATTTCACCTTCAAGAAACCAACCACACACCACCGCACCTAACAGCTGCCCCGTCGCTGCTGGAGCAAATTCACCAAAGATCAGCTGACCACCACCCTCGCCCAGAACCCACCAACCAACCCCACCTACCCAGACACCACCGCCCGCAACCTCCGACAGTGAATCACCGACTGCACCAACACCCTCGCACCGCTCAAGAAACGCTCCATCAACCATGCCAGCAAGTAAGCCACATGGTTCACTGACGAGCTCCAGACCTCCAAACACGCTTGCTGGAAACTAGAGAAGAAATGGCTCCACGAACGCACACCAGACAGCCACGCAGCCCACAAGGATGCCACCCGCAGACATCACCACCTCATCAGACTAGCCAAGAGATCTTCCTTCAAAGACCACCTGGATAACAACACACACGACAGCAAAGAGCTCTTCAGCATCGTGAAGGAACTCTCCAACCCCAGCGCCAACGACATCCCGCCCTCACAAGAACTGTGCGACTCTCTGGCCACCTTCTTCCACCAAAAGATCACTGACATCCATGACAGCTTCAGCCCCATGACCACCCCGACCACGCCAGACTCCACCCCTGCGAACACCACCCGCACCAACCGTTTGAAATCTTGGACCAATGTTTACGACGACGAGACACGCAAGGTCATGAACTCCATCCACTCAGGATCACCCTCAGACCCATGCCCACACCACGTGTTCAATAAAGCCGACGCAACCATTGCACCCCAACTACAGAAGGTCATCAACATCTCCTTCCAAACAGCGATATTCCCGGAAAGCTGGAAACATGCCGAAATGAACGCCCTCTAAAGAAGCCCAAGGCGGACCCCAAGGACCCATCTCCATGCTCCCGTTCCCGGCGAAGGTCATCGAGAAAACCATCAACACGCAACTAAACCCATTACCTCGAAGACAACAACATCCTGGACACAATTCAGACGAAACCACAGCACCGAGACAGCCCTCATCGCCGCCACAGACGACATCAGGTGCCAACTAGACAATGGCGAAACATCAGCCCTCATCCTACTGGACCTGTCAGCCGCCTTCGACACGGTCTGCCACCGCAATCTAAATACACGCCTCCAAGAAGCCGGAATCCAAGAGAAGGCCATCGACTGGACCACGTTCTTCCTCTCCGGCAGAACCCAAAGAGTCCGCCTCCCACCCTTCCGATCCAAAGCCACCAACATCATCTGCGGCGTCCCCCAAGACTCATCCCTCAGCCCGACGCTGTTCAACGTCTACATGGCCCCCCTCGCACAAGTGGCCCGCCAGCACGACCTCAACATCATATGATATATCCTACACCGACGACACCCAGCTCATCGTCTCCCTCACCAAGGACCCGCACACAGAAAAAAAACAACCTCCAAGAGGGAATGAAGGCCGTCGCCGACTGGATGAGGAGCAGCCATATGAAACTGAACTTGGACAAGACGGAGGTCCTCATCCTCGGACCCACCCCCTCTGCCTGGGACAACTCGTGGTGGCCGACCACGCTGGGAACAGCACCGACACCGACCAACCATGCACGCAACCTAGGATTCGTCCTCGACTCCTCCCTCTCCATGTCGAAGCAGGTCAACGCCGTCTCCTCCTCCTGCTACAACACCCTCCTCATGCTCCACAGGATCTGCAAGTGGATCCCGGACAAAACAAGAAGAACGGTGACACAGGCCCTCGTCAGCAGCAAACTAATCTACGGCAACGCACTCTACGCAGGATCCCCAGCCAAACACCTGCGTAGGCTGCAACGCATCCAGAACGCCTCCTCCCGACTGATCCTCGACGTCCCCCGCCACAGCCACATCACCCCCCACCTGAGAGACCTGCACTGGCTCTCCATCGACAAGAGGATCACCTTCAAGCTCCTCACCCACGCACACAAAGCACTCCACAAAGCCGGACCAGCCTACCTGAACAGCAGACTCAGCTTCCACACCCCCACCCACCAGCTCCGCTCCACAAACCTCGCCCTCACCGATGTCCCCCGCATCCATTGAAAGACCTCCGGGGTCAGATCCTTCGCCTACTTCGCCGCCAAGACCTGGAACACCCTCCCGCCCCACCTACGGCAGACCCAAGACCTACTCACATTCAGAAGACTCCTCAAGACCTGGCTCTTCGAGCAGTAGTGGCACCCCCCTCCCTCAGCGCCTTGATACCCTCATGGGTAAGTAGCACGCTCTACAAGTGCTCTGATTGACTGATTGAGTTTATAGTAGATATAGTAGAAGCAGGTTGATAGAAGAGTGAATTTGTAGTATAGTAGAGGCAATGAGATAGAAGCGTGAGTTGACAGTGTAGTAGAAGCAGTGAGATAGAAGAGTGAGTTTATAGTAGATATAGTAGAGTCAGTGTGATAGAAGAGTGAGTTTATAGTAGATAGAGTCGAAGCAGGTTGATACAAGAGTGAGTTTGTAGTATAGGAGAGGCAATGAGATAGAAGAGTGAGTTTATAGTAGATATAGTAGAAGCAAGTTGATAGAAGAGTGAGTTTGTAGTATAGTAGAGGCAATGAGATGGAAGCGTGAGTTTATAGTAGATATAGTAGAAGCAGTGAGATAGAATAGTGAGTTTATAGTAGATAAAATAGAGTCAGTTTGATAGAAGAGTGCGTTTATAGTAGATAGAGAAGAGGCAGTGTGATAGAAGAGTGAGTTTGTAGTATAGTAGAGGCAATGAGGTAGAAGAGTGAGTTTATAGTAGATAAAGTAGACACAGTGAGCTAAAGGAGCGAGTTTATAGTAGATATAGTAGAAGCAGTGAGATAGATAGAGTAGAGTCAGTGTGATAGAAGAGTGAGTTTATAGTAGATAGAGTAGAGGCAGCGTGATAGAAGAGTGAGTTTGTAGTATAGTAGAGGCAATGAGATAGAAGAGTGAGTTTATAGTAGATAAAGTAGACACAGTGAGCTAAAAGAGCGTGTTTATAGTAGATATAGTAGAAGCAGTGAGATAGATGAGTGAGTTTATAGTAGATATAGAAGAGGCAGTGTGATAGATAGAGAGGAGACAGTGAGACAGAAGAGTGAGTTTATAATAGATATAGTAGAGTCAGTGTGATAGAAGAGTGAGTTTATAGTAGAGTTTATAGTAGATATAGTAGAGGCAGCATGATAGAAGAGTGCTTTTATAGTAGATATAGTAGAGTCAGTGTGATAGAAGAGTAGGTTTATAGTAGATATAGAAGAGGCAGTGTGATAGATAGAGTAGAGGCAGTGAGACAGAAGAGTGAGTTTATAGTAGATATAGTAGAGGCAGCGTGATAGAAGAGTGTATTTGTAGTATAGTAGAGAGAATGAGATAGAGGAGTGAGTTTATAGTAGATATAGTAGAGTCAGTGTGATAGAAGAGTGACTTTATAGAAGATATAGTAGAGGCAGCGTAATAGAAGAGTGAGTTTGTAGTATAGTAGAGGCAAGGAAATAGAAGGGTGAGATTATAGTAGATATAGTAGAAGCAGTGAGATAGAGGAGTGAGTTTATAGTAGATATAGTAGAGTCAATGTGATAGAAGAGTGACTTTATAGAAGATATAGTAGAGGCAGCGTAATAGAAGAGTGAGTTTGTAGTATAGTAGAGGCAAGGAGATAGAAGAGTGAGATTATAGTAGATATAGTAGAAGCAGTGAGATAGAGGAGTGAGTTTATAGTAGATATAGTAGAGTCAGTGTGATAGAAGAGTGAGTTTATAGTGGATATATTAGAGTCAGTGGGATAGAAGAGTGAGTTTGTAGTATAGTAGAAGCAGTGAGATAGAGGAGTGAGTTTATAGTAGATATAGTAGAGGCAGCGTGATAGAAGAGAGAGTTTGTAGTATAGTAGAGGCAATGAGATAGAAGAGTGAGTTTATAGTAGATATAGTAGAGTCAGTGAGATAGAAGAGTGACTTTGTAGTATGATAGAGGCAATGAGATAGAAGAGTAAGATTATAGTAGATATAGTAGAAGCAGTGAGATAGAGGAGTGAGTTTATAGTAGACATAGTAGAGTCAGTGTGATAGAAGAGTGAGTTTATAGTAGATATAGTAGAGGCAGCGTGATAGAAGAGTGAGTTTATAGTAGATATAGTAGAGTCAGTGTGATAGAAGAGTGACTTTATAGAAGATATAGTAGAGGCAGCGTAATAGAAGAGTGAGTTTGTAGTATAGTAGAGGCAAGGAAATAGAAGAGTGAGATTATAGTAGATATAGTAGAAGCAGTGAGATAGAGGAGTGAGTTTATAGTAGATATAGTAGAGTCAGTGTGATAGAAGAGTGACTTTATAGAAGATATAGTAGAGGCAGCGTAATAGAAGAGTGAGTTTGTAGTATAGTAGAGGCAAGGAGATAGAAGAGTGAGATTATAGTAGATATAGTAGAAGCAGTGAGATAGAGGAGTGAGTTTATAGTAGATATAGTAGAGTCAGTGTGATAGAAGAGTGAGTTTGTAGTATAGTAGAGGCAATGAGATAGAAGAGTGAGATTATAGTAGATATAGTAGAAGCAGTGAGATTGAGGAGTGAGTTTATAGTAGATATGTAGAGTCAGTGTGATAGAAGAGTGAGTTTATAGTGGATATATTAGAGTCAGTGGGATAGAAGAGTGAGTTTGTAGTATAGTAGAAGCAGTGAGATAGAGGAGTGAGTTTATAGTAGATACAGTAGAGGCAGCGTGATAGAAGAGAGAGTGTGTAGTATAGTAGAGGCAATGAGATAGATGAGTGAGTTTATAGTAGACATAGTAGAGTCAGTGTGATAGAAGAGTGAGTTTATAGTAGATATAGTAGAGGCAGCGTGATAGAAGAGTGAGTTTATAGTAGATATAGTAGAGTCAGTATGATAGAAGAGTAGGTTTATAGTAGATATAGAAGAGGCAGTGTGATAGATAGAGTATAGGAAGTGAGACAGAAAAGTGAGTATATAGTACATATAGTAGAGTCAGTAAGATAGAAGAGTGAGTTTGTAGTATATTAGAGGCAATGAGATAGAAGAGTGAGATTATAGTAGATATAGTAGAAGCAGTGAGATAGAGGAGTGAGTTTATAGTAGACATAGTAGAGGCAGTGAGATAGAAGAGTGAGTTCATAGTAGAGGCAGTGTGATAGGTATGGTAGATACAGTGTGACAGGTATAGTAAAGGCAGTGTGATAGAAGCAGCCCCAGGAGAAACGCCATTTGATAGTAGAGGTGGTGTGTCGAGAGGGAGAGTTGTATAGAAGGGGGAGTGTGATAGGGGAGGCTCCTTGCAGAGAGAGCTAGTCTGATAGAAGAGGTTTTCTGATACCTGAGAGGAGTATGGGGGAAACAGTGCGATGCGACAAAGGGCGCAGTCTGATGGGGCCATGGGGCGGGTCTGCGTGAATCGGTGTTTCCGGTGGCTGACAGAGCCTTGAAAGTTGTGGTTTCAGTACATTCCAAAAGCTGCAACTCTGAATGAGTGACAGCCGAGCACGTCAGCTTGTGCTTGGTGATTACTAATTTCTTGCCTGGAGTGGATGTGGCTAGGCAGTGTTTGCTCAGTTTTGTCAGTTTATTTGTGTCTGTAAGGTAAATGCGTTAATGCGTTGCAGCGCAAAGGGACTTTTTGTGCGTTTTGTGAGGGTATTTAAATAATGAACCTTGGACTATAACTCTTCGCCCCTGCCTGGAGGAGAAGCAGCAAATGCCACGGATTGTTTACACATTTTTTATGCTTTGCTGCTGGCGAAATCCATTCCTCTCTTCTCTACTGGAGGAATGAGCAGTGTTAAGCGAGTATAGATACATAAAAAAGTTTAAAAAAAGAACTCGATATTTTCTGGAAAGTTTCATCTCTGTCTCTGTCTCTCTCTCTCTCTGACACACACACACGCACACACACACACCACATGTTTTCTCTCTCTCTGTCACACTTTCTTTATCTGTTTCTCTCCCTCGCGTAATCTTTACCCCACTGTTTCTCTTTCTTCCTGTCGCCCTCACTGCCTCTTTTTCTAATTTTTCTCTTTCTCTCGCAGTCCAACTTTCCCTCAAGGCCCCTGTCGCTGGCTCTACTCTTTTCCACTTCTTTAATGTCCCTTTCTTTCTTAGTCTTGCGCTGGCTTTACCTGCATGACTATCTTGCTCTCTCCCTGTTTGCCACCTTCTCTTTCTCTCTATTCCTCTCCCCACGGGAGACTCGTATTAACCATAATCACAATACGTCCCTTATACCTCAGACCCCCTGCTGTAATTAAGTGTGGCTTCCAGTTCTTGGCAATCTGTCCAGCACCGCTTGCTTCACAGAAAAGTTCCCAGAGTCTTGAGTTCCAGCAAACATTCAAAAACTGTAGCTGTCTTTAATTTTCCATAATATATCAATCTTCCCCATCCTCCAAGGTTTGGGTTTTTACCAGCTCCCCAATCAACAGACAGTCTGCCTTCAGGAGGGAATTCGAAGCTACACATTCCTACCAGGGGCGTGGTGCTCTTTCTGTTACTCAGTGTGATGCCTTTATTTGTATTGTTCCTAATATTAAACATGTCCTGGGAGAAAGCAGGATGGAGCATGGCAGATTTACGCAACAATTGCATCAAACTTGGATACAATAGTTACAGCATATTCCTTTAACAAATCGGCTATGGACAGTCTCCTGGCAGGCAATGCCTTCCTGAGTTCAGGTATGCTTTAGGGAGACTGCCCTTGGACCTTGGCATGCGGAGATGACGCAAGGAATGCGTCACTGGCTCCATGTGGACTGCAATGAGTTCTTGAGTGACTAACTCCATGTGGCCCATGCGTCACTGGCTCCATGTGGACTGCAATGAGTTCTTGAGTGACTAACTCCATGTGGCCCATACCGCTGAGGACTAGGCCCAGGTGGAGTTTGCAAAGATTTGTTAGCATTCCATTAAAAACACACGGAATTCAGGCAAAATCTCTGTTCCAAAGCAGAGCCAGCTACTAAACTGCACCCACAATGCTTTGATAAAGCAACTTCACATGCTAAAAGGCATATAACCAATTCACAAGAGTGAACTTTGGAAATGAAAAATATCAGGCAATAAAGAGGTGATTATTTTGGGGTTCCTCCTAACCTAGGGGGAGGACCAAGCAGATGCCTTGAACACAAAGAGCATATCATGCTGAACGATTCAGTGGAGGTCCCATCCTCTTAGGACTACCCCAAGCACAGTTATGGGCAAAAATGCAATCCCAGCCAAAGGCCCTGCAAAGCATTATGGGACAAGATTAGCAGTGGGCAGTGAATATTATAGTATCCAATATCAAAATAATTCTACAAAGAGCTGCAGTTCAACCAGTCGTCACTAGGTGTCCCTCACGAGTCAAATGCAAAAACAATGAAATTATTACATCAAGCTGCAGTTCAACTAGTTATTGCTAGGTGTCCCTCAAGTCAAATGCTTTTGACTCATGAGGGACAACTAGTGGAACTGCAGCTTCATGAAAGGGTTTCAATGCTTTTGCATTTGACTCATGAGGGCAACCTAGTAACGACTAGTGGAACTGCCGCTTGATGTAATAATTTCAATGCTTTTTGCAGTTGACTCAAGAGGGGCACCTAGTAACGACTAGTTGAACTGCAGCTCTTTGTAGAATTATTTTTATATTGGATTCTATATTAATATTCACTGCCCACTGCTAATCTCATCCCATAATACTTTTCCGGGCGCATCAAATGGCTCAAACAATTGAGGGATTGGGTCACCAAGCTTAGTATGAATTATCTATGGGATGATCCAGGGTGTATCCAGAAGACGACCATTCCGTTTTTTAAAAAAGGTTCTGGGCTTTTATGGACCATGAATTCTTAATAAACAATTCTAATGGCTCGCTTACAATACATTTTCTTAATTTTAAATGCGAACTTACCTTTGAACAGTTTTTAGATGACATTGAGCCCCTTCAGGCCAGAGCTATATATTTGCAGTTCAGATATGGGATTTTACCATTGCACACTAGAAGAAGTAACTGGGCCAATGCACTTGTTTCATCCATATGCCCTGTGTGTTTGGATAAACCAGAGACCATAGAACATTTTCTCTTTTTCTGTACTTCATATAATGATTATCGGAAAAAATGGATCAACCCTGTGTGTCGCATTTTATCTTGCATTCGCCCCTCTGATGCCATTAGGATATTTACGTCTGTTAATACCAGGTGGCTTGTATTTGCACCAACTAGGTATCTTCTGTATGCGTGGCGGAAACGTTTGACGTTTTTATCAATTTCATTTTAGTACATGTAAAACAGTATTCATTGAAATGAACTGTCATTACTTCTTAACTGTAATTGTTCCTATTGGAACATGATGTTCTTATCAAATTTTATTCAATTGTTTTTGATACTGTATTGTGATGGTTTTTATTCTTGTAAATTATCAATTTTTCTTTTGATCGAATAAATTACTTACTTACGTTTCAGGGCCTTTCGTTGGGATTGTGTTTTTCCCCATAACTGTGCTTGAGGTGGTCCTAGGAGGATGGGACCACCACCAAATCGTTTAGCAAGATGTGCTCTATGATTTCAAGGCATCTGCTTGCTTCTCTCTTACTCTTGTCCTCCCCACTTTTCTGCTGGGGACCCTTTCCCACCTTTGGCTGAGTCTCCCCCAAATGCTTTCTTGTGGACCCTGGTACTCACTCAGCCATCTGCCTCCATAGCAAGCTTCCTGGGGTCAGTCAGCTTACTATCGACTAGGTGCTGGCGCAGATCTGCAAAACATAGAATAGACAAGTGCTCCCATGCAGTCAAATTGTAATGCCCCTGAAACTCTGTCACATTACTGCCCTTCACCCAGCCATCCAGTGACACCTGCAAAACACATCTACACATTCCAACAAAGTGTTGGCATCAGACTTCTTACTGGACCTGAAGTGATCCCTGTACTTTCAGGAGTGAGACCATACTTAGTGAGAAGGGCCTCCTTCATGTCAACATAGGTGAAGTTATACCCCTTACCCAAAGCTAATAAAGTTTCCCTTGCTTCTTCTGGAAACAGAAGTTACTATCCTGCTCCCCAATTGTTCTCAGGGACTCCATTCATGTGTTTCGCTGCATCGTAACCCTGAAGCCACCTTTGTATGTCATCCCCCTTCTTGAATTCCTTGCCCACATTTTTAGGAATGTGCACAATCCTGTCTGTCTGTCCTGACGGATAGCTGCCACCATCTGACCGGGCTCTACTCCTCGGATCCAGCTCCTTTATCCAGATCTCATGATCTTACATCATCATTTTCTCCTCCATTGCTAACTTAGTTAGCTTCTCCAGTTCTACTGCAACTCTCATTGCTTCCTGTCTGTCCTCCAGCAAATCTGGGATCAGGCCACTGGGTTCCCCCCTCCCAAAAGCACATCCAACCTAGGAGCAGGCTCCTCTGCATCTCCACTGAGATCACCAGACTGCTCACTGGCATGTCTGTCTGCTACCTATGCCCTCAGCACCCTTTGTAGCTCCTCCTTTCTAGTGAGGCCTCTGATGTGGACTTTTAGGTTTTTGCAAATCGTTTTCAATTCCCTAGCACTGTAGGATTCCAACCTATCCTCCTCAAAGGCAACTTCCAGGGATGCAACAGATGATGCTCATGATTCCGGCATGATGAAGTAGCAAGTTCTAACAGGCAAGATCAAAAATAGGCCAAAAAGAAAAAGAACCAGTAAGTGGCACGTAATGGTGTGCGATACGGTAGTAGTGCACACCAATCACTGTAAGTCAAGTGAAAATGCAATTCCTGTCCTCACCGCTGACAACCAATGTTAGGAATGGGGATCTATAGTTGGCAAGGGCATGCACCTTTGTCCAAATAGGTACCCTTCTCCCTAGTCAGGATAAGGGAGTTACACTCCTAACATTACTCCTGCTCACCCCCTTAGTGGCTTGGCACAAGCAGTCAGGCTTATCTTAGAGTCGGTGTGTAAAGCATTTGCACATAACCAACAGTAATACAGTGTAAGCACTACAAAAGGACACCACACCAGTTTAGAAAAATATCCAATATTTTTATATACTTAAGACAAGACCAAAACGATAAAAATCCACAATATTGTACTTAGAAATCTTCAGTTATCAAAATATGCTTGAAAACAGTTCCTTGATGTCGATAGCTCCGTCCGGGGCTATCACGACGTCGTGAACAAACAAATCCAGACAGTTCTGGTTGACCATGGCGTCGGGGTCAGCTCCGGTGTCAGGAAGACCTACAAACAGTACCTTTAGAGATGCAGGGCATGGGCGACCTTTCGTGAGCTTCCGAAAGCACGACATTCACAGCTGTCGGTTCTGGTAGTCGGTGCAGGAGTCGTCGGGCCCTCGAAGTCACACACGTTGCAGATCGAAATCCTCTCTGTTGAAGTCAGGAGCACTGACGTCGGCATGTGTTGGGTGCTGCTGTGCGAAGTGCAGCGGTGTCCACAGGTCATGGTGCGAGCAGCGGCTTGGTGGCAGAATCAGATGGCATCATCAGTGAGACCAGGGTGACGGTGCGAGGTGAATTCGGTGCTCATCACGGTACTGGTAGGTCTCAGTGCAAGCAGCGGCATTGTCGGCGGCTGACAAACTGGAGTCGATGGGGCCGGCGTTAGTAGGCTAATGCTGCAGTGCGGGATGAGGGCGGTGGGTCGTGTAACTTTACAAGCAGTGCCCTCAAACCACAGTGCAAGCAGAGGCGTAGAATTCAGTGTGGAGCGGTATCGTTGGGGATACAAAGGCGTCGTATTGAAGCAAGGCGGTGAGAAGTGCAGTGCGCACAGATCACGGTGCAAGCAGCTGCTTGGTGGCAGCGTCAGCAGGTGTTATCAGTGAGATCAGGGTCGCATTGCGGTGGTGCCCTCTGCGTCTGCGGTGCCATTAGGACACAAAGTCGGCAGCGGCATCGTCAACGTCGTCGGGTTGCTATTTCTTCTGTTGCAGCACAAAACACATAGTTCCCAGCACTGAGGGCAGAAAAGCTTCAGGTTTTTGCAGTTCCTGAGACTTCTTGAAAAGGGGGGCAAGCTCTACCTCAAGCCCTTGGAGAATCTCACAAAAGTAGATTGCAGAAAGTTCAGTCCAGTCCTTTTACTGCCCAAGACAGAAGCAGCCACTGCAGGCCAACACGGCAAAGCACATAGCAAAGTGGCAGTTCCTCCTCACAGCTTCACCAGCTCTTCTTCTTGGCAGTCTTCTTGGTCCAAAAGAGTTCTAAACTTCAGGGATCTGGGCCCTAATATTTATATCCTAAAATCCCTTGATCTCTTAGGCAGAGAGTGTCTGTGCCCAGCCAAAACCAGTCCTGCCTTCTCTGGTGTGGTTTCCTGGCAGGAGATGGAGACAGCATTGTCCGAGGTAGACCTGGCCCATTTAGGTGCAAGGAAATCTCCTCCCCCTACTCTAAATGCAGCTCAGGTCTAGTCAGCCCTTTCCTGACACACTTAGACTATCCGGAGCCACTCCTGCTCCCAAGCCCTATCATCCAAAACCCAGACTGTCAATCCACAAATCCAGCAGAGGCACACTGGATGGTTAGGCAAGAAAATACCGACTTTCTAAAAGTGGTATTTTCAAACATAGAAAGTAAAAATCACCTTCACTAAAAGATGCATCTTTAGATTCTGAGTTCAGGCATACTAACCTTCATTTTCTTACGTCGTTCCTAGGGACAGTTATGTTTATAAGATGTTATAAACAAACTCCCCATTCTGTCCTATCGGGAACAGGTAACCTTGCAATAGTGAAAAACGAAATTGGCAGTAATTCACTATGAGGACATGCCACACACACCAGGGCATGTCCTACCTTTCACATACACTGCACCCTGCCCACAGGGGTACCTTGGGCCTACCTTAGGAGTGACTGACATGTAAGAAATGGGAAGGTTAGGGCCTGGTAAGTGAGTGCATTTGGCAAGTCGACATGGCAGTACCATACTGCACACAGGCTCTGGACACATGGAACAGTTGCCACACGGATGGTGGCCAGTCACTGCCGCCAGGTCCCATAGAGTACCTAAGGCCCGCCTCGGTGTTTCTTGAGGACGGGTATGGATCAGCCGATCACGAAGGTTGCTCGACCATTTGAAGGCAAACAAGGGTGGTTCTATTTTGTCATTAGTGCAATTGAGCACACGCCAATGATGTCTCACAATCCGTTGCACCTGATTAGATTTAGTGTTGAACGTGCTAACAAAATTGAGACGTTCCAGGGGAGCCTTTGGAGGAGCCACCTCCAGTAGGGCATCCCGATGATTATTGGCCGCCCTTTTCAATGAACGTTTAATCAGTTGTTGTGGATAATGCCTGGCTCTTAGTTGGTGAGAAAGAACCTTGGCATGTTTATTGAAACCTTCAAACGGTCGAGCAACCTTCGTGATCGGCTGATCCATACCCGTCCTCAAGAAACACCGAGGCGGGCCGTAGGTACTCTATGGGACCTGGCGGCAGTGACTGGCCACCATCCGTGTGGCAACTGTTCCATGTGTCCACAGACGTCTAAATCTACGCAGATAGACATTGGGACGAACCGGCCATGGATCCAAAAGAACTTTTCTAATTGTAACAGCTCAGTAGTTATTTACCTACTAACATGCCCGTGTGCTGAGATATATATAGGTATGACTACTAGAAAAGTCCGCACCAGAATGCTAGAGCACAAGAGTTCCTTTCGGTGCAAAAAGAGTGTTTCTAAACTAACCAAACACTTTTTAGAACAGAATCACAGTGAAACTGATTTCACCTGGACGGTACTAGAGAAACCCTTTGTACCCTCACATATCGGAGATGTCACAAGATATCTCTTCACTAAAGAGCAGAAATGGATTTATAAACTATCTACGGATAGTAGTGGTCTGAATGATAATATTCCATGGACTACGTTGTGAGAGTATATTTTACCTCCTTATAGGTCTCTAGTCCTCGATCAGACCAGCAACACCTTATGATACAGAATAGGTCGGTTGAGGGTCCAGAGCCCTAACCTTCGGCCAATAAAAATGAACATACACTTTCATGTTTACGGTGATACATCCGATGAGCACCTCCGTATATTATTGAGGCCAATGCGGGTGGCTGAGCTTTGGAGGCATGGTTTATTGTTACAGCTTAATAACCCCAAAAACCTGTACTAGCTTTTATGGGTTCATGTATTTCCACTTTACATACAACCACAGGCTAGATATACATATATATTTAGATATTTTCATGTATATATGTATATCATACAAGCATTGATAGCTGTTTACGGTATTTCATTAATTCAAAGTTGTCCAGTGACTATAGCCTCAGTATTGTTTGCTTGTTTGGCAGATATCCGAAGATTATACTTACACCATCTCGAGTTTAGAATTAAGATACTCATCACCAGTTTATATTTGCAACACTATGATAACCCCAACCAGGAGTAGTAAGACACACGTCTTGGTGCTGCATTTATTATTAGTATTAGCTCATGTGTTTACTGACTTTCTTCTGAATGTCACAAACGACCAAATATCTTTATTTGAGTAACAATGTCCTTCTTCGCTGGCGTGCTTTTATTGACGAAAACTTGTTCATCTGACTCGCAGTGTTTAGATTAGTTGGACGGGTGAAATAGTGAAAAAACTACTGCGCAGTCACGCATGACGTCACTTTGTAGTTTAATGAGAAGCCCCGTCGAAGTCCCGGTTTGTGCCGCGAGATCTCGCGATTACAGAGCACTTCAGCAGAATGAATGGGAGAATGTCTCCGGTGGACACACACATTCCCCGAGTAAGTTTTATGGCCAGATTTATTTACTTCTGATTCTGATTCGAAACTACTAAAATGGCGTTTTACACCAGGGCTACACCTTTACCAAATAAAGGGGTTTGTCCTTTTTTAAGCATAAATATCGGCCCTTCCCCTCCTCGTTGCCTCCCCCAGACTCGGGATCAGTCTGAGGCAACGACGGAGAGGTAGGGATCTCTATGCTTGTCTCCACCATTAGGCATGAAAGTAATGCATGGAGGAGCATAACTTACATTTTAATGACTGCCTGGCTTTGAGGGTTGTTTGAGTTTGGTGATAGTGAGCTTATAGGAGTTTTTAAGTAGTTCTAGTAAAGGTTTAGGTGGCCAGATCGGTGGCGAACTATGGAAGTCATTTTTCCAACTGCTAGATCAAGAACCATCTTATTTCCTTGCCTTGTAGCGCGTGGCCTCCTTTACCCTGAGCCTGGTCCAGGGGAGGTGAGGTCCTATCCCCTCTCATTATAGATGAGTTAAACAACATTTCATGCTTTCTTAGTTATTGCTAAACCCAATGCACTGATGTCACCATTTGCTTTTGTAGGTGAACTTCACACCAAGTGACATGGAGGAATAGTCACGCATATCCTTTATGGTTTTTCATTATTATTCTTTGGTGATGGATTTAATTGTACTATACATTTGCAGTCGCAAAGTTTATTTAGAACAGAGGCCCTGAAGAAAGCCTTAGGAGTTTGTTCCCGTTAGGCTGAAACATGTCGGCCCCTCAGCAGCTATTTGTGTGAACTGCTATATTTGCGCTGTTCTTGGTTTTAATGTGGAAGAGACTGATAGCTATTAAAGTTTTTTCGCTATCTTTTTCTATTCATTTTAAGCACACTAGTTCCTTTTTTGCACTGCACAGTTTCCCACCTTATGATCAAACGCGTGGTCTACAAGTAACTCAGGAGGTATATTCCTGTCTTTTTATGGAGGGCTTGGATTTTGTCTCAATGATCTAGAGACCCACCATCCCTACCGTTGGATGACCAAATTATAGAATTGATCAGTAACAAGACTTTGATGGGAATCCATCTTTGGACGTTGGGATGCACCTAGAGCTGCTGGTGGCTATGTGCGTTGATATATGCATTTCCTGTTAATCAATTGTAAGGATTTCTCCTCTGCACCTAAGCGCAGGGCATTGGTTTTTTCACTTAATAGGACACAACTTTGTTCCCTATAGACTCCCAGGTTTCTTTAGTATTTCAAGTCATCCAGAGACCCTGGTCTCCGACCTATGATTCAGCGCGGACAAGGGCACAGTCATTAATGACCTCATCTTCTACTCTAGGAAAACATACCTATGGCGCAAAGCCTTCTTGAACCTTCTTAAGGTACACAAAGTCAGGAACATTCCATATGGCTATAAACTCAGAACCGCACCCTCCACAAATCTGTGTGCCGACCTCACCATCACCCTGTACAAAAATGCCATCATCCTGATCCAAGCTCCACCCAAAGACCTCAATACATTTGTGGACCTCTTCAAAAACATATGTACATGACCCGCCTCTGTCCACGCTCCTCGCGCACCATCCCTCGCCCAATCCGCTAAGGGTGCCTAACCCATCACAAACCATCCTTCCTAGGGCTCATGACACTGGTCGACCTATGCCACCAACACATGCCAACCGATGCGTGCCTAAACCTCTGACCTCCTGCCTGCAGGCTCTCCCCCCTCTCATGATTTCTGAAACTCCACCTAGGACTCTTGACTCTAGCCGACCAAGCCCCTCTACCATTCTACCAGCTCTTGCCAACAGATGCGTTCCCAAACCTCTAACCTCCTGCCCGCAAAATCTTCCCTCTCATAAGGATATTGAAACTCCGGCAAGGGTTCATGACACTGGCCGACTCAGCCTCACTACTAGGCTACCAGCACATCCCATCAGAATCACTCCCACTCCTCTAACCCCCTGCCAACAAGGGCATCCCTCCTTTGGGATATGGATACTTTCCACCGCAGAGCTACCAAACTAACCCATAGCATCCATAACTCCATTCCGGATATAAAGAACCTCCTGCACCTCACAGAACTCTCTTTCTCAAACTTCAAGCTCTCGCAGAACTCTACTCCCCCCTTCCTCTAAGCCCCCAGTTCACCTTCCACCGCTATCTCTGAGACACCTGCGCCCTCACAAGCAGCCTTACCACCTCTCAGAGGAGGAAACTCTGCCCTTCCTCCATTCCTACAAACCACACCGTAACATCTAGCCCTCTAGATCTCACGGAGGAATAAGTTGTAGATCTCTTCATTAGCTACAATTTGGCCCCGATTAGCCCAGACCCCCAGACCTAAATAACAAACCATATCTGTATGGTTGCAACCAACCCCAATGATCAGCTACCCTCTGCGACAGAGGAGTAATCAACTGCAACCTAGCGCTGGTACCCATCTCTGCCCCTACTCACAACACACACTCCGACCCCCCACTATCCGGCCTCTTAATTAACTGCCGCTCAGCAGTACAGCATGCCTCTGCTGTCGCCGATCTTATCCTGAGCCAAAAATCAGACTTAACTGTCTTGACTGAATCTTGGCTCAATGAATCCTCATCGCCCTGCCTAGACCTCTTAGTTCTGCCCAATTACAACATTGTTAGGCTGGACAGGCAATCCCACAAAAAAGGGGGAGGTATTGCTTGCATCTACCGCTCTAACCTCCATGTTACTAAACTTCTGGCTGATCCTACAGACTCCTGTGAATACCTTACACTTTCCATATGCAACACCACCACCCAACTGTGCAGACTGCACATCTTTTACCAACCCCAGGCACGAATGACACGTTCACTGACATCCTCATGGAAATCATCACAGCCAAGGCCTCCCCTAACTCTAATGACATTGTCCTTGGTGACTTCAACTTGCACTAGAACAACCCCAAGGGCGCTCAGGTCAATGCCATCAGAGACTTCTTGGCCGACCCAGCCCTTACCCAAGCCTGCTCACTGCCAACTCACTCGAAAGGCGCCTCTCTGGACTGGATCATCGCCAATGATTCAGCGGTCGCACTTATCTCTATAGACCCATGTGATTGGTCTGACCACCACGCTACCTTCCTTCTGCCTGGCAGCCACAAGATTTGGAGACCACAACCCGTGATTTCCAAACGTTGGGTTAGAGACACCAAGAACCTTGACCACGGGAAATTAGCTGCCCGCTGTGAGTCTGACCTCCCCCCACCATCTCACTACGGTCAACAACCTTACTGATCATTATTCCATAGCTATATCCAACATTCTCGATGACCTTGCTCCTCTAAAATTAAAAAGAACCCAGATCAAAGACAGGAACCCCTGGTTCAACGGTTCCCACAACATGGAGAGGAGATCCCTCCGGCAGTCAGAACGTAACTGGAAACAGCACCCGTCAGCAGTTCATCTAAAACTTCTCCGTTAGTCCAGAAATGCCTACAATAGGAACATTTTCAACCCAAAAAAAGAATTCTTCAGAACAGAACCAGAGAACTCCAAGACCAGACCTCGTAAGCTCTTCGACCTGGTCAAACATCAATCTAACAAACTGGTTAAAACCTCCAAAGAAACCCCCAAATCTCTAATATCATGCAAGGAATTTTCCACCTTCTTCTGTGAAAAAATCACTGCCATAGGAAACAAACTTAATTCCGCAACTCCCTCCCAAACTATGCCTGCTTTACCTCTTCTCTCCGCACTGCCCTCCCACACTTCACCAAAAACCTAGCGCACTGGTCTACCTTTAAAGTCTATTACGAACACTCTCTCTCAAAAATTCTATCTTCCTTAAACCTGAACAATCATTACAATGATCCTCTCCCTTATGACTGCCTAGCCGCCTCTCAGGCGATCATCCCTTCTTGAACTGCAATAATCAATGCATCCCTACTACAAGTCGTCCCCATCTTGAAAAAACCTACGCTAGATCCTGCTTCCCCTGACAACTATAGACGTATATCGAACACCCCACTCCTAGCGAACATTCGGGAGAAACATGTGCAACAGCAGTTGAGCCAACACATTACCAACTTCCACCTACTTGATGACTTCCAATCCGGGTACAGACCTGGACACAGCACAGCAACCACCTTCCTCCACATCGTGGATGATGCCCTCCAAGCCCTTGACCAAGGAAAACCTGTCTCCTAATCCACCTAGACCTATCCTCTGCGTTCGATACGGTCAACCACGAAACTCTCCTGGAACGCCTCAAACTCTGGATGGGATTGGATGGCACCATTCTTGTATGGTTTAGGTCCTTCCTCCAGAATCGCTCTCAGAGAATCCTAATCAACGGTAACTTATCCGCTCCCTCTCTGATCACGGTTGGAGTCCCCCAAGGATCAACCTTGTCCCCTACCCTCTTCAATATTTACCTTGAACTGCTCACAGAGGTGCTTCGCACCGCCAACATCGCCTACTACATGTATGCCGACGACACACAGATCTACATTAAAATCTCTTCTCCTGAGGACATTCACTCCCTGAATGAGGCCTTGAAGCTGACAGTGCATTGGCTCACCTCTAACCAGCTCAAACTTAACGCAATTTTTTTTTTAATTTCTCCTTACCTCCCCACCCAAAACCAATTCAGACATTAGGAATGGATTAAGGCTATCACAGCGTTAAACTGCCCTCCTACCATTGTGGACTCTGCTAAATCTCTGGGAATAACCCTACACTGCAACTTGAATATGCCATATCAACTCAATAGCCAAAACAGCCAGATTTTAGCTGAGCTATCTAAGACACCTGAAACCTTTCCTTGACACCCCTACCTAAAAATGGCAACCAAGGCTCTAGTCATCTCCAGACTAGAATATGGATGCTCTACCCTCTTTGGTCCCATTGAAAGCCTGCCTCAACGCCACCGCCAGACTCCTAACAGGTTCAAAGAAATTCAACCATATCTCTCCCCACCTTAAAGCTCTAAATTGGCTTCCTCTTGAGGTCAGAATCCAAATTAAGCTGTCTTGCATTACTCACAAGACTCTATACTCCAATTCCCCAGCTTTTCTCACCAAGAAACTTGTGGTATCCGGAGGAGCCAGAAACCCACAATCCGCCAGAGAACTTTTGCTCCAACCAGCACGCTTGCTTAAAAAAAAAACATACAATCAGGCCTTCTCTGGGGCTGCCCCAAGAATATGGAACTCACTCCCGCCCACCATCAGAAGATTTCCAGCTTTGGCACATTTAAAAAAGGGTGATGGTGGGCCTCAGCAAGGCCTATCAGGGCTAGGGGATCGCCCTTCTCTGCACAAGTCCTCAGACCAATAGGATATAAGTTGGCACAGAAACTGGAATAGAAAATTCAAAGTTTATTAACCTCATGAGGTGGAACTACATTCACACAACACCCTTTGGCAATGTGTGAAGTAGCACACTGAATGGAAGGAGCTTGGTCCTTTTATACCCACACAGGGGCTCAAAAGAAGGCGGTACAAGTACAAGAAGTAGGTTTTAGGCACATATAAGGTCATACAGAAAATGCACAGTCAACAAGTGGGAGTAGCTAACTGTAGCTAATTCTGGTGAACACATACTGACATTTACAGACTAACAGCAGCTGCATGGACAACTGCAAGTTCAACAGTGCAAAGTGGAAGAGGCTAAATATAACCTGTCTCTAGGCAGATTTCAAGAGCAGACAAGAGCAAGGTAGGACAGAGCACATGGCACGCACGTGGTAGCACATGGCAAACAAAATGGCTGCCAGAAATACAAAATGGATTCCACAAAACGGACAAGATAGCCTCTAAATACAGGATGGCTTCTGCTAATGCTAACCCAATCGCTGCCAAATTACAACAAAAGGAGTCCAAAACTTTCCTTATGGGCAAATTCCT